>NC_053149.1:32640086-33840086 GCF_016808335.1 Panicum virgatum | reverse complement strand
AGAATGTCACACAGTAGAAAGTTTTGCAAAACTAACTCTCTTTTTTTTTGCTACATTGCTACAATACATAGCATCAAATTTTGTCAAAATTAATTTTTCAGAATATTTTGTTGTGGATATAATATCAAAACAACTTACCTTGTAATCGTCTCCATTCGGCAGCTTCACGCATTGCTTTAAGCTCAATCTAAACAGTACAGGAATGCAATAATCAGCATAAAATACTTATCTTTTTAGCATCACTAATCATGCAACTAAGAGCAGTGGTGCCAGATGGTATCTTGAATAAACATTCTACAGAACAGCAGAATTTTACCTCAAATTGTTCCATCTCCTCTTTCTTCTTTATCTTCTCATCGATTGCACCTCTCTGCAAAGAAAAAATACAAATAACTAGAATTTAAGCTAGAAGAAGGGGTGGAAAGTTTATTAATCAACAAGTGTGACATGAACTATCGACTAAACACAAGTAGAAGCAAGCTTCATGACACAAAGATGAACTCTACTCATAATACTCCATCCATCCACTTTTGATAGCTATATTGAGCTCGACACAATGACCAAGAAAAATAACCTTACTTATTATATAATAAATGCAACAGACTTTTTTGTTGGTCCTCTAATATTTTAACTAGGGACTCCTCGTTACTAGTGCTATTTATTGACATAGCCCATGCCAATTGCAAATATATATAGCATTTTTGAACATTTGAGTTTTTGAAATATAGCTATCAAAAGTGGAAGGAGGGAGTAATATCTTATTTAGTTACCACAGTATAAATGCACCATTTTCTCCATAATACCCAAAAAAAGGTTATTTTCTTACTTGGAAAGATTCTGTAAGTGAAACTTTGACAGAATGATGAACCTAGTTTCAGCTTATGAAAAGAGTGAACTTTTTTTCAGTTCATATACCTTATCAGGGTCTTGTAAGTCTTTGAAGGCATTGTTCAGTTTCACAAACGCCTCCTGTGCTGAAGGATGAGGACATTTGTCTGGATGCACTAAAAGAGACAACTTCCAATACCTACAGTGTAAGATAGGAGGATTTATCACTCGAGCAGAAAAAAGATAAACATAATTACTGTGGCATTGTGTGACAAGTTTCAACATTGTTATTAACATGGAGCCACAATTTTCATGGGCACAATAGTGAAAAGATGCAACAATTTTTTGTCATCTGTGTCAAAACTAGTCCCAACAACCCTTCTTAATGCAATGACACTCAATTCTGTGTGATAATCCCAACAACCTACAGAATAAATACTAAATGAACACCTCAAGGCATTATTAATCATGAATTATGTTACCACACCAAATTATATTGAGGTAATACGAAGAATTAGATGAACATGTTCGTAGATAACATTGTTCCAAAACCGGCTGTTTAATCAGCAGTTAACACTATGCACCACGCCCTACCGGAGGCCTAGCACCTACAGATTTTTGAATAACTGATAGAAATCAATGAGAAAACGGTTTCAGAAACAATCTAAGCACAACAGATCTTGATAAGTTTGTGTCAGGGTAAAATTTTAATCTACATCAGACAAACACCTAGCAAAACTATTATGAGGTCAAAACAGTAGAGAAGACAAATCGGAGGTGAAACATCAATAGAATAAAATGTTTGATTCCAACTGTTTCGGCGTTTCCATATTGTTATGTTGAACATAGTAGTTCATTAGGTCTTCAATAGTTCAAATTTTTTGAAATAGTGCTGCCAAGAATTAATAAGTTTACTATTTCATGAATCTCATATCTATCAACAGGCTTTAAAATTTTAGCTTGCTCTGCATTATGACATGCAATATGAGTGTCCACAAATACCACTCCACTCCAAGATAAGACGACTTAACCATTTTGATGAGAACATTTTTATCATCAAAGCATGTTAGTATCAACTGCGAAAATGAAGAGTATACAAGTCGCTACCTTTTCTTCATGTTATCAGCTGACATCTTCCAATTTACCCCCAGAACATCATATGGTGAATTTGTATCAGCAGCTAATATTCGAGTAACCTTTAAACAAACAACCAAAAAGGAAGGTCAACAAATTGACTTGAGCACATTAAAAAAAACAGATATGTAGTTGCAATCATCATGTCATGCAGTTTGAGTATAAGAAACGGCTTCGAGAATAAACAAATGGAAAGTTTCCCATTCAACAAAAGATGCCCAATGGCAAAGAAGAATTATACAAAGTATTTCATGACTGCTTATAAGCATAACAATCACTTCTTTGTATGGATGCTCAGAGAGAGAGAGAGAGAGAAACAGGATTCAGATAATAACCATATGTAAATCAAAATGTTTATTTTAAGACGCAGACACAAACTAGGATAAAGGAAGATCACGTTCTAAACAATCAAAGGAGTGTTCGAGGGTAATGTGGGATCCTAATCCCAACAGGCCCTAAAAGCCATTTAGAATGTTGATCAGATTTATAAGCAAACTGACTAACAAATATTGCTGCATGGTTTGAGCCAGGTACTAAATATTAAAATATATCTGACATTATCCAGAATAACAGCTAACCCCATAAGTAGCAGAGAGTTGCTGATTGCAAGGTAAATAAACAAAGTACAGAATTGCTGAGGACAGAAATTTTCTACTATACTGTTTTTAGCACGTAATGGAAAGGATTAGCGAAGACAACATACAGAACTGATGCAAAATTACAAATAAGATGAATTGAGATATGTGCACAGAAAAAGCATGCAACAATGAAGCAAAAAGTAATCTAGACCCAATTTTGAAAACGTTTGATTTGACTTCAAAAGTATAGGTACTTGGTCCTGCATTGCTCCAAACTTATCAAGAGTAAACAAACAAATCATGACTGACAATGTAACAATTTACCTCTTCAAATCGCTCAGCTTCATTTGCAGATGCAGCTTCTGCAACTACTGCAGGTGGTGGGGGCCCTATGAGCAAATCATCATCAGCTTCCAGTTCAGCATCCCTAGAGAAGGAACATTAAAGATATGCTCAATGAGAATTGAGAAATCATTGGTTAACACATAACTCTTCTAAATATATCAGACTGCAAAGAATAAATCATTACCGGCACCTAAGAGCCTCTGTCATTTCAGCTGCTGCAGCCAGTAACTCACGAGATGGCATTGCAGGGCCAATTATCCTGGGCATAGAAAAACATTATATTGGGTTAAGTTGGGTTTTAATAAGATAAAAAAAGAATCTTATTGTGTAAGGCAACAACATGAAAAGGAAATGAGCTTTCCATAATAACATTCCACCACATAAGACAGCACAATGCCAAACATACTAATAAAAAACATTGCAACTCAGAATTATTATGTCAAGAGAAAAGAAAACAGTCACAGGCATCTCGACTGCATGCAGAGAAGAACTGATAGCCACCACCACACTATACCTATAATGAAATGAACCCTTCAATGCCCTTTGTACTGACTTACTGATACCTATAATCATTGGCAACGGTATGGACATGAGACATCATTCTAGTGCTAAAATGAAATATGACAAATCAAGCTACTACATGAGTGCTTGTCACTGTTGCTTGCAGGAATGCCAATATAAAATCAAAACCTATAGGCACTGATTATTGAAAGCAGAATTGGAGAAGCAAAACTGGATTGATTGATAGAGAGTACAAGGGGTACAATATATAGGCAAGGAAACCCTAGGGATGGTTTATAGAATCAGCACCAATCAAGGGATCCTTGCCTATCCTATCAACAAATCCATAAAACCTAGCCGCGGCAATAGGCCGGGCGCACAGCCCACATGGGCCAGCCCTACAGGGCTGATATTCCTGTCTAACATGCCCCCGCAGTCTGATCGTCAGCCACTGCACACGTTCAGACTGGACCGAAACTCCGTAAAGACCGAAGAAGGAAGTCCCTTGGTGAAGATGTCGGCGTACTGAGAGGAAGTCGGCACGTGCAAAACATGAACATCTCCAATAGCAACTCGTTCCCGGACGAAGTGAAGATCAATCTCAATGTGTTTGGTATGCTGATGCTGAACTGGGTTGGAGGACATGTAGACTGCGCTGATGTTGTCACAATAGACCAACGTGGCACGGCGCAGAGGAGCATGGAGCTCCTGTAGAAGCTGGTGCAACCATGATGCTTCGGCAACACCATTCGCCACAACTCGATACCCGGCTTCAACACTGGATCTGGACACGGTGGTCTGACGCTTGGAGGACCAGGAGATGAGACTATCACCGAGGAACACAGCATAGCCCGAGGTGGACTTGCACGTATCAGGACAGCCAGCCCAATCAGCGTCAGTGTAGACCACAAGATCAGTAGCAGAAGACGGTCGTAGCAGAAGTCCCAAGTGAAGAGTGCCCTTGACGTAGCGGAGAATGCGCTTCAGAGCAGTCAGACGAGGTTCCCGAGGATCATGCATATGAAGGCAAACCTGCTGGACGGCGTAAGCAATGTCTGGCTGAGTGAAGGTCAAGTACTGGAGAGCACCAGCAAGACTCCGAAACTCAGAGGCATCAACAACTGGGGCGCCATCTGCAGCAGAGACCTTGGGGTTCGTATCCACTAGAGTCAAACAAGGCTTGCAATCCGCCATATGAGCACGAGCTAGGATGTCAACCATGTACTGCTGTTGAGAAAGAAATAGGCCATCATCACGGTGCTGAACCTGCATACCGAGGAAGTAGTGCAGGTCCCAAGATCCTTCATGGAGAACTCGTGCTGAAGAGCAGAGATGATCCGACCAAGGAGCTCAGTAGAGGAGGCGGTGAGGATGATATTGTCGACATAGAGCAGCAGGTAGGCAACTTCAGAATCACGCTTGTAGACGAACAACGACGTGTCTGACTTGGCTTCAGGGAACCCCACAGACAGAAGATAGGTGGCAAACCGGCTGTACCAGGCACGGGGGCTTGCTTCAATCCATAGAGGGACTTGTTGAGCTGACAAACAAAGTCCGGATGAGCAGAGTCCTCGAAACCAACAGGCTGCATAGAGTAGACTGTCTCGATCAAAGTGCCGTGCAGGAAAGCATTCTTCACATCGAGCTGGTGGATGGGCCAGCGACTGGAGAGAGCCAGGGAGAGCACAGTCCGAACAGTAGCAGGCTTCACAACTGGGCGGAATGTCTCAGAATAATCCACGCCCGGTCGCTGAGTGAACCCACGAAGAACCCAGCGGGCCTTGTACCGCTCAAGAGACCCGTCGGCGTTGAACTTGTGCTTGAAGACCCACTTGCCGGTGACCACATTGGCGCACTGGGGGCGCGGCACGAGATCCCAAGTGTGGTTCTTCATAAGAGCAGCATGTTCCTCTTCCATAGCTGCGCACCAGTTGGGGTCGGCAAATGCGCTACAGAAGGTCTTGGGCACTGGAGACAGCTCGTCTCCTTGTTGAGGAACTGGGACTCAACAGCAAGCCGGCGACGCAGGCGGTGGAGTCGCGCGCGGAGATGGAGGCAGCCAGGTCGTTGGTGATGGTGCCGAAGATCCACGACTTGACGACGCAATCCATGCGCTGCCAGTCAGGGAAGGAGGGCGTCGGGTCGTTCTGCAAGACATGATCCTGCAAAGAGTACTTCCCGACGGTGAGAAGAAACTGGTCGCGCCACCGGTTGTAGTTGCCGGCGGAGAGGTCGAGAACAACCGGGATCAGAGATCGGATGTTCTGAACGGCGACCACCTGGGAGTGGAAGTTGGCGAGCGCGGCAGCTTCATGGAGGAGTGCCTGACGAAGATCGCAGTGGTTGGGGACCTCCACGTCGCGATCAGAGAGGGCTGGGTCCTCATCAGAGAAGTCGTCGCCAGAGTCGGTGTCGCCAGCAGTCGCGCGCTCCCTTTCGGCGCAAGCCAAGGCGTCGCGCTCGCGGGCCGCAGAGGCGCGCTCTAGGGCTGCGCGGCGCGCCTCCTTCTTGGCCACGCGGAGGCGCGCGGCGGCGGCGGCGTGGGCCGCCACGGCGGCCGCGTCGGGGGCAGAGGCAGCAGGGACCGCTGTGGCGGCCTTTGCGGCGGCGGCGGTTTTCGCGGCGGCGGCTGCGGCTGCGGCAGTCGGGGAGGCCGCGGCGGCAGCCTTTATGGCGGCGGCGGTCGGTCGGGGAAGAGCTGTCCATCGCGAGATGCGGGAGCGGCGGCGCGGCCAAGGAAGGCGCGCAGGGGTAGGGCGCGGCCGGAGGGGCGCGCCGGGGAGGGTGAGCGCGGCCGGTGAGGGCGCGCAGGGCGCAGCCAGGGGAGGCGCGTGTGGGCGGAAGCGAATTAGGTCACGGACCGTGATGGACTCGTGATACCATGAAAGCAGAATTGGAGAGACAAAACGGGATTGATTGATAGAGAGTACAAGGGGTACAATATATAGGCAAGGAAACCCTAGGGATGGTTTATAGAATCAGCACCAATCAAGGGATCCTTGCCTATCCTATCAACAAATCCATAAAACCTAGCCGCAGCAACAGGCCGGGCGCACAGCCCAGATGGGCCGGCCCTACAGGGCTAATACTCCTGTCTAACAATTATAAAGGATGATAAAATAGTCATTTATCTGTCTGAAACAAAAGAAGCTGGCAACCATAGATGGTTCTTGACTAAAAGATGCTCTTGCTATTTGTTTTTATTAAGCTAATAGTGTTTGAACACCAGCATTGAGAATATACGCAAGCTGCGGGATAACCTGACATTATAGTCAAGCTAACACTAGCATTCAGTTCTTTAAACACATATACACTATTGTTAGCCTAAACTAAATGAATGGTGGACACATCCACTGAAACTGTTTAACCAATCAATATATTAATCTAAGTACATAGCCAAGAATACTTGTAGAATATTAACAGGTATGTAGTGAAAATTGAATGGAAATAATTTGCAGCAAGATAACATGTGACCCACAAGTGTTACCTTCTTTTAGGAGGTTCATCTTCCACCCCAAAAATTTTTGGCCCTTCAGCCATAGTATCATCTTTATCTTTATTTTGCACATCAAAGTTAGATGATGGTAATTCTTCTCTATCAGGTGATACTGACTTCACATTTTTGTCGTCTGTAAGTTCAGAACTTGCTAATAATAATGGTCCAACAATATCAAGTGTAGGAACATTTTTTGGGGGCAGCAAGTAAGCCCCAGTTGCACTTTCTTTCAGTCTCAGAGATCTGAAAAGCTTCTTCAAGCGCTTCACCAATGGCTTGTCGGAGATTCCAGAAATGTCAATGCCTTCACCAGTGTCTATCATTTGGAGAAGCTGAAAGTTAAGCAAATGTCATGAGAAATCTTAGAACACAAAGTTACTCTCGAAAGTGCATTTGGGACAGAAACACAAGTTAAATACATTCAGACCAAAAGAAAAAGGTACAATATTACTGCACAATACACTTCAGTAATGTACTTTTGGACAAATGAAGCCACCACGGAAGTAAGGCCCTGTTTGGGACCACGTATCAGAAAAGCGTGGCGCGTATAAGCGGTAAGCGGCTCAAGAGCTCGCTTCTCGCGTTTTTGGGGCTGCACGTTGTATCTTCCGCTTATTCAGCTGCCGGCGGCCGGGGAACGCGCGTTAGACTATAGTTTGGCGGGATTAAATTGCTTATTTGGCTGAGAATCCAAGCAAACGCGGAAACAAACAAGGCCTAAAGAGTGTAAAGATTATTGCTAGAATAATGTCAGTAGTTTTATTTTTAATGTAATTATGTAATCCTAAAAACTTGAACAGAGTTAAGTAGCTTTATTCACATTATATCCGAAGTTAGAAACCCAATAATTTTGGACAAATGAAGCCACTACAAAAAAATAAAGAGTGTAAAGATTATTGCTAGAATAATGGTATCATTTCACATAACCTATTTTATACAGGTCTTACATATCATGATATTATGTAACTTTAATCTTTTTATACCAATTAGACGCCTAAAAAGGGTAGTATAAATACAATGGCTGCAGAACTTTCAAAGATAAAGCTCGATGGAAGATAAAAATATGCGCAACTTGGACATGCAAATTTATCACAAGGAAAAAATATATCTCCACAAGCCAACAGTTGTTGATTTTCAGCATGATAACTGCTAATAGAAATGGACAAAGTTCAAAGAAGTCCAACAGTGAAAGTTGGCCCTCATAATTAAGGAGACAAAAGGGTTAATTAACCTGGATTAAGTTTACGATTAAAAAAACTTGGATTAAGTTTACTTCCATAGTTCACCTGTACCAGTGGTAACTCCAAGATGTTGATTTTCATTACATCTTGCTTGTGCATTCATAAACAAGCAGCGTATGAACACTGCAACTTTGTGCAACTCTAGATACTATAGTTCCTGAAACAGTACCAGTAGTAGTTGGGTTCATATGTATAAATATGCATCACCGTATGTCCGTATCGAATAAAGAGTGCCCACAGTTGTGTACTAGACCCCATGTAATCTACGTGAGTTAGGCAGTTAGCCCCAGAGAGGGAGTTAGGCAGTTAGCCCCAGAGAGTGAATTGTGCTCACTGCTTGCTTGTGCATTCGAGAGGGCCTGAGTTTTGTGAGTTTGCTCTGGTTCTGGGTGTAACTTGTGTGTATGTTTACTGGTGAGGATTGAGAGGCAATATTTCCAACAGAAATCAGTTCAGACTCAATATCTCTCCTATTCCCCTGAAAGTTCATGCATGCTTTCACACAGAACAACCCACCCACCCTAACTGAACATAATCACAAACCATATCCTTACAGATAGTATTGTAGGTTATCTATAGCAGAGTAGCTGAATATGAATTTTTCTTGCACTTCAATTGTGCAGGTCTAGCCTTCGACGGTCGCCCATCTATCCTATATAATGTAAACTGTCTCTGCACAATTTTATTATAAAAAGGAGACGACAATGATAAGAAACACTACCTGACGGAGCTCTCCGGCGACAGCGGGGAATTCCCCGAGGATATCTCGGACGATCTCGCGCGCCTCCTCCGCAGCCGCCGCTCTATCCTCTTCCTCCTCCTCGGACCCCGAGCCGGAGGACCCTTCATCGCCCCCGCGCCGCCTACGCTCCTCGTCCCGCCTTCTCCGACGCCGCCGCCTGCGCTCCTCGTCGCGGGAGCTCCGCGACCGGCCACTGTTCTTGCGGCTGTGGCGGTGGCGGTGCGACGAGGAGGAGGACCTATTCCGCTTGCTGCTGCGGCTGCGGCGCTCGGGGCTGCTGCTCGGGGAGGAGGCGGAGGAAGGCGAATCGGATGAATCGGAGTCCGAGGAGGGGGATGCGTCGCAGGATCTCTTACGGCTGCGGCGCCTGGTCTCCTTCGCGTCTCTTCCCATCTCTTTTTCCTTCTCGTTCCTTTTCTCGGGTGGGATGCTGGGAACCGATTCAGGGAGGAAGCGCAAGGTGCGCGAATTTGAGACCAAAACGGTGGGGATCCCGGCGGTGAGTGAGGCGGTCGGTGGTAGGGTTGAAAACAAAGACGAGAATTTTCGATTACTGGGAACCGTTTTCGAGGTTTTATCAAGATTTTGATGTAAATGAAAATGAAAACGGCTACCGAAAATACAGAAACGAAAATGGTATTTTTATCCGAAACTGAAAGCGAAAATAATTTCAACCTCTACAGACCGTTTTCGAAAATTACCGTATTTATGCGGTAATTTACTGCCGGTATTACCATATTTTAGGGATCCTACCGTATTTAAAGCACAGTCCAACACATATTTTCTCGCCCTAATAGCTCGCAGGCTTCCCTACTGGCCCAGCCTTTCAGGTTAACTCTAGCCTCAAAATCCCTCACTCCCCACTCTCTGACCCAGTGAGGCAGTGACCCCCGTGAGGTTGGTTCTTCTCATTCCATTATTGGCTATTGGTTTTGTACTTTGGTATGATAATATTAGTACTAATATATTTTTATATTTGTAAGATGAATTTTCAGAACTGGTCAATGATGATTATGTGGCAGGTGATGATGATAACATGCCTGAGGTTCAGCTGTAGGCATAGGCAGCCTGCGGCCCTGCACTAGTACTATTCTTAATGGCATGCTAGTATATGTTTAAGTCTCTATTTGAATCCGATGTTGTATCGAAGAGTTATGATTTTTCAAATATTCAGCCGAAATAAAATAGAAAAGGAAAAACAAAACCGCGGTAACTGTAGCAAATCCGGGTTTACTGTAGCAAATCGCGGGCGCACAGTGCCATGCAAGCCATGCAAAACCGGACTGGACCTGGGGTGAACGGGTTCGCAAGTTCGAGGGGCTAGATGTCCGGTTTCTAAGTTTATTGAACTATTTGACACAGCACTACAAGTTCATGTACCCACAGTGTATTTTACTCTATTAAATAATCTATTTGCAATACTTTTTTCGCAGATAAATGCAATTTTGTGAGCTGAATTTAATGAGTCTAATAATTCATAATTAGGAACAGTAATGCTACAGTAATTAACGAGAGAGAAGAGGGAGAAGAAGAAATCGGGTCCCATGTAAGATTTGGTTTCAACACAAAATACAATACACTATACAATATTAAGTTTGCATTTGAGAAATTGTACTTCTTCACGATAGATGGAGAAGTGTGACAGGTGGAGAGGAGAGAGAAAATTCATTAGAGACCCGCACTAAGAAATCACGGGTTGTGGAGTGTTGTTTCTAATAGCAACTCCAGCATACCCTTTAAACAGCCCCTAATCCCAAGTTTAAAGGGCTAAATAAAAAAAATGCAATCAAGCAGACCCTCTAATTTACCCTCTATTTTAGGGAGGCCTTCAAAATTCCTCCTCCACCATCCATTCCTAGGGGGTCTCTAAGGAGCCCTCTATTATATATTGGAATTGAGGGGTATTGCTGGAGTTGAAACAAATTTAGAAGCCCTTTTGAAGCGTTCCCTCATAAGAGAAGACTTAAATATGATACAATATCAGTCCCAGGAGACTGATAACATATTTATTACATCAGATGGTACATCACCGTACAACTCTATGCGGTAATGGGCAGTGAAGCGCCACTATCGCGAGGACAACAACTACAACCCTAACAATAACGTGTAGCACGAAGAAGTCATCAGAGTCTTGCGCCATACGGAGCTCCTGCGGGTGACCCTATCCACAAGCAAGGCACGGAACCCTTACTCAATGTCCTCGGGAACAAAGTCTGGATCTTCCTCTATAAAAATTAAGTAAGGGGTGAGTACAAACGTACTCAGCAAGTCCAACCACACCCACAGAGAGGGTATAAACAGAATACATGCACAGGATGGATCAAGGATAAGGCTAGGGTTTTATTTGTGGAAAGCTAATTTTTCATGCATGGGTTTATTTGATAGAAAAGGATTTTCCAAAGCGATTATCTTGTACCGAGTACACGTAGAGTTGATCCACACAGGATCCCAGATTATAAGTTGCTACCGGACTCCCCGTTCGCCGTAGCACACGGCACAGCTGCCGGACACTTTCCAAAATAACTCATGCCAACCCATCCATTCTCAGAAGAAATACTAGTTGTGTGACCAAACCATGACTCGCCTAGTACCGTAGGCATGGCTATTCGAATAGATTTTATACTCTGCAGAGGTGTGCAACTTTACCCACAAGCGGGATACCACAGCACGATCACCGTAGTGTCGGTGCTGATCCCAACAAAGCCATTACCCACCTTAGCTAGACCTGACTAGCCACCACGGGATCCACCAAGGAGCCATTGACCTATTTCCGAGGTTTAACCGGGGCATAAGTCACACAGAGATTATCCCTTCTCCTTAGTCACCCGTTGCTCTCAGCTCTCCTGATGGCTATCAGACTAACTAGTAGGGTTTATGCTAAGCTGTTGCCACATACAACGGTCGAGTGGTTTGCACGATGGTAGAGTTAGGCAAGATGACACATCAACTCGGTCCTTAATTGTGACAAGATGGATATCTCCCAACCCTGCTCAACCACACAGGTACGAGCACACCTTTTGGCAATTCACACAGAAGTGCCATCCATCTTGTCCTTCTTTTGGTTTCCAAAAATTTCCACATTCTCCCTTCCCACACACTCACACATTTTTCTTTTATAAAACAAATTGTACCACATTCAAGGTCCTAAGCGTTCTAGCAGCGATTAACATCCAAATAGAACATATCATATTTAGATGTTAATCTAGGTGGTCAAGGAATGGTCATAACAAATCAAGGGGTGGCTATCCAACCGAGTTTTAGCAGCAAAACAACATGCAGTTTTGAAAATAGACCAATAGGTTGTGTTTATAAAACTGGGGCAAAATATGCATCAAAGGATGAGATTGAACTTGCCGTTCTCAAAGCCTTCCGGGAAGTCCTGATCGAGGTACTGTCCTTCGGGTTCGGGGTCGTGGAACTGGTCCTCGCACACTTGCTCGCGGCACTGCTCGTCGACGGGTTCTCCCTCGTTCACACCGTGATCTACGACGCACACAAGCAAGCACACAATAAAGAAAAAGAAATAAAGGTTTTATCATTGAGCTCGAATCCGGAACATTTAAGATATAGATATAGGAGTAATATTTTTGGGCAGTTTTCTAATGGCACGGCTAAAATTATGTTAGAAATGGCGTGGTAAAGTTTCAGGTCAATCAGAGAATATATGTCGCATGAAATGATAGGTTAAAGTATTGGTTAGGGCTAAACCGGGGTCTTGGGGCCTATTTGTAATTATTTTTGTCAAGGAAAGGGCTTGTTTGGAATTTCTAGAAATATCCGGGGTTCACTAGAAATGTGCAGGGGTCTAGGTGTAATTATTTTGTATAGTGGAAGGGTCTTTTCTTAAATAGAAAGAACCGGGAGGGCTTTTTTTGGAAAAGAACATAGAGAGAGAGGAAAAAAAATGCAATATTAGGACTGCAAACATTGACCACTCGTGAATTTGCCACTTCCAGTGAATGACACGGTGGGACCATCTGTGCCTATGAAATGTGGGGCCAATGGCAAAACTGCAAAGGCCAATGTTTGCGGTCCTATTTTTGCAAATTTCTCGAGAAAGAGGGGGAGGACTCTTAAAGAAATAGGGAGAAGGGAAGGGGGTTAAGGACAAAACGCCCTTTCTTCTCCCTCCTCCCTCTCGTGGAACAGAGGAGGGGCGCGGGGTCGCTGACGGCGCCTGGGCCGGCGGCCTCGGGGTGCGACGGCGGCCATGGGGAGGGGAAAAGGGAGAGGGAGTCGCGGTGGGTCGATTCCCCCACTTAATTTGGGCGGAGGTGGCCTGTGGAGGCGCGGCCATGGTGGCGGGCGGCGGCCGGCTCTGGTGTTTGCGGTGGCGGCACTGCGGGGCTCGTCGGCGGCCGGAGTTAGGGGAGAAAGGAAGAGAGAGGTGAGGAGGTCCTATTCCCCTCCTTACCTTGAGCAGAGACGGTGCGAGGAGGCGCCTCCGCGGTGGCCGATGAGAGGCGGCGGCTATGGCTCTGAGTGGGGGAGCTGGTGAGGGGGCTAGCGGCGGCGGTGAGGTTCGTGGTGGTGGCGGAGCGCGACGTGAAGGCCTATTTATAGGCGGGGAGAGGCGGTGGAGGAGGGGCCGCGGTGGTGGCCAGTAAGCGAGCTCGACGGGGCGGCTTTAATGGCGTGGGGGCGAGTTGGGCGTCGTGGAATGGCGCGAGCGTCGAGGGCGACGGTATGCAGGGGTAGACGGTGGCGCGTAGCGGGGGAGGCGCGGCCAGGGGAGGAGGGGCGCCGTGCGGCCGGCGGCAATAGCGGCGGCGCTGTGCTCTGCTCGCGCGAGTAGTGCGACTACGGCGGCGTAGGTGGGGTGGTGGCAAGCGGCCGGTGGTGTTGTTGTGCCGATCGACGGGCGGCGCGGCAAGCATTGGGGTCGCGTGGAACGCGTGGGCACAGGAGCAATGTGAGTACGGCGGCGCAGGTGGGGTGGTGGCAAGCGGCCGGTGGTGTTGTTGTGCCGATCGCGACGGACGGCGCGGCGAGCATCGGGGTCGCGTGGAACGCGTGGGCACAGGGCGTGCGTGCGGCAGTGCGTGGGGGCACAGGGAGAGGCCGGCGGCAATGGCAGGGCGGGGCGGGGCGTCGCCGAGCAGCGTGTGGGAGAGCGCGGCAGTGAGGAGAGGGATGAAGGAGGGAGACGGAGGGAAAAAGGAAAAAAAGAAAAGGGAAAAGAAAAAGAAAGAGAGAGGGAGAGAAAGAGAGAGGGAGAGAAAGAGAAAGAGATGTGATGGTGGAATTCGCGGCGGCGACCGCGGGCCGGACGAGCACGCGCTGGTCGGCGACACGCAGCGCGTTGCGCGGAACGAGGAAGAGAAAGAGATGTGACGGCGATTGAATTCGGATGTCAGGACAGCAAAAATTGCCGAGAAGGATTTGAGCTCAGCGACGAAAAGATTTTGAAAAACATTTTTAGCGAGTAATTTATACGGGTGAATTTTCGGGATGTTACACCTTTAAAAATAGAGGCAGCCCCATTTAACATTTAGAGGGTCTGATTTAGGAGCTATTGCTGGAGATACTCTAAAGGGAGTATAGGGGTATCTTGCTTATGTGGCAGTATAGACATCATCTATGGACACCAAGAGTTGGGATTGCCTTATCCAAGCAGGACTGCCTCGGGGGGAGGGCAGGTAGTGCAACCGCCAGGGGCCCATAGAGCTTAGGCGCCCAAGATCATATAGATAATTGGTACATGTAATTTTCTATTTGGATGACTTTTTCTAAAGACAACTGTAATATTGATTTGAATGATTCTTTTTCTCTAAAATAAAAGTGTTGCAAGTACCTTTGTCAGAAATATTGATGTCATGAACTGAGATTCTTCAGTTTGTTAAAGTTGCGTATTGCTATTCGAATATCTCCATTGTATATAAAATTCTCTTAACTATTATAGTGATAATTAAAAATTATTTAAGATCTACTATGTTACAAGAAAGATTATTTAAGATCAACTATTTTACAAGAAAGATTGAATGGCTTGATTATGTGTAGCATTAAGAAGGATATTTTGGATGATATTAATCTTGATACAATTCTTGAAGATTTTGCATAAAAAATGCCCGAAGGCGGTTTTTACAAGGCGCAAAAGCTTTATGTTTTTATTTGAGGTAATCATAATAGTTATTTTTTTATTACATTATTGTTATGTTTTATGAGCCATACATAGATTGCAAAGTAATTTTTATTATTCATACTATATACTATAATTTTGATACTAAAAATTAATTCAACAGATCCTTATCTTCTTATTTAGCCAAGTGCCCTGACCCCCCCCCCCCCCCCCGCCCCATGTTTGGATTAAAAGGATTCTCAAGGGAATTGTACATGTTTCAATTCCTTTTGAGAGAATTCTTGTATGAACTACTAGTGGATCAAGTTCTCTTGTTTTACAAATGTTACTTTCTTTTTATCATTCCGACCTTCCGTTGCTATTAACATAGTATAGTTCTTTCACCTTGTTAGGCACTTCAAAAGAAAAGGTTTGTGTTGAAACTAAGCTACATCGTTGGATGAAGATCAATTTATTGCACTGTTAGAAGACAACATGATGTGGTAAATTTTGGATACACAAAATGTATGGAGTTAAGCAGCTTAGACATAAAACCTTCATGCATTTCCCTTTGTGCTTCATCCCACCCCTGCGTTTTCAATTCCTGTGTTCCACTTCCAAACATGTCCTCATTGGCTGGTTCAGAGATATTTCCTCAATGAGCAGGGTCTTTCCCTGAACCCTTGCTTCAAACGTACAATGTTTAATACAGGCAATTTAAATCCGAACATCATATGAGACACATATCTATACACAAACGCGCGGATATGACACACGTACCGAAAGGTGCACAGTAGTCACACCTCAGACGCTTACAAATTAAGACCGCAGCACTTGCATGTATGAACTTGAGGCTCAGAATGTGAATCTTTGCAACATGGAGCAGATGTTATCAACTCTAGCGTCATACTTTAAAGATTTGGTCCCCTAGTTATTAGGCTCTCTTCCGGCTCTTCGCGTCCATGATTCAACGCATGCAGGGCTGTTATTTCAAGACTTCAACATTCTTGGAACGGTTTTGTGTGATCGATTGCCACAAAATAGCATTCAGAACATCCGGACAATTCTCGAAAGAAAAGTCTCAAAACTACAGAGCACTCGCCAAGTACAACAATCTGCTCCTTAGCCATGTTCTTTTTCTCGGTATCCTTTAAAAACAGCAGTACAGCAACAGCACTAAAGAGGCTATGCATGTTTAGCTCTACTGTTTCCTACAGGGATACAAAAAATTGATCCCCATGAACACAACCACTAGAAGCAGAAAACCATTCATCCCCAGATCTTCCACACGATGTAGAAGGTATAGAGATGGGTCGAGTATCCTATTCACAAACTTACATACAACATACCCTCAACCTGCACTGCACATCAGGCACATCGAGATAATTCATCCGCTTCCTCCTTGGCTCTACACTCCACGTTCTCCTCGATTTCTGACTGAACTTTCTTCGGCTTCCTGAGGCGCAAACTAGTCTGCTTGATGTGGGCTTTACCTGGATCAGTTACTAAAAGTAGGCGGGACATAACATAGGACAAAAGCTCCTCCCTATGCGAGAATGTGAAATCCAAGTGAGCATACTCAAATTCATTATATGAGACCTCCACTCCAGATTTCCGCATCAGCTTGTAGTGCTTCTTTACCATGGATGGTGAGATAACTCTGTCCCTCTGCCCAGCGACCAAATCCATAGGGATGTCAATGAGAGCATAGTGTGCTCCCAGGTCCAATGGCTCTGGGGTTCCATACGCTTCAATATTTGCTGCAGGGCTGCCATAGTCATACATTTGGAACTTCTTTGCCCTCTTTATCTGGGCAAGGTGAAGTGCCACATGAAATGATACACCAGGCATGTCATCCATGTTGTAGTGGGGCAGACCGAGTACTCCCACCCAATTTGAACTGTCACCACCAACAACATAACCCATAAGGGTTTGGACGAGTCCACCCAAAGCTGGATAGTTATGGAAATCCCTAGCTAATTTGTTCAGAAGCATCCTAAAGAATCGAGTTGGTATGTAAAGGCCAGGTATTATCGGTGCAAGTATTGGACCAACAAACAGAATGAGCTTCTCCACCATACTGAACACCACATTCGAATCCTCATGGAAACCTGCAGGAGATAGCAGGACTAGTCTCGACAACCTATGGGGCTTCTGTGCGATCCTTGACGTCACCACATACATCAACATAACTGCACCTCCCAAGCTGTGGCATACAGCACAAAGCTTGTAAGGTTGATCTTCTGCACTGTCTTCCTGCGAAGTGTGTACTTCCAATTTTTTTATCTTATCATTTTGATCTTCTGTCTCCTGTCCTGATAAAGGCTGACTTGTGCCAAGTTCTGAAATTTTAATCTTGTGGATTTCCTCAATTATTGCAGGCATATCTTTTGTTCCATGCTCGTTAACAGAATACTTCCAGTATCTGATAAAGGTTCAGGAATGATGAACGTGCACAATTAACAAAAATAACTATTCACATAATAGATTGATTTCCTGATTGTGATAAAACCAGATACACACGGAAGGCCTACTTAGTACTTACTTGTAAGAAGAAATACTTTTATCTATATGCTCTCTTGAGACCAAGCCTCGAAGATTTCCAAGAAAAACATCATAACCTACATACAGAAAAAAAATACATATGAGCACTTACTGCACAGCACAATAATGCACTACATCTAGTTTTATTTCTGACCTTGATCATAAGCTGCAAATGCTGGCGAGCCAACAACACCATTAGACACCCAACTGCACGGCAGATGAGGCTCAAATAGCATTAAGAAGAATATCATATGCATCAGATAAACTGCTTCCAATAAAGCGTGAACAGGTTTAACTAAATTCTTTTCCTAATGGCCCCAAATTACCCAATCATCACAGCAACCCTTTTTTATTAGGACCCCATATTCAGTAGCATAAAAAAAATTTAACTATAAAAGTAGTCTTAGCATTACGATGTTCTGATTGTCAGTAGGAAAAACACTTGACACGAAAATTCAGTTATAAACAAAAGTTTAGAATAGCGAACATGAAAAAAAAAGATCATTGATGCCCATGTCTAACTTTAACAAATTCATGTTATGAAACCAAACATCCGGATCTACATCACAGAGTAAGTGATAAAAAAGAACTATTTTACAGGTATAACTCTTGGTTAAGAATAGTTATCAAAATACTAGTTTCTGCATTGGAAATCACTATTGATTAACAATGATATAATACCAGTGTCAGCTTACAGATCAGAAGTGCTGCATGGTAATCCTTGGGGATGTTTTAAGACAAGGGTGGAGGCATGCAACACAACACTCTTGATTAATCAATGTGCTGATTTCAACTAAAAAATCTACTCACTGCCGAATATCTTTAGGTATGTGCCACTCACAATGGAAAAACATGGAGACAACTGTATTATCAGCTCATTTCTGTAGATGATCTTGCAATTTGTTTAAATTACCACACTGTCCCCAAAAGGTTCAAACAACTCAAACCAAGTACAACTTTCTTTTTTGAAAGACTTGATGATGCTTGTGAAGTGGCAAAACTGTTCAGATTGTAAAGACGCAAACGAAGGATACAACGAAAATCAGAAAAAGATAAATAAAACTAATGAAGAAAATATGACTTCATAAAGCATGATTGGCGATTGGCGAATGCCCTAAGCTGTATGGAATGTCAAAACATCGCCAATAGTGTTTCGGTCAGTACTCACCCCATAGACGAGTCCAGTATTCCATGTTGTAACAAGACAACCTTCCGTGAATCACGCCTAAAAAGGTAATGTATCAAATTTCTAACCACAAACAACATGAAAGACAACAACATGAGATAGTTATGGTTTTCACCTTGGAATTCTCTCCAATAATAGAACATACCCATCTGAAGTAACAACCTTTATAGCCTCAAATGGATAACTGAAAAAAAAGGCCAACAAAATTGAAAGATATCAATCACTGATGCATATAATAGCCAATGAGAAATAAGTTAGACTAAAGAAACACCTGAGTTCTTTATATTCGACGAAGTTAGCTATATCAATTACCTACTATATGACAACAGTGCTATATGTAGCATATTTAAGTGCATATACAGGAAATAACCTACAGCTGTACCAGAAGCCACAGTATACAGGTCAATGATGCTATTGCTATCCCAAATCTCGGCTTTAACATTTGCACAAATAAAAGGGGCAGAGGTGCTCACCCAAGCTCAGTAATAACATCCTCACATGTTCGGGAATCTGTATTCAAAGAATGACGATACACAGTTTTCCTCTCAGTTGGAATTGGATTATCACTGCCAACATTAGCTGTTGGTACATCAACAACAGGACTATTGTCACGGCCGCTTCCATGAATCCAGCAAAATAACTTCTGCCACACTTCTGTAGGAGAGAGAATATAATGTGCTCCTTTGTGAACAATGTCAAAGACTGATTCAATGAAAATCTCAATTGCCAGATGGAGATCCTATGTGAAAAGAAGTAACCAAGTAGGTTGATAAATACTAGATGTGTGTAGGAGAATTTGAACAAGGGTTCAATCATCATAACTTGCCAAGTAAATAAACTGACAACCAGAAATTCAAATACTACCTCAAAAACTCCACGCCTCCTATCAGTTGTGCGTTGGAGAAACTGATCCCTTATATGAAACGATCTTTTTCCAGGACTATTTCTTGAAAGATGAGGGCTTTCTGCACTTTTAGCAAATGATCTTACAATCCGATACTTGATGGCATTGAACAGTATAAGTAACAAAGATATGAAGAATTTCAATGGCCAAAGAATCCAGGAAACTGCATATATGATATGCCTCCTCAATCGGCGATCACGTCTACTGAAGCTGCTCGCATGTGATAGTCGTGAACTTTGGGATAATGGAGAGGGAGGGCAGACAAACTCTTCATTATCATCATCTCCAGTGATAGAATCAGCAACTGATTCAGTATCAGAATCAACAGAAAGTTCATGGATGAACTGATTAAATGAAGAGACCCCACTGAGCTCAAAAATAATGAAGTCATCAGAAAAGAGTAAAACTCTGTTCCCAAAGAAAAGAGGAATACACATACTACATTGCAATAGTTAAAGTAAACAGGAATATGCATAATGCGGTATATATCACAAGGCTAAAAAGTTGGTATTCATAGTTCTCATAGAAATTAAGACAAAATGGACCACATCATTTACAATTACATGACAAAGAATCTACCGAGCAACCCAAGACACCAAACATAGGTCTCAATGGGCAGACACACTGCTTCATATAGTTGTTATAAAATATACGTAATAGAAAGTAACAGGTTATGGGGATTCAAATTGCTCATACAGAAATTAAGATTACAGAACAGGTACGGATTCAATCAATACTTGCTATTTTCCTACAATCCTACCGAGTTCTGAGAATTGCATGTTCCTCATCATCCCAGCCAAATAGGAGTACATCATAACATCTTATATCAACAATCATAAATTTCCAATATAATTTAAGTCATATATGGAGAGTGTTAACATTACCTTTCCATCCAACGAGGGAGACGTGGCCCACGAAGAGCTGGCTTAAGTTCCCAGCCACTGATCCCTTCTAAAATGTTGCCTTTTCCAGGTAATAGAGTCAATAAGAGTGCTGATATTCCATTTATGAACCTTGCGATGTTGTTCAGTGACTCGTATGTGAATGTCTTCACAGATCTGCTCATTTTAAGCACCAGAAGTAAAATACTGCATGCTGTATGTACTGAAGGGCTAAGAAAAAGATAAACTAAATGGCACTTTGTTCCTTATATTAAGAACTGTATACAAATGAAACCAAGAATTTCTGAAGCCTCAAAGTACCATGGAGCACATATGTCAAATCCAGATTAGAGGCTTAAGCAGAATTCTGCAGCAGGGCCAAAACAAGTCAACTTAACTGACACTTTTCCATTCGTGGTCTAAAAAGCAGCTCAGGTAGGCCTTAGTGAGAGCACCAAGATGCAGTTCTGGGAAGATCTAGATAGCATGGTTAGTACCGTGCCTACCAGTGAGAAACTCTTCATAGGAGGAGATCTCAACGGCCATGTGGGTGCGACTAATGTAGGGTTCGAGCGAGTGCACGGGGGTTTTGGGTATGGTAGCAGGAGTCAAGAGGGGGAGGATGTGTTGAACTTCGCGTTAGCCTACGACTTGTTGATAGCGAATACCGTGTTTAAGAAGAGGGAATCCCATCTTGTGAAATTTCGTAGTGGACAACACTCGAGCCAGATCGACTTTATCCTTGCTAGGAGGGAGGATAGACGTGATTGCTTAGATTGTAAGGTGATACCTGGGGAGTGTGTTGTCCCTCAACACAAGCTTGTGGTGGCGGACTTTCGTCTTCGGGTACGTGTCCATCGGGACAAACGTGCCAAGATTGCGAGAACAAAATGGTGGAAGCTTAGAGGAGAAGCGGCACAAGCGTTTAAGGAAAGGATGCTAGGTGAGGAGCCTTGGAAAGAAGGAGAAGACACAGATGACATGTGGCTAAAGATGACAACATGTGTTCGGAAGGTGGCCTCAGATGTGTTTGGCGTGAGTAGGGGAGGCAAACAGGAGGGGAAAGACACCTGGTGGTGGAATGACGAGGTGCAAACGGCTATTAAGGAGAAGGAGTGTTTCAAGCGTCTCCACCTTGACAAGAGTGCAGTCAACATCGAGGGCTATAAATTAGCGAAGAGGGTTGCAAAGCGAGCTGTGAATGTAGCAAAGGGTAAGGCGTATGATGACCTGTATCAGCGGCTAGGCACGAAAGAAGAGGAGAAGGACATTTATAGGATGGCTAGGATCCACGAGCGAAAGACAAGGGACATCAACCAAATCAAATGCATTAAGGATGGGACAGATCGACTGCTAGTGAAGGATGAGGAGATCATGGATAGATGGAGATAGTACTTCGACAAGTTGTTTAATGGGGAGAGTGAGGCCCCTACCCTTGAGTTAGATGACTCTTTTGACGATACCAACAGACGTTTTGTGAGGAGAATTCAGGAGGTAGAGATCGGGGAGGCTTTGAAGAGGATGAAGGGAGGTAAATCGATGGGCCCTGATGGTATCCCCATTGAGGTGTGGAGATGCCTAGGAGATAGAGCAATAGTATGGTTAACTAATCTTTTTAATCTCATTTTTCGGTCAAACAAGATGCCGGAAGAATGGAGGAGAAGTATATTAGTACCTATCTTCAAAAACAAGGGTGATGTTCAAAGTTGTACTAACTACCGTGGGATTAAGCTGATGAGTCATACGATGAAGCTTTGGGAGAGGGTTATCGAGCATCGCCTAAGAAGAGTGACAAGTGTGACCCAAAACCAATTTGGGTTCATGCCTGAAAGGTCAACCATGGAGGCAATTTTCTTAATACGACAATTGATGGAGAGATATAGGGAACAGAAGAAGGACTTGCACATGGTCTTCATTGACCTTGAGAAGGCATATGACAAAATACCGAGAAATGTCATGTGGTGGGCCTTGGAGAAGCACAAAGTCCCAACTAAGTACATTACCCTCATTAAGAATATGTACAAGGATGCGACGACGTTTGTCCGGACATGTGATGGCAACACCACTGACTTTCCTATTAACATAGGCCTACACCAGGGGTCAGCATTGAGCTCTTATTTATTTGCTTTAGTGATGGATGAGGTCACAAGGGATATACAAGGTGAGATCCCTTGGTGTATGCTCTTTGCTGATGATGTGGTGCTAGTTGGCGAGAGTAGGGCAGGGGTTAATAGGAAGTTAGAGCTGTGGAGACGCACGTTAGAGTCGAAAGGGTTCAGACTTAGTAGGACCAAGACCGAGTACATGATTTGCGATTTCAGCGCGACTAGGCATGAGGGGGGAGACGTTAGTCTAGATGGACAAGTGGTGGTCCAGAAGGATACTTTTCGGTATTTAGGATCGGTGCTACAAAAGGATGGCGACATTGATGAAGATGTTAGGCATAGAATTTCAGCTGGCTGGTTGAAATGGCGGCAAGCTTCTGACATCCTTTGTGACAAGAGGGTGCCACAAAAGCTAAAAGGCAAATTCTATAGGACAACAATTCGTCCGGCGATGCTATACGGTGCTGAATCTTGGCCTACAAAAAGGCGACATGTCCAGCAACTGAGTGTAGCAGAGATGCGGATGTTGCGGTGGTTTTGCGGGCACACAAGGAGGGATAGAGTCCGGAACGAAGTTATTCGAGATAGGGTCGGAGTGACACCAATTGAGGAGAAACTTACCCAGCATCGGCTGAGATGGTTTGGACATGTCCAACGAAGGCCTCCTAAGGCGCCGGTGCGTAATGGGGTTCTTGAGCGGGTCGACAATGTAAAGAGGGGTAGAGGTAGACCTAAACTGACGTGGGATGAGTCGGTTAAGAGAGACCTTAAGGATTGGAATATCTCTAAACAGATAGCTTTGGATAGGAGCGCTTGGAGACTAGCTATCAATGTGCCTGAACCTTAAACTTATTTCTTTCGGGTTTCATCTCTAGCCTACCCCAACTTGCTTGGGAAAAAAGGCTATGTTGTTGTTGTTGTTGTTGGTCTAAAAAGCAGCATGCAGATGAATCCAAGATTTTTTATGAAATCAGTTAGTTTAGTTCGAGTTCCTGGAATTGTCCCACAGCGACACAAATAAGATGTATGGGACGGGAGCCCTTTGCAACAAAAATTTTCAAGTCAGAAAGCATAGTTCTCGACAAAAAAGTCAAATAAGTATTTGGTTCATTAAAGTCATATGTTAAAATCCACGAGTTCATCAAATGTCAGAGATTCTTATAGTCCCACCTTACACTTCATCATCAGCTTTGCAAAGGAGATTCAAAGAGAATATAACTACCCCCTTTATAAATATCAGATAAACTAGTATTTAGAAAAGTCCACCCGGTAGCCTGGATGGACGGCTGGTTATGCATACTAGAACCCCCTCCCCAAGTCCCCAGTTACTAGTATTGCAAAAAATGGTAGCTGACAGGTTCAATGGACTGATATAACTGCATGAGTTACCATATACAAGACTCTATGGTAGCTTGAAGTGGGATGCGCAAAAAAAAGGGTATGCTTGGTCTATTAGTGCTAACCATCCATGTCATGACTTTATCTTTTGATCCTTCCACAAGCCATTGTTTAGGATTACTACTATATACATCAGATAGAACTATAGAAGCATTGCATGCTCATGCTTTATGTTCTCATGGATTGAGTGCTTGCCTCTACAATTCTAGGCTTGTGCTAGGGCACACTTGCATTCATCCTGGTGGGTTAATCTACCAGTGCAATCTCAGGTGGGCAAAACTACTTTCATATTAGTGGGCAAATATATTAAAAGTTCAGAATCCTTGCACAAAAAAACATCATCATTTATTTAGAATTAGATGTGGCAACCATGCCCTGTTTTTTTTAATTATTTAGACCAACCATGCCCTGATTTTGTGCATCCTCAAGCTACTTCTGTTAGGAAATATTCAGACACCAGCTTCATAATCAGGAGTTGCGACAATCACATGCTATCCTTAAAGTACGCATTCTCATCAACGCTAATCCTACCACAACCGTGTCTTCACGCAATCATCACTAGGGAGGCTAACATCGTACAAGATCTCCAAAGATAAACGTTAACCCAACTCGAAATTCGTCACTAGCAACACGCAGCTCGTCGCCCCGAATCCCTTCAGCAAACAACGCAACCCTCAACCCAACCGGACCATCCCGTCCGGGACACACGAACCCTCGAGCTCGACGACTCCCCGCGCCCTGACGAACCATTCGCTAGCGCATCACGCCACCAGCACAGGAACGCACATCCAGCGAAATCGCGGAGGCGGGATGGGGGGAGGCTGGATGCTTACTCCTTGGTGACGGCGATGACGTTGTCGACGAACTCCTGCAGCATTGCTGACCGCGGATTGGCGCGGCGAGCCGCGGATTGGAGGCAGCCACCACCAGCTCCTTCTGGAAACCACGCAGAGGCGACGGGAGGGAAGAGGCGACGAATCCAGAGGGCGGAAAAGAGAGAGATTGGGAAGAGGACGAAAAGGACACAGGCAGTTGCCCCCTATTTTAGTACAGTACATGGTTTTTCCGTGTCAATTCTTTTGGAGTAATTATTTTTTTATGGCTGAGAAATATAATTATTGGGGCGGAATTACCTGGTCCATGTATCAGTCGCGCGATTGGGCGAAAGGTCCTGTTTGGACATGACATGCGGACCATGCGGGGAGAAGTTAGCCCACATGTCGGCTACTGTTTCGAGGTCATCGGCAGGGATAATCCCTTTTATCTAGGCGGGTCATTTTGGACCGTAAGCGGTGAGGCTGATGTGCACTCTGAGGGCCAGTTTGGGAAGGAGGGTATTAGGACAAGGTGCAAATAGCTGCTGTTTTCTTGGCACAAACAGACAGTTGAACAGACAACTTGTACAATAAATTATCTGTTTAGCTGTCTGTAGAGTGATTAATTTTTTTTACACACAAACTTATGGTGATCTAGTGCATAATTGATTTTTGTAGCCATTTTGTTGCATACATAAGAGAATGCATAATACATTCAAATATTTTGTATGACTTTTAAAATAATCATGTATATTATACACACACATTCAAATATTCATGATCGCCGAGTTTCTCTAACACCTCTAGTGTTAAACAAATAGAATTAGGCTAATTAACTTCTAATCTTGAGAATTAGCATTTTATGATGGCAACCTTTACTTTTTGATTTTATTCCCAACCAAAACATTCACTAACTACGTGAACAAATGGCATGAATGTGTAAAGATATTCTTATAGAATCTAGAACAGTTGGATTTGTCATTTTAACAGTTTTCTATGATTTATTATAATTTTTCAAAGTTCACAACAATTAATTCTAAAACAATAACGAAAAAGAAAAAAAACACTTTCACAACTAGAACCCTGAAACTATTTAATCTTCATAAGCAAAACCTTTTCTAATGAATAGGTCCTCAGATCTATCAAGGAACCCCCCAAAACTTTTCTACCTTTAGACTTGAACCCAAATCTTTTATCAAACACCCCCTACACTTTTTTCTCCTTCACCAACCAACTCCACCTTCTTCTTCCTTCGATCAGCAACGACGCTAGCGCCAGATCGGGCCTGGAGCAGCGCCGGCGAACCCTCCCGGCATGGGCGGACTAGCCTAGGGGCAACCCCTCCTCCCCGCGCACCATCTCTCCCACTTCTCCCCCTCCGAACACTACCCTAGCGACGTGGCTACGGCGGCAACGGATGGCCAATGAAGATGGTGTATAGCGGCAGCTCTCGAGTGACAGTTTTTATGGGTAAAAGGGTTGAGGAGACTCAGTACAATGAGGGGGTTCGACTTTGGTTGTCGAGACAGGATGGAAACTTAGTAGTGGGGCAGAACGACGGCCATGGCGGCACCAGAAATAGCTGGGCGCATGTCCGAATCTTTGGCGGCAATTGAATCCTCCTCCGCGCGCACGGGATCCATGCCTCCGCCGTCTCCTCGCAGCGTGTCGTACAACAGAAGCCTCCATGTCTCTTGGCCTGGGAGCATGTGCCGTGTCTCGTAGACGAACGAGACGCTGGCTCGGGTGTAGTCGCGGGTCGAAGGGGGCTTCTTGCAAAATTATGGTCCATGTCGACGGATCTCGATAGCCCGTTGTATGTGCCCTTAATCCCCGGGGTATCGCTCCCTAGCGGGACCCGGGGGTGGACAGGTGCGCTCTCCCCGTCAGGGTTTAAAATTTCGGCGGCATACCGCTGAAATTTCGGTGTTTTTTTCGTTTTCGGTCCGCACCGGCTTTTGGTATACCGGTGTTTTCCGGTATTTTTCGTTTTGAATTTCAAAAATTTAAAAAAATTTATAAATAACCATAAAAAATTGGGAAAAAATATGATAAAAATTTAGGGGGTTTTATTAGCTAATATTACTTAAAATCATTCAAATCTAAATTGATTTGGTAGGTAAAATTGATAATTTGGGTTCGTACCCGTTACAGACCCGCTGGTTTTCCACGCGCGGGCACCGGTTTTCTGGGACCGGGCACCTTATCATATAGAAATGCTTGAGTGCTAGGCTGCTAGCTATTTTTAGTTTATAGGCTTACGTGAATGGCTAGCGTATTAACTTACACTATACTTCTTTGCATTATTGTAGTGTGTTTCATTTTTTATTTCTCATTGTGTGCATTATTGTAGTGTGTTTCATTTTTTATTTCTCATTGTGTGCTGGAGTTTCTTATATGTTGTGTATTATAATCTATCAATATAGACATAACTAGGGTAAACTCCGCCAAAATTTTCATTTTTTTTTCATAAATACATAATTTTCCCATCATTTTCCAACCATTTCCATCAATTTCCGGTGAAATGCACCGGAATACCGGTATAATACACCGAAATTTCGGCCGGTAAACCGGAATTCCGAAATTTTAAATTTGAAATCCCTTTCCGGTCGGAATTACCGGAAAACCACGAAATTTCGGCCGGTTTACCGTTTTCGCTGCACACCGAAATTTTGTTTCAAAACGAAAAGGTTAACCCTGCTCCCCGTAGGGGGTGCCATCCCGGGCAGCATTTGACGCTCTCTTTGTCGATCGGACCCCTGCGATTTTTTTTCAACGAACGGACCCCCTGCGAGGCTGCGATGAACATGCACGTAGTACAAAATTAGACACTGCGATGACCATGCACGTAGTACAAAAGCAGACAGAATCCCACGAACTGACAAGTTTCAGACAAATCCATTGGTCCTGCGGGATAAAAAAAGATAAAAAAAAGAACCTGGTCCTACATAGTCCTCAAGTTGTTGATATTCGAGTCAGCAGAGCTCAGTGCGCAACATCACATGCAACGCAAAAGGCTATCCATTTCGGATACAAGTGTAATAATGTTCATTCAGCAGCACATTATATATGTGCAAAGACTCCACTTCAACACAAGTGACTCTGATGGTCTCTCATAAGTTGCCCACTGAAGACAACAACACCCAACTATTGTTTGATTTACTGTACAGCACAGATGCAGATGCGACCACCTTCAACTGGCAGATAATCTCACAGATGAATTACCTAGAAAACAGATGAAAAGATGTATTAATTCAGCTGATCAAGGATTGCATTCCTTGACACTACAAGCAGCAGCTAATCTCCAGCACATCAGAACTAACTCGTAGGTTCTTTATAGAACAAACATGCAGCTAGTTGATTGCTAGACATGGTTGCCTTTTTGTCAATAGACAATTAGCAGGTGCTTTACAGGAAGCCAGGCTACGTCAACAGTAAGGCCTACTCTAGCTATGAGTCACCTAACTATGTTGTAAATTCAAGTTATTAATGTTTGAAATCAGAAGTCATCTCTTCTTCTGTTACAAATCATGGTTATAGAAAAAATCGATAATACTATTCGAAGCTCATGACAAGTCAATAAGAAACAACTCTACACAAGAATTTGCACGCCTATGGATAGAATTGTTTCAGGTAGCTTGTCTAATAAATTTATAAACGCCATGCAGAACAAAAGTGGAACCAAGATCTCCAATCTGTACCAGGGTGCATAGGTAAGAAGATGAAAATCACCTTTGTCTAGATTATAGAGTAGCTCCTCTGGCCTGATAGTTGAGAGCTAACAATTTGGCTTGCAACTAACAAGCAAGGAATCTCCACTATGCAGGACATGAAGTAAAGAAAATGGCTACATTTTATAACTAGCACAAGGCAGCGAGCAGCAAGTTCAATGTAAGCAACACAACAGTAGGAAGCACTCCAATCAATAAAAATAAGCATCAAGAGCATCGTACCTAGGTATGGCTTGGAGCAATGCTGCCACCATGGCCAAAGCTAGGTCTGCTACCCTGAACAAACAAAAACAATAATTATGCAGTTTTAGTCAAAGTAAACAAGAATACATTTTCTAAATAAGCAGAGCCAGTTATCAGCATGTTAGATATACCTGAGAAATTCTTTTCTTCAACCAAATAAGCCTGACATTTGGGTTTTTGGTGCTCACAAAGATTTGCCTATTTATTTCAGATTGGAATAGCTCATTGCAATCTGCCTCTGCTCATCAGTTAGTTCTTCTATGGCGTCCACAATGTCAATGCACTTCTGAACAAAATAGTCATCTTCACGTTTCTTCTTCTCATTGAGCTCATTCATAGTTTTTTCAATCTGGTCTTTCCTGAAATCAATGTAGTCTCCAAGTCTTGCTGCCATTTGACTTTGCTTACGTTTCTTGCCACTGAAACCTTCAACATCCTCTGAAGTTTGATTTGTAGCAGCAGATTGAACTTTAGTGCTCTCGATGTGCCATCAAGACCAGAATTGAATGGAATTTCTACTAGGTGCTGTGTTATGGGTGCTTTGCTCTAAGATACTTCTCTGAGGTATAGGTTCAACTCGCTGCTCAGTTCTCTGAGGTGTAGGTTCAACTCGCTGCTCAACTATAAAATTTAAATCCCCAGTGGCAATACTTCCTATTACAAGTGAGTTATTTAACAAGTGAATAGATAGAAGTGAATTACTCAACTGTTAGCTAGATAAAAGTATTACCTTCATACAATGGTTCCAAGCTATTAAATAAAGAAAAAGCCTTCTTGCGGAACTTGCTGACTTTAGGATTATCCTATTTGAACACAATAAAATATATAATTAGTAGTTAGGAATCAGAATAGACACCTCAAGATTCCAAATCAAATCGATTGTTGATTAGTACTTACTTCTATCAACTTTGCCCAAATTTTTGGTTCAGCATTGATCATACCCAAAGTGTCATTCCAGCCAACACCACTATTAGTTCTTGCTTGTCGTATTATCTTAGTCCCCTTTAGCTCTTTCTCCTTTTCTTGTACTCGTTGCTTGGTGAATTGTGCATGAGGAAACCTTTCATTGAATTTGTTGGTAATGCTCCTCCAACCTTCTGCTATCCACCCATTCTGTCCCTTCAACATGGGGATGTTGACAAGCACCTGGATTGTTTCCACAAGTCCTTTCTCATAAGTGTAGCTCCACGTAGCTCTTGAACTTTCTGCTGACATGACTATTAGAAATAAAGGATGTATTAGCATTAGAAATATAAAACATTAGGAGCACTATATGTATTAGCCATACAAAATGGAGTAATTAAGCCAACTAATTATTGTACTGAGCCCATTACATAGAGTATATATTACATGCCATAGAGTAAAACATAGAGTACATATTACATGCCATAGAGTAAAACATAGAGCACATTACATAGACCACACATAAGCATCAACTAATTATTGTACTGAGCCCACATCTGAAGAGAAATTTGGCCTCGTAGGGTGTTTCCATCATTTGATTCTGGTTCATTGGGGTAGTCTTCATCCCCATCTGGCAGGTCAACATAGTCCTCTGGGTTGATATTATTTGGTTGGTGATCCAACCACCCTTCATCCCCATTATATCCTCTAATGATATTGTGAAAGACAGCCGCTAATGCTGGAATTTTAATTTGATTATCAATTGGATGGAAGGTCCCCACTTTGAGAATTTGAAATTGTTTATTCAGCACACCAAAAGCTCTTTCAATATGATTACGGAGTTGAGCATGCCGGTGGTTGAACAGCTCTTTATAGTTTGCATATGATCTATGCCTCCTAAACTCGCTAAGGTGGTATCTAACACCTCGGTACAGAGCAATAAATGAGGGTGTGTTTGCATATCCACCATCAACAAGGTATAACTTCCCCACTGGCACGTGAAAGCCCTTACTACGAGCAGATCAAAGGACTCCCACATCAAATGCTGATCCCTCCCAACTACATGAGATGAAAGTAAATTTCAAATCAATGTCACAGGAACACATCACATTCTGTGACAATGTTCCTGTTGGTATTTCTTAACGATCACAGATAAGATCAGCAAGCGCACGGAAAATACCATTGTATCACTTCACCGGGAGAGTATTCAGGGTATCGTAATTTCACATTGAACGGAGGTGTAACGATCTTCTGGGTAGTGTAACCCAGAAGAAAAAGAAGTAGGAGAGCTTCGGGTAGTGTGGTTTATCTAAGGATAAGGATCAAGGCAAGGTAAACTTAGGCTCGTCACTCATTTACTTCAGGCACCAGTCTGACGCAGGTACTGTTAGGGACCTTCGGCTTGTAGCTCCACGCAGTACTCGGACAGGGGGGAGTGCACTAACCACGAAGCAGCTTCGTAGCGGATTGACGGGCCTGTCACCACCCGCGGTCTACCCCGCAATACTGTGGAGCACGAGGCAAACAAAGGCAATCTAGGGCCTAAGCACCACGCCTAAGCCTTCGACTACTACTCTAGCGTTGCGCAGGGTTACCCGTCTTTATCAAGGGCCCTCTACCAGAGTATCCGTTACAAAAATGGACGATGAACCTGTAAACGAATGAATGACATAAGAATACTGAACCAAGAACTTACCAAAAGATGAACTTCGGATACTTCCTCAAATGACTCGTATCCATCGAAGTACAAGACGAAGAGAGGCCGACACATCCAGCTCTTCTCCGATCCTCCACCTCGCACGCTCCCTACTCTAATGATACAAGTGGAGTCCTACTCCTCCTCCTCCTCCTTGTGTATATGAATGAAAAGAGTGGAATGAGTTCAATGCCTTGAGAGGGTGTGTGGAGGCCCTTTTATAGTGTGGAGAGGTCGGTTCTCGGGTGAGATAAGGGCAGGAACGCTAATAACCGATGTTGGGATGGCGGTGGCAACCTTCCTTCCAAAGCTGAGGGGGGACGGGAACCCGTCCAGGTTCGGCCGGCCCCACACTGCCGCCTCTGGCCACCGCCTTTGGATGGGTGACTGGTAGGTGGGCCCTCCTCAGCATACGTCGGTGCCTGGGTTTTGTTCGTCCGTTTGCTCTGTCTTGTGGGCCCTCTTTGCAAGTGTGATGCATGATTGTATTTTCTGTGTACTTGTGTTGCGTCTTTTGTACGTTTTTGTCTTATTCCGCATATGGGTGCCTACAATCCTAGATTAACCAAAACTCGTGGAAATGGTTAGAAATAAGCCTTATATCTACATTTGGTAATTGAATGTTATGAAAGGATGCAGGAGTTGACGGTTTTATTTTTGACTTAAGGACCGTCAACATATGCGAACCTGCAATACTTGAAAAATTCTTCGCACAAGTTAACCCTGTCGGAACTTCCGACCCAGTGAAGGAAGTTCCGACCCCACAATAGAGTTTGAACAAAATTCAAAAACCAATATGAAATTGAAAAACCTGTTTGAATAAAACATTGACCAATGTGTTTGTGGACAACCCTGCAATAATCTCGTGAACTAGAACAACTCAAGAGAGTAGATCGGGACAAGTTAAACTCTAGGTCAACAAGAACAATATATGAACAAGTAAAGCAAGTGACACAAAGTTTGTTCCCAAAGTTCACTCCCACAAAAGGAAGCTATGTCTCCATTGAGGAGCACACAAAGAGCCGGGTTGCCCTATAACCCTCTTCCTCACCCAATCAACCACTTAGGAGGATTGAGTACTTACTAGCACTTGTCCACAAAGGATGGGGTAATACATACTTCTCGGGGCAGTCACACAAGAGAGGGCGCTCCATGGGCGACGCCGAACCATCTAGGAGCAAGCTCCAAGAGTAACAACCGCGAATTGAGTCGTTGGAGATGCTTCTAGTGCTTCGAAAAGAACTTGGTTGCTCACACAAGTCAAGAACTCAAGCTCACACTCAAATCTAGATCACACCCAACCCCTAGCTTGGATTCACTCAAGGATTAGTGTTGGCATTTCTTAGCGTCGCCACTAGGAGTGGTTAGTTCCTAGCAACGGTGCCTCGAAGATGCCGTGTGGTATGTCTTAACATTTACAGAAGGATCCGCAAGCGCACGGATATACCATTGTAGCATCTCACCCGGAAGTATTCAGGGTATCGTTATTTATATTTTCCCAAGGGTTGGCTAGGTTGTGTAAAGTGTATTTACTCGTATGAGCAAGATGAAGACCACTGACTGTACAGGGGTAAGTGATAAATGAAGGATAATCAGGGGTAATGTGACACACACAGAACAACCAACTCTCATGAATAAAGAATAAACAAGCAATCCTAAGGTTAGTGGGAGCATAGGCAAAGATTCCTATTGTACTAATCATGTTAGCGGATAAGTTATGTTAGCTGCGTTGCTTAGAGCTGCAGGTGCCGGGAAATTAGGGACATCGGGGAGAATGACCCGCACTGGAGAACATCCAGTCCCGTTTCATCTTTGCATGAACTCCTACACCGTACCCGAATGTCGGGGAGTACGCTAACCGAGAAGCACCTTCCCGGCGGACCGACAGGGCTGTCACCACTTGCGGTCTACCCCAGTCACACCGTGGAGCACCGTCATATCCGAAGGATCCCGCATACCCGGGCACCATGCCCACATATGAGGTCACTACCCTAGCACCCCGGGCCCCCACCCTTCGAATGGATAGGTAAGATGTTAAGGCAAGCCCAAAAGCACAACGAACCGATATCCTTACCCAGATCATTTGGTCTAAGCATGCAACTACTATAACTTGATAAAGCACAGATCAAGGCTAAACAAGCTACGAACATAGCAAGATAACCAAGAACGAACTCTGAATGATTAACATAAAGAAAGTCAGAATACAAAGCCATACCAGAGGCCAAGGATTGCTCGCCGACCCCGAGGACGACTGGATTCGCTAAGAGATGAAGTACTAGCCTAGCTCCACTACCATAAGGAGTACAAGTCACAAGAGAGTGTAGAGAGAGAGGCTTCCAAGTGGTGTGTGTGAGAGAGTGGTGGGAGGCCCCTTTTATAGTGCTTGAGGTCGGTTCTCGCCAAAACATGGAAACATGGTCAATCGCCTTTAGGAGGATAAGATTGAGCTTCCCGCCAAAACTCAGCCTGTTTGGCTGCCAGGCGGGGTCGGCCGACCCCCCTTGGTGCCAATTCCCACCGACCTTTGCTGGTTCACTACTCTGTGGGTCCTGATGTTAGATGGTCGGTGCCGGGGCTTGGTTGGTCGGTTTGGTCTGGTTTGTGGGCCCCCTTTGCTCATGTTACGCAGGACATGATCATCTGCGACTTCTGTCTGCGTATTCGTCGTGTTTTCGTCTTATTCCGGACTTGTGCTCCTGGAATTATAAATTCTCGAAAACAACTGTGGAGCTAGGTTAGTGATACAAATATGCGAGTAAGAGGTATAGTTTTTCTTCTTAAATGAGTATAGTTGACGGTCATATTTTGCACTTAATGACCGTCAACAATTAGCTCTTGGAGGGAACGAGGAGAAGTTTTGGAAGCTTGAGAGTGTTTAGAATGCATGGAGTCAGCAGCCCCAACTGAAAGAGGTGAAGGGGTATTTATAGGTAGCTCTCAAAAACTAGCTGTTGCTGGCAGTTTATGTGCTTGTCAGAACTTCAACACCAGGTCGGAACTTCTGACAAGTTAAATTAAATAACTAAAGCCGAGAGGGTTTTATCGGAAAACTAATGGGACCTCCGATATGAGGGGTCAGAACTTCTGACCCTAGGTCGGAACTTCTGACCCACTATTTTCTTGCTGGCCGAGGACCCTTTGTCGGAAAAACCACAACACTTCCGATGGGGGTCGGAACTTCCAACCCCTACTAAAAAAATCAGAGTTAAGTGCAAGTGATTGCATGGTGTCTTATCGGGTTATTAGCTTCCCATCTAGACACTTTGGCATCTCCAGACTATCTTTTCGTGTCCCTCCTAATAGTACGGTGCTTCCTATACTCAATTCAAAATAGAAATTAATAAAGATCTTCAATGAACCTCATGCATCGTCTCTGTAGCAAATATGGCATCGTTAATTGCTCTTTTCAATTTCAGTGATTTTAAATCCTGCTCATAACTCAATAAACGCATTAGCTCCTTAATTGTGTGTGTCATTATCATCAAAACCCACTTAGGGGGCAAAATGCACTTACATGTGTTCCACGGTGTAGAGGGGTAGGCGGCCGGTGGTGACAGCCCTATCCGTCCGCTGCGAAGCTGCTTCGTAGTTAGTGCACTCTCCCACGTTCGGGCTTGGTTAGTAGACCTGATACCGGATTCGCATGGCAAACCAGGTGAGTGCCGGTGCCCGAAGTAAATGTTTGGGAACCCAAGTCTATCTTTCCTTGAACCTATCCTTTAGAATAGAACCACACTACCCTAAGGCCCCTCTATCTCTTATCCTTCATTGGGCAATCTAGTTAGAAGACAGTTACACCTCCGTTCCCCGTGGAAATCAAGATACCCTGAATACCCCCAGTGAAGTGCTACATCGATATTTCCGTGCGCTTGCGGACTTCTCTGTAAGAGTTCAGAATTATCAATAGCCACCCCGTCTGCAAACATGGCCGCCGTATTCCAGGTATTCGAAACTCTGCAAGATACTCCTGAGATCGTGACAGCGCGTGTTCATCTCCACGTTGCTGCAGCCCAGACCCAACATCTACGTAGGACAAACTTGGCCTACTACGCCCAGTCGAGTAGCCACTCGGCACGACATGGCGAACACGGGGAGGAGGTCGATCAAAATGACCTCCGCCCCAACCTCAACCGACAAGATCTTCGTTTCCGCATCAACAACCGACACCGCGAATGTGACGCCACCGAGCGAGAGCGGCGTCGTCAATATGACGAGGAGTACGGCGCACCCGATGCCGACTATTAGAACCGTGGTCGACGGGGCAACAACTCGCCACGATGACCTGCACCCGACGTCATCGACCTCGAGCCCGGCAACGACCTCGACGGCTTCTCCACATTCTCCAACCGACTCCAGGCCATCCAGTGGCCCGCTACCTTCAAGCTGGTCGGCATCGTCATGTTCGACGGTGAGTTGGACCCCAAGACGTGGCTGTGCACCTATTCCATCATCTTCCGAGCTGCAAACGGTGACAACAACATCATGGTGGCCTACTTCCCGGGGATGATGAGCCGCCAGGCTCTCAATTGGCTCGAGGCGCTGCTTGCCGGCTCCATCAACACCTGGCAGGATCTCAGCAATGCCTTCGTCCAGTACTACCATGCCTCCTGCCCGGGTCCCAAAACCAGATGGGATCTGGGTAGTGTCACCCAGCAATCTGAAGAATCCCCTCGCGACTACATCAAGCGGTACTTTCCTAACTGTAATACGGTTATGGAGGTTGATGAAAGGGGCGTCATCCACCACTTCCACCAAGGCGTCCATAGCATCGACCTATGGAGGAAGATGTTCGAGAGCAACCCCAAGACTGTCTCCGACATGATGGCTGTCGTCAACAAGCACACCGACATGAAGGACGCTGAGCTAGCCCATCATGGGCACAAGAACCGACGAGACCCTATTGAACGTCCCGGCCAAAGGGACGATCGCCAAGAGTGTTGGCGCGACGATCGTCCACCACACCACGGCAAGAAGCATGATCGCACTGAGTCATCCAAGGGCTGGGACCGCAAGCGAGGCCCCGAGCCAGGAGGATTTGGACTGGCTACTGGACGGCATGTGCCCATGGCACATGGACGCGAACCACTCCGTCTGGAAGTGCAGCGCACTCTCCAATAGCGTGGTCAACGGCGACGACGCCAAACGACCCCGTTGCGATGACCGCGACAGGCCGAGTGGCGGAAGAAGGACCCTGGGGCGCCCACGCAGGCATAACTCGCTTAGGCGGTAGGATGAAGAACGGCTCGAAGATTCCCCATGGAACTTCTAATAAGAAGATCGGGTCGTTAACTTTATCTGCGGCGGCTCTGGCATGCCGACGTGTCGGCGTAGACTGAAGCTCAATGAACGAGAAGTCAACTCGGTGGGCACCCGGTAGAACCCCTGCGCTAGTCAGTGATGCCCATTACCTTCGATCGGTGCGCCCACTGAGTGCACCTCCCTAAGCCAGGTTCATACCCCCTTGTAGTCAGCCCGATGGTCAGCCAGGTCTGCTTGGCCAAGGTACTCTTCCATGGAGGAAGCGGCCTCGACATCATCTTCTCCAGCGCCTTGTAGAGCATGGGGTATGACATGACCTCCCTAGTCCCCTTGGACTAGGCCTTCTACGATATCATCCTTAGTGCCGAGTCAATTCTGGTCGGCCGGGTGACCCTTCCCATAACCTTCGGTACTTGGGACAACTATCATACCGAGCACATCAACTTCGAGGCCGCTGAATTCGAGACCTCCACCATGCCATCCTGGGAAGGCTAGCTCTCGCCAAGTGCATGGTGATCCCCAACCACACGTATCTTCTCCTAAAGATGCCGGCCCCCAAAGGATCCTCTTCGTGTATGAAAATCTACAGACATGCTACTCATGTGAGACGAAAAACATCAAGCTCTCCAATACCCTGCAACAATCCAAGAATACGGTTCTTGTTGCCTAGGCAGCAAAGAACCTACCAAAGGATCAGCAGCTGATCCCCGTAACTGATGCCACGCGACCAGACGAAGACCATCGTCCTCAGGGATGATGAGCCGCACAAAACCGCCGTTATCGGGGCCAGCTCGACTCGACATAGTAAGACGCGCTCACCTCTTTCCTCTGCGCCAATTGGGATATCTTCGCATGGAAGCCCTCTGACATGCCAGGTGTCCAGAGGGTGGAGGCTGAGCACTCCTTAGATCTCGACAAACCCTAAACCCTAAACCCTAAAGGCGAACCTGTCAAGTAACGGCTCCGCCGCTTCGCGCAAGATCGAAATGACGCGATTAGGGTACAAGTAACTTGGTTTCGAGCTGCCAGTTTCATCCGAGAAGTCACGCACCAGAATGGCCGGCAAACCTAGTCCTTGTATAAAAGAAAAACAGTGAATGGAGAATGTGTGTTGACTATACCGACCTCAACAAATACTACCCTAAGGATCCCTTTTCTCTACACCGCATCAGCCAGGTCATCGCCTCGACGGCCGGGTGCGTTCTACTATCTTTTTTTTTACGCAGGGTATCATCAAATAGCCCTAAAGAAGTTGGACGAAGAGAAGACATCCTTCATCACCCCCTTCGGGGCCTACTACTACAACACCATGACGTTCGGCCTCAAGAACGCAGGTGCCACTTACCAAAACATCATTCAGAGATGCCTCCAGGGGCAAATCGGGCGCAACGCCGAGACCTATGTCGATGACATCATTGTCAAGACAAAATACAATGACCAGTTCATTGCAGACCTCACTGAAACATTTGAAAATCTCAGGAAATTCAAATGGAAACATAACCCAACCAAGTGCGTATTCGGTGTCCCCTCAAGAAAACTACTCGGCTTCATAGTCAGGAGCTGGGGCATCGAGGCCAACCCCACAAAGGTCAATGCCATCAGGTACATGAAGCCTCCCAGGAGCAAAAAGGACATGATGAGGCTAACTAGATGCATGGCAGCCCTGAGCAGGTTCATCAGCCGGCTCGATGACAAGGGTCTACCTTTCTTCAAGCTTCCCAAGAAGTTAGACAAGTTCAAGTGGAACGAAGATGCCTCTAAGGCATTCTAGGAACTCAAAGATTTCCTGACAAAACCACCTGTCGGTGTTTACCGCCAAGCCTACTCAGGGATACCTGTAAGATTTGTAGGTAGGGATCGACTGCTCTGGAACTCGATGGTGCAAGGAACACAAAGATTTAGATAGGTTCGGGCCGCGAGTTGCGTAATACTGTGTGGTGGTTTGTATTGCCTTAGGTGTTGTTGATGTTTCGAAGGGGTACCTGCCCACCCTTATATATCCGGGGGGACATGTTTACATGGAAAGTCCTAGCCGAGTACAGTTGGAGTCCTACTACAGCATGATCGGGTAGTTTCCTTCGTATTGCGGCTAGCTCTACGCCTATCTGAGTAGTTACAAGAGAGGTAAGGTACATCCATGAACTATCCCTTACTCTAGAATATTCTATGCCTATAAGCAGTCCCGCTGCCCCGGGTCTGACAAGCCCCCGAGCTCTTCGTAGCCAAGTCCTGTAGGCATTGAGTACTTGGCTAGGCATCTTCGAGTACTTCAAGTAGTCAGAACGTCTTCTGGGACTTCCTTCAGATATGTCGAGTTGTCCTCCAAGTACTTCTGCTTGCTCCGAGGCGGTGAGGTGCTCAAGCCTTGAAATTTTGATCATATATGGTGCGCGAAGTACTCGCGCTCCATATGGAGTAGCCCTCGAGCCTTAGGTTGAATCGCAGAATGAGGCTGAGGGTCACTTCAGTCTTTTTGCTTCATTATTTTCCAAGAAAATTGAAAAATAAGTCTCTGATACACATATCCCGCAGCCCCTGAGTCTTGAATTTAAATCTCTCCATTTAGATTTAAGAATCAAAGAAAACTCGTAGAAGAATAAGTAATGAAAACTTCCCTGAAAGGGAAAGAATTTGTTGATCTCCCAAATATTCACAAAATTGCCACCAGAAACTTTATAAATCCGTCTGGTAACCATTGAGGGTTTTACCCTTTGAACTCCTGGCCGCCGTCAAATTCAGATCCACACTTGCCCGCTCCCAAGAAGGACAAATCCAAGGTTGAAGAAGAAGCAGTTGCCAATCTTGCAACGGGTTGGCACAAAAGCAAAATGTCCGAGTCAGCGGTGCAAGAACTGGAGAATTTGGGTCTCCTCCAAACTCAGGGCGTCATCCAATGGCGTGCAGGAGCAGGAGAAGATTACCCTATGGAAGGTACCCTCGAGACCGTTGTATTCCGTGATTTCGTGGAACGTGGCCTTGCACTTCCCGTGTCGGAATTTTTATATGCTCTTTTGGAATTCTGGGGAATCCAATTGCATCATCTAACTCCCTATTCCATTTTGTATCTTTCTATTTTTACTCATTTCTGTGAAGCATTCCTTGGCATTCTTCCCCACTTTCACCTTTTTCAACATTTCTTCATCCTTGTCCCCGTCGCAAATGCCAGCAAACCTGCCGTCATTGGCGGATGTGAACTGATACTCCGCCCTGAGACTCGGGACGAATACTTAGCATATGATCCAGCGGGAAAAGGACTCGAGTGGAAGAAATTCTAGTTTCATGTCGGGAACATTGAATCTCCTCTTCCAGAAAGAGTTCCTGGTGCCCCCAAGTCCAAGAAAACTAGACAAGTATTGGACCTGGTGGCCAACAAGTTGAGTGCCTCCTTAGAGTCATTGCACAGGTGAAAAACAAGGGAGTTACCGGAGATCATGTGGTTTTCTCCTTTGTGAGCCGTCGGATCCAACCACTTCAGCATCGACAACATCCATCTTTTAGATATGAAGGGATAGAAGATGCTACCAGAACGTCGCCAGAACCAATGGCGCATTCTGATGTAATCAGAAGATGTTGTAAAGTACTCGATAACTTTGACAAATCTTTGAAGCTCCCAACACTCTTCTGGGCCAAGAATCCTCCTGAAAATGCATGGGTAAGTGTTTGAAAAACACCGCCGAGTACTTGTAATTAAAGTTTTTATCTTCTGATGGACTCTTGCTTCTTTTGCAGAAAAATTATAAGTCATGGCATTGTATGCCTCCAACTTCAGTAGATGCTGCTTCTGATGATAGCAAGAAATGGAAGGCCGCTCCTAGAGCTTTGCTGCGGAGGAAGATACCTCGTGTTGATGCTGGCCAGTAAGAATCTGATATTCTTTAATTGTATCCTGTTTGCCTCAGCAGACTTATTTAAAATCTTGCTTGGCTAGGATCCAATATCTTCCAGTACAGGAGAAAAACCAGATCCAGGACTTCCGTAACTGGATGGAGAGTAGTCCAGAAGCAAGTACTCGATCCACCCCTGATTCTCCAGTAATTGGGTTAATCAAGAACTCGACCACTCCTTCCTTGAGTGTGGACGTACCTGGGACATCAAGGGAGCCGCCTCTTGAGGTACCCGCACCTACTCCTGCTGCTGCTGGTGAAGATACTTCAAACGCTGCTGGATGTGGCAGTGACAAAGCTGAAGGGTCAAAGAACCCAACTGTTCGACTAATGCGCTTTCAGTAGATGCCTCAATCTACCCAGGAAGAATTGGGTAAGGAGCTCTTTGATGATCCATTGTTGTCTGTGGTGAATATGAAGAAGCTCGCAGATTCCATGCAATGGTGTTTCAAATATACCAAGGTTAGCCTTCCTCTGTTGCCACTTGCATGCGTCGAGTAGTTTGGTGACATCTAACCAATCTTTCCTTGTATGATACAGGATGTTGCCAATCGGTCTTTCTTGAAGTCTCATGCTTTATATAAGACTGTCGACAACCGGAAAACCTTGGAGCAGCAAAATGCCTTGATTGCCAAACAACTAGATGAATCTCTTGCTGCTCGGAACAAGATGTATGAAGCAAACCGAAAGCATCATCTAGAAGTTTGTGACATGAAGCGGCAGATTAAGAGCTTCGAGGAAGAGAAATCAAAGCTCCAAGAAGAGAAGTCAAAGCTTCAAGAACAGTTGCAAATTTCTCAAGCTTGTGAGTATTTGATCTGTTGTCTTGATATTGCATTGTCAATAATAGTCACTGAATTATCCTTTCATCAGATTCTCCAGGTGATCATATTCGACTGGTGGCAGCAGCTCGGGTCATTGTGGGCATGGTTGATTCTGAAGAGGGGTCGTCGAATAAGAGGTCCTTGGTGGAGCGTTTAGAAGAGGCTCCCATGAAGATCTTTGATGTCATGACGGCTACCTCCAAAAATTACCTGATCCACATGATAGGAGTTGTCAAGTCTTACTTGCCTCAGTTTAATTTAGCTCCCATAGTTAAAGGAATAGCTCCCGATTGTTCTGATGAGAAATTCCAGGAGTATTGTAAAGAATCAGGAGTAATCGCTGAGGAAATTCTGAAGAACTTGGCAGAGTAACTTGCTTGTAAGAACTCCTTGTCTTTGTAAACATTGCTCTTATCCTGTTGGTGTGTCTTCAGAAGTATGATCTGATACCGTAGGATATGTACAAACTACTCGAGTAGTCGAGTAGAATGCTTGCATGGAGTAATCTTTATAGTTGATCAGTTAGGGTGAATCCCGTCGGATTACCCAGATAGAAAGACTGCAAAGATATCCATAAACTACTCGAGCAAGCGAGTAGGGTGTCCTGACCAAGGACTGGAGTAACTTCTAAGATAGATCTATTAGGATGAACCCCGTCGAGTTATGCAAGATGAAACCATCTTAAAAACCGTCGAGTTATTCAAGCTTGTGAATAGGGTGTCTAACTTGTAGACTGGAGTAACTACTAAGATTGACCTGTTAGGATGAACCCCGTTGGGTTACCCAAGATGGACAAAATGTAGTAGTATCCAAAACATACTCGAGCAAGCGAGTAGTTTTGCCTTTAAAGCAAGGCTGGAGTTCCTTATAGTTGACCTGTTAGGATGAACTCCGTCGAGTTACCCAAGATGGACAACTAATAAAGTTATCCATATACCTTCTCGAGCTAGGCGAGTAGGTTGTGCCCTTATGTCAAGGACAGGGATGTGGCTTGTGTAGTTATCCTGATGAAAAACTATGTAAGCTATCCTGAATAGGTTATCCAGGTCTGTATGAATATGTTGAGATTATCCTAGTTGGATGAACCTTTTTGTATAGGGTAGTGATGATGCTACTAGATTGAAAGCTGCCTTTAATGTAGTCGAAAAGCTAATGAAAACCTTTGCTTTATTAAAGAGATCATCTGACATCATTTGTTACTTTGATCAAGGATGAAATCTGCGCAAGTGCTCAATATTCCAGGAATTGGGTACCTCGTTGCCATCTGCATCAGAAATTCTGTATGATCCGGGTCTTGTAACCTTAGTTACGATGAAAGGACCCTCCCATCTGGAATTTAACTTGTGCAATCCTATTTCATTTTGAATCCTTCGTAATACCAGATCTCCAATGTTGAAAGATCTTTGCTGGACATTGCGATCATGATAGCATCTAACTCCTTGAAGATATCTAGCCGATTGGGTTAAAGCATTGATTCTAGCTTCTTTGACTGAATCTAACTCAAGTTGTCGAGCTTCATCTGCTTCTCCTTCTTGATAGGCTTCTACTCTTGGATATTTCCACATGATATCAGTGGGTAGTATAGCCTCTGACCCATAAGTGAGGAAGAAAAGAGACTGTCCAGTTGCTTTACTAGGCCGCGTTCGCAACCCCCAGACCACATGGGGTAGTTCTTGAATCCACTTGCCACCTTTCTTGGTGTTTGCGTCATAGAGTCTTTTCTTCAATCCGTCGAGTACTAAGCCATTGATGCGCTCTACTTGACCATTTGCTCGAGGGTGATCTACTGAAGCATATTTGACCTCAATGCAGGAGTTGTCATAGAAATCCCAAAAAGATTGTGATGTGAAGTTAGAGCCAAGATCCGTAATGATGGTGTGAGGAAATCCGAACCGATGAATGATATCAGAGATGAAATCCACTGCTCTATCGGATGAGATCTTGACAATGGGCTTGTACTCGATCCACTTGGTGAACTTGTCTACTGCTACCAGCACATGATTGAATCCTCCTGGAGCTACGGTTAATGGTCCGATCATGTCCAAACTTGAACAGGCAAACGACCATGATGGAGGGATTGTTATCAAGTTGTGTGCTGGAACGTGAGTCTTTTTGCCGAAGAATTGGCAGCCGGGGCATCGTCTGACAAGGTCTTCGGCGTCTGAAACAGCTGTTGGCCAGAAGAAACCTGACCTGTAAGCCTTGCCGACTAGTGTCCTTGATGCGGCGTGGTTACCGCAAACTCCTTCATGTATCTCTCTGAGGATGTCTTTGCCTTCTTCAAGGGTAACACACTTCATGAGGATGCCAGAAGCAGAGCACTTGTATAGGTTGTCGCCGACGAGGACGAAACCCTTGCTATGCCTGATGATGCGGATAACTTCAGCACTTTTAGGATCGACATGTGGTGGAAGCTTGAACTCTTTGATGAAGTCGATAAACTGGATCCGCCAATCTTCTTCGATCATTAGTACTTCTCTGACAGTGGCCAAGGCCTCCGCGTCATCGGTTTGTTGGCTTTGCATCTTGACTGATGGGTGATGAAGTTCATGAACGAAGACTCCAGGTGGGACAACTGCTCGAGTAGATCCAAGTTTGGAAAGGACTTCGGCTCCCACATTGTTGTCACGATCTACATGGTGGATTTCCAATCCTGAGAACTTATTTTCGAGCTTTATGATTTCCTCAACGTATGCGTCCATTGTATCTTTGTTGATGTCCCATTCTTTATTGACTTGCTGGACGACGAGTAGATAATCGCCGTAAACAAGTAGTAGCTTGATGCCGAGAGAAACTGCTAGTCGAAGGCCTTGTAGCAGTGCCTCATATTCAGCTTCATTGTTGGAGACCTTGAACAAGATTTGGAACACATACTTCAATTGCTCTCCCTTGGGGGAGATGAACAAAACTCCCGCGCCGCCTCCGTCGAGCTTGAGTGAGCCGTCGAAGTACATTACCTAATGCTCTGGAACGTTATGAGGCGCTGGAATTTGATTTTCCCACCATTCAGCTAAGAAGTCGACTAGTGCCTGTGACTTGATTGCTGTTCTTGGCTTGAAGTTGATTTCCAAGGCTCCAAGTTCAATTGCCCACTTTGAAATTCATCCAGTGGCATCCCGATTGTGGAGTATATCCCCCAATAGAAAGTCAGTTACTACCGAGATCTTGTACTCGTCGAAATAATGTCGAAGCTTTCTGGAGGTAATTAGGATTCCATATAGAAGTTTCTGGATTGATGGATATCTAACCTTCGATTCAGAGAGTACTTCGCTGATGAAGTAAACTAGTCTCTGAACGCCATAGGCGTGGCCTTCCTCCGGGCGTTCGACTACTAACGCCATACTGACTACATGAGTAGTCGCAGCGATGTAGAGGAGCAGTTCCTCGCTAGGTAGTGGAGCTGTTAGAATCGGCGGTGACTGGAGATGATGCTTGAGGTTCTCGAGTGCTTCCGCGGCTTCTGTAGTCCACTCGAATTTGTCTTGTCGCTTTAGGAGCTTGAAGAAGGGTAAGCCCCGTTTGCCAAGCCTGGACAAGAATCGATTCAGGGCTGCCATGCAGCCTGTAAGCTTCTGGACATCCTTGATAGTAGCTGGAGTGTCCATGGCCATGATGGCGTTGATCTTTTATGGATTGGCTTCAATTCCTCGGTTGCTGATGATGAATCCAAGTAGTTTTCCAGAAGGTACGCCAAAGACACACTTGGTTGGGTTGAGTTTCCAGCGAAATTTTTGGAGGCTGTTGAAGGTCTCTTCCAGGTCAATAATGAATTGATCCTGGGTCTTGGTCTTGACGACAACGTCGTCTACATAGGCTTCAACATTGCGATGTAACTGGTCAGCAAAGCACAACTATATCGCACGCTGGTAGGTGGCACCAACATTCTTCAACCCGAAAGACATGGTCTTGTAGGCATATGCCCCGTAAGGAGTGATGAAGGCCGTCTTGATTTGGTCTTCTTCTTTCAGGGCAATTTGATGATACCCTGAGTAGCAGTCGAGGAAGGAAAACAGGACACATCTTGCTGTAGAGTCGATTACTTAATCAATACATGGTAGCCTGAAAGGATCCTTTGGGCAATGCTTGTTTAGATCGGTGTAGTCGACGCACATCCTCCACTCATTGTTATTCTTCTTCTGGACGAGTACAGGGTTAGCCAACTACTCGGGATGGTAGACTTACTTGATAAACCCTGCTGCGAGTAGTTTTGCCAGCTCTTTCTTGATGGCTTCTCGCTTGTCCGGTGAGAAATACCGCAACCATTGTTTCTTTGGTGTGGCTTTAGGGTTGACCTTCAAGGCATGCTCGATCAACTCCTTGGGCACCCCTGGCATATCTGCTGTTTTCCATGCGAATACATCTCGGTTGGCCTTAAGGAAGTTGACGAGCTTGAATTCCTATTTGTTGCCCAAACCTGCTCTGATGATGGCGGTTTTAGAGTCGTCTCTCTTTTGTAGCTGGATAGTCTTGGTGCCCACGTCACCAGTTGGTTTAACCGATGACTGGCTTGGCTTCTTGGAATGCATCGACTCCTTGAGTGAGAGTTTCTTAGCAGCAGCAAGTATTTCGCTGATAGAGCTGGGGACCCGAATTGTGGCAGCATGATCTATTGCTTCCTTGTCGCATTCAAAGGACTTGAGGAGGTCTCGCGTAAGGAAAGTACTCCTGTATTGCCTGGCATCTTGAGGAGCTGGTACACGTAATGTGGTACTGCCATGAACTTGGCTAGCACTGGTCTTCCCAGGATAGCATGGTAGGAAGATTCGAAGTCGGCTACTTCGAATTTGATGTATTTTGTCCGGAAGTTCTATTCTGTACCGAATGTGACCGGAAGAGTAACCGAGCCAATTGGTGTAGAGGAATTCCCGGGGACGATGTCATAGAATGGAGCCTTGCTTGGAGTTAGTAGACTCATATAGTTGAGGCCCATCTTGGCTAATGTACTTGCGAAGATCAGGTTGAGCCCACTTCCGCCGTCGATGAGTACTCGAGTGAGCTTGGAGCCTTCGACGACTGGGTCGAGTACTAGCGGGAACTTTCTAGGTTCAGAGAAGCTGGTCCATTGATCTTCCCTGGAGAAGGTAATGGGTACCTCGCTATATTTCAGTGGCCTCTGAATTGCTAGTTCGACTGAAAGGATCTCTTTGAGTAGGAGCTTCTGGGCTCGCTTGGAGAAGCTGGGATCTCCTCCAAATATGACATTGATGACATTTTGTTGCTGTTAGAAACCATCAGGGTCTTTCTTGTCGTCTTCATCATCTTTGCCTTGTTTTTTCTTCGGAGCGTCTGCAAGTGCCGACTGGAAGGATTTGCGCAGGATCGTGCACTCCCACATAGAGTGGTTGCTCTTGGGGTGGATTGGACATCTCTTGTTGTGAAGAATCTTGTCGAACTAGTCCTGCGGCTTGTCACCTTTCTTACCACGTGGATTGTGATCCATAGTGCTGACTGTGTCGTCAGGCTTGCGTTTACGTGCAGGATCTCGCTGGTTACTGGGCCCTCCGTGGTCGGTGTGGCGCTTCCCATTGTTGTCGTTGTTATGGCATGGGAAGCGACTGCGTTCTTGTTCTTCTTCGTCTGCCCAGCGCTGCATCATGTCTCGTAGCTCCACTACCGTTTTGGGGCGATTACGCCCGAAGTCACGATATAGAGACTGGATGGTGATGCCGCTCTGGAAGTAGTCGATGACGTCATTGTCGGCGACGTTGGGGATGGTGGCTCTTGTGTCGAAGAAGCGCTTGACGTAGGATCTGATCGACTCGCCTTGCTCCTGCTTGCACATGGACAGGGTGTGTCGAGTCGCTACTCGGTGTAACGACCCCTGGAAGTTGTCGATGAAGGCCTTCTTGAGGTCATCCCATGAGTGTATGGACTCGCGCGCCAAGCTTTCGAGCCACGTGAGGGGTGCGGGCTCCAGAGCCATCGGGAATAGAGGACCTTGGTGTTTTTGTATCCCCCTGCAACACTAACAGCGGTCGAGTATAAACGTAACCATTGAGCAGGGTCTTGCATACCATCATACTTTTGGATGTTCGTAGGCTTGAAATCCTTTGGGTACTCGATGTTGTCGAAAACTCTGCTGAGGACTTGGAAGCGATCGGAGTTGTCTGCAAGCTGCAATCTCCGCCATGCGTTGATGATGTCCCGTGCATCCATTATAGAGTCGGCTACCTCTTCCCTGTTGTGCCCGTGGTTGTTGTTGTTGCGATTTGGCTGGGGCCCAGGAGCTTGGTTTGCTGTTGGTTGGCCACCCCTGTTGCTTGCAACTTCTTGATCCTCCTGGTTTCTTTGGTTTTGCTCCAACTGTTGTTGGCGATGATGGCCTCCAGGAGTACGACTTGCTTGAGGTTTGACTGTTGCAGTGGTCCTCGACCGTGTGCCATAGAGCGAGGACAACGGATTTTGTCTCTCGAGTTGTTCAACGGCGTTCTTGGCAAGGTGTATGACACGCTCTATCTCCGGGTTTTGAGGCATCTGCATGAGCCGCTGGGTTGCTTCAGTCATGGCGGCGATTGGGGTTTTGAAAACTAGATCCGCGACGTTGTTCAATTCGTTGTTGAGGTTGCGCGGGGGAAGGCGAGCTCGTTCAACAGCTTGAACCCTACGCTCCCCTTTATGTTGATTTCTTTCCTTGCGAGCTGTGCGAGTAGCTTCATCTTCATTTTGTGGAGCGTCTTGGGTCAGATTGTCCGCTGAAATCTGATCCAAGGTTTCGTTTGGATCATGCTGACTACCTTGAGGTTGTTGGATGATCACTGGTACCAAACGTTCGGGGGAGAAGCTTTCCAGGTCTGAGTCGTAATCAGCTAGGACAATTTCTCTAGACCCAATTTTCCTCTCGGTTACGAGGGGACTACTGTGTTGAAACAGAAAATCGTCAATGTCGGCAACTTCCCGGAGGTTATCGAGTAGTTCTGCAAGAGTATGACTTTGGCATGACTCGAATTGGATTTGTGCCAACACATTGGTGATGAAATCCAGGCTGTCTTGAGATGATTCGATTGGATCTGTGTATTCGTCGAAAATGGGGGCACCCGGCTAGCAGTGACTGAGTGGTTTTCGACGCAGAGGAGATGATCCAAGCTATTTTCATAGATGGATCTGATCATCTGTTTGTAAGCAGATGATGAATTGCGCAAACCGAAGACGGGTTGAGCAAGAGGAGTCCCAACCCGAGTAGGTTTTGGTTTGAGATTGATCTGAGTCCAAGTGGAACTCGAGTCGTCTTCGAGTTTTGCCTCGATCTCCCTGGCGAGGTCGGGAAGCAACATGATGCCGCGATCATCTGATCCAGCGAGTTTGTTGGAGTCTTCCGACGTGGTGATCTTTTGTGTGGGAGAGTTGGTTAGGTGGCTATCAAAGCCGCCTGAACCATTGGCGACGTAGACCCACGAGTCGAAGACGAAGGTGGCGCCTTGAGGAGGCGCCTTGGTGCTGAAAGCGAAGGTGGCCATAGAACTCGTCGATGAACTCGCCGAGCCCCCTACCTGGCGCGCCAGTTCTCGATGTTTACCGCCAAGCCTGCTCAGGGATACCCTTAGCAGTAAGGTTTGTAGGTAGGGATCGACTGCTCTGGAACTCGATGGTGCAAGGGACACAAAGATTTAGACAGGTTCGGGCCGTGAGTTGCGTAATACCCTACGTCCTGTGTGGTGGTTTGTATTGCCTTAGGTGTTGATGATGTTTCGAGGGGGTACCTGCCCACCCTTATATATCCGGGGGGATAGGTTTACATGGAAAGTCCTAGCCGAGTACAGTTGGAGTCCTACTACAGCACGATCGGGTAGTTTCCTTCGTACTGCGGCTAGCTCTACGCCTATCTGGGTAGTTACAAGAGAGGTAAGGTACATCCATGAACTATCCCTTACTCTAGAACATTCTATGCCTATAAGCAGTCCCGCTGCCCCGGGTCTGACACCACTTGTCTTGACCGCGCCTGAAGATAGGTCCTCCTCCTCTACATTGCTGCCACCACCCATGTGGTAAGCACTGCCTTGGTCGTCAAACGAGATGAACCAGGCCGCGTCTACAAGGTGCACCGGCAAGTTTACTTCCTCAGTGAAGTACTTGGCGAATCCAAAGTACGTTACCTGCAAGTGTAGAAGCTACTGTACACAATCCTCATCACGTCAAGGAAGCTCTGGCATTACTTTCAAGCTCACCGCATCAGGGTGGCCTCCTCCTACCCACTCGGTGACATTCTACACAACCGAGATGCCAATGGCCGAGTCATCAAATGGTTGGTAGAGCTTGGGGCCTTCACCATCGAATTCACCCCCGCTCCACCACCAAGTCTCAAGCCTTGGCCGACTTCATTGCCGAGTGGACGGAGATCTAGGATCCGCCTCCTGACACGCGACCTGAATACTGGGTCATGTACTTCGACGGTGCACTCAACCTTGATGGGGCCGGTGCAGCCATCCTCTTCATCTCCCCCAGAGCAAGCAGCTAAAGTGTGTACACCAGCTACTCTTTAAGGCAACAAACAATGCTGCCGAGTACGAAGTACTTATACACGGTCTCCGAATCGCCATCACGTTCGGCATCAAGCACCTACTTGCTTATGGTGACTCCAAAGTCGTCATACAGTAAGTCAACAAGGATTGGGAGTGCATGAAGGAAAAGATGAATGCTACTGCAAGGAGATCCGCAAGCCTGAGGCCAAGTTCTACGGCCCCGAGTTCCACCATGTCCCCCGGGATGAGACAATGTGGCAGCTGATGTTTTGTCCAAACTCGGGTCCAAGCGAGCTCTCGTCCCGGCGGGAGTATTCGTCGAAGCACTCAACAGCCCCATAGTAAAAGTCGAGGAGGAACCTCCAACCAAACCCGACTTGGTACCAGCGCTAGGGCAGGAAGTGCTTACCATCAACACCAATTGGCTTTCACCCATCATCAACTTCATCAAGAATAACAAAAACTACCCCGAAGGGAAGAAACATGAAAAACTCGCACGACGCGCCAGCAACTACGTCTTCATCGGCTCTAACTTGTTCAGGCACTCAGCCTCCTCTGGAATCCTCTGCAAATGCATAACCCAAGAAGATGGAGTCAAACTCCTCGGTGACATCCACTCGGGGATATGCGGCAACCACACAAGAGCCTCGACTCTCATGGATAAAGCCTTCAGATCAGGCTTTTACTGGCCTTCGGCCCTGGCCGATGCTCGGGATCTCGTTAAGCGATGCCCCAGGTGCCAGTTCTTCTCCAAGCAGTGACACGTCCTGGCTCAAGCTCTGCGGATAATCACACCTTCTTGGGCCTTCGCCTATTGGGGACTCGATTTAGTGGGGTGCCTCAAGATAGTTGTTGGCGGCTTCAACCACATATTCGTTGCGATTGGCAAGTTCACCAAATGGATCGAGGTTAAGCCCGTCACAGCCACCACTGTAGCCAAGGTAGCCGAGTTCATAGAAGAAATATCTGACATATTCCGAGTGCCAAATCGGATCATAACATATCTGGGTAGCTCCTTTATGGGATCTGAGTTCTGGGATTACTGCCAAGAAAGCTACATCGATGTATACTACACCTCAGTGGCTCACCCCAGGTGCAATGGCTAGGGTGAAAGAGCCAATGGCTTGATCCTTCAGGGGCTCAAAGCTAGGATATTCAACCCTGTTGAAAAATTTGGCTCCAAGTGGCTACAGGAACTACCCAGTGTAGTTTGGGGACTCTGCACACAGACAAGCCGGGCTATTGGCTATGCACTATTCTTTATGGTGTACGGTTCTGAAGCAGTCATGCCATCGAATATTGCTTTTGGTGCCCCGCACATCTAGATCTACAACGAGGACGAAGCCGAAACCACTCGACGAACCAACATCGACTCAGTCGAGGAGCACCGCCTGACGGCCACCCTCCAGCACGCAAGATATGAACAACAGCTCCGGCACTACCACAATCACAATGTACAGGAACACGACTTCAACGTCGGCGACCTGGTTCTACAACGAATCCAGTCAACCACTGGTGTCCACAAGCTCTCCTCCCCTGGGAAGGACCCTTCATCGTTAGTAGAGTCGTAGTTCTAGGGACTTACCGCCTACAGCAAGAAGATGGCACTAATGTAGGCACCCATGGAACATCGAGCACCTACGCTGCTTCTACCCGTAGAAGCCTAGGAAACCCGAAAAGCTATGTATCTACTCACTCATTAAGAAAGTTCTGTCTTTATTGTCTCTCAAATATTTGCTTCATAGTTTTTCTCCGAGTCGTTTCGCACGCTTGGGGGCTGTGGCTTGGCCATCCAGTTAGCGCCCACTCGGACTCTGACCAGTCGGATAAAAACAACTCGACCCAAAAATTCGTTTTTGAACACAACCCAATATATCAAAGAACTACTCTGTGTCACCCTGGCTTATTGTGCGACTGATGACTAGCTCTCAAACGCCGTAAGAAAGGGCTCAGAGTCGACTTCCTAACTACTCGGCCAATTCAAAAACTACCAGGAACGAGGGCTTTTTTGCAAAGCATAAACCAGAATGATAAAACTAAATTTATTTACAAACAAATGTAAACATTATTCATAATGGTCCACACTGACCACATTGCTTTCTGCAGCTAAGGAGGAGACAACCTAAAGGTCTAAGTTAGCCACGAATGCGCTCCGCCATTAGTCGGCCACGATGCACTCAGCCTAAAGGTCTAAAACAGGTCGATGCTTTTCTAGAATAGCGATTAGTTTTGTTATCTCTTCCTCTGAAAGTTTATTGTTGTTGATTACGGCAGACTCTACATCACCCTTCAAGAAAGCATATCTGAGCCCAGAAGGTAATTGTTTGAGCTCGATAGGAGGTAGAGGGTCCGCTTCTTCCGGTGTGTCGAGTTTATGTTTAGGAGAGAATTGAAGAGTCGAATCTACTGATTGGCTTTCTGTGGGTTAGACTTGGCTACAGTAACTTCCTCTTGACCCACCATGGGGTCTATTGGGGGTGATTCACGCATGCAAAGGAAAGAGGTTCTATCCATAATCTTGTTAAGGACTTCCTTGCGCTCGGTTGGTGTTAAATGTGCAATGGACCCTCCAGAAGTGAAATCGAGGTGGTGTGCAGACTCCTTGTCAAGTCCCGCGTAGAAATGTTGAAGCAACAAATGATCGGGTAAAGACAAGTCGGGACCTGATTGAGCCAATAAGGCCGATCGGTCCCATGCTACACCAATAGATTCCTTGTCATTCTGGCAGAAGGTTAAACTTCCACTCGCAAAGTACAAATATGGGAAAGCAAAAAGAATGTCAAACAAAATTTGTCCTGAAGTTCAATCCAATTTCAGCTCATGCATCCTGCGATGCGAGAGTACTATTGCCTCACTTCCTCCATAAGAGAGAAAGGAAACAACTTCCATTTACGAGTTTCATGTGCCATGCCACAAATTTTCAGACACGAGCAAACTTGCTCAAATTCGCACAGATGGTGGTAGGGGTTTTCACTATCCCTACCTAAGAAGGAATTTCCTTGAACTAAGGCTATAAAGCCAGAGTTAAGTTAATAGCTGGTTGAAAGAATTGGATCAGGTGAAGATGGTGGCTCATAGAACTATCTCTTATGTGCGGAGAGATGGTGAAGGGATAGTTGCTCCATGGATAGCAGTGGTAAAGATAGAATACATGAAAATGAAAAAAAGATATGAGGACGACTTGAGTCCGAAGATACTGTAGCGGCTGTTCCCCAACAACGGCGCCAGAAAGCTTGTTGGTACTTTTGAGCATCACGAAAGAATCCGTAAGCGCATGAATACCGCTGTAACTTTCACCCAGGTGTCTTCTAAGGTATCGTATCCACTAAGGAATGTGAGTACACTATCTAAGGTTCAGGTTCACCCAAGGACACAACACTGGTAGGATTGAGGGTTGAGAGAATCTCCTAAGATTTAGAATTTTAGATAAGATAGACCTAGCTTAACTGTTTACTTCGGGCTTAAGCTTCCCGTGGATAAAACCAGTGAGCTCTAATAATAAGGTTACTGCTATATACCCGAACATGGAGGGTTTCGATGGCACAAAATAGGGCTGTCACCACTTGCAGGTTGTACAAACCGTGGGGTGATACAACAATTAAAAGGTAAAGTCTAGTCTAGACACCACGTCTACATTATCTTTTACTAACTCTAGCCTCGGACATGAACATCCATCTTTATCGGGAGTCTTAGACTAGAGCTATCCACTAATACTAGTGAACAATCGATCCAGTAAACATATAGGAACTAGAGCTAATCTTAAATTAAATTACTGAAACACTAAGAAGACCACGAGTACTTACTATGACTGGTAAGCTTATGTCGAGCTACAAGAGGGAGAAGAGTGTCGACAGATCCGGCACTTCCCCGACTTCTCCTTAATCTCTCCCTATTTTTCTAACTTGTAGGCAGCCTAAAGCTCCTTGAGTGAGCTCTCAAGCTTAAGATGAAGAATGAAGTGAATGAGAGATGTGTTGGTGTGTCTTCATTCCCCTCCTCTCACTTTTATAGGACGGTGCCAGGAGTTTTCTGCCACGAACTGGAGCTGGAGCCTTCCTGAACCAACCTTTTACACCAATGAGGAGCCTGCACGTGGAAGATCAAAGGCGGTGGCGGCCACACCTGGTCGGCCGAGCCTGGCTCGGCACCAACCAACCTTACTTTCGGTTGGTAGACTGGTCTGTGGGCCCTTATGCCCATGACATGTTACTAGCCTCAAGTTGATATGTTGTTGTAGCGAAAATAGCCTCTCATGCCATATTTCAATATAATGTTTTGGCGATTGATGACACACACAACACTTGGACTAATATGATTGTTAAGATGAACATTCTCAGGCTTTTAGGTTCAAGTGATGACAAAGAGAAGATAGGCGTAGCTAGGCCCGAAGGGCCGCCCCTACGGGGGTTCCGCTTTGGTTAAACCGAAACCTCTTCGGTCCAAGGGACAAGAATTGAAGAGACCGTGAAGAAATCCAAGTCAAAGAAATCAAGACAGAGGAAATTCTATACACCGGTTAAACCGACGCTGAAGAAATTGCATATGTCGGTGCATTGACTTGGAATAGTTCTAGAGTGTCTTACACTCACCGGTTGAACCGACGCTACAGAAGTTATATACGTCGGTGCATTGGCAGATGAAGACCGAGGAAAATACATACACCGGTTGAACCGATGATGCACCGGTCAATCTCATCAGTTCAGTTGTCCAGAGAGGTGATTTTTCATGGAACGTGAAGAAGTTACACTCACCGGTTAAACCGATGATACATCGGTTAAACCGACGATACACCGGTTGATTGCCAAGGGCTAGTTTTCAAGTGGGCAGTTTACATACACCGGTTGAATCGGTGATGGCTACTGGAGGAGCGTCGGTTTAACCGGCGTTACGAGCTTTTTCTGTCAGCTTTCCTCCAACGGCTAGTTTGAGGGGTTGTGCTATATATATGTGCCACCCCACGCCTCATTTGAGGGTGCTGGAGACCATTAAAGCATACAAGAGCCAAAGATCATCTCCAACCACCATAGAGCTTCATTGTACATCATATAGGCTTAAGCACACTTGCGAGAGTGCTTAGTGCTTGATTAGGCTTAGTTCTTGAGAGAACTAGCTTGAGAGAAAGCCTTGCTGCGGCAAGCAACTTGTGATCCGTCGTGTGACCCTCTGACTTGGTGTGGAATGGCAACGACACTTTGTGCGGGGGAAGAGGAGACCCCCTCCTTGGTGGAAAAGCTCCATAGTGGATTTCGGCCGGGTGACCGAGAGAGACGGTGGCGGTGCACGAGACTTAGTGTCTTAGGGGCACTTGCCTTTGCTTGCCGGCATCGCCTTGGTGGCGTAGTGCAAGACGGTGATCGGAAGAGCCTCGGTGTCCCGTGGACGTAGGCGTTTGTGCCGAACCACGTTACATGATCGTGTCTACTCGGGAGTTTGCATCCCTCTTGCACTTACCTCTTTACTTACCATATTACGTTTCCGCATTTACTATATCTTGCGTGACTTTACCTTCCTAGTTAGTTTGGTTAGGATTGGCTATAGGTTGCAAGTATTTTGGGGTAAGTAGAGAATAGAAAAGATAAACCTTAGTCATAACTAGCATGTATAGGACGTGTTAGGTTTATCTTATGCAAGTAGTTTGAGCCCTAGGTTAAAAAGCGATTAGCGACCCTATTCACCCCCTCCCCCTCTAGGGTCGGACACCCCGGTGATCCTTACAGTTGTTTCCGGTCCTGGTGGGTCGTTTGATCCATGTGAAGCTATTATTCGCGTTTTTATTGGACAGAAGTTTGAACCTTGGATCATGCCTTACTACTTAGCTGCAAATTTAGCTTAAATTCACACGCAAACAATGTCAAACCAGCATCTATGGAATTCATTAATATTATATTCTATGCTAGCATTTGTTCCCTTTTATGCATGGAATTTGTGTAGGAGTTGACGGTCAGAATGGGTCAAAATAGACCGTCAACATTAAGTAGTATAGAAAAAAATAAAAGGCCCATTAAGACCCATACAAAAAAGCAGTAGTCAACACATACGGCAGATGTCATTGTCTAAATTTAGCACTTGAAAATGATATGGTGGAGAATATCTAGCAGAATGTGAAGGTTAGTTTATTGCTTTGGTACTACCTTTACCATTTAAGCTTTAATATTTGATATGTTTTATATTTATTTAATATAACAAACAATGAATATTGGAGATAAAAGTATGGTTTGTTTGTAGCATATTTCAAATTTTTATAAATCCGATTTTGCATTTTGCACCGGGCCCTAATTCCTAGGGACGGTCATGACACATAGCACCCTGGTTACACTTTCATCCTCGTTCGTGTAAAAGGGTAAATTCAAAAGTGCTATGGCTGGAGGAAATGGCTTGTAAGTTGGTTCCACCCTTACTCAACTAGCAAGATGGTACTAGATATGTGCACGCAACACTAATGAGACACTACTGGGCCACATCCAAATTGGGCCGGGTGTCATAGGAGAGGAGGGACGGAGAGGCAGCGGTGAGGAAGAGGAGGGAACGGATTGCAGTGGCGCAGAGGAGGAGAGATGGAGGAGGGGAGGAGATGCGGTGCTGTGGAGGAGGCGAGGCGGGGTGAGGAGTGGTGATGGCGGCCAGGGAGAGGAGGGATGAGGATGCGGCATAGTTTGGGGGAGGGGGAGGTGGCATGGAAGAGGAGATGCATTGGGAAGGGATGTGGGGGAGGGAAGAGGATGAATGGGGAAACAACGGGAAGAGGAGGGGAGGCGGCGAAGGAGAGGTGATGCGTCGGGGAATAGAGCACTGGCAAGGTGGAGGAGATTGAGGCAGGGGAGGGGAGGAGCAGCGGCCTACGGGGGACGGATGGTGGGTGAGCGGATGGGTATGCTGTGGAGAGGAGGGAGAGAGTGGAGGAGATGTGAGTGCAATGAGAGGGAACTGGTGGTAATAATGCCTTTGGGATAGGTTATTTTGTAGTAGTGGTTGCTCTACCATCACATGAACCAAAATAGATGAAATTTGGACCACTTGGCTACAGTGGCTAGTACAGTCGTAGTTATAACTGTTGGAAGATATATAAGTACGTACATGCAAAATAGGCTTTTTAACATATTCAGATTGCTACAATATAATTGTACAAAGTAAAAGATGATCAACGAGAAAAACATTTTTATTGGAAAAGGGAAGTTTATTGATCTTAGACAATTACATCAAGATGATACAATTATATAAGATACAACCCGGCCTCTGCATAACTAAGATGCACACAGCCTATGAAAAAGAAACAAATAGAAGAACGCCATGACCTAAAAATCATGCTGCAGCAAACTAGCACAAGTGACTTCACCTTTATCCGCTTCGCAAACCAAAGCAGCTCTTGAACTATAAAGTGGCTCCCGAGACAACGCCTCCAACGAGGAAAAACATGGATTGTCGAAAAGTAAGAATGGATGTGTAGTTTGCATTAGATTCTCGTTCACTGCTATAAGAACGAGTGTGCCTGCTGAATCGAGGCTCCGAAACTAAAAAATTATTGCAAACATCTTAAGTTTTAATTGCTGCCCCCTCCCTAAGTGGGATTATTAGGCTTTGTTTTATTTCATTGCCTTCTCGTTACGTTTCAGTTCTTACGGATGCACACATTCGAAGCAAATTAATTGAATCGTCACAGTACTGCGCCCACACACACACAGACAAAAAAAAGGAACACTTCAAAATATTATTAGTTCTAGCATTTTTTTACAGAACTATATTTTCTCAAAGATGATGATTGTCCATCGTTTGATAGAAACACATCATGTGGATGCAAATACATAAGAGAAACAAATTGTAGTGGCAAAATCAATTACAACAACAGGTGAGACCGTGAGAGATGATACATATTTATCAATAATGGCTTTATTTTTCATCTCGATTAAGCGGTGCAGTAGATATATATTGGGAACACCATAGATGCAACATACTTTTATTTACTAAAGCGCAAGGCTCATTCAGATGTATTTAATTGCAGTGCCTCACAACTAAGCACCGGCCACTACGTTCTACGGCGCTGCCTCACAGTCACAGGTGCCTTTTGGACCGTCCTATAACCATGAAGTTGGGCGGCGGATTGCGCATACGGAAGAACGGTGGCACGGCGATGAAGGTCTTTTGGCCTCCGAACTGGCTTCCACCAACCATATCTGATAAATAACGATAAGAGGATGGGAGAATCATATTGATGTTTTTTTGAAACGAATCAGGCAGGAGAGCTGCCGATTATATTAAAAAGAAGAAATAACGCCCACAACAACAAACAACAACACCGGCCGGTTGGATTGGGACATCAACACGCTACACAACTCGACTCGAAACTCGACTCAACAGCATCCAGTTGGATTGAGAGAGAATCATATTGATGTTGGTGATTCGAGAAAGCATCATGTGCGTGTCAGATATATAAAACATCTAACACCGCTTACTGCTGCCTCGAGCGTGGTGGGCGCCATGGGCGAGACGTGGGCGCCGAAGGTAGGCTGCCGGCCCACCACCGGAGGAGGGACGAAGTTCACGGCGAGGAGCGCTAGGATACTGCAGGCAAGAAATGCTTTGGATGCCATGATGTGGAGATGGCTGAGACCAGCACTCCCGAAGCCACCGGTATTTATAGCGTGCGAAGCAGTGCTGTTTCTGAAGGTAGCCTTTCGCCTAATACGCACCATGTGCGCTGCGCGTCTGCGAAAACGGAAAAGAAGTAAAGATACACCAGAGTCTAGAGATTACCTGATCTGTGTAGCACACTGCAAATGGGGCCACCATTACAAGTGTGTCTTTGTACTGGCCACTGGTGCATCCCTTCTGCCTAATTACCGTGGTCGACCGAACCTCTTGCCACCCATTAATCTCAAGCAAATACAAGGCCATGTGCTGCAACACTAGTTGATCTGCCGCCTCGACGCTGCGAAGAGCTCTTGCATCAGTTTCCTTGGTACGAATAAGGCACCAGTTTGGGTGCGAAGATGGAATTAGGCACTTTATTATCAGTAGGTCCGCGAAAGATGATCAGGATTATACCGGACAGACTAGCCTATTTATGCTACTCGGAAACAAGCAGTCATAACATTTAGCTCGTCATTTATCTATCGCTCTATATTTATATGGAACGCTACCGCCCTAGGTTCATGTGCATAACACAAGCGGCGGCCGAACTTGTTGAATCTGAACATGCAGTTTGACGTACGTACACGTCTTCTTGAACAATTAATGAGATTAGTCAGGCAAGCGCGTGTGTGCTTTTGATGCCACGCTGACGCAAGCGAGCAACTTCTTTGGCATTGGTTTTTCTAATTGGTACCAAAAAAAATTTACTCATTTCTCCATAATCCAGTTTTATTTATTTTGTAAATTCTTTCATAATTGCTACGCTTACATGAGCTCTACAGTACTATATGTTCATTGGTCATGTTCGAGTTCAAAGAATATTCGAAAATAACTAAAAAGTCAAAGACAAACATATAATTAAGTTATTTAGCTATAATTTATATTTACAAATATACAAACAACACGACATCACGTTTACGAATATTTACAAATATACAAGTCAAGTTTATAGTGCAAATACTAGACCCCTCATGATGTCGAAGCAGACACTCTATTGATGTGACCGTCGTGGTAGAACTCGCCTTTAGAATTAAGGATCTCCCTCATAATGAACCCTACGAGCTACTCGCACACTGCGTTAATCCAATAGACATCGTAAACTTTGTCCATGACTCAACTCATCTATCATTTTGGAAAAAAGGACCGATATATCAATTTCATTGCCTTAGTATAATTAGAAAAACATATTTGTGAACGGTTTGTACATACTCTTAGATCCTTCATAGTAGTCTTCCCGCATGAAGCTAGAAGGTGCATGAACTCACATACGTAGCATGTTAGTGTTTTACCGTCACGTCTACCTAGGGATACCCTTAGGTAGAGAGATGATTGTGGGGGATTGCCGAGATCAAGAACACGATGGTACAAGCAACACAATGGTTTAAACAGGTTCGGGCCATAGATGTTGCATAATATTCTACGTCCTGTGTGGTTTGTATTGCCTTGGGTGTAGAGATACACATAGAGGGGTGTCTCTATGCGCTATGGGATGAATGAGAGGGGCCCATGCTCGCCCTTATATAGACTGAGGAAGCAGGGGTACAAGAAAACCCTAAGTCAGTGGAGGCCTAAGGACTTATCCAAATACTATTCGGGTGATTTCCAACCACTCAACTAGTTTAAAGCCTATACGACTAGTTACATGACACACGAGTACAAGGTATGCTCCACGCTATACAAGATACTGATCCGTGCCATATCGGGTACCTTGTGGCCCTGGGTCTAACAAGCCCCCGAGCTCTACGTAGCCGAGTAGTTGCAAGTCTCCAAGTACTTCTGAACCTAACATCGAACGGTTCATGAACTTTGAGTAGATTGTGTCTCTGAGTCCTTCCTAAATTGGACCGAGGTGTTGACTTTTCTTAGCGTAACCACTAGGAATGGGGGTGTTAAGTCCATCCCTAGCAACTGCACCAAGAAACGCCACTCTCGTGGTATAGTCTATACGATTACAGATGGGATCCGCATGCACACGGATATATGTTGTAGTATTTCACCCAGAGAGTAAGGGTATCGTGATTTATATTTTCCCAAAGGATGGCAGCGGGAAAGGTATTGTACTTAACATTAATCATGATATCGTGCCTCAAGCAATAGGCATAGCTCTAATAGGGGTAAGCCATAATAAAGAAGATAAATCAGGGTAATGTGACACAAGCACACAACCAACACCCAAGGAGAAAAAGAATAAAATAACAAAAGAATAAAAGAACGAACTAAACTATCTTATGTTAAGTTAGCTGGAGCTTAGGCTCGGTTAGAGGTCCTAGTGCCTCTATTCAAAGAAAAGGTTATGTTAGAACATAGTTAGGACTGCAGGTGCCAGGAAAATGGGATAGCGGGAAGAAGGTCCCGCACTGGAGAGCATCCAGTCCCGTTACCTCTTTGCATGAACTCCTACACCGCACCCGAATGTTGGGGAATGCACTAATCGCAACACAACTGTTACAACGGATGGACAGGGCTGTCACCTCCTGCCGTCTACCACAGTCACACCGTGGAGCACGGTCATATTTGAAGGATCCCGCATACCTGAGCATCACGTTTGTGTATGAGGTCACTACTCTAGCGTCCCCGGGTCTCCCACCCCTCGGATGGACAAGTAAAACACTAGAGCAAGTCCGAAAAGGGTCTTGTTAGAAGCCAAGGAGAATTTCCTTCTTGATTTGAATCTTGACGTGTACCGTTACACAGATGCTAATGAGGAATTGGAGAAGAGGCTAAAGGGCGCTTATCTTCAAATGGTGGAATCCATGAAGCTGATCCAGTTGCTGTCAGCTGAACTCGAGGACCACAAGCAAATCAAGGATGCGGCTGCAAGTCTTGTTGACTTGGTGGATCCTGTCGCCGAGGGCTCGGGGATTAGAGGACTCTGTTGGAACTTCTACAAGAGGCTCCCCAGAAGTTCTCGGCGTACGTAATGGAGACCACCATGTCGTACGTCTTGACTATGCTAGGACTTCAGAAGTCCTGGTATCGCGGGACCGATTTGCAACTGCTAAATGGTGGCTTGGCAGCTAACTGCTCTGACGAGCTCTTCGAGGATTACTTGAAGGAGGCCCGTCCAGTGGCGGAGAAAATTGTTGATAACATTGAACAGCACCAGTAGGTCATGTGTTGTACTTTAAATGATTTGTACTGAACTGCTTTCCACACTTTTTTTTTTGTATTCAATCTGAATGTTTGATGTCTGGCTTCTCTTTTTTCTTACTCGTGGTCTGCCAAGAGTTTATCCAGTGTATGTGCTCATAGATATCGCTTAGAGTAGTGAGTTTATAACTCGTGAGTTCTCTATCTGCCCGAGTTCCTTGTATATGACCAGCACTCGAGGCTCAGCCGGAACGGGGTGAGTTTAGGAACTCATCGGGCGTTGGGCTGCCCGAATGTCTTGTGCATGACAAGCACTCGGAGCCCTATCGAAAAGGGGGACATGGGACTGCCTGGATGCCTTGTGCATGAAAAGCACTCGGAGCCCACCCAAAGGGGGGGGGGGGGTGAGTTCAGTAACTCATCGAACATGGGACGACCCGAATGCCTTGTGCGTGACAACCGCTCGGAGCCCAGCTGATAAGGAGGAGTTTAAGAACTCGTTGGATGTGGGACTACCCGGGTACCTTGTGCGTGACAATCACTCGAAGCCCAGCCATAAAGGGGAATTGTAGGAACTCGTCGGATGTGGGACTGCCCAGGTGCCTTGTGCAAGACAAGCACCCGGAGCCTAGCCGAAACGGGGAGTTTTAGGAACTTGTCGGACGTGGGACTACCCAGGTGCAAGGGCGGGCCCAGGAATTGAAAGGTGGGTGTTCAAAATTTCAAAAGGTGTAAAAAAAATTTTGATAACCAAATTACATAAATTACAATAATTGTTTTCAAAACAAAGATCAAATTTATCACTAGTCAGCTCATCTTGCGCTCAGCTTGATTTCGTTCTACTTGCTCGCTCATGCACCTCAAGGCATGGACTACTGGAGCGACAGAGCTTTGGAGGCCCTGCCGTTCAGGCGAAGCGACAACACCTTGCCCTGGCCGCGCGCGTGCCACTCCGTGCACGTTCGAGCCCTGCGCTCTACCTAGCTGAGGCGCTGGCCTGGCTGCTACTCGGATCTCGTGGCCCGCCCAGCTGCCAAGCCCATGACGCCGTCTATCTGCCTGGCTGCAGAGCCCTACCATTGGCCATCCTCACAGCCGAGGAGCCCTGCTTTTGTCTGTCCGTCTGGCTTTGTCGCGTCCTCACCGTCGGGATCACTGATTCAAGGAGCTAGGGTTGTGGTGTTGTAGCTGGGGATTGGGAATTGAGGGACCAAGGGGACACACAGGCACTTGGCCTGCCTGTCAGGCTAACTCACTAGCTACCTGACCGCTAATGGACCTGTGGATCATCGGATGGGGAAGGGTGGGACGTGGCCTACTATGATTTTTCAGCACGAAGTAGAAACTAGAAATTTGGAAACCTATTATTTGTGTAATATTTGTATCTTTGAATCATATATATATAATACACTGTATATATAAAAGGTTTTGCTACAAATAATGGGTATTCATTTGAATACCTTTGATTAACATGGGCCCGCCCCTGCCCAGGTGCCTTGCGCATGACAAGCACTCGGAGCCCATCCGGAAGGGGAAGTTTAGGAACTCGTCGGACATGGGACTACCCGTGTACGTTGTGCGTGACAAGCACTCGGAGCCCAGCCGTAAGGGGAGTTTTAGGAACTCATCGCACGTGGGACTGCCCGGGTGCCTTGTGCATGACAAGCACTCAGAGCCTAGCCAAAAGGGCGGTGGGATATGAAAGTAGGTACTTGAATGTGGGAAGTGGATCTTTATTATCATCTCAGGGTGTCAATACATCTTGATGTTGGCTTCTTGGAGTGTTTCTATGGGTAAAATCGTTGCAGGTGCTCTATGTTCCAGGAGTTCAGAACCTCTGTTTCGTCCGGCCGTTGGAGGTGATTGGATCCTGGTCTTGTTACTTTGGAGATGATGAACGGTACCCTGGTTTCAATCATAATGAATGGAGGATAACATCCCCCAACTCTCATGCGTGAGGTTGGTGTTGTGCTCAAGGTTGTGACCCATCTCCTGCTGGCGTAACTCTAAGGCATTGATTCGGGTAGTGAGGTCCGACAACCCTTGTGTGAGCGGGTTGTCGAACTCGAAGCGAGCCGATGCTGATGGGCCAACCTGTGGCCCTGACGGACCAACCTGTGGAACATGGGAAGTCTGTATACCTGGTGGGTTGTAGAATCTCTGATCGAGACCGTACCCCATGCTGCCCACAGCCTGGTATGAACTCTGGCCACCCTGGGCGTAGTACCCATATGACTCCTTGAAACTCATGTGTGCTGTGGCTGGGTTTGGTTGTGCAGAGGTATCTGGTGAAGGTGTTGCCTGTGATGGTCCGGTCTCCTGAGAAGCACGGGCCTGTCGTGAAGTTCTGACCTAGCGGGAAGTTCCTGCCTGGCGGGAAGTTCCTGCCTGTTGTGACGTGCGTACCTCGGCCAACTGTGCATCACGCCAAGTCCTGCCTCGTGTCATGGGTCCAGCCGTGCCGTGCTGTGCAAGTTCTTTCTTTTCCATCTGTAGGGTCAGGCGTTTCACGGAGTAGAGAGAGAGAGCTTCGGGCAAGGGAGCTCGAACTCTCTGTCATACCTCGGATAGCACATAAAGACAGAGTTCCCGGGACCCTCACGCATCATGTGAGCGTGGACGAAGTAGTCCAGACCGACAATGGTTTGGTACTCCTCCGTCGAGGGCAAATAGGTAACCTGAACATTCTCCAGAACACCGACATATCGCGCAATGCGCGTAAGCAGAGAGGTTATGTCAATGGGAGACTTGCTCGGGACCATTCTCTACTAGTGTGACACCATGCCCATGATGGGGGAGTAGCGAATTTTCTTTGCTATAGCATAAAGGTACATGAGCTCCGAGGAGCTGCAAAGCCTGAGGTCTGTTCGGGAGAACACTACCATGGAGAGATACTTTGCTAGAATTCTCAGAGTTGGGTTATGAATGGAAACAATGTTGTTCTTACTGCTAATAGGTTCATCTGAGATTGCACTCCACCAAGAACTACAGTCATAATCATGTTCATTTGCTAGCACAGAGGGGTCTAATATGCATTTCTTGTTAAAGCCCAACGCTATTGTAACACCTAGGTGTTTAATTAGTTAAACCAGGGTCGTTAGCACCAAATCATGTACCCTTAACCCAATGCAAGTCTACATGAAATAATTAGGATTTCAAAATCTTAGTTGTGTTAGATTTAAAATAACTTCCAAACCGTGGTTTAATTGAACTTTTTCCTGAAATAAAACTTGTAGAGTTTTAAGTGTTGAACAATTTTCATGCTCAAATATTTTTAAGTTTTTATACAAAAGTCGAAGAAAATTTGAATTTAACTCGAATCGGGTACTAAAGTACATTCGTCGGGTTTTCAAATTAACTTTTGAATTGAGCTCCAAATGAAAGTAAGCCTGAACCAAAAGTGGTAGGGTTTGAATTTTGGAATAGGTTTCGTATTCAAAATTTTTTGAGTGTTATTTGAAAATTTTGTGAGAAATTCAAATTGGAATTAGTCAAATTTCTCTCTCTCTCTCTCTCTCTCTCTCTCTCTTTCTCTCTACTCTCTCTGTTCTCTCTCTCCCTCCCCTGTTCTGCTCGGCCGAGCAGAGGCCGCCGGCCGCGCGCCGCTTGCCCGGCCAGACTGCCTCCCCACCCCCGGGTTTGCCCAAACCGGACCCACCCAATCCGCTCGGCCTCGCCACGTGGCACCGCCCCCTGCGCGCACGCCGAGAATGGTCGCCGAGGTGCCACGGCGACGCCGTGCCGAGCCGGCCGACCGCGCCTCGCCCCTTCTCGCGCCCATGACCGCCTAGAGCCTCCCCTCGAGCTCAGACACGCCTCCGACCTTCCTTCTCACCTCCTGAGCTCGAGAGCCCAGCTCTGCGGGCCCCCTTTCGCCGGGAACGGCCACTGCTGCCACCATGGCCGCCACCGTCCCCTAGGCTCCCACGGAACCCCTCCTCCACCCATCCTTGCGCCCAATCGACCCTGCAGCAAGCTCCACTGACCTCCACCGGTGCTCCCCGACCCACTTGCCGCCGCACCGCCGCCGCCGCCGGAGCCCTGCTCCGCGGGGAACCCCCAAACCGACCTCCCCAACCCCGTCCAAGACCATCTACGGGTCCCTCTCGACGCCCTCTTGCTCCTCCCCCTATTCCCCCTCGCCGCCGGCCGCCGCAGGCGCCGGAATCCGGTCGCCCGCCACCTCCCCTGCTTCAAACTCCGGCCAGGGGCTTATCTGCGAGAAAATTAATTCGTCCAGGGGCCTCTGCGCAAAAAGATCATTTTTCCTTTTTGTTTTTCCAAAGCAGTGAAATTGTAAATTCGATATAAATTTGTAGAAAAATCAGAAAAATGCTAACTCAATTGATCTTAGTTCCTTGTTACTAGATCTACAACTTTCATTACATGCAAATGTTTATTTTTTGTATATATTTTAATCTAGGAAAAAGATTAGATTTCATAGACTATCATTATTCTAGGAGTTCTACTTAGTATCTATAGGTTATTTTTGGCTGGTAGCTAATCCATGCCATGCTTAGCTTGGTGTAAAAATTTGAGCACCATTTGACACTTGTAACTAGATGAAACCCTAGTCTTGGCTAGATCTAGTAGAATAATATATTCTTTTATTTCTGGGTGTTCTAGTATAGACATATGTATGAAACTTTTTCTGTGTACTTAACATACTAGATGAACATCACTGTCCAAGTTTCATTATTTTTAGAATTGTGTAGCTAGCTATGTGAATTAATCCTTAAAAATGGTGCTATATTTTTATAAATAGTTGTTGCATCAGGAAAAATCTGAAATTTTTACCATGGCTCGGTCTACAGAAGATAAGCTAGCATACAAAATTTTAGAGCCAAAAACATTTTGTAACTCTCTGTACTAGTTAGTCTTGTTATATGTGAGTTAATTTTGCCAATTTTATTACTCCTGTTTTATGTCTAGAAAAATTCTGATAAATTTAAAGATTGTTTAGAATCGTATGTAGATCCCTCTGTAAAAATTTGAGATTCAAAAGTGTTGTAGTAACATTTGTGTAAATGTTGTAATTGCTGAAACTATTTCTAATTTATGAAGTGTTGAAACTCAACCCTAGATTATTTATGAACTAAAACATATTAGATTTTACTCTATAAACGATTGCCCAGTAAAATATGAATGAAAGTGTTTCACTCTTTAACTTCGGGTTTTGTTTGCATTACAACTGTATAGTGAAGCAAGTTATAAGTTATTATCATCACAACAACTCACCCATGTGCATTTCATATAGATACTACTACTCTCGCTGACGGAACGTACGAGCTGGTGCCCGAGTCCGAGAGTGACCAGTGTGAAGCTCAAGTGAATCTAATTGAAGCTACTGAAGACCCGAACCCGATTTCGGAAGAGCCCAGAACTAGTTACGCCCAGGAAGGCAAGCCCCGGAGCATGTCCTACTATTTTAAATTTATGCAACTTATTATTGTTCCTATCTACTTGTGTATTTAAGTTACAGGAGTTGATTGGAACCTTAGTTGCATGATCCTAGGTACCTTTGCTTAAATACTAGTATGTGTAGGTCGCTAGTTGGCTATGCTAATTGTTCGGTAGAAGTAGAGTGATTTCCTGTCACTCGCGAGAATTATAGGAGTTGGTTGTTTACTACCTGCTGCAATTATAAGGCCTATGGGCGGGGTTGTGGTACTTGTGATGCCCCGTCTGTTTAGTGAAATTTGATAAGGCCGCAGTGTGTGGTAGTGGTGGTTAAGCTTTGAACGTACTAACCACATACCGAGAAATATGGTAATCGGTAAGCATAAGTACCTGATTGGCCCGGCAAGTGGACTTCTCCCTCACCTTCTTTGAACGCCGTTTCTCATGCGCGCACATGCGGGTGCAGAGTCATCGTACTCTGTAGTCGAGGACAGTGACACTGATCCACAACCCGGAAAGAAAGGGGAAATGTTGCACGTGTGACTCTGGGAGTAACCACGTGACGTGTGTTTAGGTCTGCCTTGCAAGGTTAACAAATTCGATTCGAATCGTCCGCCTCTCACGGATAATGAGACTGCTTAACTCTTCTGTCACATAGAGTAAGAAGTGAAAGATGATGATGATGATTATGGTTGGTTGGATGATGAAAGATAATTGTTTCCACCATGTATGCTATTGGATAGATGCTCACCTAGAATGGTTAATTGAACTAGAACCTAAAAGCTAAACTATGAAATTAAGGATCTAGTCTTTACTGTTCTTCGGCAAACAAACCCCTCAAGCCAAAAGACTTGCATGTCTAGATAAAGGGTTAAGTATACCCTCAGTCGGGTAAGCCTTACTGAGTATTAGTGTACTCAGCCTTGCTTGTGGCTATAATTTGTTTCAGGTGAAACCTTTGAGGATATGATTGCCAGTTTGACCTGGCCTTGCACTCTTTCGCCTGGTTGGTCCGTGGAATGAGAAATGTCCTCGGTCAACGATGACAAGAACAAGTGATGTCATGAAGCGGGCTTCATCGTGACACCCGTATCGTCGTTAGTTCTCGTGTTTACTTTCTGCTAAAATAAAGGACTTTGGTGAACTTCTTTTATATTGGCATTACAAAGCACTTTGTTAAGTATGGAACTTGGTTTGTAATCCTAAAGTTATGTTCAACTCTCTGTGTTGTAATATAAGGTGTAATGTTGTAATCTCTGGACTCGCCTTCGCATGAGTTATGCTGCTTTGTTCGATCCAGGTTTAAGTGGTTTTATCGGGAATTTACCCGACAGACCTCCGATGTGCTCCGTCTACTGTGCGAGTTAAACCTAATTGCCTTTGCAATGATGGTTAGCGCACTTAAGCCGGTTTATGTCGGGCGGTTCTGCCACAGCTATGCTAAAATTCTTTGGTTTCATTTCAAACAACTAGCTGAACAAACGGAAGTGGAATTTAGTTTCAGTGCCAATGGTTTCAACATGTAAGGTGCAAGGAATTCCATGGTCAAGAGATGCGAACTTGTCTCGGTGATGTCGGCGAAGTTTTCCCAGCCGGCTGTGGTGAACGTGTGGTTCACGTCCGACTTCAGCCCTGTCGTGATGAGGAAGTTTAGTTCGAACTGCTTGGCGTGGCCGAATGACTGCTTCTTCAGCAGCTCAAGGGCATTCCGCTCCGAATGACTGCTTCTTCAGCAGCTCAAGGGCATTCTGCTCATAATCGGTCCGGACTATGATCTGGTCGACCATAGTCAAGACCCGGATTTTGAGGCGGTTCCTCGGGACTGCGGGAGATGCAGGATCTCCTCCTCCTCTCGGGATACCGACTGCCGGCGGACCGAATCCACCGACATGTTAACCCGGGAAGCTGATGATCCTCGTGAGCTCCTGGAACGAGATGATGAGCTGAATTTCTTCACATGTTCCGGACGTTGCCCCACAGAGACATGGTTCCTGCAAAACATTAGTACCACGAATACCCAAAGGAAATGTACAACAGAGACTAGTGGGTTAGTCGTTCTTGTGGGGAACGAACCACCACAAACGTTCTTCGTTCTGTTGTGCCTTGATTATTCAAAGGAATTTTTTGTGATTTTTGTTTAAATTGGAATGGTTACTACTAATGAACCATTTTTATTTGAACACTTGATTAGTACTAAACTAATTTTAGCACTAATTCTATACTAATATTTTTTGTTTTTATGGGTGAGCTAGCACTTGAGTTCTTTACTTAATTAGCTCAAAGAGCTTGATTAAGCAAAGAAAACTCAGAAAGGGAGAGAGGGAGCTCGAGTTCAGGGGGATACTTTGAATCTAAGCTGAAGGTGCGATGATGGAGCTCGGCCTCCATGGCTTTTATAGCCAGGCGTAGGGGGCAAGCCGGCCGGCCTCTGAACGGCGGCGGGCGTGCCACGATTGTGGTCTATGCTTTTAACCCTACTGTTGAATGTGCCATGGTGGGTGGTGATGGAACTTGTATGGAGTAGGGAGGCTGGCCGTCCATGATGAAGGCCACTTGGCCCTGCACCATCCAAGCTGCATCAACCCTTTTCCCTTTGCTCCTTCTGCACTCAAGCATTCATTCTCTTGCAGCTCCTGGCCAAAATAAAAGAGGTAGGGCCGGCCGGCCTAAGATTTGGCCAAAAATCTTTTTCTTTTTCATGAGATTAATTGATGCAAAACATTTGTAAATAAAAAGTATTTGGTTCAGAAATTAAACATGCTATGCTGTGGGAACAAAGTGATGCAAATGCAAGGAATGGATACATACCATGGTTCTCATGGTGAGAGCTAGGGTTTTGAGTCCGGAGTGGGACTCTCCATATCTTTGGTCTTGTTGTCGTCGCCGGATGGAGTTCCTGACGATGACACTTTCTTCCACCATACTTTCTTTGTGGCGGGTCTTGTTTCGATCTCTTTCTTCTCCGACTCCAAAAAATTCTTTCGTTGGATCCCCCATTTTGCGTTCCTATGGTTGTGCACCCCGATTTCCTCGTGAAGTCGTAGGCATTCTATGAATTTGATGAGGGCATCGATTGATGGGGTTGATGGCTCCTCCGGCTCTTTCTCGCATTTTCTCTAGGTGAATGCGTTGACCTGGGAGCACTGTTCGACCTTCGGTCGGAAGGCAAACTTCTCCGTCTTCCCATTGATGTTGAGCTGGATTTCTCTGGCTCCCACATCAATGTGAGCATTCACGGTGCTCAAGAATGGCCTCCCCAGGATGAGAGGGGTCTTGGTGTCGACCACCATGTCGAGAACGACGAAATCGGTGGGGTTGAAGAAATTCCATATTTTCACTGGAATGTTCTCCGCTATCCCCACGGGATAGCGGACCGATTGATCCGCTAGCTGCAAGCACATGGTAGTAGGAGCAAGCACATGATGGCTAAGTTTATCATAAACTATCTTGGGCATGACGCTGACGCTTGCTCCCAGATCACAAAGAGCATGTGTGAAGTGTTCGCTCCCGATTGAGCATGTGATCGTGGGGCATCCTGGATCCTTCTTCTTCTCCAGGAGAGGATCGAGTATAGTTGTGCTATACTCTTCTGTGAGCTGCACGACCTCGGTGGTGGGCAAAGTCCTCTTGTTTCCAAGGATATCCTTGATATACTTGGCGTACGTCAAAACCTGCATAGCGTCTAGAAGCAGTATGTTGACATAGAGCTTCTTAATTACCTCGACAAACTTGCCGAATTGTTCGTCGGGCACCGGCTTCCTTATCCGTTCTAGAGCTCCCATGCTGCAATCATCACAGCTTCTGTGAAAAATTCTTGGCCATTAACTAATCTTCCACGGCACGAACCTTTCTTCAATATTGAGGGAATTGTCCCAGACAAAATTCAGTGTCGTCCAGCTTTGTCTTGCAAAGGGACAGAGGAAGTAAAGATGTTCAATTGCTTCTGTGGCTCTATGTCACACATGACACATATGTCATCTTGATGAACTGCAATGTGCCTTCTGGTTAATACTGTCTTGGTATTTAATCTATCCACCAAAACCAGCCAGATGAAGAATTTGATTGTTGGTGTCCAACTAGATTTCCAGTTCATTTTGTATACAGGGTGTGCTTCAAGCATGTCATAAATATGTGGATAGAACTTATTAGAAGTATAATCGGGTCCCCAGGTTGGAAGCCAAATATCTTTACCACTCTCATCATAAGGTACACTATGGATCACTTCCTGCAAGTGATTCAATTCATCTAGGGCCTCCTGTGAAAGGGGTAGCATGAATATATTGTCCAAATCAGTGGCTTGCATAATTTCTTGGACATATATTGTGTTTGATCTTGCAAAGGGTGCTATCCTGGGGTGACTCACTGCAAGGATATCCTCTATCCATCTATCCTCCCAAAAGCAGATAGTAGAACCATTACCCACAATGCAATGAGACACTGATCTGTAAATATTATTCAGTCGCATGACATCCTTCCACCAAAATGAGCCAATTTCTCTTGTTGCATGTGGGACTTTATCTTGATAATATTTGAACCGGACCAGCTTTACCCAAGGTATGTCAGCCTGATTGTAGAATTTATGTAGATGTTTTAGGAGAAAAGCGTCATTCTGCAGTCTTAAGTTTACTATCCCCAAACCTCCTTGTCTCTTTGGCTTTTGGACTGTCTCCCAAGCCATAAGATTGCCTCCTCTTTTCATGTCTGTGTTTCCTCTCCATAAGTATTGTTTTCTTATTAGATCTATGTTTTCAATCACCCCTCTTAGCAATTTAATGGTGCACATTGTATATGTAGTGCTACATCCAGAGAGGCATCTTTCGACCCTATCCATCATTGGGGTTAAGTCTTCGATCTTTGGTTTAGTTGTGCCCATTGGTAGACCGAGATAGGTGAATGGCAAGGTGCCAATGGAGCATCCAAAAGTCTGTGACGGGACTTCCATTTTCTCAGCTGAGACATTATTTGGCAACATTTGTGATTTTCTATAGTTCACCCTTAGGCCTGTGGAATCTGCAAAAGAATTCAGGAGTGCTTTGAGGAAGAAACGGTGTCTGGCCTTAGCTTGCATGATTAGTAGAGTATCATCTGCATACTGGACTATTGGAAAATCCTCACATGGCTGTGGAATAGGAGCTTTCAGCAGATTGAGAGAAGCAGCTTTGTTAACTAGAATCTGTAGCAGTTCAGCAGCCAAGACAAAGAGGAGGGGTGATAAAAGATCTCCCTGCCTGACCCCTCTTTTGCATTTAAAGGACTTTCCAGGTACCCCATTAAGTAGCACAGCAGAGGTTCCAGAGCTTAGAATGTTTTTAATGCAGTCCATCCACTTGTTAGGAAAGCCCAAGTGGTTCATGATTTCCAAGATTGCCTAGTGTTCCACTGTGTCAAAAGCCTTCTCAAAATCCAATTTGAGTATATTATCTCTCTTTTGGATTGGCGACATTGATGAATATATTGAAAGCTCCATGCTAAATAGTCATGTATAGTTATGGTTTTAATGAAGCCATATTGATTTCTATGTATCAGCCTGATAATTACCATCTGTAATTTGTCTGCGAGGATCTTGGCCAATAGTTTGAGGCTAATATTCATCAGTGAGATAGGTATGTAATCATTAACTGACTCTATATTTGCTTTCTTTGGTATGAGGATAATATATGAGCTGTTGATGCCTTCCAAATTCACATTATCTATATAGAAGTCATTACACAGTGCATAGAATTCTTCATTTAATATTTGCCACCATTTTTTCATGAACTGTCCATTAAACACATCAGGTCCTGGAGCTTTATCTCTTGGCATTCTTTTAATGATGTTATCTATTTCATCTTGGAGAAATGGCTCAATCAAAATGTCCAAATCATCTCTCATAGAGATGTATCTATTCAGGTCAAAATGCATTGAAATACCAGAGCTTACTCCCATCTTGTTCCTAAAGGAGCATCATAAGTGGTTAGCTTTCCCTTCATTGTCCTGTATCCATCATTGATTTGTTTCTGGCCGTACACTAGGTCTTTTAAAGTAGGCTGAAAATTATTATTTAAATTTATACCTTACTGTTGGCCGAAGGGGATATTGGGCTTGGAGTTCCAACCCTACTGAGGAAGGAATCCCGAATTGTTGGAATTGTTCGTTCCAACAAAATTCGCTTCCTCCTGAGTAGGAGGGCAAGAGTTGCCCGTATGTCCAGTCTCTCTATAAGTTTCACAAGTCATGGGAGAGTACATAATCTGGTTGGCCTCCTGATGCGGAGATTACAACCTTTTCATGAGAAGGTCCATCTTGGGGGCGAGCATATCGACACTGTCAATATGGTGAATTCCCTTGCAGGGTTGCTGCCTATCTCATTTCCAACTCTGGTTGGAAGCAATCTTTTCGACCAGCACCTTTGCTCCAATGACGTTGAGAGAGAGGAAAGAATCTCCCAATGCTGCATCAATGTGATTCTGAGCTGGTATGTTCAAGCCATGGAAGAAACTCTGAATAGTTTGGGCATGCTACGATGTATTCCCAAAATGTCTCCCAGGCTTCCGGGATGGTTTCATCTGGGAGTTGCTGAAATATGGAGATCTTGCTCCGGAGGGCATTTGTCTTGCCCACCGGGAAGTACTTGGTTAGGAATGTAGTGGAACAAGCATCCCAAGTAGTGAAGTCTGCTTTGTTGGTGTAGAACCATGTCTTCGCTTTGCCGAGCAAAGGGAATGGAAACAGTTGAAGACGAACGTTATCCATCATAGTGCCTCTGGGGTTGATGGTACTACTCACTTTCAGGAAGTTCTGGAGCTGGGCGTTAGCATCCTCGGATGCCTAACCGCAGGACGGACTTGTTTGAATCATGTTCACCAGTCCAGTCTTGAGCTCAAAACCATCATTGCCTTAGTCATTGTTTAGTCCAGTAGGGATGTGGCTGCTGGACGGGGCTGAGTACTGACGAAGAGTCTTAGCCATGGGTGTTGCTGAAGTGGACAAACCTGGATTCCAAGTGAGTCTATTTTGAGGTGGGACAACGTGGCATCTCACAATTCTCCCAATTTTTTCTAGATTCGGATTGAAGTCTGATGGTAGATCGAAACCGGTCATGCGCTACTCTGCATCAATCAGACGAGAGAGAGAGCAATGGTAAGCCCGCTAAAACTAGCGGTGATAAAACATTAAAGTTTATCACACAATTCTACGATAACTTTAGCCAATTGATTCCCCGACAACGACGCTAGAAATGCTTGTTGGTGTCCCTTATGCTCTATATGAAATGGTATTCCGCAAGCGCACAGAATCACCGGTGTAGCACTTCACCACAGAGTATTCTAGGGTGTCGAGAAAATCCTAAGAGAAGCACTATCGTAAAGTATATCATAAATTGTAATGTCAACCGTCACCGATTATATCGACCGACTAATTCAGCAGGGTAAGCCACATAAATCGATAGGATAAATGGTCAGGCAATGACCATTTGACACTGGAGACTCTATACCTTAGAGAGGTAGCAGCTGGGAGGACAACAAGCAAGAAAGGACACCTGATACACTCCTAAATTGATAGAGGCGGAGTGCCCGATCTTTCGGTGAGTGGGAAAAAAATTCGACTTGGCGGAAGATGACCCTCACGATCTGACTACGACGAGCGAGCCCGAAGTGCCAATGCAATCGCTGAACCAACTCCCTGTGGTTATTGACCTTGTTGATGCAAGATCAGCCTGATCACGAAGATCGTTTCCTGTCCGCAATCGAAGAACGAACAAGAAAAAGAAGCGAGCAATCTGATTATCACTCGAAGGTGGAGTTCTGAATACACGAGGACAGCGCTGATTTGCGCATGTTCAAGAGTAGCTAAAGATAGATGTAAAACAAAACTCAAGTCTGAAATGAAAGGAAACCTCTCTCTAAATAGAGGGAGAGGGGGCGCAGCCCCTAGGGGAGGTGCGGCTAGGAGATGGGGGCGCCGCCCCTGGCGTCCAGGGAAAGGGGGAGGGCGCAGCCCTAGGCGCCCACAGAAGGGCCTCTGTTGGGCCAGCTTCTATTCTTCTGGGCCTTCATTCTTCAGTAGCATGACGAAGTTCAGTTCTCTTGCACGGGCCCGAGTGATTGGCCCAGAAGGTGGCGTCTGGGGTGGAGGTGCATCTGGAGGCACTGGAGAAGGTGCTGCTGGTGTAGACGTACTCATGGTGTCCTCATCATAAATTACCGAGCTAGCCTCCCTAGAACAGACCTAAGCTTCTTCCTTGAGGATGAGAACCTGGCGCTTACATCGGCGGCCTCAGAGAAGGATGCAGAATGGGATGAGGAGGGAGTGCAACGACAGTCGGCAACTACTGCTATGAAAACACACGAACATGGTGGACTACGGAGGACAGACAAGGCTGTCACCACTTGTGGACTACCACTGCGGTACCGTGGGGTGGAATACACTTTCTAGATAGCACTAAGTCAGACACCATGTCTGCACTCGATACTATGATTTCTCTTGAGGCCTTCAAGAGAAATTCCCTTCAACATAGCGAACTAACTTGAGCTCACTAGTCCGGGCGAGAAAACCCGTAAGACAAGCTCCAACAAACAAGAAAGATAACTTAAACCGAACTAGAGGTAAATTACTTCCATAGACAAGTACTCGTACTCGAAAAGATAAATGACTTGCAGAAAGTAAAGCTGACTCGAAGTAAATAAAGAAGATTACTTATGTTAATAAAGTCAAAGGAAAAGATACAAGAGCTTATACTGAGCTTCGATGATGACTTCGAATCCCCGAGACAAGCTGGACTCGACTCTAACTCCCAACCACTAACCTAGTATAGAAATGAGAGAAGAGAGCTCCTTTTGGTGTGTCTTACAAGTGAGGATGGGAGGCCTACTTACAGTAGTTCAAGGTCGGTTCCGTGGCCGGTACTGCAGGTATACGCTACCCTTGCTTAGCTTAGACTTCATGCGAAAGGGCATCTTCAGTGGCTGACAAGTGGGGCCACGCGGTCTCCCCCTATGTTGGCCGGCTTGGGGGAGTGGCCACGTGGCCACCGCCTTCGAGTGGACGCTCCTGATTGCTTCTGGAGGTCGGTAATTCTGGTACTCAATCCAAACTCCATTTTCTTAGGCCGAGCGGTCCGGGGGAAGTTGGGAGGCCTGCCTCCGGAGCCTGTCGACCCTCCGTTTCACCGACGTTGTAAATCAAGGCCTGAGATTGCTATTGGGATGGGTATCACCGACGTTTAATCATCTGGGCACTGACTTGTGGGTCCTTTTGGTTGATGCCCATGCCTTCCGAATCCACCGACTGAATCAGGGGCCAATCCCTGATTTAGGGGCATTGTGAACATGTCACGTTCCCCCTGTAACAAGGATGCACCCATGTATGTTGAGGAGTCAGGCCGGCCGGCACAGTCGAGGCCGGGCGGCCTGGATTTTCTCCGTTTTCATCCATTTTTGGGTTGTGATCTCCTGCAAGCACAACTCATCCAAAACTTGTGGAACATATTAGAATTATATAAATATGCATGGAACATAGTGCAAAAGCTCATTTTATTCCCGAGAAGTTGACGGTCAAAACGTGAATTAATGGCCGTCAACAGTGGTATGATCGGGTTGCACAATATCCGTTGAGGGGGATGATTTTATGGCAAATCTTATGGTGATTACTCTACCAATCTTTGATGTTATTCTGGGAATGGATTGGTTGCATCGTTATCGGGCAATAATATCAGACCGTTTCCTTAGAAGCTCCTTCAGGCCAGACAATAACTTTGCAAGCCAGTGCTCCTTCTTACTCTATTTATAATGGCAAGTTTTTTCTTGGGCACTGATTGGTGAAAACTAGATTTCTTTGGACCCTAGCCAAAGAACCAAGTCCTTAATGATTAAGGACATTCGTGTGGTTCGAGACTATCCTGATGTGTTTCCTGGTGAGTTGCTAGGAATGCCTCCCAAGCGTGAGGTGGAATTTCGTATTGATCTTATCATTGGTACTCAACCAGTTACCTTGGCACCTTACCATTTGTCTCGATCTTTTCAAGAAGAGTCGAAGAAGCAATTGGATGACTTATTGTCTAAGAAGTTGGTTCAACATAGTGTGTCGCCTTGGAGGGCTCCTATCTTCTTTACTAAGAAGAAGGATGGGAGTTGGCGCATGTGCGTGGATTATCATGGGTTAAATGTTGTGACTATCAAGAATAAGTATCCTTCACCTCGTATTGATGAGTTATTTGATCGTCTGAGAGGTGCTCGGGTGCTCTCCAAGATTGATCTGTAGTCTGGTTATAATCAAATCCCGGTTAGAGAAGAAGACATGAAGAAAACAGCGTTCGCCACCATGTATGGGCACTATGAGTTTAGGGTTATATCGTTTGGCTTGACAAATGCACCTCCTTACTTCATGGAGACAATGAACAAGATGGTACATTAATTAATTTGATGATTTTGTTGTGGTATTCATTGATGACATACTCATTTTCTCCAAGACTGAGGAAGAGCATGAACAACATTTGAGGCTAGTACTTCCGACGTTGTGGGATAATAAGTTTTAGGCCAAGTTGAAGAAGTGTGAGTTCTGGTTATCAGAGGTTAGTTTCTTGGGGCATGTAATAAATTAGGAAGGTATCTCTAATGATCCAAGTAAGGTTTCCATAGTTGTATAGTGGGAAAGACCAGCAAATGTCAAGGATGTGAGTAGTTTCTTAGGTATGGTTGGTTATTACCGTAGATTTGTGAAGGATTTTTTCTACAATTGCTAAGCCATTATCTATGCTCACACATTAAAATGTGAAGTTTGAGTGGACTAATGCGTGTGAGCGTAGTTTCCAAGTATTGAAGGAGAAGTTAGTGATTGTTCCTATTCTCATCCTTCCTGAGCCTGGTAAGCGTTTTACAGTTTATTCTAATGCTTCCAGAATTGGACTTGGGTGTGTCATTATGCAGGAAGGGAAGGTAATTGCCTATGCATCGAGGCAGTTAAGGAAGCATGAGGAGAATTACCCACACATGATTTAGAGCTTGCTGCGGTTGTATTTGCATTGAAGATATGGAGACATTTCCTCTATGGCGAACCTTATGATTTCACTGATAATAAGAGTTTGAAGTATATTTTCACGCAGAAGGATTTTAATTTGAGACAACGATGATGGTTCGAGTTAATCAAAGATTACGATATCAATATCCAGTATACTCCAGGTAAAGCAAATGTTGCTGCTGATGCTTTGAGCCGCGCAAGTCTTGAATTGTTTAATATTAGAGTTTGAGCGGATGGACATTTCTTATTGTTTTGCTGGAGTATCAGAAATGGAGACATGTGTTATTCTGGATTCTGCCATACCCGAGCGGGTGTTGGAAGCACAACAGCATGATCGATTATTGCGAGAGGTGAAGAAGCGTAATAGTGAAGGTAGAGTGGGTGATTTCACTTTAGATGCTTTAGGGGCTATTCGGTTTCGTGTCATCTTTGTGTCCCACAGAAGGCTACGGTGAAGGATGATATTCTGTGAGAAGCAGATTGCTCACCTTACACGGTACATCCTGGTGAAAACAAGATGTATCAGGATCTAAAAAAGAGTTATTGGTGGAAGAGAATGAAAGTTGATGTGGCAAGGTATGTGGCTTCATGTGGCGTATGCCAACGAGTTAAGGCTGAGCATAAGCATCCTGCTGGAAAATTGCAATCATTGGAAGTTCCCTTGTCTCCATGGGATGATGTTGCCATGGATTTTGTGGTTGGTTTACCATGTACGCCGAAGGGAAAGATTCCATTTGGGTTATCGTGGATCATCTTAGTAAGGTTGGACATTTCATTCATATTCCCTCCACAAATTTAGCGAGTGACTTGGCTCCTAATTACATGAAAGAAATTGTGAGGTTGCATGGAGTACCTCATACCATTGTTTCCGATAGAGATGCTAAGTTTGTTTCCAAGTTTTTGGGAGAGCTTACAGAGTGCCTTGGAGGTGATACTTAGCACTGCTTTTCACCCTCAAATGGAATGTCAATCTGAGCGTACAATACAGACCTTGGAAGATATGCTGAGGACATGTGTCCTATCTTGGAAGGGCAGCTGGGACAATCATTTGCCACTAGTTGAGTTTGCTTACAATAATAGTTATCATGCTAGTATTCAATGCGCAACATTTGAAGCACTTTATGGAAGGAAGTGTAGGTCACCACTTTGCTGGGATGCAGTGGGTGAGAAAGCAGTTTTAGGACCAGATTGGGTCCAGCGGACTGCTGATCGGGTGGCGGTGGATCGACAACATATCCTAGCTACTCAGAGCAAGCAAAAGAGCTATGCCGATGTTCGAAGGCGAGGCTTGGAGTTTCATGTTGGGGACCAAGTACTTCTCAAGGTATTCCCTACCAAGGGTGCAGTTAGATTTAGTACTAAAGGGAAGCTTAGTCCGAGATATATTGGTCCTTTTCCTATAGTGGCACGAATTGGAAGGTTGGCATACCACTTAGACTTACCACACTCGATGAAAGTTGTGCATAATGTGTTCCATGTCTCCATGTTGAGGATGTATTTGAGAGATCCCGAACACCATATAACCTTGGAACTGGTGACAATTGAACAAGACTTGACATTCGAGGCCCGTCCTGTGAGAATTCTGGAACAGTCCGAGCGGGTGTTACGGCATCGAACGCTCAGGTATGTGAGTATGTGAAGGTCCTTTGGACAAATCAAACTGAGCGTGAAGCCACTTGAGAGCTCGAGTCACAGATGCAAGAAAAGTACCCGAAATTATTCACCTCGGGTGAGTATCTTAGTTTTCCTTAAGTTATAATAATTCTTTTATGCCTGGTCTGAAAAATAAAGAATTCGAGGTGAATCCTTTTGAAGGGGGAGAGAATGTAATATTCCCAAAAAAAACTTTGACCAGGTGAATTAATGTGGGCAAAAGTTGACTTTTGAATCATTGGTCATATGAACGATCGGAGACCGTGGATGCGTAGTATGAACGATCGGAGACCGTGGATGCGTAGAGCTCGTCAAAGCGAATCCATTTTACTACTAACATGTTACATTTGGATAATGGGTTAGTTCATTGCTAGTCGATCAATCTAGACCGTTGGATGTGGCTTAGGTTTTCTGTTTCTTGTCTAGCTCCATCACGATATTTTTCCCGACTCCTATTCCTGCAGCGCCGCCACCTCCCATTCTCCTCCTCAGCTCTCATCATCATCTAGCTCCCATCCTACCGCCGTCAAGCAGCTCGCCGTCCAGCAACTCGGCGCCCTGGTGGTGCTGCCGACGTCCTGCCCCCAACCTGCGACTGGCTGTGCTGCGCGTTTAGGTGTGGTACCCCATCTTTCTATTTCCCTCATGGCTTAATTCCCTTGCTTTCCATATGCGCTTGCACTACTTCTTGTGGTATATGTGAATGGCCTGCTGCTTGTGGTGCAGAATTGCTACCAGTGGGCAGTGTGGGGAAGGGAATTTGGGAAGGAATAAGGAAAGAGGAAGGTAAAGGAATGGAAAGGGGAAAAGGTAGGGTATTGTGAAATCCATCGATTCCATTCACAAAATCGTGATCTGGACTGATAGGCTATCTCCAAACGAGTTCCTTGATGTTTGTAGATGAGTTCCAAAAGTCTGATTGGTTCCTGAATACCTTTAACAATGGTCTGAATTTCTGAGCAGCGAGCTTAATTCGAAATCTGGTGTCAATCTGTATAGAATTTCAGTATCTTGTACATACAAAAGTTGTAGGTTTCGTCGATATTTCCAATGGCGCTAATTTCGCTCAATTCCGAATAGTGGTTTACGAGTAATGGTCAAATTAGTACTGCTGCCCGACTAGGTTAAAATCTGTGCAGGTATATGTTTATCTGTTTTCGATGAAATTAGAGTCCAAATTTTCTCTCTCACTTGTAACAAAAGATGTTAGAAATTTTCTATAGTCGTTCGAGATGTATTTATTTGTTGCATTTGCTTAAGCGAATCAAAAGATACGGTCAGATTAGTGAGCCAGCAGCTTGTACTCAAATTTCTGGATAAACCAAAATTTGTAGTTGTGTAACTTATGCTAGTACCTAAACATGGATTTTTGCACAGGTTTGAAGAGTTCTAGAGTCGAAAGTGATACGCCAGGTTCTCATCAAGGTTAAGGCAAATGCATGATGAACTGTTTCTTGGCAATTTGCTTGCCATCTCTTTTCTTATGCTATCCTATGGCTTTATCTCGGGAGTATGATACTCAAGTCCATTAGTTGTTCATGTTTCATGATTCAAGTTTCAAACTATTTTTTAAAATTCCATTCATGTTCCGGTAGATCTAGATGTGCAATTTAGTTATTTATTCATATTTCTGTGAGTAAGTGCTGCCCCTACTTGCTCGGCCTTACCGGTAAATGCAAAGGATGTTTCAAGTTGGGTCCGTTTCAGACAGAAACTACCGTTTCACAATTGTTTATTCCTTCATGGTTCATGTATGTTCTTTTTTGTTCTAATTGTACTTGCTGAGTATTGTTACTCACCTTTGTGTTTATTCAGTTTTTAGGTTCCAATTGACTGCGGCATGCATAGGAATGGGGAGTAGATGGTCTGCAAGAGCACATACATTTGTTTACACATGCTTATATCTTAATTGGTGCCTAGAGTACATGGTTAAGCTTGGTTGATTTATTCAATCCATGGTTGCGACGTTCATGTGGTTGGTCAGATCAACTTATTTTGTTGTTGGGATGGGCTGTGATGCTTATTCTTCATTCGTATGCTATTTTGGTATCTTGTGATATAATCTGTTTGTCCAGTATGTACTATTTACAGGGGAAACTCTCTTGAAATTTTGTATAATATTTATACTTGTGTTATTATTATGTAGCCTACGGATTGTGGAAACATCCGGGGTGTTACAGGTGGTGACAGCTCTATTGGTTCCTTCGTAACCCTCCACGTTTGGATATATCATAGAGCGGTTGGTCGGAGTCACCTGGCAGACCAAGCGTAAGCTGGTGCCCGATGCGAGTATTGTGCCCGAGAGATCGATCTTTAACTCAGCTATAGTGCTAACTTAGGAATCCTCTCTACCCTTTCCACTTATTTTGGTGTGTCCTTGGACCGATAAGAATAGGAGTAAGCACACATGTTTTCTGTGGATTTGATAACTTTTGGAATACTCTGTTGTGAAAGTTACAACGATATCCATGCGCTTGCGGATGTGACGCTAAAATATCCAATAGGCCTGGACTTGGAATTCCAGGGCTAAGAGAGGAAAACAAAGACAGCTTAATTAAAAGTTGATGTTATATCAGAAGAGGATTTTCTTTGACAGAAAAAAAATCCTACCTGGGGTGTTGGCGTCAATGAGTTGGGCATGAATGGCATGGATTTTGTTCTCCGGAGCTAGCTGCCCAGCATGAGCAACCTCCTAGCAGGTCACCAAGCGCTCATCAGCACCGAAAAAAAAGATCCACCTGCAATGGGAAAGGAAATCGGCGAGGCATGCTAGAAGCCTCATCGTCGCTACAGTCCTTACCCGAGGTGGCGACGGATGGCCGGTGAGTGATAGGAAGAGCCCTCGCCTGGACATTTGCTGCTGGCTATTGTTGTGCGAAAAACTGACGATGGTTTTTCTTGAAAGAGGTGAAGCTTTAGCAGCCGATGGGGCTTGGGGTTGCTGTTCTGATATTTCTATTTATGATAACACAGAGGTGGAGCTGAATCAACTGAGGGAAGAGATGAAGCGTCTTGACCCAGGGGCGAAATGGAAATAGATCAGAGGTAAAAAGACGGATGGAAAACCCCCGCGTTCCGAATGAGCGGGCAGAAATGTAGAAGGCTAAGGACAAAGAAGAATTTTCCAGTTTGCCGCTCGCACGGAATGCGAGAAATCAGCTGTGCGGAGTCAGAATCCACGCAGAGGAGGAGACTAATCGGACTACAGGAGAATTTTGAGAGTAAAATTATATTCACTCTAAAAATAGGGGCAAGTGTTGACACCATTTTTTTCCATGTGTCAATTTTTTAGACAAACGGCCGATGAGAATAGGCCGATGCTGAAGTAAAGAGAAGAGCTGAAGCAAATTGGGCCTGTGGGCCAGAGAAAGACGTCGTAGCCGATGGAGCTAAGGAAAGAGCTGGTGGTTAAAATCAGAAAGTTATCTTTTAGATTTTATATCATTCAATTAGGTAAGTTTGATTTCGTGTTTCGCAAATTGTAATTTTGCCGTATCGGCAACGGGGTCTAGGTTTAGGCTATAAATAGCAGACCTCCGATATTTGTAAATTTTGATCAACTACATCCAAACAAAACTTTTATACATTCAGTACATCTACTTTTCTGCAAGCGACTTTGCTATAGTTGCAGTAGCTTTTTTTTTTCTTTTTTCGAGTTCTTCTCAGCAAGCACGTTCATCGCTTGCTAGTAAGTTCCATGTCAAATTGCGTAGACAGATCCAGATTGACAGCGCATCGCTTCTTCCTCTGTTTATTTTGTTCAAAGTTATTGAGTAAGTTAGATCCATTCGGCGGGCTTTAACTTATTCACCTGTTTCGAGCACTCTAGATCCGTCCAATGGGGTCTGGTTTGCTCATCAATTTATTGATAAAAGTTATCAATTTGTTAGGTTAATTGATCCGTTAATCTAGCTTGTTATTACTTATATCACCAAGTTATCGGTAATTGCTTAAATCTTGCTAGGTTAATGCGTTTAATCTGGTCTGCTTTAAATTTTTACCACAAGTTATTGACATCTGCTTAGGTCTTGCTAGGTTAATCTATTTAATCTAGGTTGCTTTAAGTTTTTATCACAAGTTATTCAGCTTAAATGTATCTTGATCGGTTACCTCCCATAATCTGATCACGCAGGCCAATTTTGACTTCGATATAGGTGTTGCTCATGAGCTACGCTGCTTTAAGCATGGCTTGCATCCCCGCGTCTGGCTACATGATAATCGATTGTGGGCATCATCTACATCGACTGGCTAGCCGATAGCCTTTTGCATCTAACGTCTATCCTTTTTATCAATTGCATGTCAAATTAACTGGCATGCCTAGCGCACCAAACACGCGCCTATTGGGTTCGGTATGTTGGATCGAAGCAGATCTCCCCGACCCTAGCATACATGGAGCGTCCGGCGGGGCAATTTTTCGCATCAACATAGGGGTGGTCATTTCGTGTTCCCTCGCTGACTGGAGCTACCGTGGTGTGCATGCGTAGTGTGGTAGCTAGATAAAAATGGCAAAATAAAGAGTAAAAATTTTATCATATGGCAAATCTGTAAGAGTCATTTTAAAAGTGGTTTTTGAACTTGTGGCAACCATTATAATAGCAAATATGTAAAAATCCTCTTATTACTGGGACTCACGTGGAAATACAAAACGGAGCATATGGTGCGTTGGATTTGTGATGGACAGATTGTAGGTTTGTGGAAATCGACTTCGGAGTTTCTTCCAGACTTGCACAATCATCTATTCATTATTCTTTACTGTTGCAACATCGGGATATTGAATTCGAGTTGAACCTTCATGTATCAGAGATCTTGTTTCCTGTGGTAGCTCGCAAGCTAAAACGTGCTGGGTCGAGCTCCTCACGAGCCTAGCCGAGCTCATATTTCTGCTCGCTTAGCTAGTGAGCCGAGCCGAGATAGCTCGTTACATTAACAAGCTGGACCGAGCTGAGCCGAGCCGAGCGGACATCCAAACCTACCAATTATCCTGTCATCTCTCTTTACATTACAACTCTTCGTTCAGCAAACTTCAACGTCAAGCAGCATTGAGTATCAAACAAAAACTCAAGCAGCATTCAGTACAAAAAAGATTGAGGGGAAATGGACGTACATCGTGTCAAATTGGAAAATTTGTAAACGCACCAGCAATCGTGTCAAATTGGAAAATTTGTAAACGCACCAGCAACAAGCGTCATCAGGCATTATACGAAACTGTACCAAGGCCCTGATTGGATCTTTAGCCCTTGGCAAATTTGAGGATTAAAGTTTTGCCATTGAATTAGACCTCTAAAGTTTAGACTCTAGAGTTATTTGGATCCATAGGCTAATTTGAGAACTAAAGCATACATCCCAATCATTAGCTCTACCTTCCATGCATGGGGCGAGGAGAAATCACTTTTTGGTGGGGTTCACGTAGAGATAGTCCCAATAAGTACATCTTGAAGGGGCTAATTTTTTGAGGGGTGCTAATTCACTTAAGCCCCAAATAACTCCACCCATTTAAATCCTTTATGGGTAAAAGGGGCTAAAAGAGGAGAGACTAATTTATTAAACTGGCCCCAAGTCGAACATCGGCTCAGAATGACCAATGAACATAGTTTAATGAAAACTCCAGCAAAAGGATGAAATAAAATTACTACGTAGAAAACAGATTCCTCTGTATATGAAACAAGGGAACGAAATTGTTGACAATGGCTTCTACCTTATCTCCGTGTATGTTTCAACAGTGAGATCGTGAAGCTGTAGTCAAGAAACATTTTAGGAACGAAAATAAGATAAGATTAGGGAAATCATCATGTAAAAATGAATTCTATATTGGAGTTAAACATGTAAATTATGGGTGTTGTGAGAACACAGCGAGTAGGCCAATCGTCCACCAAAAGGGAAGAGGTCCTTCCAGCAATCCAGCTTAACATACAGGCTTCAGTTTCTCAAGATATACATCCAGCAATCATTGGTTCAAATATGCTAAAAAAGATGTTAATGTCTGCACAATTGTGCAGAGAAGCACGATGCCCGCTGCTAATACAGCTAAAACCAGCCAAGGGTTCCTGAAATGATTCTGCCATAGCCATGCTTTCCATCTATTAAAACGGTTCTGATAGTGCTCTTCCATTGCCAAGAACACGTTTTTAAGGTTAAAACTGCCACCCATGTTAAAATCAACATTCTTACCAAGCCTCGATAGAAGGGTCGACACTTCCTGGTCACAGCGCATGTAATGCACAATTATTCCTCTTTTAGTAAGCACACTGACGTCATCGGGCTTGCTCATAAGCTGCGAGAGACATGCAATATATGCAGTGAAATCATTCCCAAAGCGAGGGCATGTTTGTTCAAACCCAATCAAATTCCTGAATAGGGAATTTGTCTTGGTATCGATTCTCAAACATGGCACTACCATTATCCCATCGATGAATGTAATATCCAGAAGGGAATGAGGATTATGTTCACCAAACTCCCTTTTCTTGAATTCTATGCCAGCACCATGATAATGCATGACGCGGCGCCAGCGCCGTTGCCCATATCGTGAAGTACGGCAGTGTTGTTCCGATAATAATTTACGCTCTGTATGCCAATGATTAAGTTTCAGGTATGGAGGTCCTTTACGAAGAAAATCAATGAATCCACTAGGCTTCTGAGAAATTTGATGGCCGTCCTGCGACTTCCTACTTGGTCGAAAGCACAAATGGCACAAGTGAAGCAAATGGTGAAAATCGCTTGGCCTTTCAGCCTTTAGGATTCCTTTGGGATAGTAATGCAGCAGGCCTTCCACACATCCTGCAATCTCATTTTGAGGAGACGAAGGATTAGCACTTTCTCCAGCAACTAGTTTATAAATTCTCTGAACAACAAAGAATGGAATTTGATTTTCAAGCAATAGAATATCATTTGCAACACAACTGTGGTACCACTGCCCGACCTGATCAGATCTATCAAGGTTTTCGCTAAAGTCCAGAACTTCTTTTTTATTAGTTTGGGACTCTTGCTGACAAAATATCACTTCGCTTGATTCCACTGTCAGCTTCGAGTTTTCTGTGACTGATTGTCCATATCTTGAATTCTTGTGCTTGTCGATTTGGTCATCATTGTCTGTGGTCGAGCTTCCCCTGTTAGCACCACCATTACTACTGACATCCTGTTGAACATTTTCCATTGGCAGTGTGATTCCTTTAAGACCAAAAAGTTGCACAAGTATGAAGCAACCATCAAGCAAAATCATTTTCAGGAATCTATTGTTCTCCATCTTTACTTCGTCAGAATAGCAGATCCGTACTTGTCCTTCCAGTTCACTGACTAAATTTAAGTAGTCTTCCAAGTTCCTATTCTGATTCAGACCAAGAACATGAGCTAGACAATCCCACTTCTCTCTTTCCATTCCTAAGTAGCGAGGAGAATTGTTGTAATACGGTCCAATAGATAAAATCATTGGTTCATGACAGCTTTTGTCAACTGCACGTTGGTTCTCCTGCACTCTACAGATCTGGCATGGTGATTTTGTTTTCTCATTGATCTGTTTCTGCGAACGATGAAAATTAATTTGGCTATTCATTGAGCTTATTACTTCATCAATGTCAATTACAACTTTCCTACTGCTTTCACCTTCAAGCATCCTTTCAGTCGCTTCAGCAACTATTTGCCGTTAAACTGTCTAGCAGCAAAGAGAAAATTGTAACATGTCACAGCCCTTGTGTTTGGATACCTGAAAAAACGAATACTGCACATAGTGCACCTTTCTGTTGGTCAGTAAATAACATTATTTAGTAGATTACTAGAAACAATATTTCAGTAGGCCATAAATAGATATCAAATTACAGCAGCAGTAACTGATTAGACTTTGAAGTGCGACTTTTTTGTTTGGTACTTGCTAGTTGCATAGAGAGTGAAAAAACATGATAAATGAAAAGCAAGGAACCTATTCATAAATCCAGTAGGTATATGAACTCGGCGTTCATTCTTTGATATACTCGTGGCTGGATAGTTTGTGACTTTGGTTGTGGCGCATTCTTTTAGATCTGTAACTTCTTGCAAATAACTTGTTTGTACTTTTACGTATAAAAAATCATGCGGTTAGGGCTTCACCCACTATTTCAATTAGAAAGAAGCTCAACATTATTTCGCTAACTTTTTTCAGACTTTTCCGCATGCAGATCAACCGATAGTGATGTTGGAAGGCTTGAGTGCTAAATGTTAACAGGCACGCCAGACTGCCAGTATTATTATTTATTAGACACTGCAAACTGAACAGAGTTTCTCCAAATTATATTGTTGTGATAGTAAATGAACTAAATATACTGTAATTTGAATGCTTTCTAAACTATGGTCATATTTTCAGAAACATTACTAGAAAGCATGGCCAGTATTACAATGCGTATACAGTCCCTGGAACAACATACGGCAAGTGTATGTGATTAGGGATAGAAATCATGTATTAATATTATCCTGCTATCCCCGGCAGTGATTCATTCACCGCTCCAGTGGGACAGAAATCATGTATTAATATATTCCATCATGATTGAATCCAGCGGGTTCACCAGTCGGCGATGCCAACTACAATGAAAGCACGCATCTCTATCGAACTATCAATTGATAAGAAATCCTAATATCAACTTAGATGGTACTCGATGAACAACAGACAAGAACGGACAAAGATTGCGTTACAGAAAGAAAAAACTGACCTGACGATGATGCTACATGAGATGACAGAATTTAATTCTTTTAGATGAATGAATCGCTCTCAAATGTTAGAAACTGTGTGATCCGCGGAAACGTTGAAATCTGAAGGGAGAAAATGAGGAATGTTGAGTACTCTATCCTGCTTGTGATGAGTGAATTGTCAACCGTGCGGTGTGATCGTGCGCTTGGTCTTTGGATTGCAGGTACACGGGCGTCGAGTGTCGACGGGGAGCTGCCGTGGAGGTGCTGTGGCCGATGGACCGTGCGGTGGACGGCGGTGAAGGGCAGCCGGGACCGGAGCTCGGACCGGACGGCAGCTGTGGCGTCCACTCCTGGATCGAGGGCGCAAGCGGCGACGGAAGGCGGGTTTCTTGGTTTGCGCCACAAAACCAAGGAGGCGGACGGCGGTTGAAGACGCCAAATCGTGGAGGCACGGGCGTCGGTCTCGGGACTGACGGAGGCGACGGGCGTCGACGGCGTCTAGGGCCTCGCTGCGGGCGAGGAGGTGACGGGCGTCGGGCGGCGTCTAGGGCCGTCAGAAGGCCGAGGCGGGAACGGCGTCTAGGGCCACGGCGTGGAGGCGGGAATCTTCCCGCGCGTAAGGTTTTGGCGGTTTTCTCAAAACCGGCCATCTACCCGGGTTTCGCGGACCCTTCAAAACCGCGGACTGGATCTTCATCAAGATGGCGGCATCGCGGAGAAGACTTCGTTTCGAAGAAAGAACCTCGGCCGTCGGATGAGATCTTGTACAGGGGGTGCTGCAGGCCAACCGGTCTGACCGGTCCTGTGTTAGGTTAATTGCGGCTTTTGTAACTCGTCCGTGAATTCTCCGTTTTCCCCAGGCCGCCGCCCCTGTGTTCCTCTTCCTCAGTTCATCTCTTTAGGGTAGATTTGAATGTTGTTTGCGTGAGAACTCTTTGTGGATTTGATTGGGAAAGGAGGCCCTAACCTCCTCGTGCCCTCTGGGCGTTTTGAATCAATCCATCTCCTCGTTTTGTGCCTTGTTTGATGAAATTTCGATTTCGTTTTTGGTGCACTTGATTGCGAGGAGTCCATGAGTTCTTTGCTGTGATTTCCGTGCTCACAACTCTGACCTAAACCCTCTGGAATCACTGGCGTGTTTGAATTCGAGCTCTTGAGTGTTCGAGAAAACCCCAATCCCTTTTGATCTCCCCCGTAATCCTCACGATTCGTTGATCTTTGGGACGATATCTTTTGGGGATATGTCCACGGGGTAGGGGCGAAGCAATCCCCCAAATTTCATCGGTTTTCGTGGTCGTTTGATCGAGATTCACCGTTTGAATCTAAGTTTTCGAGGGTTTTCTGGGTGCCACCGGTCAGACCGGTAGGCAATACCGGTCAGACCGGACTGCTCTCTTTTGCACAGCCCCGACCGGTCAGACCGGTCCAGTGCAACGGTCAGACCGGTCCAGGCTGATCAGATTGGCTGATTTTCCCAAATCGCTTCCGAATTGCTTTGGGTTTTCGCTTGCTCGTTCGAGGTCTTTTGTGTTGGTTTAGCTTTTCCATAGCTATTCCAAACTTTGGCCAGAACGCTTGAGGGCTCGGGTGATTTTCGGGATATAGGCCGACGGTTTGAATTTCGGAAGAAATTTTGATCGGCTCCCATTCACCCCCCTCTGGTCGCCGGCTTCGGTCCCACAATTGGTATCAGAGCTTGGTTGAGGTTTTCAGTACCTTAACCGGTTCGAAAACCACTCGGCGACCATGGCGAGTCTTGGTAAGATCCCGGTGTTTTCCGGCGAGGACTATGCCTACTGGAAGGTTCGCATGAGAGCCTTCCTGCAGAGCATGGGAGCCGAGGTCTGGGAGATTACCAAGAACCAGCTTTACGAGGTGCTGGATGTTCGGACCACGCCTCTTCAGGTGACCCAGCACGAGGCTAGCGCCAAGGCCGTCAATGCCTTGTTCGCTGGCGTTTCTCGTGCGGAGTTCTCACGCGTCCAGAGTTTTCAGGAAGCCCACAAAATTTGGACGTGCCTTGAGAACTACCACGAGGGTACACCTCAGGTGAAGGCCAGACTGTTCGAGACTCACCGGCGTGAGTACGAGAACTTCACACAGGAGCCGGGTGAGAGCATTGACCTGATGTTCAGTCGTTTTCAGTCGATTGTGAACAAGGTCAATGCGAACAGATTTGCTGGTGCCCTTGAGTACACAGAGCACGAGAAGGCCCTCAAGTTGCTTTACGCACTTGATCGCTCTGTGTGGGATCTCAAGGTGAACACCATCATTGACTCTGCTGGCTATGAGACTCTGACGGCGAATGAGCTTTTTAGCAAGCTCAAGGCCACGGAGGTGGATAACCAGACACGAGCCAAGCTCAATGGTGCTCCTCCTTCCAAGAGCGTTGCTCTTGTGACTGGCCCAGGTGGATCGAGCTCTAACGCTAACTCTGCTCTGGGCTTTTCTCTTGCTTCTTTGCCTTCTGTTTCAGATGAGCAGCTGGAGACGCTGGGCGACGATGACTTGTGCCTTCTCATCAGCAAGTTCCAGCGCGTCTACCACAACAGGCAGAGGAAGAAGAACCCCGGGTGCTACAACTGCAGCGATCTGAACCACTTCATCGCCGATTGCCCCAAGAAGTCCGGCGGTGGCCAGAACAACTCCTTCGACTACTACCGCCACTGCGACCGCGACGAGGGAGGCTCCAACAAGGAGCGTCGGCACCACAAGCACCGCAGTCGTGACCGGGGAGGACGCTTTGACAAGGAGTCGCTCAAGAAGCGCTTCCAGTACAAGGCCAAGAAGCGGGAGAAGGCCTTCCTGGCGCAGCTCAGCGACCTTGACAAGAGCTCCGACACCGACCGCTCTTCTTCACCGACCTCCGACGACGACGACAAGAAGAAGAAGAAGTGGGACAAGGAAGCCACCGGCTTCATCGGCCTTTGCTTGGCGGCCGGTCGGCGCAAGAGCTTCTGCACCATGGCAGGCGAAGCTGATGGTGCTCGGGCGTCTTCAGGTGGACACGCTACACCGACGCACTCCGGCTCTTCTCCTGGATCCGAGAGCGATTCAGAGGTAAACTCCATGATCGACCTGCTTGACACAGAGGTTAGGGAGTTGTACGCCGCTCTCGACAACCAGAAGAGGCTGCTTAAGGAAGCAGCCAGAGAGCGTAGAAAGCTTAGGGCTGAGCTGGCTTGTGCTAGGGAGAAGTCTAGTGAGGATGAGTGCGCTGGCTGCATATCTCACATGAACGATCTTGTTGCTCTCCGTGCCAAGCATGATGAGAACGTCGCGAACCTAGATGTTGCTAAGATTTCGCTTTCTGACGTGTCTCATGAGCTAGCCAAGGCCAAGCATGAGCTTGAACTTGTCAAGGACGCTCCCATTGTTATTGATGTGCTTGAATGCGATGAGTGTCCTATTTTCAAGTCTGATCTAGCTTCTTTGCAGTTCAAGTTTGCTACTGTTGTTTGTGAACTAGAGGAGCTTAGATCTAGGCATGTTTTGCTTGGCGCTTGTAAGCTTTGTCCCACGCTTAGGTCGGAGCTAGAGGAGAAGAACTGCTTTGATCAAGTCTTTTGGAAAGACTAAGGTCTTAGAGTCTAGCCCACCTATTGACTGCTCTATTTGCCCTGGTTTGATTGCTGATTTAGATAGTCTTGCGGTAGAGAAAGCCAACTTAGAGAATGAGAATACCTATTTTAGGGCGATTCTGAGTTGGGTCTCTAGCAGTGAGCCGCAGTTGGGCATGATGATTAAGCAGTTCAAGCGTGGTGATGGCTTTGGGGTCGGTTACACGTACACGAAGTCAGACTTTGACAAGTTGTACGGTAAGATTGGCAAGGCTGCTGGAAACACTGCTAGCACGAGCACGCAGCCTTCGCTTGTTGACCCCGCGGATGGTGTGCTTAAAGAACCACCGAAAGCACCTCCGCAGAAGCAGGTTTGGGTTCCAAATCCCAATGAGCTGAGGAACTCCCTCGACACGCTCCCTGCTGCCACAGCCCAGGTTGCCCAGAAGAAGAGGGCTACTCCTCCCCGTCCGCAGGCTAGCCCTCCACCTCCCAAGCGTGAGGTGAGGTACCACTGCGAGTTCAGTGACAGGGAAGGTCACCTGGAGGAGTTTTGCTTCAGGAGGAAGCGGGCTGTGAGGAGAGAGCAGGAGAGACGGAACGCGGACATGAACTCTGCTCGGGTGCATGGTCCTTCTCAGCGTGGGGATAGGCGAAATGTTAGGGCGCGCCGTGTAGGTGGAGGTCAGGGAGACGGTGGTGGTTACCGTGCTCCAGCGGGTGGTCGCTTTGCCGGCCGTGCTCCTGGTCGTTTTCAGTACGGCTATGGACCACGGGACCGAGGCTTTGGAGGAGGTTTTGAGGCTCCACGCTTTCCTCGCGGTGGTGTTCGTCAGTCACGCGGTAGACGAGACGGGGGATACGCTTTGTCTGGTTTTGCTAACCCTTCTGTAGAGCAAATGGCTCGACACTGGTTTGCTTCTCACTTTGCTAACCCCAGTGTTGAGACATTTGCTCACCCTTTGTCTCACTACTGATGTGTAGGTCGGAGGCTTGGAGAACAGGTGGATCATGGACTCCGGTTGTTCGCGCCACATGACCGGAAATGACAAATGGTTCTCCAGCCTCACCCCGATGCGCTCAAAGGAGTACATTGTGTTCGGGGATAATGGAAGAGGAAAGGTACGTGGACTTGGCGCTGTTCGAGTTTCTGATCGCTTTACCCTGAGAGAAGTTGCTTTGGTTTCGAATCTTGGTTTTAATTTGCTCTCTGTTTCGCAACTTCTTGATGAGGGGTTTGAGGTTCGCTTTAAGGAGGGTTGTTCGCGTGTTTTGGATTCCAGGGGAGATTTGGTTTGCCGGATTACACCTCGCGATCGAGTTTTCTTGGTTGACTTCTCTGGAACTCCTTTTGGCTCTTCTCATTGCTTGATGGCTGGTTCTTCTTCTGATTTGTGGAGGTGGCATAGGAGACTAGGAAATTTGAGCTTCGATTTGTTGTCGAGACTGAGCTCACTTGGCCTGATCCGAGGATTGCCCAAATTGAAGTTTGAGAAGAACCTTGTTTGCCATCCATGTCGCCACAGGAAAATGATTGCTGCTTCTCATCCGCCTTTTAATCAGGTGATGACTTCTCACCCTGGAGAGTTGCTACACATGGACACTGTTGGTCCTTCCAGGGTGATGTCTGTTGGTGGGAAGTGGTACGTGCTTGTGATTGTGGACGACTTTTCTCGCTATTCTTGGGTCTTTTTCATGAGAAACAAGGATGAGGCTTTCGAGTTTGTTTGAGACTTGATCTTGAGATTGAAAAACGAGCTACCCCAGGCCATGCGAGCGATCCGCTCTAACAATGGCACAGAATTCAAAAACACTCGTTTTGATGTCTTTTGCAGTGATCAAGGGCTTGAACACCAGTATTCTTCTCCCTACACTCCACAGCAGAATGGAGTTGTAGAGCGGAAGAATCGGACGCTGGTTGAGATGGCGAGGACGATGCTCGATGAGCATAGGACTCCTCGCAAATACTGGGCTGAGGCGGTTAACACCGCTTGTTACGTGTCCAACCGCATTTTCTTGCGTGCTTTCATGCACAGGACTTCTTATGAGTTGCGGTTTGGACGCCAGCCCCGTGTCGACCATCTCAGAGTCTTCGGTTGCCGGTGCTTTGTGCTGAAAGATGGAAATCTTGATAAGTTTGAGTCTCGCTCGTCTGACGATATTTTTCTCGGTTATGCTTCTCACTCTAGAGCATACCGTGTGCTGATTATTGATACTAACATCGTCAGAGAGACTTGTGAAGTCACTTTCGACGAGACTGCACCGTGCAATTCTTCTGTCTTTGAAGTTGCAGGAGATGATGAGCTCGGCACCTCCATCTTTGAAGATGAGGAGGAAGAAGCTACAGATGGCGAGGCTGAGGCTACTACGCGTGCTGTGGACCCAGCTATCTCTGCTACGAGCTCGGACGATGACGACGGCCCCGACCCGACTACGTCTACTTCCCGGGGGTTGTTCGAGGAGGTGACTCAGGCTACACCAGCTGATTCTGAGGAGACACCAGCCTTGGTTGAGGAGGAGGCGACTTCGACACGGGAAGCACTGCGACACATTCAGCGCCGCCATCCACCTCAACAGATGCTAGGTAACCTCAACGAGCGAGTCACCAGGTCCAAGGTAACAAGTATCGCTGGCTTTGCTCATTCAGCGTTTGTTGCCTCTTTTGAGCCCAAAGATATTGGACACGCTTTTTCTGATTCTAATTGGGTCAATGCCATGCATGAAGAACTTGAAAATTTTGAAAGAAACCAAGTTTGGGTTTTGGTCGAGCCTCCACCTGCTTGTAATCCCATCGGAACGAAGTGGGTTTTCAAAAACAAGCAGGGTGAGGATGGTTTGGTTGTTCGGAACAAGGCTCGTCTTGTTGCCCAGGGGTTTTGCCAAAAAGAGGGTATTGATTTTGAGGAAACCTTTGCTCCTGTAGCTCGTTTGGAGGCTATTCGAATCTTTCTTGCATTTGCTGCTTCCAAGGGTTTTAAGGTTTTCCAAATGGATGTTAAATCTGCCTTCTTGAATGGTTTTATCGAAGAAGAGGTTTATGTGATGCAACCCCCTGGTTTCGAAAATCCCAAGTTTCCAAACTGTGTTTATAAACTTCAGAAAGCTCTTTACGGTTTGAAACAGGCACCTAGAGCTTGGTATGATAGATTGAAAACCTTTTTGCTGGCTCAGGACTTTAAAATGGGATGTGTTGATAAAACTTTGTTTCTCATGCGATCCGGCACTGATTTTCTTTTAGTTCAGATATACGTGGATGATATTATCTTTGGTGGCTCTTCTCACGCTCTTGTGTCCAAGTTTTCTGAGCAAATGTCCAGGGAGTTCGAGATGGGCATGATGGGTGAGCTGCAGTTCTTCCTCGGGCTGCAGATCAAGCAGACTCCTCAGGGCACTTTTGTCCATCAAGCCAAGTACACTAGAGACTTGCTGCGGAAGTTCGACATGAGCGACTTGTCTCCTCAGCCGACTCCGATCAGTACATCTACGGCGCTTGATGAGGACTTGGACGGCGAGGCGGTGGACCAGAAGGAGTACAGGAGCATGATCGGCTCGCTCCTGTACCTGACGGCGACGCGACCGGACATTCAGTTCGGCGTCTGCCTTTGTGCGCGCTACCAGGCTTCTCCGCGCACCTCCCACAGGCAGGTGGTGAAACGCATCTTCAGGTATCTGAAATTCACCCCTGAATTTGGTCTTTGGTATTCTGCGGATTCTTCTCTGATTTTTGTGGGCTTTTCTGATGCCGATTTCGGTGGGTGTCGGTTGGATCGCAAGTCGACATCCGACACTTGTCAATTTCTCGGTACATCTTTGGTGTCTTGGTCCTCTCGCAAGCAGGCTAGCGTAGCGCTTTCTTCCACAGAAGCTGAGTATGTTACCGCTGCTAGCTGCTGCTCCCAGATACTTTGGATGAAACAAACCTTGCAGGATTATGGTTTGAGTTTCGGTAGGGTTCCCATCTTTGTAGACAACATGTCAGCCATTAGCATTGCAAAGAACCCTGTCCTACACTCCAGAACCAAGCACATAGACATCCAATTCCATTTCCTGCGAGACAACCATGAGAGAGGACACATAGACTTGATCCATGTCCCTTCTGAGAGGCAAACTGCAGATATCCTCACCAAACCGCTAGAGCAGGACACCTTTGCTCGCTTGCGAGGGGAGCTTGGGGTTTGTTACCCCTTTTGATCGCTGACTTTTGTTTTGGTTAGCTTGGTAGGTCTTTATTTTGCTTCTCTTTGTTTTCTAGGTTTGGTAGTTGCATTGTGCATATGCATTGTACATGTTTGCATCTTGCATTGTCTCACTTGCACTAGCATTCTTGAATACATTGCTATGATCTTCTAGTGCCTGCTAGTGTGAGTTGATAAACTTGATCATGTATAGCTTGCTCCATTGTGTATATGACATCATCTGAGTTAAGCTATTTTGATTTGAAAATCTGAAAACATGATCACCCTGTCTTGGCTACTAGCATGTTAGGGCGTGTTGATGTGCTTTGCTATCTTATTCATGCTAGTGTGGCTTTTCGTTCAGCAATTCATACTTGAAATGATCTAAATCTGATAAAATTGCTTGAACTATTCTTGAAATGGATTGAAAAGATCCAGGTGGGATTGCTTGTCGCACTGATCGAGCTTTCGGGACGGCTCACTTTGCACTTGTGAGAACCCGGGCAAGGCTGTGCATGACTGAAACGAGTGCTTTAAGCTTCTGATTGTCTTTTGGCATAGGCTTGGCCTCGTTGCTAAGTGAAGCATGACAAGCTTTCAACCCCTGGCATTAAGAATTGATTGAGATAAAGTTGATTGAAAAAGGAATGTTGGCAACTTGTTTTGGCTGTTTTGGCTCACCTGTATGAGTTTGAGTAGCACTGCTTTCCATTTCCTACTTGTTGGTGCTAGATCATGGGTGATGCTTTTATTTCTCCTAAACTGAACTTGCCTAGCTTTAGACTGATTTGATATACCCTGTTGAGCTAGATGCAGGTCCGGTTTGTGGATGCACACGTGCTTGAGACTAGATGTTGCTCATATCTTTGTATCCCTGAATGCTTTCACTTACACCTCCTGCATTGCATTCATTGCATAGCATCTATTCAGGGGGAGTCTCAGCTTCAGGGGGAGCTCTAGGTCTTTGTAGCCTTGATGTGTGCATGTGCCAACAAGGGGGAGACTTGTTTGATTTTTGAAAAACTTGTTGTGCACAGGGCTTCGAGAGTGCACCATTTTGGAAGAGTTGCACTTTTGAGAGGGAAAAACTTTGCTTGGGGAGTTTCTGCTTTGTTCTTGGCTCCTGGTTTTCCTCGTTTTCCCTCTGCTTCGTGCATGACTGCGTCGAGCGTTACCTCTGTCTTTGAAGAGTCATGTTTTGGCTTTTGATCGATTGCGTCGAGCCTTTGCCCTTGTCTTAGGGGATCGATCTTTGCTTGAGTAAGTGACTGTTCTTGCGTTTCTGAGCCTTTTGTCACTTGCTTGTGCTTCTTTGTTCTTTTCTGGTTTCACTTCTCTTGGTTCGTTTGTGGTGTGTTGACAATGCACTCATCAAGGGGGAGATTGAGGAATGTTGAGTACTCTATCCTGCTTGTGATGAGTGAATTGTCAACCGTGCGGTGTGATCGTGCGCTTGGTCTTTGGATTGCAGGTACACGGGCGTCGAGTGTCGACGGGGAGCTGCCGTGGAGGTGCTGTGGCCGATGGACCGTGCGGTGGACGGCGGTGAAGGGCAGCCGGGACCGGAGCTCGGACCGGGCGGCAGCTGTGGCGTCCACTCCTGGATCGAGGGCGCAAGCGGCGACGGAAGGCGGGTTTCTTGGTTTGCGCCACAAAACCAAGGAGGCGGACGGCGGTTGAAGACGCCAAGTCGTGGAGGCACGGGCGGCGGTCTCGGGACTGACGGAGGCGACGGGCGTCGACGGCGTCTAGGGCCTCGCTGCGGGCGAGGAGGTGACGGGCGTCGGGCGGCGTCTAGGGCCGTCAGAAGGCCGAGGCGGGAACGGCGTCTAGGGCCACGGCGTGGAGGCGGGAATCTTCCCGCGCGTAAGGTTTTGGCGGTTTTCTCAAAACCGGCCATCTACCCGGGTTTCGCGGACCCTTCAAAACCGCGGACTGGATCTGCATCAAGATGGCGGCATCGCGGAGAAGACTTCGTTTCGAAGAAAGAACCTCGGCCGTCGGATGAGATCTTGTACAGGGGGTGCTGCAGGCCAACCGGTCTGACCGGTCCCGCGGGTATAAATACCCCTTCACTTGTGTTAGGTTAATTGCGGCTTTTGTAACTCGTCCGTGAATTCTCCGTTTTCCCCAGGCCGCCGCCCCTGTGTTCCTCTTCCTCAGTTCATCTCTTTAGGGTAGATTTGAATGTTGTTTGCGTGAGAACTCTTGTGGATTTGATTGGGAAAGGAGGCCCTAACCTCCTCGTGCCCTCTGGGCGTTTTGAATCAATCCATCTCCTCGTTTTGTGCCTTATTTGATGAAATTTCGATTTCGTTTTTGGTGCACTTGATTGCGAGGAGTCCATGAGTTCTTTGCTATGATTCCCGTGCTCACAATTCTGACCTAAACCCTCTGGAATCACTGGCGTGTTTGAATTCGAGCTCTTGAGTGTTCGAGAAAACCCCAATCCCTTTTGATCTCCCCCATAATCCTCACGATTCGTTGATCTTTGGGACGAGATCTTTTGGGGATATGTCCACGCGGTAGGGGCGAAGCAATCCCCCAAATTTCATCGGTTTTCGTGGTCGTTTGATCGAGATTCACCGTTTGAATCTAAGTTTTCGAGGGTTTTCTGGGTGCCACCGGTCAGACCGGTAGGCAATACCGGTCAGACCGGACTGCTCTCTTTTGCACAGCCCCGACCGGTCAGACCGGTCCAGTGCACCGGTCAGACCGGTCCAGGTTGATCAGATTGGCTGATTTTTCCAAATCGCTTCCGAATTGCTTTGGGTTTTCGCTTGCTCGTTCGAGGTCTTTTGTGTTGGTTTAGCTTTTCCATAGCTATTCCAAACTTTGGCCAGAACGCTTGAGGGCTCGGGTGATTTTCGGGATATAGGCCGATGGTTTGAATTTCGGAAGAAATTTTGATCGGCTCCCATTCACCCCCCTCTGGTCGCCGGCTTCGGTCCCACAGAAAAATAAATACGATTCCCACCTAGATCCAGCTACTGATCAGGGTCTTAGCCCACGTGTCGCACTAGAAGGGCGGCCGATATATCGTGCGTTTGACCTTTTCTAAAGGAAGGGCATCTCAATTTGAGGTGAAGCTATATGGAAGGCAGTCAACTTTAACAAGCATTTTCCTCCCAGGACATAGGTCCTGTTTGTTTCCAACCAAGATTATATAATCTAGCTCATGATGGATTATATAATCTGAATTGTTATAAACTTGAGAGAAAAACTCTATGCTGTTTGGCAACATAGATTAGTGCAACATAGATTATTTGAGGTCTTGATTACTATAATCTAAAATTAGTGCAACATGGATGAGTACGTGGTGGAGTTCGAGATTGAGAGGATGGATCTCAGCGATAAGATGGATACCTTCCGCAAGACCGTTTGTTCTAATATCAAACGTCTTGCGAAGGTGATCGGGAACGAGGACAAGGGCCCTGTACTCCGGAAATGAGGTGTTAGGCTAATAGGTCTGTAGTTTAGGCTAGGATTGGTGCTGCAATTTTCTTTCAATTTTGTTTCATTTATTTGTTTTAGGCCTAGTAATTAGTAGTCTGGAGCACTTAGGAGTCGATTTGAAATTTGAAATAAAATAAGTTTGAGCTTACTCATACTTATTGCTAGTGGTTCGTGCACATTTATGTGCCAACCACACTCGATCCTATTCTGATCATGTACCAAGTGTGCAGAATATTCAGAAGAAAGAACGTTGGCAAGTTCCTGAAAAAATTTGAACGCATTTCCACACGGTCCAACAGCCGGGTGGCCTGCAACAGGCCGGGCGGTCTACCCATCTTGTTAAAACGACCGGGGCAAGTATAAAATATCTCTCCAAGAGAACCACGCCCCAAGGTTACCCAACTTCTGTCTTGTAGCTGGAATCAGAAATCAGGCACGTATAAAATATTGGTGAAATAGGGTCTTTTTGGGACGGCGTACGTCAGCATCATTCGCACGGAAAAACGCAAGTGAAACCCAACAAACGCTAGCGTCGAACGCCCGTTGAGCAAACGGCCAAACGCTTCGTTGGAAAAGTAAGATTTGATCGAGCTGCCGATGGGATATGCTGATGGGTTGTTTGGTTACAAGGGTTAAACTTCATGTCACGTTAAAAAGAATATTTGTATTTAGTAGTATTAAATAAAATTTAATTATAAAATTAATTACAGAATCATGCGGCTAAACTGCGAGATAAATGTAATGAGACATATTAATTTATAATTAACGGATGATTATTATTGCATCACTGTAACAAATTATGAATTAATTAGACTCATTAGATTTGTCTTGCGAATTAACACCTATCTGTCAAAAAATATGAATAGATTTTATTTAATACTTTTAAATGGTAAGTTTGTTTTGATGTGAGAGGGCCTAAAAAAAAAGTACGTGGAACCCGGCCGCTTCTTGCTTTGGTGGGAAGCGCTGCTGTGCGCCGCCGTTCCAAACACGGCCAATCGGCCATAATATATTTGAATATGTTATGCTCATACCATGGTGATATTTATACAATGGGTGGCAACTTGTAATAACAAGCATGTTACAAACAAACTACAAATACTTCCCTTCAATGCAAAGATACAGAGCTCTTGAAGCATCGATGCAGCATACATTTGAGGCCCTCTTATTTATAGCTATACTTCGGCCTAAGCAGGATCCTTATCATAAAGCCTACTAAATTGTTTCTCATATATACTAGTATCCTTCAGATATCTTGACTTGAGTTCGCATTTGCTCGTAACATTTCAGATTATCCTTCAATTAGGATGGTGGAATGCGGGGTGGCCGCACGAATGCCGGCACAGGGCTGACGAACTTTGCTTCCTCTGCACTCGTGTAAATGTTTCCTTTAGTCCCTGCATCAATCGACAAGAACATGTAGGTATTACATTCCTTTGGTCATCCGGTCCATGGAAAGTTCGCACATCATGCATGTGTGGCACTTCCTTTATTTTAATATTTTTGATGATCAGCACACTTATCATGAACTTTTTTTGACGTGGTAATTTTTTAGAACATTTTTGTCAAACAATAATCTATAGAATAGAAGCTAGTAAATATTTCTGTTGACATTATCTGAGTAGTAAATTCAAAACTATAAAATGCTGCAGCAACACAAATAATTAGCAACCTGAACTACAAGCGATCAGATCTTACCAGAATTAGCTTGAAGCTTAGTCTCTGACGGCTGCATGCCACCAGGTGACCCTCCCCTCATGCCGTTCATCCAACCAAGACCCAAACTGCGCCTGAGCGGCGCGGCATGTCCAATCTCACCACCCGCAACCACAAGCAGAACCAGAGCAGCAAATGCAAGTTTGGACGCCATTCTTCTCTTAGTTATGTACTGTAACACACTGAAACATTGAGTTGAGGACTGCCTTCACTAGCTACGAGGCATATATAAGTTGAATTAAAGCACAGTTGGGCAGTTAGGCAAACTCATTGATCAATATGTTATTGCTTCATATGGGTAATAGAAGCATAGGGAGAATCAATATCTTCTAGAGTTGTAGGTACCTAGTGCTATCATAGGCAACGTCAATCTGGCAGCAGCTTATAATGAAATGCATGTGAACAATGCCCTCTATTTTGTTATTCCTGGAATGGAGCAGGAACTGCTGCTGTGGAACTGTAAGGGAGTCCAAGATTTATGTCAAGAGAAATTAGAAGGGGTCGATTTTACAATGCCAGTATTACAGAAGTGTGGCCTAGATAGTTGGAGGAATTCTATCCTTTCGCAAGTAGGTCTCTGCCTCCCAGGCTGCGCCATCTGAATTTAAGCGATGGTTCATTACAGCCATAGAACTTATTATCATCTTACGTATGGCTAAGAAAACAGACAGTACAACACTTCTATTCTCATCAGAACCAAACTGAAACAAAACGCTCGTAGAGGTGACCTTGGTTGCAGTTATGTACTGTAACACACTGAAACATTGAGTTGAGGACTGCCTTCACTAGCTACGAGACATATATAACTTGAATTAAAGCACAGTTGGGCAGTTAGGCAAACTCATTTATCAAAATGTTATTGCTTCATATGGGTATTAGAAGCATATGGGGAATCAATATCTTCTAGAGTTGTAGGTACCTAGTGTCATTAGTATAGGTACAGTACAGATAAATTGACTAAATATTAGGTAAACGTGGGGGTGGGATGTATCAGAAGAGACCAGGTAGGTTGTGTGCACTGTGGCATCGTTATTCACCCAATCAGCTATGATTTTAATTTTGTCATGTACAGTATAATACCATGTCTGAAATAAATAACCTGTTCCTTACAAGAGAATATCTATGACACAATTTAAAAAAAATAAATAGAAAATATCATCTACATTCTGGTCGAAGTAGACGCGAACTCAGGTCTTTGGTGTCCGTATCCAAACAGTCCACTGACCTGGTCCCAATTCGTCATTTCAACTAAAAAAGTTATAACTAGAAAAAAGTTACATAACACATATCATTTTTCTACATGGAACTTCTATGCTGATTGCTGAATCTCCCTGGGTTTGGCATACACGCCTTCAAGACCAAAACTGACCAAGCTCCCAGCAAGCCGGCCAAGAAAAAGGCTCTTGCATTGGTCCAGTAAAATCCCCTGCTCAACGAAGCAAAGGCTCTGCCACTCAAAATCTGACCTGCTGCACAGGCACAGCCTTGTCCTGACCACCCACCCCAGCTATAGCTTCTGCACGACTTGATCACCAATGCCCTGGGGCACACGAGACGGGCCAGGGCTCAGGCCCATGCCGTTGCTTCTTAGAAATTCTCTTTGTGGAAATGGAATCGGGTGGTCGTTGTATTGCTAAACTCTACTGAGAGATCTCTCAGGGTCTTCGTAAGTGTTGGAGATCCACAGTAGAAAACACCTGCAGATTCATGGAATTTCTTATCAGTGTGCCTCTAAATAGGGGGCATCGGTTCAATTTTGTCAGATGTGACTTACCTATGCGTGAGTTTTTGTGGTTATTGGCCAGATCAGTGAATACCTTTCTCCAGTTTGGCCTCGCAAAATGCGTTCGGATCTGCACGACCAACAGTAAGAAAAGGGCATATACATACATAGCACATCTGAACTTATTTGTAGCAATTGAGAGAGTGGACCATGGAAAAATGCTTTCACCTTGCTGCCTGAGACAATATCCACGCCATTCTTTGCGTGCTGAAGTGATTGGACCATGGCAATCAGGGCTGATCTTGCGTCGCCTTCCTCATACACGCTGGTCAGGTAGTTGTGCATCTCTATCACATTCTGTATGCGCAGGCAGAGGATAAATTGTTTTCTAATAGTAGAAATGGATAGATGAACTTAAAGGTGGGATGTTTACTAAGGAAGTAAGAGTGGGATTATTACATCACGATCGCTCTCGGCGACGTCATTCATAACACCTTTGAACCATTCGAAGGAGCCCTGCTCTCTGGTAACCCAGTAGAAGTAGGCTCTTCCTGGCCCATTGGTCTTGAAACTGCAACCTAACTCGGCATCATGCGTGCTCTGCAGCTCCTGTTTTAGTCCATGTTATCTCAATTTAGATGCTGTGCATTTGCACTCATGTACGGTAAAAGATGTGCAGTATCTGAGCACGGTTTACCTCACTGGACTTTATGTTGTTCAGGAGGTCCTTCAGGATGCTGATGAAAGGAGTCGCGCCAATTCCTAGCCCAATAAGCAAAAGAATGTCGTATTTCTTGTAATTTTGAGCCGGTGCACCATAAGGGCCATCTATGAAGACTTTCGGGAACCTAAATGAATAAAACAAAATCAGCTTGAAATATGCATAGCTTAAAAACCAAATTGGCTCCGTCTTACGATAAATTTCTCAATTCCAAACACTGTGAAATCTCAATCATAATATAACGTTATGAAATTTTGCTTGGGAAAGAACATATAGTCAGCTTATTAGGAGATGAGGCATAATCACCTAGTTTCCTCTGATAAGCCATGTGCCACAACAGTTGTTTCAAGTCTAGCTAGAGTAGCCTTCTTAGAAGTTACTTCTGCTTCACAAGCCTGCATGAATCAGAGTATTCCAGTAACAATCCCACAAACTTGGCATATAGTGGAAAACAACTTCATCATGCCTGAAAGAAAAATCCAGCGTTCCATTGCTGCTCAACTAAAATACCTTCCCAAACAGATTCCTGAGTTCTGACGTCCAGTCACCTAATGTACGGATATGAACGCTCAAGTAGTCATCTCCAGGCGCTGAAGTGATGGAGAAGGGATGCCTGCATGATTTGGCAAATTTTAGGAGAGAGCTTTAGGAGCGTCATGCCTTGGATGATGACAACACTGCATTTGTACCATTCAAAAGGAGAAACGTCTGGGCACTTTACAAACAGGTACATCCCACTTTTGTACTTGAAGCTCGTTGGCTTCTTCATGTAAATTGAGAGCACGTTTCCTGGGTAAATTGCTGCCTGTGTGACACACAAGTAAAATAAATTAATAATAATCCTCTCATATTCTTGCTGAGTTCAAGAGAAATTTAAGAAAGTGATCATGCCACTTTACTCTACCTTGATTATGCTCACGTGATAACTTTTCTCACGAATTTTTCTGATACTTCTCTCGGAGGCATAGAAGATGACAGGGACTGCCAAGTACATCCATGTCTGAATAGCACAATGAAAAGTACAGTTTCAAGCTAATTTAAACATATTGAAACAAATTGAATACTACTACTTGAACAAAATACGAATAGGTTGTAAGGAAGATACCGTTCGCTTGTACCACTGCTTGGTGAGGAATATGAAGTAGGAGTGCATCACTAGGAGGATGTACGCGATGACCAGCAGGTGGTGGGCGTACCAGAAGGCGTTGAAGCCAGCCAGGTGATGCAGCGGCGACGGCAGCTTCACAACACTCCTCCGGAAGGAGTGTGTCGCCAGCGTGAAGGAGAAGGACATGATCAGGATCAGGAGGATTCCGGTCCATCCTGGGATGCTCGTCAACAGAATCGGCCATGTTGGTTGAACGTAGTTGAAGAAGGGCCCCAGCTTCTCCATGAACTTTTCCTTGGGGCACGAGACCACCCTGGGGAAGTCGCACAATACGTGTTCAAGCGTATGGGTTGCCGAACCGATTGCGATTGCAAGAGCAATAACCTGGACATTGTGACCATCGCAAACATGCCAGAAGATTATAGAATTCCAGTGTGAAATGGCAACTCAGAATTAGGGCCTTGTGTGTTCACCTTGTGGAAGTTTATGTTGTCGTCGAACGGGACGACCTTGCTGAGCGCGGTGGATCGGAGCCACGTCAGCGTGTTCCGGCACACCGGGAGCAGTATGAGCGCCATGTTGAGCTTGAGGGTCTCTGCGGCGCCTTTGGCGATGCAGACGCAGTAGCCCATCACCTCAAACACTGCACGCCTCCGGTACTGAATGAACTTGAATATGAAGAGGGCAATGTTGAGGATACCCCACAGCGTGAGCACCCATATCCTCTTCCAGTTCTCGTGGACGAAGTCGACGGTCTTGTTAATGCGCCTCTGCAGTGGGCTCCGGTAGCTGGAGGGTACCATCGTCCTCGCCAGACTTGCCGACGCCATGTTCATCTTGTCAGGTGGCCCTGAGGCCGACACCATCCCTCGGAGTAGCGTCTCTAGCTGCCAAATCTGCATCGACAAATTACATTCACAGATTCACTTGATATGCAAATCCTGCTGGGTTGTTTTTCTTTTCGGAAAGAAGATTAGGCTGCAGTTTCTTCGTGTACCTCAATGTAACCGCGATGATCAGGATCCAGCTCTTCCATGATAAGTGAAGCGTAGGTCGCAGCATGGTTCTTCAGCTTCGCGAGCTTGTTTGCTGAGGCACTTAGCAGAATGACCTCCTTGACCTCGTCTTCTGTGAGCTTTCCATCACCGTTCTTGTCACACCTGGTTTAAAGGAGCATTGAGATTTGAGAATCAAGCAATGAGCACTGAATATGGAAAAGATGCAGAGTGGTAGGTCTTTACATGTCAAAGAATATTCGCAGCCGGGAATCAAAGTTCTGGTCCGTCATCTCTTCCCAGAATTCCTTCAGTTGTTCTTTTAATATACCATCGTCCGGGTTAATATGTCTTCTCCTAGACAATGCCACAAACACCTCGCTTGCAAACTCCTTGGAATCGGCCATACCTTTAAGATGCGGAGGAGCACCAGTTCATACACTATATAAAGCAATTAAGCAATGTGTTGCTTCCTTGCTGGGGTCAATTTTTCTGAGTGTCACAGGAATGTTATATGGATGAATGGATTTTCGCACGATCTTGCTTTGCTTCTTGCCAACTGTTAGAGGGACGACACTTGAAGAGCTTATAGTTTGCGCAATTTCCTAACTGACCAGATTGAGCAATTCGATTTCACTGCTACAAGCATGAGAAAGGATGGAAAATACTGGAAAGAAATCAGAAATATATGACATTATTTTGAAGTTGATAGATTTCTAACCAAAATATTTACCTGATTCTACCAAAGGAAATCTAACATCGTCGCAAGGGCATAAACCGTTTGACTACACGTTCTAATTCTACAGTGAATAGAACAGATCTCATCGCAGCGTGGACAATCCGTGGCGAGGCTCAGCAAGAGCCACGATGCAGCGCACCTGAACACCATCGAGAGCACAGTGCTAGGGGAAGCTCACCTATGCATTTGGCGAAGTTCTCCTTGTGCAGGCGGCCATCGGTGCTCATCTCTTCGAACCGCTTCTCGACGGACTTCCAGCCGTCCTTGCCACCCGACGTCTTGTCGAGGAAGCGCAGGCCGCGCAGGCCCGACTGCGCGCTGGAGTGCGTCCGCTTGAGGCCCCGCATCTCCGTCGACACCTTGGACGCGAGCCGTTTCATCCCCGACGCGAGCCGCGACGGTTGCTTCTTCATCACCGGCGGTGGCGGGGGATCCCCCCAACCTCCCGCGCCGCCGTCCCCCGTCGACGACGCCATCTCCGGCGAACGATCGAGCGTAACACCGCGGCTGACGGCTTGTGCGTGTGCGCTCGCTCACCGCGCGAGCGCCATTACGATCGCGAAGATTGGTCGGGTGTAAATTTGGCAAGGACAAGCCAAGGGAAGGGAAGACAAATGTGGCGCATGCAGCGGAGATGTGCGCGCCAAATATAGCCGTTCACGCCCCGGTTTTAAATTACTTAAAACATTTTTGTGCGTGAAAGAATTGTCACAAATATTTGCGCATGCGGTGGAGAATTCTTCTGATCACAATCACGGGTGGTAAAAAAGATGTCACTACACTTGGCACGGCAGAATTGAGAAATTTAGGAATTTGCTTGCCCATTTGAAGAAATCAAAATGTTCAACTTATCAGAAGGCTCTAAAAGAATTTTAAGCGTTTCAAAATGTTCAAGAACTTTAAGCATTTGGGAATTTGATGCAGTTCCTTATCCTGTTTGTGGGCGTGTTCCTGATTTCATAAAATTTAGTGGTGATGATAATAGAACCATTTGGTAGCATATTGACCAATACATTGCCCAACTGGGAGAAACGAGTTTCAGTGATGCTTTAAAAGTTTGTTTATTTTCTTTATCTTTGTCTGTAACTGCTTTTTCTTAGTTTTCTTTAATTAGCCCCTAGCTCTTCTATTTATACTCGGAATCAATTAGAGCAAAACTTGCATGGTCACTTTTATAGTAGGGACAGTGAGGCAAAATTGATTTCTTAACACCAGTTTAACATGGTAGAGATAAATTGATTTCTTAACACCAGTTTAACATGGTAGAGATGAATGTATGCTTGATTATTTCAAGAGATTCAAAGATATCAAAAACTGTTACTTTGGTTTGTCAATTTCTGAAATTGATTTGGCTAATTTGGGTTTTGGTGGTTTGTGCTCCTATTTTAAGGTTATGATTTTCTTCCTTTTAACCAAGTGCAAATAAGAGCATTAGGGCAAGAGTACAAATTTAAAAAATTCAAAACAAAACTATAGGACTCATCGGTCCAACATACGTATTGTTGGTTGTGAATATGATAGTTTCGACGATGAGGATAAAGATGTACATGTTGCTGAATTTCTGTGGACATCTAAAGCTAAATCATATTCTTGTTCATTGCTTAAACCGAGTGATAAGAATGGGCAAGAAGAAGTTCTCTTTACTTTTGATATTTCTAGATGTGACCGCATATTTGATGAATTGCTTAATAATGGAAGCATCAAATTATCATATGCCATACCGCTGCTTGATGAGTTGAAGCGGCGTGCAAATCGCAACTGGCATAATTGTTTTTCTAAGACAACTAACGATTACAATGTCTTTTGTCAACAGGTACAATCGGCCATTAGCAACGGATGATTGGCTTTACATGAGATGCAGATCAACAAGACGACGCCATTCATTATTAATACCATTGATCTGAACAACACAAATGTGTTGATTTGGTTGTAACAAATTGAAGGTGCAAAAGGGAAGAACGTGATCATTGTGAAGAAAGGTCAAAAACCAAATGTTAAGATTCTGTCCAGAAAAGTTGTGCTTGAGAAGACTCATAATGGGACAAAATTGTTAAAAATCATCGTGAAGCCTTCTTAGGTCGGGGGTGGGGGGCAAGCAAGTTCTTTGCGGGACTCGGGTCGCCTACCTGCCTGGGTGCGACCGGTCTCTCCAACCGATCAGATCAGGCTTGGTCAGGGTAGACCCAAATGATCAAGCCCAAGCGTCCGGAAGTGGGAATTTGGAACGTGAACAAAGATAAGGTGTAAGGGAAGGTTGCAAAGTAGAAATCTAACTTTGATCAGTTTTGTGGCGGGACCACAAAAAAGACTGGGCTCGAGTGCACTGATCTTTGTTGCTAGGCAACTCTGACCCAATTCGGCACGCACCGGTAGTTCCTCGAGTGAAGCCTCAATAAAAGCCACGCTCTTCCAGGATCGCACAGACAACACTCACATGAAGTGAGCCCAGATATTACAACCTAGAACATTTCTTACATCATCAGAGTTTGCAGCGGAAAAGGAAATTTGTTACAAACCATGTTCAGAATAGCAAAGTACTACAAAAATCCAACTACGCAAATTATTCATATCTCATTATTGCAGCGGAAGAAGTAAACGACGACTAGCGAAACATGTGACACATCGATAAAAGCCCGTACGAAAAACGTCACTCAGTGGAAGGGTGGTCAGCACCGGCTGAAGGGCCATCCCACTCAACAGACCAGCCCGGAGGCAAAGTGCACGGCCAAGTCAGACTCGCAATCATATCCTCAAAGTTAGTACCTGAAAAACAGTACCACAAGCAAGGCTGAGTATACTAATACTCAGTAAGACTTACCCGTCACTGGATATACCTTAGTCCGATAACTAGACATGCAAGGCTTTTTGGTTGGTGGGGTTTGTTTTGCCAAAAACGCCTCTAAGAGTTGATCCTTATTTTCAGATTTTAACTTTGCCATTTTTTAGTTGGATTAACCGTTCTAAGTTTGCATCTAACTCTAAACAAATATGGTAGAGCAACCATTTATTCATCCAGCAGTATTATTATCATCATGTTCCACTTGTTACTCTATGTGACCGAAATTGTTAAGCAGTCTCATGCCGTGAGAGGCGGAATTCCGAATCAAATTTCAATCTGGCAAGGGGAACCTAACGCACAAGCATGGGGATCGACATCGCTTTCGCCCATGCTACTGTTCCCCTTTCTTCTCCAGTCCATGGACACGGGGTACCCTCCCCGACTACAGAGTCCGACCACTCTGCACCCGTACATCGCGACAAAAATTAAACCCTACTTCTACAAAGAGGGTACCAACGTTTCACGTGCTGCTGGTCCGATCAGGTACTTAAGCTTACCGATTACCATATTTCTCGGCATGTGGCTAGTACTTTCAAACGCTTAACGAAATGAGTCATACACCGCGACCTTAACCACCTTAACCAATTTCGACTACACTAGTGGGGTATCACAACTACACAACCCCGCCCGATGTCCTTATATTTCAACAGTAATTAAAGTCAGTCAAATCCTATATTCTCGCGAGAGGCAGGAAACCTCTTGACTTCTACCGTTCCTGGTTAGCGGGAGAACTAGTCGATAAAAACATCTGGATAACAAACATAGGTACCTAGAGATCACGCATCTAAGGTTTTCGATCAACGCCTAAGAAAAACATAAATGCGCAAATAAAATAATTACAGCATATACGAATAGTTAGATGATTATAAAGCGGAAAATAATGGGATCATGCACCTGGGCTTGTTTTATTGGGCACTGTCACAATGAGAGTCCTCTAGGGCTTGGCCCAGGTCTTGGTTCAAGTTAGCACAGATAAGATTAATATCCGTCGTAGGAAGAGAGTCCGATGGAACCAACTCGTAATCACCGTCAGCAAGATTATGCAATGCAAAGATTCATTATTACAACATGATATGATTTTCCTTTCCTTCACGATAAAGTTGTAGTTCAATAGAATGTTAATTTAGTGAAGATCTTCTGATTTCATTTCATGAGCAGTCATTTATGGAGTAGAACTTATAATTACTTTACTTCATGAATGAGTGTGTGGGGGTGTGTTCAAATCTAGACTAGAAACATTAGCATAAGTTCACAATTTTATAACAGAAAATATATTCATGAACTAGTACTGAAAAATTTATGTGGAGCAGATCAGATAGTCTAGTATCTACTGTAAAAATTTCATCTTGTAACAGCAAGGCATCTATCTATGAAAAATCATGTAATCAGATTAAGCTAGAAACTTCACGAATTTTCACAGGTTGTTAAGTATGGTTTCTGGAGCCAAACATTTTAAAGAGACATCTAGATATGACATACTCAGTACTGTAATTTTTCTAGAATTTATCTACTCATGAAACATGAGTTATAAAATTGACAAACTAACATGCTAGCAACCAAATTTAAATTCCACAGGGAGTTCTACCAGGGTTATGGATCTCAATATTTTACCAGAGTCTAGAAATAGCCTAAATATGCTTCAGTAAAAGTTTCAAGCATTACTTCTACCAGATCATTTACTTATGCATTAAACTATATATGAACTTGCATATTCATTCGAGATTCAAGATGACCATTACTGCCTATCAAAATTTTACTACAAAAAGTACTTGTACTGTCCAAAGATCATGACCAGATATGAACTATGGCATTCAGAACGAAAATTACAAATCTAGGCATGATATGTCAAGAATGATTTATCACTGTTGAAATACTTAGTAAATGGAGTTCAAACTTTGCAGACATGATTGTAGGACCAAAACAGAGTTTCAGAAATAAATCTAGATTTTTCTAAGCACAGGAACTATATATAAAGAATTACGTTCACAAAGAAAACATTAAACATAATATATAGCAAACTAGATCTAAAATTTCTCAAACTTTTAGATCAGCAAGAGTTCAGCAACATGTTCATCCAGAAAATGTTTCAGAGCTATCCCATGTCTATTTTCACCGGCATTAATATATGAAATTCACTAGTAGATCTAGGAATCTTTACCATTTGAGCAAGTAAATGATTTCACACTGGGTTCATATTTTTACCAGATGCTTATAACAACACTAAGATCAGCATATCCAAAAATCAGATATAGCCACTGAACCAAACTACCAGAACATTTATGTGACATTTAAACTAATCTTTTTCCTAGATTAAAATGTAGACAGATTCTAAAGATTTGCATGTAATAAAACTTGTAGATTTCATTGCAAAGATTCCAAAACATTTGGATTTACATTTTTCTGATTTCTCTATGATTTTGTACACATTTTAAAGTTCACTGGATTCTTGTTCTTGAGTTCATGTAACATTTACAGTTTAAACCCTAGAAACATTTCCATTCCTTACAAATAGGTCCCTGGACCGTGTATGCGCACGGAATCCGAGCGATTCCGGCGAGGTCTGTCAGCTGCAGTGAGGGAGAGGTGGGGGAAAAGGGTTAGGGCTCAGTTGCGAACCTAGGGGTGGTCGGGGTTGGGCCGGAGGTGGTCGGAGGAGGCGGCTCCACGGTGGAGCAGTGGTGGCGGAGCTGCGCGTCCAAGTCCGGCGAGCTCCAGCGAGCTCGTGCTGGCGCGGTTTGGCCTCACAGCTACGCTGGAGGTCAAGGAAGGCGTGATGAGGCTCGGCCGGGTCAATGTAGGGGCGGAGGGGGCTCGTCGGTATGGAGCGAGGCTTCGCCGGCGAGCGGAGCAGGGGAGGAGGCGAAGGCACGCACGAGGGCTGGCTTCAGGGTACTTATAGGCGCAGGAAAGGCTCAGGGAGGGGCTTGCTTCGCCAGGGAGGCAAATGCGCGGCCGGGTGTGGCGGAACCACCCAAACTAACTGAGCCCGGGTGCACTGATCTTTGTTGCTAGGCAACTCCGACCCAAATTGGCATGCACCAGCAGTTCCTCAAGTGAAGCCTCGATAAAAGCCACGCTATTCCAGGATCGCGCAGACAACACTTACACGAAGGTGAGCCCATAGATTACAACACAGAACACTTCATACATCTCAGAGTAATTGCAGCGGAAGATAAATTTATTACAAACCAAGTTTAGAAAAGTAAAATACTACAGAGTTCCATCTACTCAAATTATTCAAGTCTCATTGTTCAGCAGAAGCAGTAAAAGACGTCTAGCGAAAAGAAGGGACGCATCGATAAAGCTCGTACGAAAGCGTCACTCAGCGGGAGGGTGGTCAGCACTGGCTGAAGGACCATCCCACTCAACAGACCAGCCCGGAGGCAAAGTACAAGGCCAAGTAAGACTCGCAATCATATCCTCGAAGTTAGTACCAAAAAACAGTGCCACAAGCAAGACTGAGTATACTAATACTCAACAAGACTTACCCCTCACCGGATATAACTTAGTACGATAGCTAGACATACGATAGCTAGACATGCAAGGCTTGTTGGTTTGTGGGGTTTGTTTTTCAAAAAAAAAAATGCCACTAAGAGTTGATCCTTATTTTCAGATTTTATTTTAGCCACTTTCTAGTTGGATTAACCATTCAAAGTTTGCAACTATCTCTACTCAAACATGGTAGAGCAACCATTTAATCATACAATAGTATTATCAACATTTGTTCCACTTGTTACTCTATGTGACCGAAAACATTAAGCAATCTCATGCCGTGAGAGGCAGACGATTCTGAATCGAATTTCAACCTGGCCAGGGGAACCTAGACCACATGCATAGGGATCGACTTCGCTCCCGCCCACGCTACTTTCCCCTTTCTTTCCAGGTTGTGGATCCAGAACACCCCCCTCCCCGACTACAGAGTCCGACGACTCTGCACCCGTACGTCTGGACAAAAATAAACCTACTACTACCAAGGGGGTGCGAGATCGTTCCACTTGTTGGTCCAATCAGGTACTTAAGCTTACCGATTACCATATTTCTCAGTATGTGGCTAGTACTTTCAAACGCTTAACGAAATGAGCCACACACCGCGACCTTAGCCAATTTGATTACACCAGTGGAGTATCACAACTACACAACCCCGCCTGTTGTCCTTATATTTTAGCAGGAATTCAAAGTCAGTAAATTCCTATAACTCGCGAGAGGCAGGAAACCCCTCTACTTCTACCGTTCCTAATTAGCGGGGCAACTAGTCGATAAAAAGATCCGGATGTCAAACATAGGTTTCTAGGGATCATGCATCTAAGGTTTTCTATCAACGCCTAGAAAACTTAAATGCAGGAAATAACATTATTACAACACATTAAGAGTAGTTAGATGAATAATAACTCTAAAAATAATGGGATTATGCCCCGGAGCTTGCCTTCTTGGGCACTGTCAAACTGAGAGTCCTCTAGGGCTTGGCCCAGGTCTTGGTTTACGTTAGCACAGTTAAGATTAACCTCCGACGCAGCAATAGTGTCCGCTGGAACCAAGTCGTAGTCACCGTCAGCGAGATTGAAAGTTTCTATATGCAATGCAAAGATTCATTATTACAATAGGATAAATGATTTCTTTCTTTAACGATAAAGTTGTAGTTCAACAAAAAGTTAAATTGGTGATGATCTCTGTGATTTCATTTCCTGGGCAATCATTTATGGAGTAGTACTTATAATTAACTTACTTTATAAAGCAAGGGTTTGCTGTTTACTATTTTATTAATGTGCAGAAAATGTACTTGTCCTAATTAATATTAGGGAAACAATGTGGTATTCATAACTGAAGTTATACATAGTTTCTTATGTTGAAATTTTTTCACAAGGTACTTCTCTGAACAAAGTGTTTACTGAATAAATTTCAGCTCATTTTGTATAATCAATTAAACATGAAAAATGAAATACGCAGCCACTGCTAGAACAAAGATCTATTTATATAGAACTAACCATGCAAGAAATGATTCTAAAAATTTTACTGGTTGTTCCAAATCTTGTGTTCATGTTGCTGTAAAATTTTCAGATTTTATTGTACAATGTACAGAGCATAGTAATTAAGTAAAAATTCGCCTACATTAATCAAGTTTGATTTATTCAGAGCAAATTAAGTAAGTGATGGTTCTCAAATCTTTACACAATGTACCAGACATCAAATATAGTCTACAGTAAAAATTTCAGGCAAAAACAGTAACACATGTAAGCATAAAAAATAATTAAAACCTAGTATGTTGATATCAACCACATTTTATACAGATCGAGTCCTAATATTTCTGGAGGTCAAAATTTTATAGGAACTACTAAAAATGATATTCTTATTACTATAATTTTTCCATGATTTAACTGAACGTATAATAGTAGTAACCAATTTAACAATACAAGCATGTGCATAGTTAAGTTAATTTATACAAAGAGTTTATTATGGTTTCTGTGTACCAAAATTATACCAGAGATAAACCTAAACTTGAACATGCTTCAGTACAAATATCAGCATTTATTTCCACTAGATTATTTACTTATGAATTGAACTATTTGTGAACTTGCATATTCATTCGAGATACAAGATGATCTATACATGTCAAAATTTTACTAAAGAGAGTAATTATACTAACTAAGAACATGTCCAAATATCATGATCAGATATGAAATATAGCATCCAAAACAAAAATAACAAATCTAAGCATGATACAACAAGTATGATTTACAACTGTAGCAATACTTAGTAAATGGAGCTGAAACTTTGCAGACATGATTACATGACTAAGAAAGAGTTCCAAAAATAAACCTAGATTTTTCTAATTATAGGAAATATATACCATGAATTAATCTCATAAAACAAACATTAAACAGAATATATAGCAAACTAAATCTAAAATTTCTCAAACTTGTCGGACAGCAATTTTTCACTAGGATGTGCTTCCAGAAAAAGTTTCATAACTAAATCATTTACATTTTTACCAGTATTAATATGTGAGTTTTACTAGTAGATCTAGGGAACTTGATCATTTGAGCAAGTAAATGATTTCAAAATGAGTTCATATTTTTACCAAAATCTAGAAACAGTATGATGCATATTCTACCCAAAAATCGCCCATAGTTGATGAGCACAACTCCTAGAACATTTTTGTCCTATTTAAATTAGTCTTTTTCTTAGATTATAATAGAAGCAAAATATGAACATGTGACTGTAACAAAAGTTGTAGTTCTTGTTCTAAAGATTTTATAACAGTTGAGTTTATATTTTTTTTGTTTTTTCTATGATTTTATATGTATTTTACAAGTTTGCTGTTTTGGAGTTCATGTACATTTTGCCCTTTAGACCCTATAAGTTTTGTTTCTTTTAACTGTAGGTCCCTGGCGGAACTCACAGAATAGGGGAGATGATGGCGCGGCGTTTCCCGGCGAGGAGAGTTGCCGGCAACGAGGGGAAAGTGGGGGAAAAGGATGAGGAGGCCGAGAGCTACCTTCCGGTGGTCTTGGCTCGTCGGGAGAGGGCCGGAGGAGGCGGGTCCGCGGAGTGGGGCGGCTGGCGGTGGCTCTGGTCCGGCGCGGCGGCGCTCCGGTGAGAGGAGGAGGGAGCGGATGGGTCTGAAAGCTCCAGGAGGCCAAGGAGCTTCCTTTCTATGGGTTGGTTCGCGCGGAGGAAGGAAGGAGACGGGGGTTCATCGTTAGGCGGATGTCGCCGGCGCTAATGGAAGTCCGGCGACGGCTCTGGGCGATTCCGGCGGGCCAGGGCAGAAGGGGATGGGTCGGGTAGGTGCCGTATGGGGTGGAGGAGGCCATGGGTAGCTTGGATTGGAGAATGTGGATGCGGAGGGGGTGGTTCCACGCTGAGCCGAGCTCTGCTCGCCGGCAATGGTCTGGGCGCGCGCGAAATGGGGTCGGGTTGGCTTTTATAGGCCAAGGCGAGGGGGAGGGCGAGCCTGGGCGCGAGTTACTGGGGAAAGGGGCGCATGGACGTGGTCGCTCGTCCTGGGCGGCAGCGGTGGCCGGCCATGGCGCCGTGGCAAGCTCAGGAAAGGCAGGGGCATGTGGCTGCTCCAGATGACGCCTGGGGGGTCGGTTTCGACGAAACCAGGGGCGGCCAGGGTGGGTTTGCCCGTGGCGCGGCCAAGTGGCCACACCGGTGTCACGGCCCACGTGCCGACTGGGCTGCGCGGGTTACTATAGCGCGAGCTACTGTAGCACCACGGCTCAGCTCCTTAGTCCCAAACTGAAAGCAGAGAGGGAGCCGAACCAGTTTAAATAGCCGGTCCCTGAGAGGCTAGTAACTCCGGTTCGAACTTTTTGCGCAAAGCAAGGACGAAAGCGCAAGAGAGTCATTTAGCAAGTGTGATTTACTCAACATGTAGAGTAGATCTTAGCCGTTATCCCGGGTCGGGTCGTTACAGGGGTATCAGAGCCAAACTCTTGCGGTTTCACGCCACGTACGGGCAAAAGTGCGCATACATGAGCACGTTGTGCGCATGGCAACACGGATGCCATCGGCATGTGTGGACGGACATGTGTGGATGGACATGAGCCAGATGTGCTCAGCGTGGATGGCGATGGCAAGCTCTGCACGTTCAACGTCGGCCGCCCCATCGGCATGGGCCGAGCTACGCCGTCAAGTTCTCATATGCGTGGAGATCCGAGATCAGCTTCAAGCCCTGCTTGCATGTGTGGACGGACACACACATGGGCTGCTGGCAGTGAACCCACGGACGTGGCACATGGGATCGTTAGCACTAGATGTATGGGACGTGGCCAAGAGAGGAGATCCTGCTCCTTTTGTCCCGTATGGCTAAGCTGGTTCGACGAGGACGTCGAATCGTAACGGGGGAGATTGTCACGGCCCACGGGCCGACTGGGCCGCGCGGGGGTTACTGTAGCGCGAGCTACTGTAGCACAGCGGCTCAGCTCCTTAGTCCCAAACTGAAAGTAGAGAGGGAGCCGAACCAGCTTAAATAGCCGGTCCTTGGGAAGTTAGTAACTCCGGTTCGAACCTTTTGCGCGAAGCGAGGACGAAAGCGCAAGAGAGTTATTTAGCAGGTGTGATTTACTCAACATGTAGAGTAGATCTTAGCTGTTATCCCGGGTCGGGTCGTTACAACCGGCGTACGGCGTCGCCGGTGGGCTGGCGCACGGAAACAGGGGAGGAGCGAGGAGAGAGATGCTGGCAGTGGCAGTCTCGTAAATAGTCCGAAGTTCAAAATTTAGTTCAGTAATTTCAATTTTTCTCCCTCTTCATGGCCTCAAACGAAAAAGTGTTGAATACCAGTTTTGTTCAGTTTTTTGAGATCTACAACTTTCGTGTTATGTACTTTTTCATTTGAGTAATGGTTTGAGAGTTATTGTAAAACTATGAGATGACTTAATGATTAAGGAACTTGTCATTTCATGTGATTTGTTGTCACTTTTACTCCTAGGCTTCAACTAGGCTTTTATTTAACATGACATGGTGAATATGCCTATTTATTTTCATATGCATGTTTGCATTGGTTTGAATGTTATTTTTAACTTCCTTATTACTAGAAATTGAACTCCTGTTTATTTAATTTGTTTAAATTTTGAATTAGCAAAAAGTCTTTTTAAATTAAACTATATGCCACAAAAATATGAGTGTGTCTTTATACTAAGTTTTTGTGACAAGCTGAGCATAAAGGTTGTACGAACATTAAAGGAACAAGTTTTATATCCACACATACTCCTATACAAGTATGCATTATTGTTTTGTATAACTCTTTGTTATCATGAGCTAAAGGAATATTTAACTAATATTTAACCCTTTGTTTGAATTTTTATTTTGTTTCATAACTCCAAGTTGTCATTTGAGAAAGAAATGAATAATTGAATATTTTCTTACTAAACCTTCAAGGTAAGTATGTTTTATGTCTTCTTTTCTTTAAAAAGATTTTCAAGATTGAAAACTACTTGTTTGTTGAATATTTGTGGCCTTATTTTATTATTTTATTTGAACTAGTAGCTCTTCAAAAATCAAAGAATGGTTCTAATAATCATTTCAACCGATGGTTTTTTTTCAGTTTAAATTTGATTTGCATAGAAAGTTTATAGCTCATTATGAAAGATGTATTTTATTGCCTTATTACCACTCATGTTAAGTCAAGTTTAAAAGTGTATCAAACATTATTTTTCAAGCACTCTGCACTCAAACACATGCACACATACATTTACACACAAGTTTGTAAAAACTAGATATGGGTTTCTTATTTAAGTTTTCTTAGCTCCTTTGTGTGTGAAGTTATGCTAATTGCCTGGCTTTGGTTAAACTGACACCTGAGGTGTCACACCGGGGGAGGTCGGGACCGGACTGCCGGCGAGCGGGCGGCGCTGGCAGTTGGCGGGGGTGTCATGGCGGCTCGTGAAGGCCTCTGGGCCGCGTGTCCGCGCAAGGAGAGAGGACAAGAGGCAGGACGGGTGGCGTTGGTAGGGTCTCTCGGGTCCACCTGGCCGCGGACGCGCCATGGACGAAATCCATCGGCAACGTTCGGCGCGCGGTGGCGGAGTAGAGAGGGGAAGGTGGAGCAGGGACTTGTTTGCAAATTCTAAAAGTTCAGGAACCTCTCGGTAAACTAAAATTTTCTAAAATTTCCTAGCCTCAAATGAAAAAGTGTTGAGTACCATACTTATGTAACTTTTCTAGATCTACAACTTTTGTTTTAGTCAGATTTTCATTTGAAGTTCACATTTTGGACTATTTCATACTTGCAAACTTGCAATAAAGGGCTTTAGCTTTTATTTAATTTTTGAGTGGATTTGGCTGAAATTTGATTTAGGCACATGTCATTTAGTGTACTAGTTTCAGCCCAAGATTATTTTTGTGCATGTATTCAAATATGATTGGAATGTATTTCAAATGTTTTTGCCCTCACATATATAATCCAAAAGGGGTGATTTGACTTTAAATTGACTTTCTCCTTCTTATTTTAAATTCCTAATTTCCCTTCTATGGTTTAAATGGATTAAGTTGACTGACTTTTAGTGTACAGACACCAGAGGTGTCACAAGCTTCTATCCAAATACACAAGTAAAAAGGTCATATGCTAAAAAAAGAAACTAAGGTTGCCACCAGGCCAACGTAGGTTGGCATTGCCTGCAAGGGAATCACATAGGCAAAGGAGTGATGTTGTTTCTGTATACCCTACACGGAATATGAATTCTACAATGCCTTAGGGCACCTCTAGCATCAGGTTATCATTGTCCAACGTTGGAACAAGAAGGAATTTGGATACAATGCCACATCCTCTGTTTGATGCATGGAAGGAGGAACACAGAATGCCATCATTTGATATATTGTTGTGACCGGTGCATGACCAACTGAGCTCTAATCAATCAGGTAAGAGGCGGTAGCCTGCACCGGTCAGACCAGTCCTACCATGGATAGAGGATATTCTTCCCCTAAGGATGGAATATCGCGCGAAGACAAGGAGGGAGGTGGTGCAGCCCATGCGGGTTGACTTAGAGAGGACTACAGGTAATTATGTGATACATATTGGTGATATGAATGTGGGTCGTTATGGATGTTAGCAAAGAATAGATATTGGCAATCTGGTTGCAACTTCAGTCTAGAAGCTTGCGATGGTTAATGATCAAGAAGCCAGCAGCACTAACTCATCCTCCAAGTACTTTTAGCAAAGGTGGTGTCATTCAGGTTTAACTCATACTCAAAAGAGGAAATTGCAATGGCTGCCATTTTGGAAAAAGCGGGAATAGGAGCTCCAGAAACAGAGGATTGAACAATTCAACAATTATAGACACATGGTCCCTTAAAATAAGGTGTGGAAAACCAGGACTAGTGATCAGCCAACAAGACCGGTTAGACCACCTCAGATGACCGGCATTACCGGTACATAGGATAGTTCTGACAGCCCTGCAGAACTGGTTCCGCCTAAGATAGAACTGCAAGCTGATTTGGCGATGCCCGTGTTGGCTCCTTGTAATGAAGAAATCTCATCGGCACCTCAGGAGCAAGATGACGATGAGTTGGCCGGATGCCTATTGACAATGGAGCAACTGTAAACTTAATGCCATATTCTTTGTTCAAGGAGCTCGAAGGTGCATATGTGGAGCGAATCAAGATGAACATAGAGGTCAGCAATGTAGGAGGAGGTGATACCATTGATGCTAAGGGAGTTGCTTCCATGGAGCATATCATGGGGAACAAGACGCCGCTATGGCTTTTTTCATACAGATCTTGTCTTACCGGTCCGCATCAGATATGACCAGTCTATGCAAGAGCACTACATGAGCGATCGTTGTGATTCGCACGTTCTAGCGCATTCGGTGTGTTGATTGGATTTCACATCACCAACAGTGGTGTTGACATGCTGTTTAACTTGAGAGGTGCCATGAGAGAATGTTCAATGGAGAAAGTGAACATGAACTGAACTACACAAGCCTGGAGTGGCTACTCAATGTGATTGGAATGACAACCGAAGAGTCTGCTGGTCGACTGCTACTTTTGTTGTGGCATACTAGGTTGGTCAGAAATGATGCAGCTCATTCAGCAAAAGCCATCTCTGTTGTTGGGTCCGTGAAATTCCGTCCTATTGGGGCTCAATATGCACAATCAGACAAGGAGAGGGGGCCATTCAAGGGAAGAAAGTCTTGTTTGCTGAATCAACTATACTGAAACCAATTAGGATAAATATCCCTAGTAGATGGTTTGCCACCTAATGAGTACATCTAGATCAGTGTCGATGTCCCTATACTCAGAGCAGGAAGGAGATGCCGAGTTAGGAGTCATAATCAGAGATCATCGAGGCAAGGTGCTGCTATCACCTTGGAAGGTATTATCACGAACGTCGAGTGTTGTGGAGTTCGAGGTGTGCACCTGTAGAGAGAGGCTCCAGCTTGCTGCAGAATGGACATTGCACCAAGCCATTCTTCAATCTGATTCCCTGGCAATCATTAGACACCTATCACTACTACAAAAACAGATTAACAACGACTTTTTTTAGCTCTGAGACGGACACAAAAAATAACTGCCTTTATTAATGCCCAGCATTATCAGGCACGGTCATTTCTTATTAACTAAGGTGGTTACGAAAACCGCCTCAGAAAATCGATTAATAGAGACGGTCAACTTTAACGTGACCGCCTCTGTTAATCGTCGTATTTTTAGAGGCAGTCCATTTACAACACCCACCTCAGTTAATGGGCCAAGCCCATTAAAAATTCATACCCCAGCCAAACCCTAAGAAATCTCCCTCCCCTCTCTCTCTCCCTCCCCTCTCTCCCTCTCCTCTCTCGCCCAAACTGGCCGGCGGCGGATCCGGCCCACACGCCCCTCTCCCTTCTCCCCCGAGCACCTGTCCTGGCGCCTCCTACCTTCGCTTCCATAGCACCGAGCTTCAGCCCGGCCCCTCCTACCTGCGCCTCCTCTGCACCGAGGGCTTCTCCGGCGCGGCTCCGACGGTGGCGGCGGCGAGTGGATCCGCGCAGATCCGGCATCCCCTGCGCAGATCCGGCGTCCCCCGAGCGGATCCGACCACCCCGCAAGAATCCGGCCTCCCCCGGCCCCTTCGCCCCGGCGGACGGCGACAACAGCGTAGATCCGCGTGTGCGCAGCTGCGGGCGGACGGGGGCGGTGGCGGACAGGGCTGCCGCATGTGGATCCGGCGGCGGACGTGGCGGCGCAAGCGGTGGCTTCGACGGCGGCGGCAGCAGGTGGAGGCCACGGTGGACGGACGCGACAGCGGGCGGGTGAGAGCGGGCTACCGATGCTACGAGATAGTGACAGACTGCTTGCAGAACTGCCCCAAGGGAGCCCGCATCCACCCTCCCATGGCTGTAGATAATCTACATAACAAGTACGGCATATGAAATTCGATGTTACAATAAGTGATGCAGAGTTGAATGATTGGGAGAGGATGCAATTCTTGTTGTATGGATATTCTTGAACCTTTTGCACTATGGTTGCAATTTGTTTATTGTGGCCCTGGCAGTTTAACTGTGTTACCTAGATTCCATACTGTACCAAGCTGTTACTTACAAAATTGTCCTTTTCCTATGGAATTGATCTGATGTATAAATTCCCACGGAAATTATGGTGAATTCAGTAGATTTGTTGGAAATATTACACATATAGTGAAATTAAAAATATGTAATTGGTGATTGGCAATGAGATGAGCATACGAATGAAGAGAGGATGCCACGTTTTTCACAAGATCTTGAATCTTGCATTCGTATGAAACAAAGTCATTTGCACCATTTATATTTCTTTGTTGGCAAAGAGGTTTACAAGAAATGTTCTCTTAATATCAGATTCAAATTCATTTTACCAAAGAGGTACCTCCTATGCTCCAAATAAGCTTGAAAGAGCACTAGCGTACCTTTCGAGTTTGCTCAAAATACCTTCCGAGTTTGCTCAGAATATATGTATGCTAGTGCTATTTTATATCAGTGTTAACAGAGACGTTTTCTCTTTGACTCTTTGTTTGGTTATACTATGTTATGGACCTTCCAATGGTGCATATTCAACACAGTATCACCAGGTGGGCAATAAAATCAACCACAAGGCAGGTGGTAGCAATTCAGTTAAGATGAAAATGAGGTTCGCATACAAGATGCCTATGAGAATTTTTTAAAGTTGTGCAATAGAAGCCAGAGCAGACCAGTTTTCAGAAACATAACTGACCACTGAGGGTGTCCAATGCTAATATGCACTAAGACCACTGTCATTCTCCCAATATAATGGTGCAATACAGGAATAGAGGGGAGACATGGTAGGCAGTTAATGAGGAGGATATAGACATAATGACAGTCCCGGAAACAAAGCTATGCATGCCCACATCCGGAATCTACTGGCTGCACCGCAGTCAGTTCCTACATGCAACCGTGTTACATATCGATTATTTCTATGGCTTCTAGCCAACTGCTTGCAAACTCATAACTATGTAGTGTTAGGAGTACTTGTATTGTGGTTGGTCGCTTTTGGTCTTGATATGCTAGTCGCTTTTGGTTTGTTGTTTATCATTGTTGAGTTATGATCCAAATTCAGTTGTGCACGTATAAAGGCTGACTTCGGACGGAGCGAAGCGGAGGACTGTGGCCGGAGGCTTTGATAAGGACACGCCTACAATGTCTGAATACTTGTCCCAATCTTTCACGGCACAATATTTCAGTGGCAAATCTTTCTCCGACACAATGCTATAGCAACAACAGATTACTAGAATAAAAGCAATTCGTATCTACAACTAGATATCCAATCCCTTGTATACTCCACGGCAAGAAAGAATAAATAATTCTCAATAATATTCATGCAGCTGCAGCGACCCAGTTTACTAGAAATAAGTACTCCGCAAGATAAATCTGATTGACAGGTTCAGTAGCCACACCGCACATATGGGCTAATAATTTAACAACTGAAATAGTGCTTGCACAAAGATCAAACTGATTTGGCTTACAATGATTCCAATCCAAACCCTGATAATTTCTTCCACCCGTGCGATCAGAAGAGAGGGAACTCTGAAAATTCCAAGCGACGCACTCGAGCTGAAGAAACTCAATCACGCACTCCACGCAAATCCACAGGGATCCGGAAACACCCGCTAGGGTTTCTCGAGCGGCGGCTCGACTAGAGAATAACTCAACAATAAAATCCAATCTCTTCCTTCCAAGGACCAATGCCCAGACTATATGGCTCGTAGGCCAACCATCCGGCCCATCAGACTGCCAGGACGGACTCAACACAAAAAGCCCTAGTCTGACTCAAACACATGGTGCGCGCAGGCACCCAAACAAAAAGCCAATCGGACTCCCTAATTGTCTTGTTAATACATGGAAGTAATAATATAATAATCCGGCAATAATACAAGTGACTGAATTAGGCCGGCAATATTATCAATACCTTTTTATTAGCACAATGCAGAACAGCACGCCCAGTACATCAACTTGGTGACTCCTGTGTGATCTCTACTTGCATGCGGTCAACATAAATATATTGTTTTACTTTCCTCTTCTCTTCTATTTTCTTGAGCAAGTTATCTCCTTTAAATATTAGCTTCTTTGGCAAAGTGGCACAAGAAATAACTAAATCCTTATATGGGCTCGATGAAAGACTAGCAGAAATATTTTTATGAACCATGGACTCACCAGGCTTGGTTCAGTACACCTGCTGATTATTCACAGTTGAGAGTTTTTGACTGCACTGCTTATGCTCATGTTGATAATGGAAAATTAGAGCCTAGAGCTATTAAGTGTTTGTTTCTTAGTTATGGTTCAGGAGTAAAATGATATAAATTGTGGAATCCTGAAACTGGAAAGACTTTCATGAGTAGGAGCGTTATTTTCAATGAATCTTGATGTTTAATGACAGCTTGTCCACAGATGTTATTTCAGATAATTCTGGTAAATAGCAGCAACATATCAGCATGCAGGTGGAGCTCATGGATGATCAGGAAATTAAAATTGTCAATAATGATGTTCATGATACTGTTCAGCAATCACCTCCTATTTTGCAGCCTAACAACCTGCCTATTGCTCTTCGCAGAACAAAGAGATGTTGTGGTCCTCCAGCCTGTTATATTGTGGAATGTAATATGGTTCATTATGCTTTGAGTTGTACTGAACAGGTGGAGAACACTCATGAGCCGGCCACATACTCTGAAGCTATTGGTTCTGGAGATCATGAGAAGTGGATCTCAGCTATGCAAGAGGAGATGCAGTCTCTCGAGAAGAATGGTACATGAGAGGTTGTGCGCTTGCCTAAGCAAAAGAAGACTGTTCGTTGCAAGTGGATCTTCAAGAGAAAGGAGGGTTTATCTCCAAGTGAGCCTCCAAGGTTTAAGGCAATGTTAGTAGCAAAAGGCTTCAGTCAGATTTCTGGTGTTGATTATAATGATGTGTTCTCTCCAGTTGTGAAGCATAGTTCAATTCGTACATTCTTTAGTATTGTTGCTATGCATGATCTTGAGCTTGAGCAGTTAGATGTGAAAACTGCATTCTTACGTAGAGAACTTGAGGAGGAGATGTACATGGACAAACCAGAAGGGTTCATAGTTCCTTGTAAGGAAGATTATGTTTGCAAATTGAAAAGATCTCTGTATGGTTTGAAACAATCTCCTCGTCAGTGGTATAAAAGGTTTGATTCATTAATGTTGTCACATGGTTTTAAGAGGTCTGATTATGATAGCTGTGTATACATTAAGCTTGTTGATGGGTCACATATATACTTATTGTTATATGTTGATGATATGCTGATTTCTACCAAGAGCAGGGAAGAAATCACTGTATTGAAGAAACTGTTGAATAGTGAGTTCGACATGAAGGATCTTGGTGCTGCTAAGAAAATTCTAGATATGGAGATTACTAGAGACCGAAATTCTGGTTTATTATTTCTTAGTCAGTAAAGTTACATTAAGAAGGTTCTTCAGTGTTTCAACATGCATGATGCAAAGCCTGTTAGTACTCCTATTGCTTCTCATTTTAAATTATCGGCCATACAATGTGCTAGTATTGATGAGGATACTGAATACATGTCAAGAGTTCCATATTCTAGTGTTGTTAGTTCTTTGATGTATGCCATGGTTTGTTCTCATTTGGATTTATCCTATGGTATGAGTTTGGTTAGTAGATACATATCTAACCCTAGTAAAGAACACTGGAAGGCTGTTCAGTGAATTTTCAGGTACCTTTGAGGCACAATAGATGCTTGTTTGAAATTTGGCAGAACTGATAAGGGACTTATTGGCTATGTGGATTCAGACTTTGCTGCTGATTTGGATAGTTGAAGGTCACTCAAAGGTTATGTGTTCACTATTGGTAGTTGTGATGTGAATTGGAAGGCAACATTGCAACCTGTTATTGCCATGTCTACCACTGAAGCCGAATACATGGCTATTGCTGATGTATGTAAAGAGTCAGTTTGGCTGAAAAGATTGTTTGCTGAGCTTTGTGAGATGATTCTTGAATTAACATGTTCTGTGATAGTCAAAGTGCCATATATCTCACTAAAGATCAGATGTTTCATGAGAGGACAAAGCACATTGATATCAAGTACCATTATGTTCGTGATGTGGTCACACAAGGTAAGCTAAAGGTATGCAAAATAAGCACTCATAATAATGGTACTTGATATGAATGTGCTTTGTCATACCAGGCTGATATGATGACAAAGCTAGTTTCTGTTGCTAAGTTTGAGCTCTGCTCAAGCTTAGTTGGTATAATGACTTAGCCCAAGAGGCTGTTGGACACTAAAAGTATTTTCTTTGTTGTGATCAGGGTGAAGATTTTTGTTTATGCTACAAGAAGGAATTTGTCTCAGTGGAGTTTGTTGAGTTGTAATCCAAATTCAGTTGTACACATATAAAGGTTGACTTCGGATGGAGCGAAGTGGAGGCCCGTTAGGGCTTCACCTTTATACATACCTCTTGTAAGCCGTCGTTCGGGATAAGAAATCATTGTAAATCTCCGGCATTTGTGAACACACTCGATATAGTGAAGTTTTGCTGGTTAGCGCCCGTGGTTTTTCCCTTCCGAGTTGGGTGGGTTTTCCACATTAAATCCCGTGTCCTCTGTGATTGGTTTGTTCCTCTTCGTCGTATATTTGACATCCATTTGTAACAATCATGACCATATATGAATAGTCCCTGCAGTATCTGCTATCATAGCGAGTCTAGATTCCTCGATCAAGAACTTTTATACTTATTAATGATGGCAAGCATTTCATGCTTGATACAAAAATAGAAGGAAATTGAATCCATGACAAATAGGATCCAAATTAACAAGCACTTATAGAAGCCAAATATGTTGACAGGCCTCAATGTAATCAATTTATACTACAAATAGAGAATTTATTCTTCACATCAAAACCACATAATTCATTCCCTTTCAAACAACACATGCTTGTATATATATACATGTTTGCGTTTTAACAATTGCTCACAAAAAACCTTTGGTAGTCACTATTATTTAAAGATCACGAACTGTATTGGTAGACATGGTGATCCAGGACAAGCACGCCTATCAAGCCCTTGCAATTTTCTTGGTTTTTCTCGGATGCATAGCCACTCAGGGGCAAGGTATGTTATTAACCTTGGTTGACTAAAATCGTGAAAACAAATTCATTGCTTGATATTTACTACCATACAGAGAAGATTTCAACTATTTTTACATTCAATTTGCAGGTCAAGCAAGTTTGGCATACCCGTGTGAGTGGTCACCACACCATCAGTACTGCAATCCACCGTGGTGCTACTGCTGCCCTACCACGAACAATAGATGCTTCAAGTCATCACAAGAATGTTGGGCGAACTGCCCCAGGTCACGCAGCTCACAGCAGAAGGGCGCCTCCATGCTCCCATCAACCAGGAAAATAGTTTGATGCATCTCAAGTGATGTAAATGGCTTATGAGAATCGATGTGACAATAAAAGTAATGCAAAGCTCAATTGTTTGGGAGGAATCAGTTATCCTTTTGCAATTTGATTTTGTTTCTATTTACCTGATTGACCATAGTTTTGTGGTATCTTAGTTGAGTTGTCAGCGCTCCTGCCACCAAGTTGTAGCACAGACAATTTGCTGTTCCTATGAAATTGAACTGAGTATTGTGAACAAAAATCCCATACAAGTATTAAACTATTAGTACTATTATTCAGAAGGTTCAAAGTAAAGGAACAAAAATTAGCAAAAAGAAAAGTAAAGGAAACATTTGAACTGTGATAGGAAACTAAGGAAGCTGTAGATAAAAGATTTGATAAAACTCTCTGATGTGGTTATGATTCCCAAGGCACGAGCCTTGTTATAGGGACTTCTTAAAACTTTATAGACTTTTTCATTGCCAAGGAATTCTTTTGGGGATCCATTTGATTTTTCATTTTTTTTTGCTTGTGTCCAAGGTATTTCCATGTTTCGAACAAAAAAAATGACATTCTTTAACATACAAGAGGTTTTCACTATAATGTTTGATCAAGTAAAGTTATCACCATTTGTAATATGTTTAACAGAAAGCTGCAATAAATGTGTTGGAATATTGGGCCTACTCCATTTAGTAAAATCCAAAAATTCCAAATAAACCTCAAAAGGTCCATGTACGGTAAATAGGATGGTGAGATTGGTGGAACCTTTAGCCCCACCTTGCTAGTGCTGGTGGAGGATGAGCAACATGAATATGGAAGTTGTCTCTACTCTACCAAAGCTATGTGTGTTGGGAGAGAAGTGAACACCACTAACATTTGCTCGCCTTGCCAGTCATGGGTGCATGGCATTAGTGTAAATATAGTTTTTGGGAAGTGCTGCACATGACTGCTCACTATGGCACATCTTCGGTCTTCCGGTCACCTTGTGCGGCACATCAGCCAATCGTCTTCACTGCTGCCTCCTATGATGTGTCATTAACCCCGTCATCATCGTCGAAATTGCAATAGCCATGCCTTTGTTAGCGAACTCTTAGTTGTGTGCTGTGTTCAAATTCAATCTTCAATCATGTTTTTTAAGATCATACTTAAGTTATTTTTCCGTCTAGTATGTAAAAGAAATGCATGCTAGGATTTTTTCTATTTATGATTTGTGTTTGGAATTTAAATTATTCAATATTCCAAAAACCTTGTATTAGGTGATCTGCGGAATTTGAATTTACTGATGCACTAAGGCTATAAAAGATGGCAAGCAATAATTTATCTCTGGCTTAGCGCTGTAAATACTAGAAAGCAAGGCTTGATAAGTGTCCTTTTTCTAGAGAAAGGACCGAAGTCCCAGCCTTCTCTTGAAGCCATGCAGGACTGAGGTTTGAGCCCCGGCCAGCTAGCTCCTAGCTCTCAAGCTTAACCACCGACCTGTAAGCTCGTCTACTCATAAGTGTCCTTTACCTGACAAGTTTGTGGATAGATACATAATTGCAAAATTACAATCCTCATGGAGAAATTTTGCTGTTGCTCTAAAGCGTAAGAGATAGGAGATATCATATAAAAGCTTGATAGCATATCTTGATGTTGAAGAGAAGGCTCGGCTAAGGATACAACTAAGGAAGGAAGTGAAGGCCAGTCGGAAGGAAGTGAGGGCCAGTCTAACATCAACGTGATGCAGAAGTTGTTAAGAAACATGGAACGCTATGCTAGCACAAACAAAAATTAACCACGTTTGCACGGGATCACTTGTGAGTTGAGGATCATGGATCTTATACCTTCCCATCATTTGGCGCATTGAAAGACTTGAAGATGCGTGAGTAGTCGATGTAATCAACGTCGAAGAGGTAGTCGTACGGCCTGATGTAGTGCGCAAGCCAGCAGCACCTCTACATCAGTCCACACGTACGAGACACAAACACCGCTCGCAGATGTGCTAGCACCTCGCTTGTGGTCGATCTCCATAGAACATGCCTTGCACAAAAATAGAACAGTATTTGTTCTTTATTACAAAGTCATAACCATCATCTCCCAAACATGAAGAGGAATAATATATTTATTAAGTGCAGGAATACAATAACAATTATTTAGTTCTAGCATTAATCCTGAAGGCAAACTCAATCGATATGTGCCGATTGCCAACACAGAAACTTTTGCTATGTTTCTAACACGCAACTCCACCTCGCCACTTGCAAAACGCTTGACTCTTGCCAACCCCTACAACAGCTTGAAAGTGTGAATCATCGCACAGGTATCAAATACACAGTCGTTTTTAGAATGAGTTGCAACATTAATTTCAATAACATGTATATGTTTAGCAGCCTTGTTCTTTTTTACATGTTCCAAGTACTTTGCGCAGTTTCTCCGCCAATGATTGACCTCCTTACATAAGTGACATTCATTCTTCATTGGCGCTAGCCTTCTCCTTGCCTTTGTTCTGACCAGGAATCTTCCTCAGGTTTCTTGGCCTTAGTAAAGCGCTTATTCTTCTTTCCACTCTTCTGTATGGTCATCACATGACTGGGAGTCTTCCTAAGACTCTCTTTTACCTGCTTAAGCAACCCATGCAGTTCAGGCACAGTCATGTTTAAGCCATTCATGTAATAGATTAATGTGAATGGCTCAAAACTGGGGCAAGTGACTGGAGAATCACATGACGGTAAGATTGCCATCCAATGGGGCCTAGTCACCTCAGTGACTCAACATGACCAATCATATTGATCATGTGATGACTCACTGGTTCTCCTTATGCAAGCCTAGATCCAAATAGGGACCTAGAGATTAAAAATCTGTGCACCCTCTTTTGGTTCTCAAACATTCCCTTCAACCTCACGATCATATCGTGCGGGCTATTTCTCTCAAACTACTTTTAGAGCTCGGCACAGTTGACGGTCCAATTTGACTCATTTTGGCTGTCAACTCCTGCACAAAAACCATGCATAAAGATGGAATAAATAGTAGCATAGGATCAAATACTAATGAGTTCCACAGATGCTGGCTTGAAATTGTATGCAGGTGAATTTGAGCCAAATTTGAAGCTAAGTGGTAGGTCATGATCCAAGGTACAAAAGTTCGATGAATCAAAGCGTGACATGTGTCATCACATGGATCAAAGGGTCCACCAGAGCAAGAAAACTGACTTACCAAGGGCTAAGTCATGTGCCAAGGCAAAGAGGACCCACTTGGAAGCTTCCTGGCCAAGGGGGAGGTCGGTTGGAACAGACCCCTGGTCGTCCAAGTAGGTGGTCGACCGACCTGGCCAGGGCACCTTTGCATCTCCCCTTTGGCGTGTGATGGCATTCCTTAGCCCAAAAGAATTACTCTGCAAGCGTACATAGACCAATTGTAGCTTTCACAAGGGAGTATACCTGGGATATTGAATCCAAGGAACGATAAGCTTCGACTAGTGGTCCAGAGCGATTCAGCCGGACCCATCAAGGAGAAGAGGTATGAGGGTAGAGGGTTTAACTCTAGATATATTTCCTAATTACTAAGCTATCTTGATAGATTACTAACTTGATCTGCTTCGCGAGTCAAAAAAAACTTGATCTGCTTCGGCGGCCTAAGAGAAGGACTCAGACTAGGGTGAGAAGGGAGTCCAACGTCCATCGGCAACTACTGCTATGAAAGCACCCGAACGTGGTGGACTACGTGGGACGGACAAGGCTATCACCACTTGCCACCTACCATTGCGGTACCGTGGGGTGGAACACAACCCGAGATAGCTAACCAAGCTTGGGCACCACGCCCACAGCTATCGAGCTACTTACTTCTACCGTGTACTAAGGCAGAAAGTAATCACAAATAAGTAGAACTTGCTACTTACGCAGACTCAGGATCCCACAGATCAACGAAAGTAACTCAATAAGTAACTTAAGTAAAAAATAAAACTAGCGAGATACTGTAGATAAATGAGGAACTTACTTGATTATAAATTCCCTCGAGGTGGGTACAAAGTGGGGTAAGGTCGAGAGAAATCGACTCTGCCCCTTTAGCTCGGCTTTCGCCAAAGCTCTCACCTCACACTCTCCCTATTCTAACTAGGAGATGAACTAATCTTGAGACACTCTAGCTCCAAGTGGTGTGTGTTACAAGTGAGGGTGAGGGGCCTATTTATAACAGTTAGAAGTCGGTAATCATATAACTGCTGAAAAGGTATGCTACCCCTATCTTGGCTTAGACTTCACGCGAAAGGGCGACTCTAGACACTGCAGAGTGGGGCCGGGCGGCCTCTTCTAGGCCGGTCGGCCTGGTGTAAGCATCTAGGCCCTCAAGGTATGTTTCGGTGATTAATGACAACCATTATTGTGACTAATGAGTTTGTGCAGCTTAATAGATCATTATCGCTCCTTTGGTCATATGTCAAAAGAGGCCCCTAAATTTCGGTTATTCTAAAAGGCGATCTCGGTTTTCAACTTATATATGTCAAGGCTAAGGATCTTTCTAGTCCTAAGTGTCACAAGGTTGAGAAGGACACTTAGGTTAGTATAGGTTTTATAGTTTTGTAGTGATCGCACTATTAAGAGGGGTTAAGGCTTAGTAACTTGAGCATGGACATGGTCATTTGAAAATGGATGCATACTATGGTCACTCAGGTTTCTAGAAGTTCAAATAAGTGGTTCTCAAACTATATCTCAAGAATATTTGGATTTCATTCAAGACTCAAATCAGAAAAGACAAAATCAGAAAAAGTCTATACACCGGTTTAACCGACGCTCTCAATTTTCCATACGTCGGTTAAACGAAGTCAGCAGAGTCTGGACAAATTCAATACACCGGTTAAACCGACGTGTTTGAATTTAACGTCGGTGCATTAGTCCAGAGTTGGTTTTTCCAGGGCAATTCAAGTTCTATTCACCGGATTAACCGACGCTGTTTGAATCAAGACGTCGGTGCAATTGACCAGTGAGATGGTTTTTTCAGAGGAATTCAAAAGTTATACTCACCGGTTAAACCGACGATAGGTTTGAGTTAACGTCGGTGCAGTTGTCCAGAGACTTGGTTTTTCAGTGGTTCAGTGGACAACTACACTCACCGGTTAAACCGATGCTACGTCGGTTAATCTGCCCCAGTTGCAACGGCTAGTTTTCAGAAGAGGCAGTTTACATTCACCGGTTAAACCGACGATGACAATGGGGGGTACGTCGGATTAACCGGCGCTACGCAGTTTTCTGGCAGCTTTTCTCCAACGGCTCTATTTGTGTGAGCTGCCTATATATACCCCTCCAATGGGTCATTTCGCCCACTCTTGACACCAGGCAACATCAAAACACTCATACCATAGTCAAGAGCCACCTTGAGCTTCATCATTCACATACTTGTGCATTCAATCAATCAAGAAGCAAGATTAAGGACTTGAGTAGAGAGAAGCTAGTGTGCATCCGTTCTTGGTGATCGGTTCTTGCTCAAGTGAAGGCCTTAGCTTGTTACTCTTGGTGATTGGCATCACCTAGGCGATCTTGGTGATCGGGGTGTTTCTCGCGGAGCTTGCCAAGGATTGTGGGAGCCCGGAGAAGAAGATTGTACGTGGCTTGATCTCCACCACGCCGGGATGGTGAACGGAGACTCTTAGTGAGCGCCCTCGTCTCGGTGACTTGGGAGGTGACAAGACTCTTTGAGAGTGTCACAACGTGGATTAGGGGTGTGTGCCAACACATCGATACCACGGGAAAAAATCCGGTTGTCTCTTGTCCATTCCTTTTATTCAAGCATTTTCCTTCATGCAATTTACTCATGTGCTTGACTTAGAGATCATAACTTAGCTCTACCTTGCTAGGCTTTACTTTGTTTTTATCTCTCTTAGCTTGTGTAGGTAGCTTAGTTATCCGGTTGGTGAATTGGTGCCCTACTAGCTTTGCATAGGTTAAGGTTGCCTTACTTTGTTTTAGAAATTGAAAAAGGCCCAATTCACCCCCCCTCTTGGTCCATCGATCCTTACAATTGGTATCAGAGCCTCGTTGCTCATTTGGATCATTAGGCTTCACCGCCTAGAGCTATGGCCAAGATGGGTGGTTCGCCGCCTCACTTCGAGGGCAAGAACTTTGCTTATTGGAAAGTTCGCATGGCCGCATACCTTGATGCGATTGCCCCCGAAGTGTGGTTGGCCACTAAGACCGGATTCACCGGAACTCCCACCGCCGAGCAATTAAAATGGAATGCAAAGGCTAGAAATGCAATTTTCGAAGCCATTAGTGAGGAAGTCTTTGCTAGAGTAAATGGCATGGACTTAGCAAGTGATATATGGAAAGAGCTAATTGAAATTCATGAAGGCTCCACAAAAGTCCGTGAACAAAAATATCACTTGTTTAGAGCTAAGTATGATTCTTTTAAAATGCTAGCTCATGAAAATTGCAATGATATGTACTCTCGCTTGAATGTCATTGTCAAGGACATTAATGCACTTGAAATATCCAAAATTGACAGTGCCTCCATAAATCGCAAGATTCTCATGCTCCTCCCGAAGCCCAAGTATAACATTATCAATGCTATGCTTCAAAAGGAGAATCTTGACACAATGGAAGTAGGAGAACTTGTGGGCGAAATTCGTGCTCATGAGATGAGTATCCTTGGTATGTCCGAAGAACCAACTTCAAGCAAATCAATTGCTCTAAAGACCAAGGCAAACAAAGCCCGCAAGCTCAAGATGATCAAGCAAGACTCAAGCTCAAGCAATGAAGAAGATGATCATCATGAAAGCTCATCCGATGTTGAAGATGATGGAGAGCTCGCTCTTATGATGAGAAAGTTCACCCGCTTGAATGACAAGATCAACAAGAAGGGGTTCAACTTTGACTCTAAAAAGGGAATGTTCCGGCCAATGGATGTCAAGAACAAAATTTGCTACAATTGTGGAGAAAAAGGTCACATCCGTCCAAATTGCCCCAAGCCGGACAAAAGAAACAAGGATCACAAGAGCAAGCATCGCCATGATTCAAGCGATGATGAAGAAGAAGAAAGGAAGAACAAAAACAAGAGACTTGGGAAGAAAAAGAGCCATGACAAGAAGACCAAGCTCTTCCCAAAGAAGAAAGGGCACACCAAGAGAAGCTTCTTGGTGGAAAAACAAGAGTGGGTGACGGATGTCTCATCAAGCGAAGATTCAAGTGATGAAGAAGACATAGTCACCATCGCCCTCACAAATGAAGAACCATCACTACCTCCACCTCCAATGTGCCTCATGGCCAAAGGTAACTCTAAGGTATGTGAGAGTGAAGATGATAGTGATGATGAGCTTGACCCTAATGAGTTTGCTAATCTTATTAATGAGTATACATCCGTCATCAAGAGGGAAAAGGGCAAAGTCAAGGTTCTTGAGAGCACTCGTGCCAAGTTAGAGCTTGCCCACTCCGATTTGCTTGGTAAGTACAATGACTTGCTCAAAAAGCACAATGAGTCACTTGTACTTACTAAGCAAGTTGAAGAGAGCCACAAAAAGCTTAAACAAGAGCATAGGGAGTTGGCTCACAAGTATCAAGAACTTGAATTTGCCTATGAAGCAATTGACTCAAGTCTTGAGAACTTTGCTCATGAAACTATTGAGAAGGTCAATGCTTCTACTTCATGTGATGACCTACTCATTAATACAAATGCTACTAATGCTTTGTCCAAGCTTGCACCTTCTAGGGAAAAGGAATTAATGGATCAAGTTGCAAGCCTCAAGAGTAGTGTGGAGAAGCTCTCAAGAGGAGAATACATCTACAAGGAGATTCTCTTCAACAATGCCCGTGACTATGGCAAGAGAGGTCTTGGTTCATTTCCGGAGCCAAACATAGCTACTACTCCTTCTCCGGAGATCAAGATTAGCTTCATCAAGGAAGTTGGTTCATATTGCCAACATTGCCAAGTCACCGGGCACCACACTAGGGAGTGCACCCTACCATCACGTCCTCTTCCCACTTTACCTAAGAATTACTCATCAATGTTTGAAAATAACCATTTTCTCTTGAGTAAAGTGAAGGGCAAGGTGAAGGCCAAATTCATTGGCAAACTCACTAAGGAGTCAAAGAAAAAGCTCCCCAAGCAACTTTGGGTCCCAAAAGCTCTTGTCACACATGTGCAAGGCCCAAAGCTTGTTTGGGTTCCTAAAACTCAAAAGTGAATTCTCATGTGTGTAGGTGAACTACAAAGCCGGTGGAAAACATTGGGTACTTGATAGCGGTTGCTCTCAACATATGACCGGCAATGATAGCATGTTCACCTCCCTTGAAGACCCCGGCGATCATGAACATGTCACCTATGGTGATAACTCAAGGGGAAAAGTTTTAGGTTTGGGTAGAATAGCAATTTCTAAAGATTTATCTATTTCTAATGTTTTGTTTGTAGAAGCACTTAGTTTTAATCTTATTTCAATTGCTCAATTGTGTGATCTTGGACTAACGTGTGCCTTTGACAAGAATGGTGTTGTAGTAACTCATGAAAAAGACAAGTCATTGGTATTCACGGGGTTTAGGCATGGCAACATTTACTTGGTGGATTTCTCTTCAAAGCAAACAAGCACCATGACATGCCTCTTCACCAAGTCTTCTCTTGGGTGGCTTTGGCATAGAAGAATTGCTCATATTGGCATGAGCAACCTCAAGAAAGCCCACAAGAGAGGGATGATCACCGGCTTGAAGGACGTCACCTTTGACAAGAACAAGCTATGTAAAGCATGTCAAGCCGGGAAGCAAGTTGCAACACATCATCCCATCAAGACGATGTTGTCTACCTCCAAGCCGCTCGAGCTACTTCACATGGATCTCTTTGGTCCAACTACATACAAGAGCATTGGTGGTAACCTCTATTGCCTAGTAATTGTTGATGATTTTTCACGTTACACTTGGGTTATGTTTCTAGGCGATAAGGGTGAAACTCCGGAACTCTTCAAGACATTTGCAAGAAGAGCTCAAAGGGAGTACAACTCCCCAATTGTGAAGATCCGGAGTGACAACGGCACCGAATTCAAGAACATGAAGATTGAAGAATGGTGCGATGAAGAGGGCATCAAGCATGAGTTTTCCGCCACCTACACGCCTCAACAAAATGGAGTGGTGGAAAGAAAGAACAAAACTCTCATCACCCTAGCTAGAGCAATGTTGGATGATTATGGCACGTCCGAGAAGTTTTGGGCGGAAGCAATCAACACGGCGTGTCATGCATCCAACCGAGTATATCCTCACCGACTCCTCAAGAAAACTCCATATGAGCTCATCACCGGGAAGAAACCAAATATATCATACTTTCGAGTCTTTGGTTGCAAATGCTTCATCTATAAGAAGAAAAGGCTCGGTAAGTTTGAAAGTAGATGTGATGAAGGTTTCTTTCTTGGTTATGCATCAAACTCCAAAGCATATAGAGTATTCAATCAAACCTCCGGGTTAGTTGAAGAAACATGTGATGTGGAGTTTGATGAATCTAATGGCTCCCAAGAGGAGGTTGTTGGCTATGAGAATGTAGGTGATGAGGAGATTGATGAAGCTTTGAAGAATATGTCCATTGGGGATATCAAGCCGGAAGAGGTGCATGAAGACAATGATCAAGGGGGAGGACCTTCCTCATCTACACCAAGCACCTCCACGGCGCCCCAAGTGGATGAAGATCAAGAAAAAGATGATACACAACCTCAAGAAGATGTGCCAACGCCAACACCCCAAGTTCAAGAACAAGAAGAGCAAAGTGTTCCACCACAAGCACAAGTCACTCATGATCCACCCCAACAAGCATCAACGCAAGTACCGCTAGTGAAGCATGGTCGCATCTCCAAGGATCATCCAATTGGTCAAATCATTGGTAGTCCTTCCAAGGGAGTAAGAACTCGCTCTAAACATGCTTCATTTTGCGAACATCACTCGTTTGTTTCTTGTATTGAACCCACTAGCATAGAGGAAGCGCTTGAGGACTCGGATTGGGTGATGGCCATGCAAGATGAGTTGAACAACTTCACCCGCAATGAAGTTTGGGTCCTCGAAGCTCCTCCAAAAGACAAGAACATCATCGGCACCAAGTGGGTCTTTCGGAACAAGCAAGATGAACATGGGGTGGTGGTACGCAACAAAGCAAGACTTGTGGCAAAAGGGTTTTCTCAAGTCGAAGGTTTGGATTTTGGTGAAACTTTTGCTCCGGTCGCAAGACTTGAAGCTATCCGTATCCTTCTTGCTTACTCTTCACATCATAACATTAAGTTGTATCAAATGGATGTGAAAAGTGCATTCTTAAATGGCGTTATTAACGAACTTGTTTATGTTGAGCAACCTCCCGGGTTTGAAGATCCGAGGAATCCTAACCATGTTTATAGGTTGCACAAGGCACTCTATGGGCTCAAACAAGCTCCAAGGGCTTGGTATGAGAGGCTTCGTGACTTCCTAATCATGCAAGGCTTCAAGATCGGGAGGGTGGACACCACGTTGTTCACAAAAGACGTCAACGGGGATCTTTTCATTTGTCAAATTTATGTTGACGATATTATTTTTGGCTCAACTAATGATTTGCTAAGCCATGAGTTTGCTACCATGATGTCTAGGGAATTTGAGATGTCCATGATTGGCGAATTGACCTTCTTCCTTGGTTTTCAAGTCAAACAAATGAAGGAAGGGACATTCATCCATCAAGAAAAGTATACCAAAGATATCTTGAAGAAGTTCAAGATGGATGAGTGCAAGCCAATCAAGACACCCATGGCAACAAATGGGCATCTCGACTTGGATGTGGACGGTAAACCGATTGATCAATCTCTCTATCGTTCTATGATAGGGTCTTTGCTTTACCTTACCGCATCTAGGCCCGATATAATGTTTAGTGTGTGCTTGTGTGCCCGCTTTCAAGCTAACCCAAAGGAGTCACACCTTTCGGCTGTGAATAGGATCCTTCGGTATCTCAAGCACACTCCTAGCATAGGCTTGTGGTACCCCAAAGGCGCTAGTTTAGATCTCTTGGGATACTCGGATTCGGATTTTGCCGGAAGCCGTGTGGATCGCAAGAGTACCTCCGGGGGTTGCCACTTGCTTGGGCGTTCTCTAGTTTCTTGGTCGAGTAAGAAGCAGAATTCCGTGGCTTTGTCCACCGCGGAAGCGGAATATATAGCGGCCGGTGCATGTTGTGCCCAAATCCTATATATGAAGCAAACTCTTTTGGACTTTGGTGTGAAACTAGATAGGATCCCACTCCTTTGTGACAATGAAAGTGCCGTAAAAATTGCCAAGAATCCAGTTCAACACTCTCGCACAAAGCACATTGATATTCGCCATCACTTCTTGCGTGATCACGAAGCCAAGGGGGACATTTCCCTTCAAGGTGTGAGATCCGAGGAGCAATTGGCGGATATATTCACAAAACCTCTAGACGAGAGTACCTTTGTTAGGCTAAGAAATGAGCTCAATGTGTTAGATGCGGCAAACGTCATGTAAGTTGCCATGTCATATAGAAAAATGCATACATATAGGACACTTGTCTAACCATGGTAAGATAGTGATGAGCAAGGGTTTGGCTAGAGGTGGTGGTCCACTTGTTTTCCTCTAGGCTTGTAGAAAGGCTCATCATGAAGAAGCTTCCCGTGGGTTCAAACTTGACAAGTAGATCTTAATTTCTTGTTATGCATTTCTTGTCATATAGATGTGCACTTCATGTTTACTATACTTTCGCATGTGGTTGTAGTTTGCATCATCATTGCATGCGTAAGGGTCACAAAGGAGATCACTTGATGAAAATGAGACTTGTTTTCATATACAAGATCTTAATTCATGAAAAGTGAAAAGAGCAAAGTGTTAGGTGCGTTATTGCCTAGTGAGCAATGTCATGATGAGTTTGAAGCTTTCTATCTTCAATATTCCTATGACATGGCTCATACATTTTATTTGGCGCTTTGTCTCTCTTGCGGCTTTTCCTTGTGTTTAAAAAGAAATTTATTTAAGCAAGTGTGCTATACTATTTATTTTGAGGGGTAAAGTCGCCTATGCAAGTCCATTAACTTGAGTTTATTTGAATTTTATAAGTTTATTGGACTTAGCATAGAAGAGTGAGCTGAGTATGGGGTTTTTTTTTTTTTTTTGGCTTCACCGGTTAAACCGACGTTCAATGGAGCATCATCATCGGTTCAACCGGCGTTACTAAAGTTTGTCTCAGCTCAGTCAAGTTTCAGGCGTTCAACCGGCGTATACAAAAGTCACATCATCGGATCAACCGGTGATCATAAATGCAAAACAGACCTAGCAATCAACCGGTGCTTTGATCAATCAACCGACGAGTTCATTTTTGACATCATCGGTTCAACCGGCGTTCAAAAACAGATCTGGTAGAGCCTCGGGTGAACTACACCGACGCAATCAACCGGCGCTCATACCCTAGGCGTCGGATCGACCGGTGTAAAGGAAAATCGCGGGTCCCACCTGTCATATATGAGTCGTGCTCGAGCCGCCGCCTCTCTTTCCTCTGTTTCGCCCGCATTCATCTCGAGCCGCCGCCGCCTTTCCTTCTCGCCGCCACCGTCTCTCCACACCGCCGCCGTGCGCCCGCGCCGCCACCACTCGCCGCCGCTCGCCTGCACGTCAAGCCGCCGCCGCCGCGCCCTCGCGCTCGCCCAGCGCCGCCCGTGCGCGCCTGCGCCGCCGCCTGCGCTCGCCGCCGCCGCCGCTTGCTTTCCGCCCTCACCGCCGCACGAGTCTCCCTCGCCAAGCGCCGCCGTACTCCATGCCATCCTCGTGCTCAGAGCCGCAGCCCCGCGCCGCAGCCACATCCGCAGCACCTTTTCACCCAGTGCTCGCCAGGTGCTCGACGTTTTGCCTGAGCTGTTTCTTTCGCGCCGCGTTCGTGTTCCGCACACCGTCAGTCGAGATGGGTCGCGAGAAGAGGAAGGGTAAGGAAGTTGTGGTCGAGAAGCCCGCTCGCAAGCGGACTCGTGCAGAGAAGGAGGCCGAGAAGGCCGAGATGGTGGCCAAGGCCGCCGAGGAGCAGGCATCAGGCCGCGCTCGTCCGTTCCAGATCAGGGAGGACCCCAGAGGCAGAGGCAGAGGCAGGGGCATGGGCAGAGTGAGAGGTGCCAGGGCCACCAGAGCCGCGACAGCAGCAGCAGCAGAGTCAGATCAGTCAGATACAGCTGCAGATTCAGATTCAGAGGCAGAGCAGTCCGAGCAGTCTCAGGGGCAGAGCACACAGGAGTCACCGACTCTACGACGGTCTGGCCGCACTCGGCAGACATCCCCAGCAGCAGAGACTTCACCAGCGACCGAGCGTCGCACTGGACCGAGGACGCGAGGAGGTCACCAGCCACAGGAGCCTCGCAGGTCCACAGCTGCAGCAGCAGCAGCTCGTAGAGCCGAGGCCCTAGAGGCCGAGCGCGCAGTGTTCCGTATGGACACTGTTGTGCGTCTGGAGCCAGGTGTGCTGCTCCAGAACTTGACCCGAGCCAATGCGGCCAAGGTCAAGAGGCTCAGGTGGAGTGTTGACGAGGAGGTCTGGTTCCCGGTGACCCGAGACAGCAGAGTCGACAGGAGGTTCTGGACTTTGCTACAGGCCAGTTTCTACGAGACCTACCAGAGGCGGGGCCACCGGATCTTTCAGCACAGGGTTCTTGACTGGGTCTCACTGAGGACAGCCGCAGGGGGAGCAGATGTGAGAGCACACTTTGCTCACTTCAGAGGTCTGCCTAGACTGCTAGAGATGGAGCAGAACCGTTATATCGAGGACTGGGTCAGAGTGTTCTACGCTACAGCTTGGATAGCCCCCGAGCGCAGAGCTGTACACTTCATGTTTGGAGGGCAGGACTTTGGTTTGTCGAGGGCGACCATTGCTGGTATTCTTGGAGTTGACCTGGTCGACGTCTCGCTGCACGAGAGGGTTTACGGGGACTCAGATCCACCCCGCAGGGCGATGGTTGGCGGGATTGCTCCTTCTCACGAGGCGATCACTCAGTGCTTCCGCCAGCCGTTCCTAGCCTCTTACGCCAGAGTGCCGAGCTTGCTGACCCCAGAGGCTTACGCTGTTCACATGGCACTCCGGAGGACTCTGCTACCGAGGAGTGGCTACCCAGAGGGGTTTACGGGACTGCAGCAGCTCCTGCTTCTACACATCCTCACTCACGAGCCTTTTGACATAGTTGACTTTATTTTGGCTGAGATCGAGGATGTGATCACTGATGGGATGGGTGTGGTGCGACAGTTTCCCTATGCGCACTGGATCAGTTACATATGCTCTATGATAGTGCCAGCAGAGTCACCCATCAGTGTCCCTTACCGTCACGACGAGGCTCCCAGGTTCCCTGTCTACCGACCCACAGCTCCACAGGACAGGAGGAGGGGCAGACACGCAGATAGAGCAGCGATGGCTCGACTGTCACCAGAGGTTCAGGCACGAGTGGCAGAGGAGGATGAGGCACTCCTAGCAGCAGAGGCACAGCTTCCCGGGGGAGATGATGAGATTCACTGGTCTGAGCTTGAGTCAGACTCCTCCGACGACGTTGAGTACTTTCCTTCAGCTGCCCCAGCCAGTCACGATCACGAGGCAGGAGGTTCAGGACAGCCAGCACCTCCGACTTCAGCAGCTGCTACAGTCTCTGAGTCTCAGGTGACTCAGCCGTCCGAGCTCACTTCACTACTACAGCAGCTCGTGACCCAGCAGAGAGAGGACAGGCTTGCTCAGGAGGAGGCCAGGAGAGCCCATGAGGCCCAGATTGCTGCTATACAGAGAGAGGCCGCCCGAGAGCGGGCTGCGACCGAGGAGCGGTTTGTCGGCCTCATTGACAGAGTTTCACAGAGGACAGACGCTCAGTTCCAGCAGATGCAGCAGGGCATGATGGCGATGTTCGGGATGATCTCCCAGCTTTACTCTCACACCGGACTCGCCCCACAGCAGCAGCAGCCCGGACTTCAGGGTGTTGGAGCACCTCAGCTTGCCGTCACACCAGCTCCTCCTCCTCCAGCTCCTACTGCAGCTCCAGCTACCTCAGCGACACCGGAGACCACGTTCTCGATGTCAGCACTCTTTGGGTCTGCCGGTCGTCCGCTCTTTTCACCACTGCCAGCGACCACACTCTTTCAGGACTCACCGTCAGCGGTTCAGTCGGTCGCCCTCCCCTCCTCACTTCAGGCAGCACCTTCAGGGGGAGGAGCAGTAGAGGAGTCCCTGCTTCCACAGTCGACGCAGCCGGCAGCCTCAGCAGTCACCTCTTCAGATATTGATACTTCTTCTGCTGACCCGGTTACGACTTCTACGGATCCTCTACCAGGCAGTGCCAGCACGAGAGCCTCCACGACAGTTACTCCCCCAGTGAGCTCAGACCCAGACCAGCAGCTTCCGTCTGTCACCGAGGGTGAGAGTTCTCCGTCCGACGACGACGACCCGGACCGCTTCGTCGCCGTACCACGACAGCACGACCCGTAGCTCGCCTTTTGGTGCTTTGATGCCAAAGGGGGAGAGGTGTTAGGGGGAGCACCAGAGTTAGGGGGAGGGTAGAGCTAGAGAGAGCTCGTAGTTATCAGGACTTTGATTCTTTGTATCACATTTGGTGTTAATTCATGGATATGGACTTTTGTCGCTTGAGTATGCCGTTCTTTGAGACATATCTATGGATTTCGTTTGAGCCTTTGAGCTCTTTGGTCCTGCTTTCGAGTTTGCTTGTGTTTATCCTGTTTTATCTTTCTCGCTCTCTCGTTATTTATGTTTGTGTTGTCATCAATCACCAAAAAGGGGGAGATTGTAAGCATCTAGGCCCTCAAGGTATGTTTCGGTGATTAATGACAACCATTATTGTGACTAATGAGTTTGTGCAGCTTAATAGATCATTATCGCTCCTTTGGTCATATGTCAAAAGAGGCCCCTAAATTTCGGTTATTCTAAAAGGCGATCTCGGTTTTCAACTTATATATGTCAAGGCTAAGGATCTTTCTAGTCCTAAGTGTCACAAGGTTGAGAAGGACACTTAGGTTAGTATAGGTTTTATAGTTTTGTAGTGATCGCACTATTAAGAGGGGTTAAGGCTTAGTAACTTGAGCATGGACATGGTCATTTGAAAATGGATGCATACTATGGTCACTCAGGTTTCTAGAAGTTCAAATAAGTGGTTCTCAAACTATATCTCAAGAATATTTGGATTTCATTCAAGACTCAAATCAGAAAAGACAAAATCAGAAAAAGTCTATACACCGGTTTAACCGACGCTCTCAATTTTCCATACGTCGGTTAAACGAAGTCAGCAGAGTCTGGACAAATTCAATACACCGGTTAAACCGACGTGTTTGAATTTAACGTCGGTGCATTAGTCCAGAGTTGGTTTTTCCAGGGCAATTCAAGTTCTATTCACCGGATTAACCGACGCTGTTTGAATCAAGACGTCGGTGCAATTGACCAGTGAGATGGTTTTTTCAGAGGAATTCAAAAGTTATACTCACCGGTTAAACCGACGATAGGTTTGAGTTAACGTCGGTGCAGTTGTCCAGAGACTTGGTTTTTCAGTGGTTCAGTGGACAACTACACTCACCGGTTAAACCGATGCTACGTCGGTTAATCTGCCCCAGTTGCAACGGCTAGTTTTCAGAAGAGGCAGTTTACATTCACCGGTTAAACCGACGATGACAATGGGGGGTACGTCGGATTAACCGGCGCTACGCAGTTTTCTGGCAGCTTTTCTCCAACGGCTCTATTTGTGTGAGCTGCCTATATATACCCCTCCAATGGGTCATTTCGCCCACTCTTGACACCAGGCAACATCAAAACACTCATACCATAGTCAAGAGCCACCTTGAGCTTCATCATTCACATACTTGTGCATTCAATCAATCAAGAAGCAAGATTAAGGACTTGAGTAGAGAGAAGCTAGTGTGCATCCGTTCTTGGTGATCGGTTCTTGCTCAAGTGAAGGCCTTAGCTTGTTACTCTTGGTGATTGGCATCACCTAGGCGATCTTGGTGATCGGGGTGTTTCTCGCGGAGCTTGCCAAGGATTGTGGGAGCCCGGAGAAGAAGATTGTACGTGGCTTGATCTCCACCACGCCGGGATGGTGAACGGAGACTCTTAGTGAGCGCCCTCGTCTCGGTGACTTGGGAGGTGACAAGACTCTTTGAGAGTGTCACAACGTGGATTAGGGGTGTGTGCCAACACATCGATACCACGGGAAAAAATCCGGTTGTCTCTTGTCCATTCCTTTTATTCAAGCATTTTCCTTCATGCAATTTACTCATGTGCTTGACTTAGAGATCATAACTTAGCTCTACCTTGCTAGGCTTTACTTTGTTTTATCTCTCTTAGCTTGTGTAGGTAGCTTAGTTATCCGGTTGGTGAATTGGTGCCCTACTAGCTTTGCATAGGTTAAGGTTGCCTTACTTTGTTTTAGAAATTGAAAAAGGCCCAATTCACCCCCCCTCTTGGTCCATCGATCCTTACAATTGGTATCAGAGCCTCGTTGCTCATTTGGATCATTAGGCTTCACCGCCTAGAGCTATGGCCAAGATGGGTGGTTCGCCGCCTCACTTCGAGGGCAAGAACTTTGCTTATTGGAAAGTTCGCATGGCCGCATACCTTGATGCGATTGCCCCCGAAGTGTGGTTGGCCACTAAGACCGGATTCACCGGAACTCCCACCGCCGAGCAATTAAAATGGAATGCAAAGGCTAGAAATGCAATTTTCGAAGCCATTAGTGAGGAAGTCTTTGCTAGAGTAAATGGCATGGACTTAGCAAGTGATATATGGAAAGAGCTAATTGAAATTCATGAAGGCTCCACAAAAGTCCGTGAACAAAAATATCACTTGTTTAGAGCTAAGTATGATTCTTTTAAAATGCTAGCTCATGAAAATTGCAATGATATGTACTCTCGCTTGAATGTCATTGTCAAGGACATTAATGCACTTGAAATATCCAAAATTGACAGTGCCTCCATAAATCGCAAGATTCTCATGCTCCTCCCGAAGCCCAAGTATAACATTATCAATGCTATGCTTCAAAAGGAGAATCTTGACACAATGGAAGTAGGAGAACTTGTGGGCGAAATTCGTGCTCATGAGATGAGTATCCTTGGTATGTCCGAAGAACCAACTTCAAGCAAATCAATTGCTCTAAAGACCAAGGCAAACAAAGCCCGCAAGCTCAAGATGATCAAGCAAGACTCAAGCTCAAGCAATGAAGAAGATGATCATCATGAAAGCTCATCCGATGTTGAAGATGATGGAGAGCTCGCTCTTATGATGAGAAAGTTCACCCGCTTGAATGACAAGATCAACAAGAAGGGGTTCAACTTTGACTCTAAAAAGGGAATGTTCCGGCCAATGGATGTCAAGAACAAAATTTGCTACAATTGTGGAGAAAAAGGTCACATCCGTCCAAATTGCCCCAAGCCGGACAAAAGAAACAAGGATCACAAGAGCAAGCATCGCCATGATTCAAGCGATGATGAAGAAGAAGAAAGGAAGAACAAAAACAAGAGACTTGGGAAGAAAAAGAGCCATGACAAGAAGACCAAGCTCTTCCCAAAGAAGAAAGGGCACACCAAGAGAAGCTTCTTGGTGGAAAAACAAGAGTGGGTGACGGATGTCTCATCAAGCGAAGATTCAAGTGATGAAGAAGACATAGTCACCATCGCCCTCACAAATGAAGAACCATCACTACCTCCACCTCCAATGTGCCTCATGGCCAAAGGTAACTCTAAGGTATGTGAGAGTGAAGATGATAGTGATGATGAGCTTGACCCTAATGAGTTTGCTAATCTTATTAATGAGTATACATCCGTCATCAAGAGGGAAAAGGGCAAAGTCAAGGTTCTTGAGAGCACTCGTGCCAAGTTAGAGCTTGCCCACTCCGATTTGCTTGGTAAGTACAATGACTTGCTCAAAAAGCACAATGAGTCACTTGTACTTACTAAGCAAGTTGAAGAGAGCCACAAAAAGCTTAAACAAGAGCATAGGGAGTTGGCTCACAAGTATCAAGAACTTGAATTTGCCTATGAAGCAATTGACTCAAGTCTTGAGAACTTTGCTCATGAAACTATTGAGAAGGTCAATGCTTCTACTTCATGTGATGACCTACTCATTAATACAAATGCTACTAATGCTTTGTCCAAGCTTGCACCTTCTAGGGAAAAGGAATTAATGGATCAAGTTGCAAGCCTCAAGAGTAGTGTGGAGAAGCTCTCAAGAGGAGAATACATCCACAAGGAGATTCTCTTCAACAATGCCCGTGACTATGGCAAGAGAGGTCTTGGTTCATTTCCGGAGCCAAACATAGCTACTACTCCTTCTCCGGAGATCAAGATTAGCTTCATCAAGGAAGTTGGTTCATATTGCCAACATTGCCAAGTCACCGGGCACCACACTAGGGAGTGCACCCTACCATCACGTCCTCTTCCCACTTTACCTAAGAATTACTCATCAATGTTTGAAAATAACCATTTTCTCTTGAGTAAAGTGAAGGGCAAGGTGAAGGCCAAATTCATTGGCAAACTCACTAAGGAGTCAAAGAAAAAGCTCCCCAAGCAACTTTGGGTCCCAAAAGCTCTTGTCACACATGTGCAAGGCCCAAAGCTTGTTTGGGTTCCTAAAACTCAAAAGTGAATTCTCATGTGTGTAGGTGAACTACAAAGCCGGTGGAAAACATTGGGTACTTGATAGCGGTTGCTCTCAACATATGACCGGCAATGATAGCATGTTCACCTCCCTTGAAGACCCCGGCGATCATGAACATGTCACCTATGGTGATAACTCAAGGGGAAAAGTTTTAGGTTTGGGTAGAATAGCAATTTCTAAAGATTTATCTATTTCTAATGTTTTGTTTGTAGAAGCACTTAGTTTTAATCTTATTTCAATTGCTCAATTGTGTGATCTTGGACTAACGTGTGCCTTTGACAAGAATGGTGTTGTAGTAACTCATGAAAAAGACAAGTCATTGGTATTCACGGGGTTTAGGCATGGCAACATTTACTTGGTGGATTTCTCTTCAAAGCAAACAAGCACCATGACATGCCTCTTCACCAAGTCTTCTCTTGGGTGGCTTTGGCATAGAAGAATTGCTCATATTGGCATGAGCAACCTCAAGAAAGCCCACAAGAGAGGGATGATCACCGGCTTGAAGGACGTCACCTTTGACAAGAACAAGCTATGTAAAGCATGTCAAGCCGGGAAGCAAGTTGCAACACATCATCCCATCAAGACGATGTTGTCTACCTCCAAGCCGCTCGAGCTACTTCACATGGATCTCTTTGGTCCAACTACATACAAGAGCATTGGTGGTAACCTCTATTGCCTAGTAATTGTTGATGATTTTTCACGTTACACTTGGGTTATGTTTCTAGGCGATAAGGGTGAAACTCCGGAACTCTTCAAGACATTTGCAAGAAGAGCTCAAAGGGAGTACAACTCCCCAATTGTGAAGATCCGGAGTGACAACGGCACCGAATTCAAGAACATGAAGATTGAAGAATGGTGCGATGAAGAGGGCATCAAGCATGAGTTTTCCGCCACCTACACGCCTCAACAAAATGGAGTGGTGGAAAGAAAGAACAAAACTCTCATCACCCTAGCTAGAGCAATGTTGGATGATTATGGCACGTCCGAGAAGTTTTGGGCGGAAGCAATCAACACGGCGTGTCATGCATCCAACCGAGTATATCCTCACCGACTCCTCAAGAAAACTCCATATGAGCTCATCACCGGGAAGAAACCAAATATATCATACTTTCGAGTCTTTGGTTGCAAATGCTTCATCTATAAGAAGAAAAGGCTCGGTAAGTTTGAAAGTAGATGTGATGAAGGTTTCTTTCTTGGTTATGCATCAAACTCCAAAGCATATAGAGTATTCAATCAAACCTCCGGGTTAGTTGAAGAAACATGTGATGTGGAGTTTGATGAATCTAATGGCTCCCAAGAGGAGGTTGTTGGCTATGAGAATGTAGGTGATGAGGAGATTGATGAAGCTTTGAAGAATATGTCCATTGGGGATATCAAGCCGGAAGAGGTGCATGAAGACAATGATCAAGGGGGAGGACCTTCCTCATCTACACCAAGCACCTCCACGGCGCCCCAAGTGGATGAAGATCAAGAAAAAGATGATACACAACCTCAAGAAGATGTGCCAACGCCAACACCCCAAGTTCAAGAACAAGAAGAGCAAAGTGTTCCACCACAAGCACAAGTCACTCATGATCCACCCCAACAAGCATCAACGCAAGTACCGCTAGTGAAGCATGGTCGCATCTCCAAGGATCATCCAATTGGTCAAATCATTGGTAGTCCTTCCAAGGGAGTAAGAACTCGCTCTAAACATGCTTCATTTTGCGAACATCACTCGTTTGTTTCTTGTATTGAACCCACTAGCATAGAGGAAGCGCTTGAGGACTCGGATTGGGTGATGGCCATGCAAGATGAGTTGAACAACTTCACCCGCAATGAAGTTTGGGTCCTCGAAGCTCCTCCAAAAGACAAGAACATCATCGGCACCAAGTGGGTCTTTCGGAACAAGCAAGATGAACATGGGGTGGTGGTACGCAACAAAGCAAGACTTGTGGCAAAAGGGTTTTCTCAAGTCGAAGGTTTGGATTTTGGTGAAACTTTTGCTCCGGTCGCAAGACTTGAAGCTATCCGTATCCTTCTTGCTTACTCTTCACATCATAACATTAAGTTGTATCAAATGGATGTGAAAAGTGCATTCTTAAATGGCGTTATTAACGAACTTGTTTATGTTGAGCAACCTCCCGGGTTTGAAGATCCGAGGAATCCTAACCATGTTTATAGGTTGCACAAGGCACTCTATGGGCTCAAACAAGCTCCAAGGGCTTGGTATGAGAGGCTTCGTGACTTCCTAATCATGCAAGGCTTCAAGATCGGGAGGGTGGACACCACGTTGTTCACAAAAGACGTCAACGGGGATCTTTTCATTTGTCAAATTTATGTTGACGATATTATTTTTGGCTCAACTAATGATTTGCTAAGCCATGAGTTTGCTACCATGATGTCTAGGGAATTTGAGATGTCCATGATTGGCGAATTGACCTTCTTCCTTGGTTTTCAAGTCAAACAAATGAAGGAAGGGACATTCATCCATCAAGAAAAGTATACCAAAGATATCTTGAAGAAGTTCAAGATGGATGAGTGCAAGCCAATCAAGACACCCATGGCAACAAATGGGCATCTCGACTTGGATGTGGACGGTAAACCGATTGATCAATCTCTCTATCGTTCTATGATAGGGTCTTTGCTTTACCTTACCGCATCTAGGCCCGATATAATGTTTAGTGTGTGCTTGTGTGCCCGCTTTCAAGCTAACCCAAAGGAGTCACACCTTTCGGCTGTGAATAGGATCCTTCGGTATCTCAAGCACACTCCTAGCATAGGCTTGTGGTACCCCAAAGGCGCTAGTTTAGATCTCTTGGGATACTCGGATTCGGATTTTGCCGGAAGCCGTGTGGATCGCAAGAGTACCTCCGGGGGTTGCCACTTGCTTGGGCGTTCTCTAGTTTCTTGGTCGAGTAAGAAGCAGAATTCCGTGGCTTTGTCCACCGCGGAAGCGGAATATATAGCGGCCGGTGCATGTTGTGCCCAAATCCTATATATGAAGCAAACTCTTTTGGACTTTGGTGTGAAACTAGATAGGATCCCACTCCTTTGTGACAATGAAAGTGCCGTAAAAATTGCCAAGAATCCAGTTCAACACTCTCGCACAAAGCACATTGATATTCGCCATCACTTCTTGCGTGATCACGAAGCCAAGGGGGACATTTCCCTTCAAGGTGTGAGATCCGAGGAGCAATTGGCGGATATATTCACAAAACCTCTAGACGAGAGTACCTTTGTTAGGCTAAGAAATGAGCTCAATGTGTTAGATGCGGCAAACGTCATGTAAGTTGCCATGTCATATAGAAAAATGCATACATATAGGACACTTGTCTAACCATGGTAAGATAGTGATGAGCAAGGGTTTGGCTAGAGGTGGTGGTCCACTTGTTTTCCTCTAGGCTTGTAGAAAGGCTCATCATGAAGAAGCTTCCCGTGGGTTCAAACTTGACAAGTAGATCTTAATTTCTTGTTATGCATTTCTTGTCATATAGATGTGCACTTCATGTTTACTATACTTTCGCATGTGGTTGTAGTTTGCATCATCATTGCATGCGTAAGGGTCACAAAGGAGATCACTTGATGAAAATGAGACTTGTTTTCATATACAAGATCTTAATTCATGAAAAGTGAAAAGAGCAAAGTGTTAGGTGCGTTATTGCCTAGTGAGCAATGTCATGATGAGTTTGAAGCTTTCTATCTTCAATATTCCTATGACATGGCTCATACATTTTATTTGGCGCTTTGTCTCTCTTGCGGCTTTTCCTTGTGTTTAAAAAGAAATTTATTTAAGCAAGTGTGCTATACTATTTATTTTGAGGGGTAAAGTCGCCTATGCAAGTCCATTAACTTGAGTTTATTTGAATTTTATAAGTTTATTGGACTTAGCATAGAAGAGTGAGCTGAGTATGGGTTTTTTTTTTTTTTTTTTGGCTTCACCGGTTAAACCGACGTTCAATGGAGCATCATCATCGGTTCAACCGGCGTTACTAAAGTTTGTCTCAGCTCAGTCAAGTTTCAGGCGTTCAACCGGCGTATACAAAAGTCACATCATCGGATCAACCGGTGATCATAAATGCAAAACAGACCTAGCAATCAACCGGTGCTTTGATCAATCAACCGACGAGTTCATTTTTGACATCATCGGTTCAACCGGCGTTCAAAAACAGATCTGGTAGAGCCTCGGGTGAACTACACCGACGCAATCAACCGGCGCTCATACCCTAGGCGTCGGATCGACCGGTGTAAAGGAAAATCGCGGGTCCCACCTGTCATATATGAGTCGTGCTCGAGCCGCCGCCTCTCTTTCCTCTGTTTCGCCCGCATTCATCTCGAGCCGCCGCCGCCTTTCCTTCTCGCCGCCACCGTCTCTCCACACCGCCGCCGTGCGCCCGCGCCGCCACCACTCGCCGCCGCTCGCCTGCACGTCAAGCCGCCGCCGCCGCGCCCTCGCGCTCGCCCAGCGCCGCCCGTGCGCGCCTGCGCCGCCGCCTGCGCTCGCCGCCGCCGCCGCTTGCTTTCCGCCCTCACCGCCGCATGAGTCTCCCTCGCCAAGCGCCGCCGTACTCCATGCCATCCTCGTGCTCAGAGCCGCAGCCCCGCGCCGCAGCCACATCCGCAGCACCTTTTCACCCAGTGCTCGCCAGGTGCTCGACGTTTTGCCTGAGCTGTTTCTTTCGCGCCGCGTTCGTGTTCCGCACACCGTCAGTCGAGATGGGTCGCGAGAAGAGGAAGGGTAAGGAAGTTGTGGTCGAGAAGCCCGCTCGCAAGCGGACTCGTGCAGAGAAGGAGGCCGAGAAGGCCGAGATGGTGGCCAAGGCCGCCGAGGAGCAGGCATCAGGCCGCGCTCGTCCGTTCCAGATCAGGGAGGACCCCAGAGGCAGAGGCAGAGGCAGGGGCATGGGCAGAGTGAGAGGTGCCAGGGCCACCAGAGCCGCGACAGCAGCAGCAGCAGAGTCAGATCAGTCAGATACAGCTGCAGATTCAGATTCAGAGGCAGAGCAGTCCGAGCAGTCTCAGGGGCAGAGCACACAGGAGTCACCGACTCTACGACGGTCTGGCCGCACTCGGCAGACATCCCCAGCAGCAGAGACTTCACCAGCGACCGAGCGTCGCACTGGACCGAGGACGCGAGGAGGTCACCAGCCACAGGAGCCTCGCAGGTCCACAGCTGCAGCAGCAGCAGCTCGTAGAGCCGAGGCCCTAGAGGCCGAGCGCGCAGTGTTCCGTATGGACACTGTTGTGCGTCTGGAGCCAGGTGTGCTGCTCCAGAACTTGACCCGAGCCAATGCAGCCAAGGTCAAGAGGCTCAGGTGGAGTGTTGACGAGGAGGTCTGGTTCCCGGTGACCCGAGACAGCAGAGTCGACAGGAGGTTCTGGACTTTGCTACAGGCCAGTTTCTACGAGACCTACCAGAGGCGGGGCCACCGGATCTTTCAGCACAGGGTTCTTGACTGGGTCTCACTGAGGACAGCCGCAGGGGGAGCAGATGTGAGAGCACACTTTGCTCACTTCAGAGGTCTGCCTAGACTACTAGAGATGGAGCAGAACCGTTATATCGAGGACTGGGTCAGAGTGTTCTACGCTACAGCTTGGATAGCCCCCGAGCGCAGAGCTGTACACTTCATGTTTGGAGGGCAGGACTTTGGTTTGTCGAGGGCGACCATTGCTGGTATTCTTGGAGTTGACCTGGTCGACGTCTCGCTGCACGAGAGGGTTTACGGGGACTCAGATCCACCCCGCAGGGCGATGGTTGGCGGGATTGCTCCTTCTCACGAGGCGATCACTCAGTGCTTCCGCCAGCCGTTCCCAGCCTCTTACGCCAGAGTGCCGAGCTTGCTGACCCCAGAGGCTTACGCTGTTCACATGGCACTCCGGAGGACTCTGCTACCGAGGAGTGGCTACCCAGAGGGGTTTACGGGACTGCAGCAGCTCCTGCTTCTACACATCCTCACTCACGAGCCTTTTGACATAGTTGACTTTATTTTGGCTGAGATCGAGGATGTGATCACTGATGGGATGGGTGTGGTGCGACAGTTTCCCTATGCGCACTGGATCAGTTACATATGCTCTATGATAGTGCCAGCAGAGTCACCCATCAGTGTCCCTTACCGTCACGACGAGGCTCCCAGGTTCCCTGTCTACCGACCCACAGCTCCACAGGACAGGAGGAGGGGCAGACACGCAGATAGAGCAGCGATGGCTCGACTGTCACCAGAGGTTCAGGCACGAGTGGCAGAGGAGGATGAGGCACTCCTAGCAGCAGAGGCACAGCTTCCCGGGGGAGATGATGAGATTCACTGGTCTGAGCTTGAGTCAGACTCCTCCGACGACGTTGAGTACTTTCCTTCAGCTGCCCCAGCCAGTCACGATCACGAGGCAGGAGGTTCAGGACAGCCAGCACCTCCGACTTCAGCAGCTGCTACAGTCTCTGAGTCTCAGGTGACTCAGCCGTCCGAGCTCACTTCACTACTACAGCAGCTCGTGACCCAGCAGAGAGAGGACAGGCTTGCTCAGGAGGAGGCCAGGAGAGCCCATGAGGCCCAGATTGCTGCTATACAGAGAGAGGCCGCCCGAGAGCGGGCTGCGACCGAGGAGCGGTTTGTCGGCCTCATTGACAGAGTTTCACAGAGGACAGACGCTCAGTTCCAGCAGATGCAGCAGGGCATGATGGCGATGTTCGGGATGATCTCCCAGCTTTACTCTCACACCGGACTCGCCCCACAGCAGCAGCAGCCCGGACTTCAGGGTGTTGGAGCACCTCAGCTTGCCATCACACCAGCTCCTCCTCCTCCAGCTCCTACTGCAGCTCCAGCTACCTCAGCGACACCGGAGACCACGTTCTCGATGTCAGCACTCTTTGGGTCTGCCGGTCGTCCGCTCTTTTCACCACTGCCAGCGACCACACTCTTTCAGGACTCACCGTCAGCGGTTCAGTCGGTCGCCCTCCCCTCCTCACTTCAGGCAGCACCTTCAGGGGGAGGAGCAGTAGAGGAGTCCCTGCTTCCACAGTCGACGCAGCCGGCAGCCTCAGCAGTCACCTCTTCAGATATTGATACTTCTTCTGCTGACCCGGTTACGACTTCTACGGATCCTCTACCAGGCAGTGCCAGCACGAGAGCCTCCACGACAGTTACTCCCCCAGTGAGCTCAGACCCAGACCAGCAGCTTCCGTCTGTCACCGAGGGTGAGAGTTCTCCGTCCGACGACGACGACCCGGACCGCTTCGTCGCCGTACCACGACAGCACGACCCGTAGCTCGCCTTTTGGTGCTTTGATGCCAAAGGGGGAGAGGTGTTAGGGGGAGCACCAGAGTTAGGGGGAGGGTAGAGCTAGAGAGAGCTCGTAGTTATCAGGACTTTGATTCTTTGTATCACATTTGGTGTTAATTCATGGATATGGACTTTTGTCGCTTGAGTATGCCGTTCTTTGAGACATATCTATGGATTTCGTTTGAGCCTTTGAGCTCTTTGGTCCTGCTTTCGAGTTTGCTTGTGTTTATCCTGTTTTATCTTTCTCGCTCTCTCGTTATTTATGTTTGTGTTGTCATCAATCACCAAAAAGGGGGAGATTGTAAGCATCTAGGCCCTCAAGGTATGTTTCGGTGATTAATGACAACCATTATTGTGACTAATGAGTTTGTGCAGCTTAATAGATCATTATCGCTCCTTTGGTCATATGTCAAAAGAGGCCCCTAAATTTCGGTTATTCTAAAAGGCGATCTCGGTTTTCAACTTATATATGTCAAGGCTAAGGATCTTTCTAGTCCTAAGTGTCACAAGGTTGAGAAGGACACTTAGGTTAGTATAGGTTTTATAGTTTTGTAGTGATCGCACTATTAAGAGGGGTTAAGGCTTAGTAACTTGAGCATGGACATGGTCATTTGAAAATGGATGCATACTATGGTCACTCAGGTTTCTAGAAGTTCAAATAAGTGGTTCTCAAACTATATCTCAAGAATATTTGGATTTCATTCAAGACTCAAATCAGAAAAGACAAAATCAGAAAAAGTCTATACACCGGTTTAACCGACGCTCTCAATTTTCCATACGTCGGTTAAACGAAGTCAGCAGAGTCTGGACAAATTCAATACACCGGTTAAACCGACGTGTTTGAATTTAACGTCGGTGCATTAGTCCAGAGTTGGTTTTTCCAGGGCAATTCAAGTTCTATTCACCGGATTAACCGACGCTGTTTGAATCAAGACGTCGGTGCAATTGACCAGTGAGATGGTTTTTTCAGAGGAATTCAAAAGTTATACTCACCGGTTAAACCGACGATAGGTTTGAGTTAACGTCGGTGCAGTTGTCCAGAGACTTGGTTTTTCAGTGGTTCAGTGGACAACTACACTCACCGGTTAAACCGATGCTACGTCGGTTAATCTGCCCCAGTTGCAACGGCTAGTTTTCAGAAGAGGCAGTTTACATTCACCGGTTAAACCGACGATGACAATGGGGGGTACGTCGGATTAACCGGCGCTACGCAGTTTTCTGGCAGCTTTTCTCCAACGGCTCTATTTGTGTGAGCTGCCTATATATACCCCTCCAATGGGTCATTTCGCCCACTCTTGACACCAGGCAACATCAAAACACTCATACCATAGTCAAGAGCCACCTTGAGCTTCATCATTCACATACTTGTGCATTCAATCAATCAAGAAGCAAGATTAAGGACTTGAGTAGAGAGAAGCTAGTGTGCATCCGTTCTTGGTGATCGGTTCTTGCTCAAGTGAAGGCCTTAGCTTGTTACTCTTGGTGATTGGCATCACCTAGGCGATCTTGGTGATCGGGGTGTTTCTCGCGGAGCTTGCCAAGGATTGTGGGAGCCCGGAGAAGAAGATTGTACGTGGCTTGATCTCCACCATGCCGGGATGGTGAACGGAGACTCTTAGTGAGCGCCCTCGTCTCGGTGACTTGGGAGGTGACAAGACTCTTTGAGAGTGTCACAACGTGGATTAGGGGTGTGTGCCAACACATCGATACCACGGGAAAAAAATCCGGTTGTCTCTTGTCCATTCCTTTTATTCAAGCATTTTCCTTCATGCAATTTACTCATGTGCTTGACTTAGAGATCATAACTTAGCTCTACCTTGCTAGGCTTTACTTTGTTTTTATCTCTCTTAGCTTGTGTAGGTAGCTTAGTTATCCGGTTGGTGAATTGGTGCCCTACTAGCTTTGCATAGGTTAAGGTTGCCTTACTTTGTTTTAGAAATTGAAAAAGGCCCAATTCACCCCCCCTCTTGGTCCATCGATCCTTACACCTGGGGATGTGGCCACGTGGCCACCGCCTTTGCGTGGATGCCTCTGATGCTCTCTGGAGGTAGTGCTTAAGACAGTTTGTCCAACCAACGTTTTCTTGGGCCGGGCGGCCTAAACAAGGGCGGGCAGCCTGGCTTTGGTGGCATCTCGTCCCTCTGTTGCACCGTCATGCTCCTCAATGGCTGGATATTGCTCCTGGATGGGTACACATCTTGTTCTCTGATTGTGGACCCAGATTCTTCTTTTGTGCTTAGGGACTCAAGCCTTCTGGTTCCAACTTGTGAATTTTGATATATTTCCTATTGGATTGGCCTAGATTCTCCCTCAAGGTCACTTTGGTAAAGTTTCATGCCGAAACAGTTGGTATGCCCATCGACCGGACTCGGGCCTTCCAATCCAAACAGTGTTTGTTTTGGCTCAAAGTTGGATATGTTGTTCCTTAGATCAAATATACACCAAAACTTGTGGAACTCATTAAATATAATGGTTGTGGCATGATTATGTCCTATGTTTCATGAAATCAGGCGGAGCGTTGGCGCCGAAAATCACCGATATCGACCGCCAACACACCCCCGCAGCCAAACTTTGCTCGCCACGAGCAATAAGGTCGAAAAAGAGCGAAGCCTGGTTTCATGAATTCAAACTATACATATGAATTATTTCTTAGCTTTCTTTGCATACCTTGGATTCCGGGTGGCTAACATCGTCACTTTCATCTATTGATCCTCGAAACGTGTCACCAAGAATCAATAAGTGCCTTCCTTCTCGGATCTTGAATGATTTTTAAACTTTTTGAAAATGAGGCAAACTCTTGAATGCTCAATTTACTAGGGCACTCCTGGTGTATGATCCTCACAAAGGCAAAGCCCTCTCATGTGTATATATGGTAACAGATGTGTGTTCTCATCTTTTCCATTCAATTTGCAAATTCAAACAATGTGTTTCTAAGTAGCAATGCTATCCAAATACTTTGATCATGTGCAGGTGTAAGCAAGGACACATGTCCGTCATTTATACTTTTGCTCTTGTCATCTTCCCCTTCTTCTTCTTCTCTTTTTCTCTCTTTTTTTTAATGAGGGACCATGAGCATGATGACTCACTTCCTATTCTTTTTTTTCTTTTAGGGGATGACGAGCTTTAGTATGATTGTCATGACTGACGGACAGTGTTTGGTGTCGTGTTCGTAAATGATCAAGGTACCGAATGTGCATAGCATAATTTGAAAAGCAACATGTTTGAATGAGCTCAAAATGTACAAGATGGCTATGTGGAATCGTAAAGCCTTTCTCATATATGTATGTGGCATTGGTGGAGTTTGGGCATGAGAGTTGCCATGGTTTTATTTTTGAAATAAATTCCTCCATGTCCTTGAATTAGAGCAAGTATGAATTTGGATCAAAGTATCATAAGGGTCAATTGGCAAAAGATCTGATGATCCTTACAATATTAGTTCCAAAGGCATGTAAATACTTGCATGAGAAATAAAACTTAGGCACAAGTTGGTTTTCATGAAAGAATTTCATCTTTCTCTATGTTCCAAGTTCAAAATTTTATTTGAATTAATTCATGCATCATTTGAACTGAATATTTAGAGAAGTGAGCTACAGAGATCGCAAACCTGCACCACGAGAAAAACTTGGTGTTTCGCTGCCAGTGGGGCCGAGCGGCCTAGGAGTAGGCCGGGTGGCCTGGCTTTGTGCTAATTTTCAAAGTTCCTTTTGCAGGGAGTCCGTTGCGCTGCGTATGTCACATATCCACTGGGTTTTTCTAAGGATCGTGAAATCAATATGCCGGCCGGCCTGGAGTAGGGCGCTCGGCACCTGCTAATGGCGAACTGCGCTCAACTTTTTCGGGTGTTCTCCCAACGTTACTTGAACTTGAATTCTCTGGGTACTTTGTGAAAGGTTAGAACAGAGGTGTGGTTGGCACACAAGTGTGTACCAACCTGTAACACCCTAGGCACCACATAGCCTAAGATGTCACTCAACACCCTTCTCACAAGCTGGAGTATTAGAAACTCGACAGCTTAATGTTAGAATAAATGGGCCAATAGCCTATTTAATAAAATGATCAATAAATCTCAAGGCCCATATTTTTAAGGGGTAGTTACAATTGTGATAATACCACGTTGATGGCCATCAACAAATAACCAGAAACTGATCTTTCAATAGCTGGTTAATGGTTGTTAACAAATGACCAAAAACTGATCTTTTAATGGCTGGTTGATGGCATTAACCTGGGTACTCAAAGGTTGACTGGTTGATGGCATTATCCTGGGTACTCAAAGGTTGGCTAGTTGATGGCATTAACCTGGGTACTCAAAGGTCTCCCCTAAAGCCTAATAAGAGAAGCATCACGTCCTTTGTCTTTCATGGGAAAAAGGATAGAGCTCCTCTACTGTGCTGCATTTTTGTTCATCCGCGTTCCGGCGATCTGAGTGCATGGACTTCGCCGGAAGAGCAGGCCTCCGAAGCTACGCCCTCACCGAGACTCTGCACCCAAGGAGTAGAGGAGTGATCAAGTTTTTGGGGAACGCACTTGCGTGACTGCTCACTGCAAACGACTACTTCGTCTACTTCCCGGAGTCGCCTCTGTACAGCGAACACCTGCACAGCATCGAGGAGAGGACACTAAAATGAGAGCAAGTGTCAAGAGCTCCACCCCAAGAGAGCCCCCCTTTTGACCCCTTGGGTCAGCTATATATATATAGGAGGGGAGGAGGTGGCAATTTGCCTCCGGCCCCTTGATGAATATAATATTTACAAATAGGCCTTTGGGCCATCACATGAGGCCTATTTACAATATGGGTTGGGCCATTGCCCCAACACAGAGTTCCTATGAAAAACAAAGAGAAGACACCATTCATGGAATGGGAAAATAAAAGATTAACACTCTCATACTTGCGTACTTGGGGCTGCTTAGCAAAGGTTAATGTACCAATTGCTAAGAAACGCAAGCTCGGGCCGAAAACAATTGGTTGTGTTTTCCTAGGCTATGCTTTTCACAGTGTTGGATATAGATTCTTGATAATTAAATCTGGAGTACCGGACATTCATGTTGGCACAATCATGGAGTCCAGAGATGTTACGTTCTTTGTGAATATTTTTCCAATGAAAGAAACACCTAGCAGTTCTAGTAATGAATTTGGTGAAACCCCTGAAAATAATGATGAAATAGTACATTTTGACCAACCACTTGAGGGAAATAATGAGAAGGATGACAATGAAGTAACTGGAAAGAGCAAGCGACAAAGGACTGCAAAGTCTTTTGGTGATGACTTCATTGTGTACCTTGTAGATGACACTCCAAGGACCATTGCTGAGGCTTATGGATCACCTGATGCTGACTAGTGGAAGGAAGCAATCAAAAGTGAGATGGATTCCATAATGTCTAATGGGACTTGGGAGGTAGTTGATCGTCCATATGGGTGCAAAACTGTAGGATGCAAGTGGGTGTTTAAGAAAAACCTTAGGCCTGGTGGTACTATTGAAAAGTACAAAGCAAGGCTTGTGGCTAAAGGTTATACCCAGAAAGAAGGCGAAGATTTATTTGACACTTGTTCACCTGTCGCAAGACTGACTACCATTCGAGTACTACTATCTCTGGCTTCCTCACATGGTCTTCTCGTTCATCAGATGGACGTTAAGACAACTTTCCTTAATGGAGAGTTGGATGAGGAAATTTATATGGATCAGCCTGATGGATACATAGCAGAAGGTCAGGAAGGAAAAGTGTGTAAGCTGTTAAAATCTTTGTATTGCCTGAAACAAGCACCTAAGCAATAGCATGAGAAATTTGATAAAATTCTCACGTCAGTAGGCTTTATTGTGAATGAGGCCGATAAGTGTGTGTACTATCATTTTGGTGGGGGACAAGGAGTGATCATGTGCTTGTATGTCGATGACATATTGATCTTTGGGACTAACCTCTATGTGATTGAGGAGGTCAAGAACTTTTTGTCTCAAAGTTTTGAGATGAAAGACATGGGAGTAGTTGATGTGATTATGAACATTAAGCTACTGAGAGATGGCAATGGTGGGGTCACACTTGTGCAGTCCCACTATGTGAAAAAAATTTGAGTCGCTTTAGATATAGTGACTGCAAATCTGCTCCCACGCCTTACGATCCTAGTGTGATGTTGCGAAAGAATCGAAGAATCACAAAAGATCAATTGAGATATTCTCAAATCATTGGCTCGCTAATGTATTTAGCTAGCACCACGAGACCTGACATTTCATTTGTTGTGAGCAAACTCAGCAGGTTTGTCTCAAATCCTGGAGATGAACATTGGAAGGCTCTTGAGAGAGTGATGCGCTATCTAAAAGGCACTACGAGCTATGGAATTCACTATTCTGGGTATCCTAAGGTACTTGAGGGCTATAGTGATTCGAACTAGACATTTGATCCTGATGAGATAAAAGTCACAAGTGGATATGTGTTCACACTTGGAGATGGCGCTGTTTCCTGAAAGTCTTGCAAGCAGACCATCTTAACGAGGTCAACAATGGAAGCAGAACTCACAACATTGGATACCGCCATAGTTGAGGCTGAGTGGCTTCGTGAGTTGTTGATGGATCTGCCGGTGGTTTAAAAACCAATACCGGCTATCCTAATGAACTGTGATAATCAAACTGTGATTGCCAAAGTGAACAGTTCAAAAGACAATATGAAGTCATCAAGGCATATGAAAAGGCGGTTGAAATTGTTAGAAAAATGAGAAACTTCGGAGTAATAGCATTGGACTACGTTCAGACTGCTAAAAATTTGGCAGATCCTTTTACTAAAGGTCTCTCACGAATTGTGATTGACGAGGTATCGAGGGAGATGGGACTGAGACCCACATGAGAGTTATGTCATAGTGGTAACCTGTCTTATTTGATCGGAGATCCCGTGAATTAGGACAGCGAAACAAACTATTAACTAATTGAGCAGGAGAATACTATCATACAAACCCACTCCGTTGAAGATGCATTTTCTCCTTTTGCTGCATGGCAGGTTTGTGAACACCTTAATGTGATCCAAGTGGCTTCTTGGAAGCAAAGATGTTGTCCTGCAGAAACATCTTTTGAGGAACACACCTATATGAGTTCGGCTGGTAGTCACAGTCTATGAGATCGGGTAATCTCTAGAGACTCATGAAAAGCCCAGGAGTACGACTTATATGCTCCAAACAGAGGGGAAGAAATTTGCAGCCCGGTATCGGTCAAGGATGTAAGTGAAACTTGTTCGCACAAGACTGACAATTCAAGGCATAGTCCATTGTTCAGTTGTGGCCAAGTGTAACTTATGCTCTACGTGGATGTTCAACCTTAACCAGGTCTCCATCGAAACACTGGTATATTAAACAGTGGTGGAAATGAACATGTGCCATGGAATTTGGTGGGGGATTGTTAGAATGAATGGGCCAATAGCCTATTTAATAAAATGATCAATAAATCCCAAGGCCCATATTTTTAAGGGGTAGTTACAATTGTGATAATACCATGTTGATGGCCATCAACAAATAACCAGGAACTGATCTTTCAATAGCTGGTTAATGGTTGTTAACAAATGACCAAAAATTGATCTTTTAATGGCTAGTTGATGGCATTGGCCTGGGTACTCAAAGGTTGGCTGGTTGATGGCATTATCCTGGGTACTCAAAGGTTGGCTAATTGATGGCATTAACCTGGGTACTCAAAGGTCTCCCCTAAAGCCTAATAAGAGAGGCATCACGTCCTTTGTCTTTCACGGGAAAAAAGAGAGAGCTCCACTGTGCTGCATTTTTGCTCATCCCCGTTCCGGCGATTTGAGTGCACGGACTTCGCCGGAAGAGCAGGCCTCTGAAGCTGCGCCCTCACCGAGACTCCGCACCCGAGGAGTAGGGGAGCGATCAAGTTTTTGGGGAATGCACTTGCGTGACTGCTCGCTGCGAACGACTACTTCATCTACTTCCCGGAGTCGCCTCTGCACAACGAACACATGCACGGCATCGAGTTTGATTGGCTACATCGAACAGGCTCGACTAGCGATGTCAGGTAACGGCGCATCTGGTTCCTTTGGAACCGGCCCTGCCTCTGGATACTTTACTTTGTGTTCATGTTTATTGTTTTTGTTATAAGCACGTTGGATCATGCTCTTATTTTTATCTATAGAAATGTAATGATTTATGCTCTCTTTTTTGGAATTAAAATGAACCGTAATTGACCTCTAATTCTAGCACTTAACCCCACAAACAGAGTAAAGTGCGGAAGCAACAACATAAATGATAATTGAAGACGATCACTCAAATAGAGATAAACAGTAAATATCATCCACAATTATTTTTATAAGGCACAAAAAAACATAACGAATTTTACTCATAAAAACATTACAGCAAGACAAAATTTGTCATTATTGTTACAAAAGCGTGTGATCAAATATGTGATGATGTGCAGCTAATCCCATCCCTTCAAGCAAAGCATGCACTTAAGCACCTGGAAGGATAAAGGTGGTGTGAGAATAAATGCTTTGCTTGAAGGTGGTGTGAGAATAAAGGTGGTAGAACAGGTTCAGCCATTAAGGACGTCAAAAACAGAATAGATCTACTACTGTCCAGAAACTCGTCAGAACAAAACTGTCATCTTTGAACTGCAATATCTCTTAAACCATAACGCCAAAAATTATGAAATAGGACTTCGTGGAAAGATCTCTGAATCCACTACAAAAAGTTCTATATGTGAAGAATTTAATTCGGCTTCTAAGATGGCCAAAACATGCGAAGAATAGAAACTGTCTGATCCATCTCTCTGCAGAGACTACTTCGAGATCAGGTCTAATCCCTCATCTATTCCAATAAAAAATCGGTAATTGCAGGCCCTAAATCTCATCCAAACCAAAGGGATTAGATCAAAACCATCTCACCTTGATCCCCCAAAGGTCTAGGGTTTGTGCAGCGCTGTCCTTCCTTCAATTCTCCTCCTATTACCTTCTCCTCTCTCTAGTCTCTCAGCAGCAGTTTTAGATCGGTAGGGTGACAAGGGCAGCAAGGGAGAGATGCACGTGAGAAACAAAGAGACATAGGGAAAGAGGAGGAGTTGCTGGTTTTTAATGGAGGGGGAAAGAATTGGGAAGAGAATAAAGCTGCATTTAGGGGAAAGGAGAACACACGTGAGAAGAAGAAAAAGTCCACGGGAGGGAGAAACGAAACTGATTCCTAATGGCCATTAAACTCACGGAATCAATGGTCAGTTACGTTATTTTTTTTTCAAATTGATCCAACCTTCATCCACAGATCATGTGTTCATGCGCCATTGGAATGAAACATATGAGTAGGAAAATGGATTCATCTTGTCGAGCTCTATGCATCTATTGTCTCAGATCATCCATACGAGTTATCATTCAAAAAACTCAATTTTTCCATCTTTCTACAAAGTGCCCAGTCAACGGCTATATGCTAATTTCTCGGGTGTTACACAACCACAAGCATAACATAGGGAAACTTTATTTTAATCAACTAAACTTTGGAAAAGAAACTAAGGTGCTGCTGGAAATTAAACAAAGGAAATAAAATTCAGCACCTGCTCCTAATCTACCTTATTTTATTCTCCCTATCTAGACCTAGATCCTCGGGTCTGGGGCCCTATAGAGCTCCTCATTCACGGTCGCCTTCGCAAGGCTTTGATCTTGGAGCAAACTTCCTTGCGAAGGGTGTCCACCTTGTCGTCCAGGTCCATGCGATCTATCTCTGACTCCACCACACGCTCATCCATGTTGTTGAGGCGGAGTTTGAGCGCGGCTAGCTGCTCACGGAGTGCTGTGATGTCGTCCTTCTCCTCCTCCTCGCTGCTATCCGTGTAGGCGTGGATCTCAGGAGGGCCCCGGATCGGTGGTGGCGATATGAATCCCTGAACCATACCCGGGGTGGAGTCAACTGACTCCCTCTCCCCACAATCCAAAGGCAGGAGCAACTCCTTCTCACGGCCGACCTTCCGCCCAACCACACGGGTGCGAGACGGACTTGGGTTGGCCGAAGAGTACTCCGACAACTTCGGCATCACTGCCTGGAGGGCAGTGACCTACATGATGTGGCCGCCGGAGGACGACGACAAAAGTTGCCTCCTGATGGCCTTCCGAGGGGAAAGAACCCCTGTGGTCCACCGTACAGGAGTGCGCGCGCGAGATCGCCCATTGCCCCCTGCTGCAGGGCTCCTGGTGGGTGACGTTGCATGAGCTGGAGGCGACTGGCGCGAGCGGGAGGCCGGGCGGCCTGACTCAGAGGCCGTTGGCCCAGCAGCGACGCGAGGGAGTTGGCCATCGGAATTGGCTCGATGGTCCGCAGGCTATAATCCAAACTCTGGCTCTAGGAGGATTTGATTGGAGTAAAAGGAGTGGAGCTGTCCAAGGCTGCGGATTGAGGGGTTCTGGGAGAGGATTGCGATGTCATGGACGTGATCTGGGCTCAAGAACTTGTGGACGAGGCTGGGGTTGCAGGGAAAGTTTGGAGTGCCAATGGAGGTGAAGCCTCCCGGTTTAAATCGACTCCAATCGCTCCACAACCTCCAAAAGATGAACATTCAAACGGCGGGGAGTGTCAGTGTGCAACGGTGCAGGAGAATGAGTCCGGGGGAGGCCGGGCGGCCTGGGTGAGGCCGGCCGGCCCCACACCCTGGAGTGTGGGCCCCAGTCTTCTAGAAGGTTCTCCTACGCCCTTTGTTGTCTAGTGTTCTTGGGGTAATTTATCTAGGGAGAGAAAGGGGAGAAAAGAAAAGAGAAGAGAAGGGTCCTAGCCAAGGATACGGCCCGTTTTAGGTCCGGCATAGATCGTAGACACATTTTCATATCTCGGTTAACTCGAAGACTTCTACATCTTCGAGTTTCGACATTTCTGGCTCGAGGAACACTTTCAACCTCATGCCATTGGCCTTGAAAATGTTCCCGTTATCGTCCTCGAGGGTTATCGCGCCATGGTCGGCGGCGTTAACCACTAAGTAAGGGTCTTCCCACTTACTTCTAAGCTTACCATGACCAAACAACCAAACGCAAGAGTTAAAGAGAAGTACCTTATCTCCCGCCTTGAATTGCTTGATCTTGATCCACTTGTTGTGCCATCTTTTCATACGCTCCTTGTACAACTTGGAGCTATGGAACACTTTTTCCCTCCACTCATCCAATTCAGCGAGTTAGATTTGCCTTTTTATTCCTGCTGATTGCAAGTCCATGTTCCACCTCTTGATAGCCCAATGGGATTTGAATTCAAGCTCAACCGGAAGATGGTAGGTTTTGCCATAAACCAATTGGTAAGGTGTCATCCCTATCGGAGTCTTGAAGGCTGTCCGATATGCCCATAGTGCCTGGGGTAACTTGCTCTTCCATCCCTTCCCCATGGCATTTACTGTCTTCTGCAGAATGTTCTTGATTTGCTTGTTCGATGTTTCTGCTTGACCACTTGTTTGGGGATGGCATGGTGTAGCAACCCGGTGATCTACTCCAAGTTCATTAAGACACTTCCTGAATGTCTTGTCGATGAAGTGTGAGCCTCCATCGCTTATCACAACTCTCGGAACTCCAAAGCGTGGAAATATGATTTTCTGGAACATTCTTTTGTAGCTCTTCAAGTCGGCCGCAACGCAAGGAAGTGCTTCGAACCATTTGGACACATAGTCCACTGCCACCGAGATGTATTCGCACTGCTCAGACATTGGGAAGTGACCCATGAAGTTGACTCCCCAAATGTTGAATATTTCCACTTGAAGATTGCTCTTATGCTCTTAAGTGGCATAGCGTCTCAGGAATTGATGTTCACGTGCTTCTGACATCTTGGGCATCGCCGAACGAATTCTTTAGCATCACCATATGTGTTTGGCTAGAAGAATCCACTCTACCAAACCTTTGCATGGGTTCGGAATGTTCCGTAGTGTCCTCCATATGGTGAGGAGTGACAACACTCTAGAATTTTTCGGGTCTCACAAAGCGGGATACTGCGGCAGAGTAAACTATTAGCACAGACTTTGAACAGATAAGGGTCATCCCAAAGGTGAAATCTGCTTAGGTGTATCAATTTCTTCTTGTCTTCTCATGGAGGTATATATCTAGTTACCATGAAGCTCACTAGATTGGTATACCATGGACTGGATGTAGTGACCTTCAGGAGAGTATCATCTCTCAAATAATCATCGATCGGTAAGTCCGATCCTTGTATTTGCGTTCGGGAGAGATGATCAGCCACACAATTATCTGCTCCTTTCTTATCTCTAATTTCTAGATTGAATTCTTGAAGGAGCAGAATCCAACGGATGAGTTGTGACTTGGCATCTTTCTTGGTAAGTAGGTATTTCAGTGCAGCATGATCCATATATACTATCACTTTAGCACCAACCAAGTAATATTTGAACTTGTCCATGGCAAATACCATGACCAATAGTTCCTTCTCCATTGTGGCATAATTAAGCTAGGATCTAGTCAGTGCCTTGCATAAGATATAGCATAATGTTGTTTATCTCTGCACTGACCGAGCACTGCTCTGACGGCGTAGTCGCTAGCATCGCACATGATCTCGAAAGGAAGATTCCAATCGGGAGGTTGAATGATGGGTGCAGTAACGAGTGCTTTCTTGAGGGTATAGAAGGCTAGGAGGCAATCTTTGTCGAAGTTGAATGGGGCATCCTAGGCAAGGAGATTTGTCAAGGGTCTTGCTATGCGGGAGAAATCCTTGATTAATCTCCGGTTAAAGCCAACATGGCCCAGAAAACTTATCACCCCCTTGACATTCGTCATGGGTGGCAATTGCTCAATTACCTCTATCTTTGTCCGATCCACTTCTATTCCTCTTTCGGACACTCTATGTCCGAGCACAATTCCTTCTCTGACCATGAAATGTTACTTTTCCCAATTAAGGACTAAGTGCGTCTCTTGGCATCTCTTGAGGACTTTATCTAAGTTCTCAAGGCATTCGTCGAAACTCTTGCCATAAACAGAGAAATCATCCATGAATACTCCCATGATGTTCTCAATCAGGTCAGAGAAGATCACCATCATGCACCTCTAAAAAGAGGCGGTTGCGTTGCATAGACCAAACGACATTCGCCTGTAGGAAAATATGCCGTATGGGCAGGTGAAGGTAGTCTTATTCTAGTCTTCTGGATGGATTGAGATTTGGTGATAACTAGAATATCCATCGAGGTAACAGAAGAATGAATGCTTGGCCTGCCGTTCAAGCATCTCGTCAATGAAGGGGAGAGGGAAGTGATCTTTCCAGGTAGCCTTGTTAAGCATCCAGTAATCGATGCACATTCGCTAACCAGTGACTATCATTTGAGGTATGAGCTCATTTCTCTCATTTTGGACCACTGTCATGCCTCCCTTCTTCAGAACCACTTTGAACTGGGCTGACCCATTCACTTCTTGCACGGGGTAGATGATACCTGCGTGCAGTAGCTTCAAAACCTCTTTCTTGACTACCTCCCTCATCGCATCATTAAGCTGCCGCTGATGTTCTCTTGATGGATTATGGTCTGGTTCCATAGGAATGCGATGGGTACATAAGTTGGGGCTGATCCCCTTCAAGTCCTGCAGGGAGTACCCAATGACGGATCGGTACTTTTCCAGGACTGTAACAAGCCGCGGAGTCTCACACTCTGTCAGCTTATCACTGATGACGATTGGTGTGGATCTGTTGTTGTGAAGAAAGGTGTACTTCAATCCAGGAGGCAGCGGCTTCAGCTCGGGAAGAGAAGGTTGCAGTTTCTCCTCTCCATCAAGCTTACTCTAGCTGTCCGAATCTGTCTCCTGGGTGAAATGAGTGGCATCTTCATCAAGGGAAGGTTGAGTTTGTCCTTCCAGTGGGTCTTGCTCCAGCCTAGCTTCTGCAATTGTGTTGCATCAACGTACTAGGCTGACCAGGATAGTTTCTTTGCCAACCTTAACCTCGAGTGTAGCTCGGTCTCTATTGGGGTTGACAAGTGGCTCTATTGGCCTTCCGACAAAGACGAACTCTACACCTTCTGGGATATCGAAGATGTGGAAGTCCAGGTAGACCCTATTGTTTCCATCACGAGGGGAACAACTCAGAGAATGCCTTGACTTTCCACGATCTGGCCATCGATCCACTTCAGGTGCTTACGAGAGAATGTCAGGGGTTGCTCGGATGATATGTGATCTGCCAAGGTCCTGGACATCACATTCACCCCAACCTTCGGATCGTAAAAGATCTCTTGCGGAATGGCGTCCCCAATAGTGCAGATGAGAATTCTCAGACTACGGTTGATCTGGACAATACTACTGCAAGATTCTACTTCTGCTGTCCATTCCTGGCTCATAATCGCAGAAAGACCCTCAATCTGTGATGTGGCTTCGGGAATGAATGCCTCAGATCTTGAGCATATGCACTTATGTTCCTTCAGCATGGTAGAAACATTGCCGAGTTCCATGTACTCTTCTTCTGAGAAGAGGTCGGGTACGAACATAGGCATATCTTCAAAGAGGGGCTCATGATCAGGGGACTTGAGTGGTTCGGTGATTTCCTCTATGTGTGGTGGAGGTGGAGAGAATGTAGCGAAAAGGATGTGGAGTTGCTGCTTTTCGGTGGGCTGATTTTATGGCTCGGGTGGATCATCGAAGACTTCTATGTACTCAGTGGAATTAAAGACCCTCTCTAGGATAGTCCTTGCTTCAGCCACTATCTTGTACATGACAGGTCCCTCGGAGGCGAGATTCAAGAAATGCGCGCTCTCCGGGTAGAGACCATATACGAAATGTTGCATCAGCATCTCCTCCTGGATATTGTGGGGTGGTCTAGAGGTTGCTAGATGCATAAATCATGCCCACGCAGCTCCAAGTCACCATCACATTTCTTGAATGAAAGCAGATGAATACAATGTGGGATCACCTTGGAGACAGGGAAAAAGAACAGGTAGAACTCGTCCTTCAACTGAATCTAATCTCCTCCAACTCTCCCTGCAGTCCGGTTGTACCGAACTTTCGCATTTCCTGTCAGAGAGAACGGGAAAAGCTTCCACCGTAGGGTGTTTTGGTTCATACAGGGTATGCTAAGGAGAGAGCAATTCTCCTCGAATTCTTGCAGGTGAGTGTAGGGCATTCGTTCTTTCTACCAGAGAAGGACTTAGCACGAACCATGGCTACGAGACTGGGATGGATCTCGTAGCCATCAGATAGGATGGGATGGCAAGATGGAGGTGGTTCCATGTACTCGTAGGATGGAACTGTGGGATAACTAGGAGAGAACTCCATGTGGAAAGATGAATGGATCGATGGATAGGTGTACGGCTGAAAAGATCTAGTACTAGTGTTGCTACTGTTCCCCGACAACGGCGCCAGAAAGCCTGTTGGCACTCCTTAGCCTAAACCAATTACTCCACAAGCACACAGAGACCGATTGTAGCTTTCACCAGGGAGTATACCTGGGATATCGAATCCAAGGAACGATAAGCTTCGACTAGTGGTCTAGAACAATTCAGCCGGACCCGCCAACGAGAAGAGGTACGAGGGTAGAGGGTCTAACTCCAGATAGATTTCCTAATTACTAAGCTATCATGATAGATTACTAACTTGATCTTCTTCGGCGGACTAAGAGAAGGACTCAGACTGGGGTAAGAAAGGAGTCCAACGTCCGTCGGCAACTACTGCTATGAAAGCAGCTGAACGTGGTGGACTACGAGAGATGGACAAGGCTGTCACCACTTGCCGCCTACCACTGTGGTACCGTGGGGTGGAACACAACCCGAGATAGCTAACCAAGCCTGGGCACCACGCCCACAGCTATCGAGCTACATACTCCTACCATGTACTAAGGTAAAAAGTAACCTCAAATAAGTAGAACTTGCTACTTACGTAGACTCAGGATCCTGCATATCAAAGGAAGTAACTAAACAAATAACTTAAGTAAAAAGTAAAACTAGCGAGATACTAAAGATAAACGAGGAACTTACTTGATTATAAATTCTCCCGAGGTGGGTACAAAGTGGGGTAAGGTCGAGAGAACTCGACTCCGCCCCTTTAGCTCGGGTTCTGCCAAAGCTCTCACCTCACGCTCTCCCTATTCTAACTAGGAGATGAACTAATCTTGAGACACTCTAGATCCAAGTGGTGTGTGTTACAACTGAGGGTGAGGGGCCCATTTATAGCAGTTAGAGGTCAGTAATCAGATAACTATTGCAAGGGTATGCTACCCCTAACTTGGCTTAGACTTCACGCGAAAGGACGACTCCAGACACTGCAGAGTGGGGCTGGGTGGCCTCCCCTAGGCCGGCCGGCCTGAGGATGTGGCCACGTGGCCACCGCCTTTGCGTGGACGCCTCTGATGCTCTCTTAAGGTCGGTGTTTCGGACAGTTTGTCCAACCAACATTTTCTTGGGCCGGGCGGCCTGAACAAGACTGGGTGGCCTGGCTCTGGTGGCCTCTCGGCCCTCTGTGGTACCATCACGCTCCTCAACAGCTGGATATTACTCCTAGATGGGTGCACATCTTGTTCTCTGATTGTGGACCCAGATTCCTCTTTTGTGCTTAGGGACTCAAGCCTTCTGGTTTCAACTTGTGAATTCTGAGATATTTCCTATTGGATTGGCCTGGATTCTCCCTCAAGTTCACTCTGGTAAAGTTTCATGCCAAAATTCCACAGTTGGTATGCCGGTCGGCTAGACTCGGGCCTTCCGGTCCAAACAGTGTCAGTTTTGGCTCAAATTTGGATATGTTGTTCCTGAGATCAAAATATACACCAAAACTTGTGGAACTCATTAGATATAATGGTTATGGCATGATTATATCCTATGTTTTGTGAAATCAGGTGGAGCATTGGCAGCGAAAATCACCGATATCGACCGCCAATAGCGTGCAGCTTCCTGGTGGCTTCCTAAGGTCGGGTTGATTAAGCTCCCCTGCTGGAAACACCGCGTGAAGGCCCCTAGCTCCTCCCTATGAACATTAGAGTGGGGGTAAAGAATGAGACACACACCAACATACCCCTTACCTCTCATCTTCACTTGGAGCTTGAGAGTTCTCCTTAGGTGCTTAGGAAGCCTAAGAGTGTAGGAAAGATTGGGAAAGAGTGAGGAGAAGTCGGGAAAGTGCCGTGGTTGTCGGCACTCTTCTAGGCTTGTACCTTGATGGAATGGTGTCAGTCAATGTAAGTGTTCGTGACTTCTTCAGTATTCAGTAATTTAAATTCAAGTTTAGTACTAGTCCCTAGCTGTTTACTGGATTGATTGTTTGCTAGTAATAGTGGATAGCTATAGTCTAAGACTCCTGATAGAGACGGATGTTCTTGGCCATGACTAGAGCTAGTAAATGCAGTGTAGACATGATGCCTAGACTAGAATTTACCCTTCGACTGTTGTAGCATCCCACGGTTTGTAGATGTAGCCTGTAGGTGGTAACAACCCTGTTCTGTGCCATCGTAATCCTCCACGTTCAGTTGCATGATAGTAGCCCCATTTTCAGAGATTCTACTTTTATCCAGGCAACCCTTTTAGCCTGACGTAAACAATTAAACTATGCTTTTCTTGTCTTAAATCCAAATCTGAATAGCCCTCTCTATCCTTGATCCTACCAGTGTTGTGTCCTTGGATGAGCCTGAACCTAGATTCAATAACCCTTGTTATACTCAAAGGTGAAAGCTATAGTGGTATCTGTGCGCTTGTGGATTCTTTCGTCACGCTCAAATATACCAATAGGGACTCATAAAGGCAAGCTTTAAACATTGGATGTCAACAACAACATCAGTATGCTTCACATACTGTCGGTATTGAGCCGTGTTGTGTCAAACACCTTCTGGCTCTTCTGGCTAGAGCTGCTCAATCACGTACTCCTTTTTCTCTTGCTTGAGAACAATTCTCAAGCTTCGGAACCTGTCCATAGAGTTAGTTCTATTCAGTTTTTCTTTATCAAGAATAATGCACAAATTGAAGCTTGATGAGCTAGACATCTACAACAGAGAGATATGCAAGGATTAGCACTACCTTCGTTAATGTTTATAACAAAAGGAATTTCTATCTGTTATGTTTTGCTAATGACCCTCCAACATTGCATAACAGGACGAGATCCAACATTTTTCTATGAAACTAATGAGCTTTGGCATCACGTCTAGGATGATGTCAAACAAGGTAAACAACATTTGCCAATCGCATCCTATGTGACTCTCATTTGTTGGGTGGAATCATATGCCCCGGCTCCCAACTCTCATGCCCTGAAGCTCAAGTCTGACTTGGTAGCTTCATCAAGTAAACCAACACTATGTTGTGGGGTCCGACACCACCCTACGGATCGAGGAAGAGGATGACATCCTACTTTGGCAGACTTACCACAAAATAATAAGAACCAATAGGTGCAGCTGTTGGAAGGGCACTCAATTTTTCATGACATTCACCATATTCATCCAAGCATTTAATAAATATGATAATAACAATCATATTGTGACAGCATGGCCTTTTTCTTCGTCACAATGAAATCAACATGCTTGTGGTGAGGGTCGACAAATGCAAGCACGTGTACCTTCATGTGCCGCCTTTTGTTGCCTAGCAACCTATCATCGATCCACCATCACCAGCGATGTGTTACATTTATATTTCAACTATTACAAACTAGTAGGAAAAATTAAATAGATTACATCATAGAATAGGCATCACATGTCGGTACACAGACCGATAAAATAATAGCCTCAACCCGGTTGTAACAACATGTGACATGCAGGCCACACGAATTACTACACACATATTATTACATGATTTTGAGGCCATACCGTCACACCATTCTCTAACGTTTCTACGAATTGATGTAACGTGTATTTTTACAATAGCCCCATCACCCGGAAATGGATAGGACTGATTTTCTTCCGCTGTTAACAATTAACAAACACGGTGTATCCACCGACATAGCCAAAAATGCAGCATATTAACCACTTCGCTACACGAACTCGTAACCTCGTGGTCTGTCGCGTGATGCTCGCACCGTTAAAATTTGATGGCCTGTTAACCAATCACGTAATTGATGAAGCAATAACGAAGTAAAGCGATCCGATTCGCATGTATCACTATCCAGCAAAACGGTTTGTTCTACATGCAACTAACTGTGTAACATATCGATTATTTCTGTGGCTGCCAACTGCTTGCGAACTCATAACTATGTAGTGGTAGGAGTACTTGTATTGTCGGTTGGTCGCTTTTGGTCTTGATATACTAGATGTTTATGATGGTTCGTTGTATATCATGACCATATATGAATGGTCCCTGCAGTGTCTACCTATCCTAGTGAGACCGAAATCCTCGATCAAGAACTTTTCTTATTAATAATGCGAAGCATTTTATGCATGATACAAAAATAGAAGGAAATTGAATCCATGACAAATAGGATCAAATTTAATAAGCACTTATAGAAGCCAAATATGTTGACAGGTCTCAATGTAATCAATTTATTCTGCAAATAGAGAATTTATTCTTCACACCGAAACCACATAATTCATTTCCTTTTAAATAACACATGCTTGTATATATATACATGTTCGCGTTTTCACAATTGCTCACAAAAAAACCTATGGTAGTCACTATTATCTGAAGATCATAAACTGTATTGGTGGACATGGTGATCCATAACAAGTACGCCATCCAAGTCCTTGCGATTTTCTTGGTTTTTCTCGGATGCATAGCCACACAAGGGCAAGGTAAGTTGTTAACGTTGGTCGACTAATAATCTTCTGCATATGAACTATTGGTGAATAAATGTGAAAACAAATTCATTGCCTGATATGTACTACCATACAGAGAAGATTTTAACCTTCTTTACATTCAATTTGTAGGTCAAGCAAGTACGGCATACCCGTGTGAGTGGTCACCGCACCATCAGTACTGCAATCCTCCGTGGTGCTACTGCTGCCCTATCACGAACAATAGGTGCTTCAAGTCATCCCAAGAATGCTGGGCAAACTGCCCCAGGTCACGCGGCTCAAGGCAGAAAATGCTCCCATCATCCTGAAAAATAGTCTGATGCATCTCAAGGGATGTACAAGGCTTATGAGAATTGATGTGACAATAAAAGTGATGCACTGCTGATTTGTTAGGGAGAAATCAGTTACCCTTTTTACTGGTGGTCGTGATCCTTTTGCAGTTTGATTTTGTTTTAATTTACCTGACAGATACCACAGCTGTGTGGTATCTTAGTTGAGTTGTCATCGCGCTGCTGCCACCAAGTTGCAGCACAGACAATTTGATGTTCCTATGAAATGGAACTGAGTATTGTGAACGAAAATTCCATACAAGTATTAAACCATTAATACTATTGTACAGAAGGTACAAATTAAAGGAACAAAAATTAGCAAAAAAAGGGTAAAGGAATGGAAATGAACTTCTACAAAAAAAAAAAAAAGCATTTGAATTGTGATAGGAAACAAAGGAAGCTGTAGATAAAGGTTTCGATGGAACTATCTGATGTGGTTAAGATTAATTCACAAGGTACGAGCCTTGTTATAGGTACTTCTTAGAAGCTTAGAGACTTTCATTGCCAAGGTTTTCTTTTAGGGATTCATTTGATAATTCTTCATTTTTCGCTTGTGTCCAAGGTATTTCCATGTTTTGAACAAAAAAATGGCATTCTAAAACATACAAGAGGTTTAATGTATATCAACTTAGCATGGACTGCTTTGCACTCTGATCAAGTAAGACTATCACCATTTGTAATATGTTTAACAGAAAGTTGTTACAAATGTGTTGGAATATTGGGCCTAGTCCATTTAACAAATCTAAAAATTCCAAATAAATCTCAAAAATTGTAATATTGTGAGTTCTCGCACCGCCTTGGTGGGATGAAGATAAACTTCAACTGAAAAATTTGAAGATGAAATTGACTATTCCATATGTTTATTTGACCCCCCCCCCCCAGATTTTCCCTCCAGTTCTGCCACTACCTGAAGTTATAACTCTATCGTCCGAACTTCAAATCGAGCGTTCTATATATGCATTTTGATCGCATCGATGAGATCTATGCAATAGTAGAGTCAAATTTGAATTTTGACAGAGTAACTGGTTTGCTCACATCGGTCAGACCGGTCTGCATAGTTTGTGCCAATTTTTACCACCAACACATACCATTGCTAGTTTTCCAAAGGTAAACAAATAATTTTTTTGTTGTGCCTAGTAATCTTACAATGGCATATTTTTTCATGCTCCGGGCATACTCCTGTTATTTTAAGAACATGTTGTTTGTCCTTCTGTGAACCGCAATGTAAGGATAGATACGGATTGGATACAGATGAAATCGGATCCGGATGTTACCTTTTACCACATTTTAATCCGGATACGAATGCGAATGCGGATCTTCTCGAATACGAATACAAAACAGATAGTTCAAATTTGGATCCGAATCCAGATACCCTGTTGATTTGAAACATAGCGCCAATGAGAGTATCAATATACATTATCAATGATTTTTTTAGTAGATCGGAATCATTATACAAGTAAAGAGTAAAAGATAAGAAGATAGCTAATAAAAAACATACTTATCTTTGTATAGCTTTTATAAATATATAAAACTATTTTTAAATACAAAGTAAATAAATATTTAAATTCTTAATAATTAACATATATAAGAAGATTTCACCATTAAGTAAAATAAGTAATTTGACTCATATAAAATAATTTTATCATTAAATAAATATATTAGAATAGTTAAACTTAATTTTTATATCATTTATAATATTGGAGTTAACCTTATTAGTCATCTAGCTTTTTAAATAATTTAAATGGTGTACATTATCAAGTAATTAGCTATAGAGATAAATTTAAGATGGTTTCACTAATCATTTTATCTTTCTGGATACGGATATGGTCAGATATTCCACATTTATTTCGAATATGGAAATGGAGTCGGATAGAGAAAAATTCTGAAATTCGGATCCGAATATATCCATATGACATCCATATTAAAATTGGATATGAATAAAGATATCCATATTAGCGTTTTAAACGGATACGAATCCAGATAATTCGGATGTTCAGCCATCCATCTCCATCCTTACCGCAATGGGACTTTAATTTGCTTTGCATTTTCCCTTTCCGAGGTTCTTTTTGTCATCTCTACTATATGTTTCCCACACTTCCTCTTATCGTTTAGGATTTTCCACGAGTTTCATTAGTGCTCCCCAGGGCGACTCCACTGAATGATTTACCGGCCGCATGCGGGTCGATGCATAGTGTCGAAGCAACTAGGTTAGTAGTTGTGCGTTACGGGTATAAAATTCTAAGATAAATATTAGCTAATTAAACCTTGGAGCCTCACATGCTATTTGAAAATAACGCCATTAGAATAACATCATGGAATGATATAGATGTTGTAGAGCTAAATCAGTGCTCAAAATCCATCACAATTTATAATGTGATTTTAGAAAAGAGTATACACAACAATTGAAAACATGTTCCTAAAACACAAAAACAAGTTGCTTGCAACAAACATATACTTTTCAATGTACTCCTATTGATGTTCGAGTCATCAGTGCTCAAACAAGTCGTTTCATTAAGAACAATGCTAAGGAACAATTAAAAACGAAGCAGATTTACTCTTTCAGTATATTTCACGGTGGATCTGAATTTGTTTTACATATGAAATGTCTATCAGTTTCACCATGGATCATATTAACACCATCTTCCGGTTACAAGTTACCATGACATCAATTAGAAGATACATATTTACATTAAAGAATTACCATGGACAACATTTTTCTAAGAGTTTGAAGAAATCTACTATGGAACTCTTCAACTATAAGGACACCCACAACAAACTAAAGACCGACTGCAATGTTCACTAAATTTTAGCTCATTTGCACATGTAAAGTAAACAAAATAAATTGCTGACATCAAGTAGCCTAGCAATATACTCATGGTGTCCATTAGAGAAAATAAATATAGTCATCATGCTTTTCTTAATGGAGCTCACCAATGCAATCCCATGAGCTAGCACTAAATATCATACTCGAAACCTTTTTTTTTTGCACCTAAAACACCCAATAGTAAGTACAAGAGCAGGGTTCAAATGTTAAAGCAATATCGTTCTAGTGGTTTGGCATAATTATTGTTCAAAGAAGTTATTTTCGGACATAAAGAAATGATTTTCACAATAACCGTAGAGAAGTATTTTTCAAGATTTGAAGCAGTATTTTTTAAGGATATTAGAGTAAAAGTAATACTACAATTCCAGCTCACTCAACTTGACATCCTGACCTTATTCAATTTTCATTTCTATCTCCAACTCTAGCATGCATCTCTGCCTGCAACATTCTAGTCAACAGAAGTTGAGCAAGGTTACCAACAGGCCATTAGAAACAACACAACAAGAACTCAGACTACTACAAATGTAATATTTTGAAGCAGAAACCAGATGTACCAATCCAGCTTTCACCAATCAGGGTCAGTGTTCAGATATATGCCTAGCTGGACCAATCGGTCACCACTGCCCACAACTAATTATGTGCCGACCATTACTAAGCAATGTGAGAGATTTAGCCTCAAAACTATCAGAACAGAATTAAATCAGATGGGTCTACAATCTGCAGAGCATGAAGAAACATAAATTTTCATATCAATGTGTGATGATACCATGTAAACATAAATTTGCAGTGCCGGCTCGTCACGGAGGACGCGACGGCGAGCACAGACATGGGTCTGAGGTTGATGGCGGACGCGGGCTGGTTGGCAAGGGGCCCGATCGGAGTGGATCATTAGGGGGCAAGGTTGAGAAGATCTTTAGGATGGGGCAAGGAGGGGCATGGGATGGGGAGGGTGGGGAAAGCGTGGACAATTGATGCATGGATGAGGCTTGATTTGATGAGGATGGGGTGGGGCGGCGAGAGATGCGCGGCGTGGGCGTGGGCGCGGGCGCGGAGGATGGCGGCACCGCAGCGGGCAGCAGGAATCGTAGTGGCGCGGAGTGGGAGGTGCGGAGGTGAGAGGCGGGCCGGAGAGGAGGGGTGATGCGAGATGTAGATTTAAGCGATTTTAGTGAATGGCGAGATGATGGAGCAGTGGAATGACAGTCGCATGACCAACCGGTCGCCACTTCATTCTTTTTAGTAGGGGCAGATAGAGAAGAGATGTAACAGTACAAGAGATATGAATGATTTTTAATATAGAAAAATAATCTCAGTTTTATTTCAAGTATATAATTCCTGGAATTTTTATACTTATTCGAAGAAAGCTTGGTAATACACTAATACAATACGCCCATGTACAGATAAAGGAGGTATTAGCCATATTTGGATTCATGTACCCTGTGGCATCACCACGGAAGATTGGCATCTATGTTTGACGATTGGAGTCGAAACTGGGAATGTATATTACTCAGTGGCATGTGTATATATTTGTTTATGAGAGTAGGATCATTTCGTCCTTTTCAGATATTTGGCATTAAATATATAATATATTCTCTATATCACTATGTATTATTGTGCACAGCACCCTTTGTGCATATCTTCTCCAAATGGATACCATTTACTATGGAATATTTCCCAATATATCTGTACCATATCAGGCACCACCGTTTTTTGAACCAAATAAATGCCAGGCTTTATCAATTAACATATTATTACTGCTGAGTATATTTCCTCATCTGACAGAAAATCAAATCGGGCTTCTTCTATTTTATTTAAGTCCACATATCCACCAATATGCTACTAAGATATACTAGAGTCGATCTGTTTAAATCTGTTGTATTTTGTCTACCTTCTCCATCATCCATATCAATATAGCCTTCACGGAACAGTATCGCATCTCCTCCCGTTGCCGTCCATTCAGAAATCTAGACTGGGAGAGAGGAAGAGGGAGAGCGAGAGGATGCAGAGGTCTGTCTGGGTACGCACCTTCTCGTCCCCTGCCTGTGTCTACGCCATCGAAAGCTCCGACGATGGGTCGCATCGCTCCGCCATGGCCCCAAGCGGCGGGGAGGAATCACGCAAGAAGATCGACAACAAGGTAACGAAGCTACTACTGCCCTTGAACCACCGACGGCGCATCTCCCGAGCTTTGAGATCGCTGTCTTGGGGTGCCAAGAAGGAGGAGCCCACCAACAAGAAGGATGGTGGCCGCGACGAGCTGAGCGATACAGAGACGACGTTCGTGTCCGCGAACAGCTCCGAGCTGCGCTCCTCCTCTACGGACGTCGACGAATTGGAGCCCCCATCGTTTCGCCTCAGCCCGCCGCCCATCTTCCCTACCGGAAGCATCGAACGCCGTCCCCCAGCCTCCCCCGTGAAGATCGTGCGGAAGCTTCCGTTCGGGTACGTCATCGGCCGCCAGCTGGACATCCCCGCGCCGCCCCCGCCGTCTGTGACGACGCTGGCAAGGAGAATCAAGAAGGTGGTGCCGGTGATGGCCGCGCTGCACCTCCGGTCGAGATCGCAGATGGTCAAGAAGAAGGTCGGCCGTGCTTTGAAGGGAGCATGCCGGCGAGGTAGGCACCAAGGTGTGGAAGAAGCCGATGTCGCCAGCGGGAGCCATGATGATGAAGATGTGTTCTGGAAGAAGGATGTGAAGGGGCTTCGCTGCCGGCAGGTGGACGGCGACGATGCCCCATATTGAGAGGAAAGGGACTAGTGGATCGAGCGTTTCTATCCTGGTTTTCTCGTGGTGTGGATGAGCAATATAGAAATTCGGATGCATATCCCACAAAACTACAAAAGACATGTATAATCCACACTTCTGCTGCAAGTTTGTGGAATATTTCATTCAGCTGTGTACAGTTCGTTTCAACTCCACTTGGATTGGTGTCGTAAACATGGCCTATGCTTCACAATAGGAGATGCAATATGCCAGTAGACTGTCGTTAAAAGAACAGCTGGCTACGTATTGTTTTATCCAGACCAAAAAATATTTTCTTTAGTAGTATAGCATAGATGTGCCTATGATTATCATAAAAAATCCATTAACCAACAATTTTCAGAACTCGATCACTCAAAAATTATATCCCTGATTAAAGCTTTTATTTATTTGATTACAATAATTATTTAGGTATTCTGTAATATAGTGCTAAATGCATGAGTCTCGTACATTGGTCCACTTCCAAATGGTCACCTCCTACCGGAATCAATTCGAGTTTATGCGACCTTCCTCTTCTGGTGTTGGTTTATAGAGCAACCTTACTTGCTAGGCTCTCATTGTGGTCGGTGATCCTCGTAACGTACCCATAAGAATCAACAACTCCCTGTTTGGGCGCGACTAAAGTTTATTCACACCTTTTAGTCCTTTTTAGTCTCTAGGGCGCCAAACATATGGACTGAAAGAGGATCAAACACTATTCTAGCACATCCCATCATCGTCGATTCAAAATGTGCATCACCAACAGTTTAGTTACCATGGGATTTAACTCGATCGTGATAGGGTGAGGCATCACCACTAGTTTTAGAAATGTGGTTGATGCCCATTAAATAAAAAAGAGAAAAAGAAAAAAAAATGCTCGCACACCTACTGCTGGCCCGCTAGCAGCCACGCGCCTCCGCGGCCACGCTCATCAATTGCTGCGTGCCGCCGCACTGCTGCAGCATGCGCCGTCGGAGAGGGGAGGGGAGGGGTGCTAGGGAAGAAGGGAGGGTGGGAGGGCACTTGCCAGAGATGGGAAGGGGAGGAGAGACAGGAGTAGATGAGAAGAAGGGTGACAGTCCCGCGCTGCAGTGATCCTTACGCCGCCGCTTTGCTGGAGAGGGGGAGGGGATACGAGGACAACGCCATAGTACTGCAGATAGGCATGAGAGGGAGGAGAGAGGAAGAAGGTTGAGGAGCGTGCGTCGAGAGAGAGGAGCTATGAAAGGGGGGAAGCATCGGGGAAGAGAGGATAAGGACCGAGGAGGAAAAAATCTAAGGGAGAGGAGGGAGGGAGGGAGAGGGAAAAAATAGGTGGTGAAGATACTACTACGGGTCATAATACGAACCGACGGTAACGTGCACCGTCATCGCCAGTTCAAACTAAACTAGTGATGATGAGATGTTTGCGATGATGGATTTTGTAGTAAAATGCATTAGTCCATTAGTTCCCAAGGGGTGCCTAAAGGGGACTAAAGTGCCACTTTTCCACCTCCTAACCAATCTCGTCCCTATTCGATACTTGTGATCCTGTGCATTAAAATAGGGGCAACATTGTCTATGTACGGCTGGTTTAATGAAGTTTAGTCTCTGCATCGAAACAAGTAGGAACTAAAGTGATCAAATAGAGCCTTAGTTGAAAGAAGGCCACGGTACATCTTAACGATCTGCCATCCATGCACTCTGATCTTCATCCTGCATCGTTCGATTTACACCCTCCCACAAAAATCCTTGGTCGGGATGTCGTTTGGAATTTGCAGTGCCTCTATTAAGTGATCTTAGAATAATCTATTATTCTCTGTTAAGTCATCTTAAAATAATATAATATTATATGAGATCGTCGGTTAGACGACTTTAATGTGCTTGCGAGATCCATAACAAAAATACTCCGCCAAGATCTAAACTCTCATAAAAACGGTGCCTTATTTTTTATTTTCTTTTGAAAGAAAAACGGTGCCCCTACGCTCTAAGAAAAAGAAAAAAAAGACAGCCCCTCGAGGCCCACAAGCCAGCGAGATCCCGCCCCTCTCTTCTTCCCCGCCGTGCGCCCGTCCCGTCCCCAAGTCCCACATTTCCCTCTCCACCGCACACAGTCTGCACTTCCGCAAAGAGTAGAGAAGAAACCGAATCGGCGATCCACCCATCCGGCCATCCCCATTTCGATCCGTGGGCATGGCTTCCTCCTCCTCCTCCACCACCACCACCACGTACGCCAGCTCCTGCCAGTGGGACGCCCTCCCGGCGCACCTCCAGGAGCGAATCCTCTCCCTCATCCCCGTCACCGAGCTGCTCCCCGTCGCCGCCGCCTCCCGCGCTGTCCGCCGCCTCCTCCGCTCCCCGGCCTTCCACGCCCTCCTGTCCCCGCACCGCCTCGACGCCTTCTTCCTCCTCACCCCACGGCTTGTCGTCCACCCACTCTCCCGCCGCGTCCTCCGCACGCCCCCGCTCGCTGCACTCTGCCCCCCTTCCTATCCGCCCGTCTCCTCCGCGTCCCCCTCCCGCCTCATCACCTACGCCACGCTCCGCTTCCTCCCGCCGATCCCTGGCGGCTTCTACCTCCTCTCCGTCCTCGTCAAGCCGCCCCCCTCCTCCTCCTGCATCCTCGTCGCCGTCACCACTGGCGCGGCCGTGCGCTCCTACACCCTGGACACCGCTGATCCCTCCCGGCAGTGGGCGTCTAGAGGCGATGTCCCGGTTTCTATTTCGCTCTTGGGAAACGCCGCAGTCCCCGGCGACCGAAGTCAGCTCTTCGTCCTCGGCCGCGGCCCCGACGCACTCTTGGTGTTCGATCTCGCGACGGGGACATGGGAGGTGCTGTCGGTTGTGATGCCACAAGGTCTCACTACGGCACACCTGTTTGTGTACGATGACAAGCTGTTCATGGTTGGCGGGGTGGAGAGATTGGGACTTGGGCGAGGTGGAACGGGTGGTGGTATGGCGGCTGGACGACGAGAAGGAGGCGATGGTATGGAGGGAGGTGGGTGTGATGCCAGCGGAGGTGTTTGATCCGTTGGTGGCTGGTCGGCATGGCAGTTTCTGGCATTTTCAGGCGGCTGACAGATTGGGGATTCTTTGCTTGTACAATGCTGTGGATGGGAGGCTGGTCATGTTTGACGCAGCCGATGGTTTGTGGACAGTGCTGCCACGAGTGGCCGGATTGGATGCAGAGGAGAGTGGCCGGTGGTTTGGACATGTCCTTGAGCCAGGAGTTGAGCTGTTGGTGGGACAACGCCGCCGGTGATTATAAGGTTGTTCTCTTGTATGCTTCAGTCGAATGCTGACAGTACAGTATTAAAGTTATGTTATTTTCCTGGGTTCTTGATGCAATGTTCTTGTGTATAGGTTAGCTCACAATTGGTTTTGACAACTGTTAGTACTCCATTTGTTGAAGCAGAACTCAGTGAGCGCCAGGATGGGCCATGACTGCCACTAACTTTCGCTAATTTATTGAGAAAGATTTGACCTCTAAGGCTAAATTGGAGTTTAAGCATGGAATTAGCTCCCTCTACTCTGTTAACTAGATTAACCTTTGACCCCCCTAAATTTCTAACCAATCTCTGTTACTGTCTATATGGTTCTCATATTTTGTTGTTTAGAATCTCCGCTACAATAGTTTTTCTTGTTGCTAATCCTGCACTTTTTTTTTCTAGAAAGCTTTGTGATTTAGTTTTTGTCTCAATTTTCTTCACTGGTATGCATAGGCAACTCTATTATCTGTTCATGAAATGAGGTGGAATTTCAATCAGCTTCTGTAGACTCAATAACATGTTTTCCTTATGACCTAGTACTAGGTAGCCTGCCAGTAACTAATAGCTACTTCTATCATGTTCCATTTCCACGACAGATCATAGTTCGCCACTTTGCCGCCTGGTAGCTGTTTAATGTAGTGTTAATACTAAATTTACATAAATATAAGAACTTACAAGAACTCAAGAAGTGCTTCGATGCTCTGAAAACCATACACAAATTTATGCACTCAATGAGAGCCAAGGTTACTAAGGCTGGATGTTTAATTAATTAATATTATTTAGGAAGGTCTGTTGTACCACCTTGAACGACTTGGTTGCTGCCCTAGGTCCATGTCCTTCCTGAGGTTTGTTGTGTTTCCCTTCACGGATTTAGTTATTTACACGACGAACTGCAGTTCATTACAATCCTAAGAACTCAAAATGTTTGGATTTATCCTGTCCATGTTCTATTGCTACTTAGCGTTGCTTAGAATCATGCAGCATTATGTAAAGATGATCTTTCCCAGGAGTCCAAGATCCAAGAAACTACATGGGTAGGTTATGTAATCAACCAAATCAGCCTCAAGCTCCTACTAGTTTGTTTTAATTTTTATCTTTTCCCATTTCTTTTGCTTGATGTTTTTTGTGTCGTTAGACTCTGGATTGATCTTTTAGTAATGTCTTACTTGCACTTTGTCGAAAGTTACTGCTCCATTTCGAAATATAACCAGTTGCTTGAACTAAACTACTAAAGAAAGATAAAACTGAAACCACTATATTACTATTAAATGGCCTACTGCAACCAGTCAACTATTGTAGCCTTCAATAAAGAGTGCTAAGCTGAAATCTTGTGATAATTGCATTTGTGTATTTCTTCATTGAACATCACGTGGACAACTCCCAAGAAGAGTCTTTATTGCAGAACAGAGATGCCATCCTGCACAGCTCTATCCATTTGTAAAAAACAAACTGCAATCTGAATTCGATTTGAGATTATTTAATACAGTGATGCCCTGTGCTCAGTGTGATTTTGAGGCTATCATAGGAGAGTGCTATCATGTCATACATGAGCCCATTACAACGCATCAACATCAAAATTGAAATGCCGCTGGCCTGATATATTTGTGGAGGCACACACGACACACGTCTAGTCAGCCTTTCTTTTGGTATTTGGTGGCTTTATTTTTGAATATCTAAGTGTAAAACAGTTGTTTGCAAGTGTAGCAGGATGTATTTTGTTTGCAGTAGTATTTTCACGAATAGCTTGAAGGTGAGCTATAAAATCATTATCACAAACCTTATGAATGGGCATGTAGATGTTTGTTGTACTGCCTTTTGATATGGTATTCGTCATGCAGAGATGAAAATGTAATTGCTGCAGATTGCTGTGTCATGCACACTCATAGGGCCAGCAAATTTCCAGAGTTGGTACTGTTAGCATATTTAATTGATAGCCCCGTATGTTCTGGCACCTGCCGCATGTGGTTGCATTGGAATGTACTTCCCAGATCTCCTCGAATATGTAAATCCGCCCCGGCTCTTGGCGTTCTCGTAAATGAGCCTATGAAACTTCTTATTTTGAAGTAGGTTAAAATTGACCCTGTAACTGTGTTTCATTTCGGACGTGGTGTGAGTTAGCAGTGTGGTCGTGTTGGGTGCTGTGTGTTGATTGGATGGCTAGCTGGCGACTGGGGTGATGTAGGGAGGTGGCGGAGCTTTAGGGTTCGGGTTGCTGGGGGTGGGGGCGGCTCCATGGCCTTCGGCTATAGCAGAGGAGGGGGCCGGGGGTGGCGGCGGCGGTTAGACCGCCGGCGGGGGCGAGGAGAAGGCGGCGGCATAGTGGCGAGCTTGGTTAGTGTCAGTGTTTAACCGTCAAGTCTATCACGGGTATCTCCAGGGTAGTTAATTGTAGGGAGGGACTCACCGAGATTAGGAACGCGATGGTGTAAAGGAACATAGATTTATACAGTTTCGGGCCGTCGAGAGCGTAACACTCCACGTTCTGTGTGGTTGTTTGTATTGCCTCGAGAGTTGATCAATGATTGTGTGTTTTCGAGGGGTCCCTGCTCGTCCTTATATAGTCTTGGGGGGACATGATTAAATGGAAAGTCCTAGTTGAGTACTATTGGAGTCCTTCCCGATGTCTATCGGGTCTTTTATTCGACTAGTCCTACTTCTGTACGAGTAGTTACAAAATGACAAGGTCTATCCCATGCGATACTCCTTACTCTAAAATATTCTACGCCTATGAGCAGTCTCGCAGCCCCGGGTCTGACATGCCCCCGAGCTCTTCGTAGTCGAGTCCTGTAGGCGTTGAGTACTTCTGAAGGCGTTCTTCGAGTGCTTCGACTGCTTCTAGGTCCCATCATGCAATCGTGAAGTCCATTGAGTGCTTCAAGTAATCTTCCGAGTACTTCCTTGGCTGCAACGAGGCTATGAGGTGCTCAAGCCCCGAATCATCTTCTTTTATATGCTGCGCGATAAACTCGCGCTCCATATAGAGTAGCTCCTGAGCCTTAGTTTGAATCGAAGAATTAGGCTAAGGGTCAAATCTGTCTTTTTCTTTATTTTTCCATAATTTCGAAAAAAAATTGGCCATTAATGATACATATCCTGCAGTCACCGAGCCTTAAATCAAAATCCCAAGATTTGGAATTAAGGATCAAAGGTAGTGACAAAATTAACCAGAATGTGACTCTTGAGCTTCCACCATTTATCAGAAATGCCATTGACTCTAATTATTTAACCTTGCGGTAACTTTCTAAGGTTTACCTTGTTCTTCTTGGCCGCCGCATTAGCTTTGCAAAAACCAATCTTCTCCACTCTCTTGCCTGCCTGTTCGGTAGCCTCCAAGCGCATGCGTGAGAAGCGTCTTGTGACATTCCGAATGGCGCCGAAGAAATCCAAGCGTGGAGAGAAGGTCAAAATCCGAATGGAAGAAATGCAAGCTCTCTGAAGCTGGGATTTGTTCGCTTGTGGATGATCGTATTCTGCAATCTCGGGCCGTCATTCAGCGGCATTCAGCTAAGGGTGAAGACCGGCCGTATGAAGGTACCAATGAAATCGTTCTGTTTCAGTCCTTTGTAGAGCGTGGTCTTGCCATTCCTGCTTCAGATTTCTTCAGAGGTCTTTTGCATCATTGGAAGATCTAACTTCATCATTTGACTCCCAATTCTATCCTTCATCTTTCCATTTTTACTCATCTTTGCGAAGCATTTCTGGGCATCGAGCCCCATTTCGATCTGTTCCGCTATCTGTTCCTTCTGCGCCCCCATCCAAGCAAAAGCAAAATTGCGGAGATAGGAGGTGCGGAAATCTCCCTGCATCCGGGGAAAGAAAGGGAGTACATTTTCTATCAGCCCACCAATCTAAATGTCGAATGGAAGAATTCTTGGTTTTATGTTGGAAACCATCAGCCTTCTCTTCTAGAGCAAGTTCCAGGTCTGCACAAAGGTGTGTAATGAGTGGTCAGACGCCGGGCCGGGTAGTCAACAAGTCAAGGAATTGATTAAGAAAATATTGGCTCTTAAAGATGCCGTGACTAGTGGATCAGTAGTGTACTCCTGAATGTATCATCGAGTACAACCACTGCAGAAGCGAGCGCATCCAGGCAAGGTTTTTAAAGCGGTAAGGCGAGGCGAGGCAATGTGGAGCCGCTCAGTCGCCTAGGCGACGCCTAGGCGGGCTAAGGCGAGCCTTAAGCAAGGCGATGGGGAACCGCCTTGTCGCCTAGGCGACGCCTTAAAAACCCTGCATCCAGGATTCTTGATCAAGGTCCTTCTGATCCATCATGTTTTTCTATTGAGAATCTTGGTGGTTATGAACTGTTGAAACGAGTATGCCGGATACTCGATGATGTAGAGAAGATGCCATTTGTGCCAAAGGGGCTCTTCAATGTGAAACATCATCTAGAGGAGGAAGGAGTAAGTACTCGAACTGTCATAACCGAGTAGTTTCTGAATTACTTTCTTTCTGACTCAAATTGTATCCTCTGCTTGGATAGATTGATGTGGCTTTATATCGGAGCCTGCTACCATTGCCAGATACTGAGGAGGGTACTGGTCTGGCGCGAAATTTTTGCGAAGACCAGGTTCCAGTTGCAGAAGAGTCAAGTTCTGGGTCTGACGACGATCAGACGCTTGCTTTCATCCTGAAGAGAAGGAAAAAGACTAACGATCCGTCAGATGAAGATCCACATCGCATTCCAGCTCTTCCCGAGAGTCATCCCACAAAGTTGAGGATTGTAGTGCGGAAAAGAAAAGCTTCCGAATCATCAGACATCAGGTATGTATTGGTATCTGTCTCTTGTCTATAAGATTTGCGAATCATCTTTGATCATTGCCTGTTGTATGCAGCCACCCGAAGCAGCCCTGATAAGAAATTGCAGCAGTGCCACCGACTAGTTCAGATGCACCAAGCCCCCCAGATTCGTCAATACTGGAAGTGGTGGCCGAAAAGCCAAGTGCTCAACCGCAAGCAACAGTTGGCGCTTCTGGATTGCAGGCGAAGATTCCCACTCCAGCCGATGTAGGCCCAAAACAAACAAAAGGAGCGGGTCTTCAAATAACTGGGTTATCCATTATTACAAGAGATGACGCCTTCTATGACAAATCTCTTGTCATAGAAGCCTCGTCATTAAAGACCTTATGTGACAATTACAAGCTATTTTTGTGACAATTTCTGATCTGTGACAATTGTAACTGTCACAAAAAAATTGTCACAAATCACAAATTGTCACAAAAATAGTCACAGAAGGTCTTTAATGATGAGACTTCTATGACAAGAGATAAACTCATATTTGTCACAGAAGGCCTAATCTCTTGTAACCAGCATCTATGCAAGCAACCCTAACTGCAGATCTAATTGATGATCCCTTGCTGATGACAGAGAAGCTGAAGGTCTTGCAAGACAATTTAAAGACTTGCTATGAGATCACTATGGTAAGCAGTATCTGTTGAGTACTTTTCGTGCTTGATGTTTGTTGGCTCCAATATGTTTATGTGATATTTGCAGGAGATGGCCAATCGCTCATATCTGAAGTCACATAAGTTGAAGGCTGCTGTTGATGCCAGTCGACTTCTGGAAGACAAAGAGCGCCATCTGAAGGAGCAAACTGACAAGTATCTTGATGTCAGGAACAAGCTGTACCAGCTTCAGCATGAAAGCACTCGACAAACATGGCTCCTGAAAAAGGATGTCGAGAATCTGGAGAAAGACAAAAGTGATCTTGAAGAGAAGAATTAGTCTCTCCAGATGAAAATAGAGGAAATCATGAAGAGTCATAAAGGTAACTTCCCTCTTTGCACTGTACTGAGTTGACTGTGAACTCGAGAGGTAAAACGTCTCCTTTTCTCTGTAGATGAGGTCAAGTCCTTGAAGATGCAGCTAGCCGAGTATACAGAGCTGAAAGATGCTGCACAGACACTAGTAGATATGGTGGATCCACAAGTAGAGAGAACCCCGAGTACCAAGACTTTGGTGGAGCGACTTCGAGAAGCTCCCAAAAAGGTTGTCGGGTACCTTTCGGACAACACCAAACTGTATGTTGCGCATGTTTTAGGGCTCTTCAAGTCATATTGGCCCCAGGCAAATCTGGTCCCGCTTGGGGAAGGAATGGCTGTAGAATGTTCTGAAGAGAAATTCTCCAAGTTCCGAGAGGAAGCCAAGCCAATTGCCGAGAGAATAGTGCAGTGTTTAGAGCAGGATGAAGAGAGCTAGGTTCTCATTCCTTGAACTCTGATTGTATGTATTATGCAATTGCCCATGTGATGTAGAGTACATGGTTTCAGTATCTACAATCATGGGTCTTTGTGTTATGACATGGTATGTCACAAATTTTGTCCGTGCAAAGTTACTGTGCAAAGCACCCGATTCTCCTTCCGTTCCTTTGAAAGGCTGGGAATTCAAGGGCAGTGTCCTTTGCAGAGGAAAAAAATGATCATTTAAGATCGGATAGGCGTATGAGCCTGGTTCTACTCGATTGACCCGTGCCTTTGACTCTGGGGTGCAGATAAAGGTTGGCAGTAGACGGTCCCTTTGTAGGGATGAGTAGAGATCTGTTGAGATCAAATAGGTGTAGGAACCCAAAAACTACTCAATTTCACTCGTACCTTTGACTTTGCATGAAAAAGAAAGGTTTGGGTTACTGAGTAAGGAATCCTGCGAAAGGATATACCATGATCCGTTTGGATCTAGTAGGCGTGGTGGCCAATAACTACTCGATTCTCCTACCCTTACTTTGAAAGATAGGGAATTTGATGTAGTAAGCTCTCGATGAGAGGACCCCTTGAGGTCGTCAGGGTGTGAGGACCTGAAAGTACTCGATGAACCTATACCTTTTACTCTGTGATATAGAGAAAGGTTGGTACTCGATGTAGTTGTTCCACAGTATGCGTTTGCGACTTGTGCCCTTTAATTTGGTTGAATAACCAAGGGGTTGTATTTATCAGTAGTATCATTTGTCCTATCCTTGGACGAGAGTAGTTTTTCTTAATCTTAGACTTTATTATAAGGTACTTCGATAGATCATATCCACAATCTTTTTAAGGATAAAAACAACATAGGTGCTCGATGTTCCAAGAATTTGGCACCTCTTGTCCCTCAAAGTCTACTAGCCGATATGATCCTGGTCTTGTGACTTTGGTGACGATAAAAGATCCTTCCCATCTTGACTTTAATTTGTGTAGTCCTATTTTGTCCTAAATACGGCGCAAAACCATATCTTCGACGTTGAATGATCTTTGTTGGACATTGCGATCATGGTAGCGTCTGACTCCTTGGAGATATCTTTTGGATTGGAGTAGTGCATTGCATCTGACTTCTTCCATAGAGTCTAGTTCAAGCTGTCTAGCTTCATCTGCCTCTCCTTCTTGGTAAGTTTTCACTCTTGGAGACATCCACATGATGTCGGCGGGAAGTATAGCTTCTGATGGTAGCGGCTGAAGTATACCATGCGACACTTCCACATGATGTTGGCGGCAGTGGAGGGCGGCTGAGTCACCGGCGGGCGCGTATGCGATACGTCGGTGCCGTCTCACAAGTGTGGGGAATAGACGCTCGGGTTGGGCATTTGATAGGAACGAAAGTTTGATACCTAGGAAATAGGAACCGATCGGTTCTTTTCATAGACAAGAACCAAGCAAATTCGGTTTTGATTACTTTGGTTCTAGTTCGGTTTTGGTTAGTTCGGTTCGGTTCCAGTTCTAACTGAAGGAACCGAAACTACCTCTCAACACAGTTCACATCATGAAAGAAAAAGGAAAATTTGTAGATGATAATTGTGCTTTCCAAACTCCTAGCTTATCGGTTGCGCCAGCATCTGCTCATCAACCACAACATGACATGCCGATGGGCTATTTTGTAGGGCAAACGCCACCTCCTTCATCGATCCACACAGGACCGGTCCAGGTGATCGGTCAGACCGGTCAGACCGGTCAGATGACCGATCAAATCGGTGCTTTGGTGGTCAGCCTGCCAATTGCGTCAACTCCTTGTTCGGCAGCCCCTAGCTGAACAAATGAGTTGACAAACTCTGTGCCGCCTTTGCCTTCATAGAAATCTAGTTTTCCACACGAACCGATTTCTGATAATGTATGTGAAAATCTTTTGGGGCGTGCACCAATGAGTTCAGTTCAGACGATGGTACAAGATGATCTCATAGCACATCATCTTAATTTCGCAGCACAAGCATCCACGAGTGGTAGATGCAAAGCCGATCTTGCTAGGATAAAAGAAGATCTGGCTTGTGTGATGAAAACCAAACTTGGTGTGAATATGGATAATTCTAGATTATACCAAAAGTCGTATCCCTCTGAATTTGATTTGGTTTTTTTTCCTGCTGGTTGGTGTGTTCCAGATTTTGTGAAATTTAGTGGTAGTGATAATAAACCTCCTTGGGAACACATTAGCCATTATATTTTTCAACTGGGAAAAGCTGGTTTCCATGAGGCTTTACGCATTCGTTTATTTTTCCTGTCTTTAACTGGAACCGCTTTCTCTTGGTTTTCCTCGCTTTCTCCAAATTCTATTCAAAATAGAATCAACTAGAGCGTACATTTCATGATCGCTTCTTTAGCGGGGAAAATGAGGGTAAATTGTCAGATTTAACATCGGTTAAGCAAGGCTGAGATGAACCTGCTTCGGATTACTTCTGAAGATTCAAAGATATTAAAAACTGATGCTTTTGCGGGTTTGTGTTCTTATTTGAAGGAAGAACTTGAAGGCTTTAATTTTTTTATGGTTAATCATTTGCAAATGAGAGCCATGGGTTTAGAATTCAGAATTAAGAATGCAAAAAACACACATATGACTCTTCGGCCCAACGTGCATGTTGAATGTAAATCCAATTCGGACGATGAGAAAAAGGACGTTTGTGTTGCTGAATTCATATGGCCATCGGAAGATAAGTCCTGTTCTTGTTCATCGCTTAAGCCGATTCCAAAGAATCGGCAAGAACAAGCTTGTTTCACTTTTGATGTTTATAAGTGTGATCGCATATTTGATGAATTACTTAGAAATGGCATCAAGCTGTCTCATGCCATACCGCCGCTTGAGGAGTTGAAGTGGCGTGCATATTGCAAGTGACATAATTCTTCTTTTCATGCAACTAATGATTGCAATCTATTCCGTCGAGAGATACAATCGGCCGTTAATGAAGGATGATTGACAATACATGAGATGCAAGATGACAAGGCGTTTGAAACGACCCGGGTTTCCGAAAGGAGAACCCCAATCCCTGTATCGCTGTGATAGTCCCTGGATCAGTAGCTATCACATACAGAACTCATTTCAGGTAGTAAATCAGTTCATAATTACTTAAAAGAGTGCAAGCATGGATTTAATTATTATAGAATCCATAGGATTTGTAGTACGAATCTTTTATTACAAGCCCATTGGGCTAAATCATAAAAATAGAAAGCGGTAGCGGTAGCTAGTCTTCAGGCCATCATTCATCTTGAACTCCAACTCCACAGGCAGAACTTGAGCGTAGCACGGGCTTCTAAGCTTCAGTCGTACCATAAGTCGTTGTTGGCGTCGAACTCCTGGTCGAATCCTGCATCTTGCCAAACTATCCCCAAGGACGGGATATGTTCATGTCACCATCCGTATGCAAGCTTTAAGTGGATGCAATAAGGTATAAAAGTAGCCAAAGAATAGGCTAAGGTTTCCTATGCAAGCATATATGTCATCCATAACTCCTCGACACGGGCCATACCGGCACCGGTCAACTTCCATCTACAAAAGCCCAGGTCGGTGCAGGAACTCCCTCTCCCTGCACCTCAGCTACTATCCAAGCAGGAAAAGTGGTACTAGAGGGTGGTAGAAATATATCAAGGCACACTAACTAATGGAAGTAACAGAAGAGTAGGAATGTACATGACCGAGTATGCGGCTATACGTATAGTTTTCACCCGGCAGGGGTTGCGCACCTGTACACACTCGCCCCGATGCCAGCCAGCAAGCAGCTCCGGCTGACCCCGAGGCACCGGTCTACTGAGAACGAAACTAACCGCTACGGCACCATCCTGTCCCCCTAGGTTGGGATGCATCCTCTCGCAAGAGGTCGCCCTGGAGTAGTGAGGCTCCCCCCTATTGCCATTCGGAATTCTACAAGGCCAGTGCCACCCAACACCTGAACCTCCCCCACACAATGATATCCCATCCTACTAACAGGTCAGGTGACGCGCATTGCTAGCTCGGACCGGGTCCACCCGCATAGTGGATAAGTGGCGTGCACGTTTACAAAGTCCCACAAATCATAGTTACCCCGACCGGTCCTCATATGCTGGGGCAAGCATCTCCTCACGCAGTCCTCCGTAGAGGTCCACCAAAGGCACCTGTAACAGGTATCGCCTCTCCTTGGGCACCCCTAACAGGTATGCCCCTCCTCGTCCCGCACCCGCCACAGGTGCACCTTAGGATGTGCCCAATTCACATCCCCGGCCGGTCGCTCACCCCCAGCTAAAAAGCCCTAATCACCAGTTCCTCATATGGTGGATCTTTATGCATGCCAAGACTATCATATCACGGATTCCCATACCCATTCACTCTCATGGTAGCCAAAGCATTCAATAATCAATCAAGGTATCATAGGAATGCAAGAAATACGGTAAACAAATAGGCCATGCAGGGTAAAGCAATAGAAATTCTAGCAAGCAATGCCTTCTCTTCTTCCACTGACAGACCGGCTCCACGACAGGGTTTCTTCTTCTGTCACTGACGGGGTGGCCCCATAGGTCAGTGGTGGCGGGATCTGCTGCGGCTGGGGGATCTGGTGCGGTCAGGGTTCATGTGGCCGGGTGTGCATGCGCTGCCTCCACGCCATGGCGAGGCAGAGATGGTCACTGGCGGCTCGACCTCTAGGCGGCGATGGCGGCGGCACGGGCTCCCTTCTCCCTTGGCCTTGGTCAGGGTGTGGCCATGGCGAGGTTGGGAGATCACGGCGGGATCAGGTCGAGGCAGCTGTGCGTCGGAGCTGAACAGGGTGACTACGATGGCGAGGCGCCAACGGCAAGACAAGACAGGGAAGTCGGTCGGGCTCAGCGGCGGAGGAAGGCAAGGGCTAGGCGACTCGGTTCAGCGTCAAGACAGGGCGAAGGCCCAACATTGAGCACAGACGCGTACACACGTGCGCAGCATACATAGGGTGAAACCTTGGCGAGGCCGTGGCGGCGGCGAGTAGAGCCAAGGTGGCAGTCAAGGGGGCTCGGCTAGGACGGCCGCGGTCAGAGCCACGGTGGTTCACCAGCTAGGCAAGCATGGCGAGGCCACAGATGCGAGTGCACAAGCACACACAGAGTGCTCGGCAAAATGCCGTGGTGGCATCTGTGAGCGCCACGCTGTGATGTCGCGGCGGCGGTAATGGCGGGGGTGCCTCGGCTAGCAACAGCAAGGCAAGCCAAGGGGCTGCGGAATGGGGTGAGCGTGGCGTGGGCACGAGTGTGCACGCATGAGCGCTTAGAAAGCCAGGGCGTGGCACGGTGGCGAGATGATGCGACGGCGATGCTGCGGGTTCACGGCGGCGCGACGGCTCCTACAAGAACGTGGGACAGGGAGCACCTAGGGCCACTACGGCGGGCTCAACGGCTCTTGGCCGGCAGTAGGAGGAGTGCAGGGAAGGCAACGGCGGGGACCTACCGACAGGCTCATGGAGGATAGGTGGTAGCGCAATGTTGAGTCGCGGTGCAGGCAGAGCAGCAGCACCGAAGGAGTCATTCGGGGTGCCGGCGTGATGAAGCTCTAGTGGCGACGACAGCCTTCTCCTCTTGGTGCCCCTCCTCTTGGCGCTCCTCTGCTCCTCTGTTCCCTCAGCCGCGGCAGAAAGAGGAAAAGGACCCCAAGGCGTCAAGGGTTTGAGGGCGGCGGCCGATTGGGGTTTTATAGGAGGCGTCGACTGTGGCTTGTGCTCCATGGCCGCACGGATGTTGAGGACTATGATGGGACAGCCGTGGTGCAAGGCAACGTGGTGCACATCGGGGGTCTCCACAGTGAGAACTTGGCGCACAAGCGAGGGAACAAGGCAGCACAGGCAGTGGCGGGATTCGCGGGCGGCTGCAGGTGTGGCAGGCGAGGCCGTTCCGTGCCTTGTCGCGGAGCGGGGACGGCGCTCGGCATCGAGAGAAAGGGGAAAGGTGTACAGGGGCAGCTGATGAGTGGGGCCGGCTAGTCAGCGGTACAAGGGAGGAGAGGTGAGGGGGCGCTGGTTGGGCCGTCCGTGCGGAAAATGGGCTGGCACGCGGGTTGGGCTAGCAAGCGCGGTACGGGGATGGTAGAGCTGGGCCGCGGCGTGAGCTGGTCGGGGGCACAAGGCTAGCTGGCCGAGTGGAGCTAGGTCGGGCCGGCTGGGTTAGCAGGCCGGTTAGGGGCTGGGTTAAAGGTTTGGGCCTGTTAGCAGTTAGTGATTAGCAAGCTGTTGGACTTAATATGAATGGTTTAATTCAAATTAATTCCCACTCAATTCAAGCAAAGATTCATTGAAAGAATTTGATACAAGGTAGATCCAATAAAAATCAAATAACTCCAAATAATTCACACAAGCATTATCGTTCTTATGTTTAATTAGGTTTTAATTTACTAGGAATTAGAGAGATATATCATTTATTCTTATATTTTTTAGCTATTAACACAAGCACACAAAAAGTTTTTTGAAAACTCGCATTTTTGGCATTTATAACATTCCGTAAAAATTACGGGATGTTACAGCGTTGCTCCCTATTCATACCATTGATTTGGAAAATGTCAAGGTACTCATTCGGCCAGAACAAGCCGAAGGAGCAAAAAGAAAGAATATTATCATTGGTGAGCAAAGGCTGAAGAATGTCAATGACAAGATTCTGGCTAGGGAAGTGACATTGGGGAAGATTCCTGATGGTAAGGAGTCATTAAAAATTACTGTCAAAGCTTTAAGACCAGGGGGCAAGAGAGTTCATCATGAGACACAAGTCGGCGTGCTGCCCAGGCACGACTGGTCAGACTGGTCGCTTGAACCGGTCAGACCAGTCAGGCATAGAGATGACAAAGGACTTTCAAGCCTAAGCGCCCGGAAGGGGGTACTTGGAAAATCAATGAGTCAAAGGAGAAAGGGAAATTAGCTAAGCAGAAACCCACCTTTGATCAGCTATGAAACAAGTACACAAAGGCCATTCCAAAAGATTGGACACTAAAAATAAGATCAAGATCATCTCCGCATCAAGGTAAGCGTTCTTCTCCTAAGGGAGAAGCCAGCAAGCGCAGGGGTAATATCACCACATTGTTCCTCCGCGAAAGGTGTATGCCTCCATGCCATGGGCGTCATTGGCATCAGATTTTTCTTGTCCAACATGGGAGCACGGAGGAATTTGGATGTGTTATTATCCGATGCCACACCCACCATCTCACCACAGGGAGGAGGATCACAGAGGGCCTGTGTTCGACAGGTTGACATGACCAGTGCATGATCAATTGGGACCCCACCAATAAGGTCAGAGGCGGCAGCCTGCACCGGTCAGACCGGTCTCACCAGAGGCCGAGTCGTCTTTGTTCTCCAAGGCAAGAGTATCGTGTTAAGGAGAAGAAGAAGAGAGTGGAAGCACAACCCATGCAGGTTGGATCAGAGAAGACCACGACCGATGATGTTATGCAAATTGGTGATGTCAAGGTGGTCATTAAAGATGTGAGTAAAAGACCGATGATTTTTGGTAAATTGGTCAATCCTTCTGCCCAGGAAACGATCATGGCTAATGATCATGAGGCTAGCAGCGGTTTGTTCCACATCGAAGTACTTTCAACTAAGGTGGTGTCCTCCAAGGTTGACTCGTACTCAAAAGAGGAAGCTGCAGCGCTTACGCTTTCAAGAGAAGGAGCAGGAGATCAAGAAGCTTGGGGACAAACAATTCAACCAGTGCAGACCCATGGTCCCTCAGGGCAAGGTTTAGAGGGTCAAAGCAGCTGACCAGCTAGCACGACCGGTCAAGCCGCCTCAGGCGACCGGTCTGACTGGTACCTCCGACCGGTCTGATCGTCCCGAATAATTGGTCAGACCGGTTGAGCCGTCAGTTCAGCAGAAAGCCGAATCAACAATACCTGTTTCGGCTCCTTACGATGAAGAAACACTGCTAACATTCTCGGTACAAGGCAATGAGGAGCTAGTGGATTATGAGATTACACCAAAAACAGAGCAATATGGAGCTCAACGACATTTAAGTGCTCAGGGGGCAAAATATTGGCACGTGCTAATTTACCTCATGAAGTTTTTATTCTGTAAGTCAGTTTGCAAAGGGCGCTCAAGATTTTGACTATGTTTCAAAATCTTGAGTTGTTTGAAAGATTTAACATCAGTGAATTGAGCCGAATTGGAAGTTTTTTCAATTCGAGCTAGAAAATTGGCAAACTATTAGTAATGAGGCATATTGACGCGTTTACTCCTATTCTTCGGTTGAAGAATGAAGCCGAATTTACTTGCAGGTCAAAACAGCAAGAAACATTTGAAAAAATCAAACAATATTTGTCTTCACCACCGGTACTCAAGGCGCCTAGGAGAGGGGTTCCTTTCAAGGCGCCTAGTTAGCTAATTTACTTGCACACCATGGAAGTTGTATTTCGATTGATCTGTTTGTTATAATGGTCAAAGAATTGTTGATGTCTTGATTTCTCCAAGTGGTGCTATATTTGAGTTCTCAAACCGATTAAAAGTGGATTGCACAAATAATCAAGTTGAGTATGAAGCACTTTTATTTGGCTTGGAATTTTTGCAATATATGGGCGTGAAACATGTTGAAGCCTTTGGTGATTCACTTCTGGTGGTGCAGCAAGTATTCAAGGTATGCAAATGTCATAATGGATATTTAAATGCATATTTTGACAAGTGCCTCGATATTATTTCTTCCTTTGATGAATTTGTTATAAGACATATAACAACGGAAGAGAATGAACAGGCTAACGCTTTGGCTCAGCAAGCATCTGGCTACGCAATTGTGAAGAAATATTTTCACATTCGAAAGCTGATGCAAGCGAAAGCCGGGCTGCAGGTTTTGGACGAACTGGTCAGACCGGTCCAGGGGCGGTCAGACCTTTTCGGGGACCGGTCAGACCGGTCTGAAACGCCCAATCCGAGTTAGGAGTTGTATTTTAACACGAGATTTGTTAGGATTTTGACTCCTAATGAGTACAGACCTTCACACCCTATATATTCGTACCTTACTTTTTATCCTCAAACCCTACTTTTTATCCTCAAACCCTATCTTTTCCAACCCCATCTGCTGTTCTTCGCTTGTCTCTACGGCATTCGATGGCGCTCTGAGTGGCCTGCCGACCTCAGAGCAACCCTAGATCCACGAGCTCCGATGGGGTCCCTCCCGAACTCGAGGTTTTAGATCTTCGTGGCGTTCTCTGTAGAACCGGTCCGACCGGTTACCTTGCCGGTCTGAATGGTCAACGTGCAGGGAGCCGTTTGTGAATATCATTTTGATGATCAACGCGAGTTTTAGCACATTCAAGGGTGTGACCAGATTTTGTGTCAACAGCGGTGCCGCTGAGCTGCGTATGCGCTCGCCACGTGCCTGCTGGGGTGGGCGGCGCCCTCCTGCCGCGGCGCCTGTTGGCGGTCGATATCAATGATTTTTGCCGCCAACGCTCCACCTGATTTCATGAAATATAGACCATAATCATGCTATAACTATTATTACTAATGAGTTCCATAAGTTTTGGTGTTTATTTGACTTCAAGAACGACATATCCAAAGTTGACCCAAAACGGACGCTGTTTGGACCGGAAGGCCTGAATTCGGCCGACCGGCACACTTTCGGTGTAATCTTGGCATGAAACTTTACCGAAGTCACATAGAGGGAGGATTCAAGCCATTTCAACGGGTTGGATCCAAAAATACACAACTTGGACCCAGAAGGCTTGGACCCATATCCAAAAGAGAAGCCAACCTGGGCCATGGTCAAGCATGCAACATCCACCCTATCCAGGATTGATCTATGGACAGAGAGGAACGTGTCGGAGCAACGGAGGACCGAGAGGCCGCCAGAGGTAGGCCGCCCGGCCCAAGACAAGGTCGGTTGATCAAACCGCCTGAAGAACCGACGCCCAGAGGAGATCAGGACCGTCCCACAGAAAGGCGGAGCCACGTGGAGGCAGGGCCAGGCCGGCCGGCCTAGGCCAGGCCAGGGTTTCATTTACCGACCAGACCAGCCAAACCGCCGGGGTCCGGTACCGGTATACCGGTCCGGTTTGGTCGGAAACCGGTCGGTACCGGTCGAATTCAAATTTGAATTCAAAAAACTCAGTTGAACCGGTTCGTACCGGTATACCGGCCGGTTAGACCGGTTTACCGGCCGGTTTGACATGTTTGAATTCAAATCCAAATTTAAAATCGCATGTGTAACCGGTTTGGAATGGTATACCGGCCGGTTTGACCGGTTTACCAAGTGGGCCTTAATGGGCCGTCTCATTTTTTTCCTTTTCTTTTTTGGTTTAACTTTAAATGCCCGAAAAGTATGTTAAACGAACGAATTTTTGAGAAAATTTGACACCATTAGATTCGTCGCACCTTGAAGTATTTTTAGGATTTTTTTGGGATTTTTTCATTTTTTTGAATTCAAATTTGAATTTTGAATTTGGGCCGGTTTGGTACCAGCCCAAACCGGAACCAGACCGGACCGGTTTGACCGGTAACCGGGCTGGTTCCCACCAGTTTTGTAAACCCTGGGCCAGGCCGCCTGACCCCACTCTGCAGCCTCTGGTGTCCAGCTTTCGCGTGAAGATCAAGCACCGCCTCCACTATTGCTTACAACAGGCACTACCTGAAATAACCGTCGAGAACCGACCTTGGCACACTATAAATAGGACCCCCTCACCTCACTTGTAACACACACCTTTAGAGCTTGAGTGCCTCATAATTCAGTTTCATACTTAGTAGAATAGGGAGAGTGTGAGGTGAGAGCTTTGGCGGAAGCCGGGCTAAAGGGGCGGAGTCAATCTCTCTCGACCTTACCCTATCTTGTACCCACCTCAGGGGAATCTTATAATCAAGTAAGTTTTCTTCACTTATCCTTCGTTTCTTGCTAATTTACTTTTTACTTAAGTTACTTGCTTAGTTACTCTCTTTGATCTGCGAGATCCCTTGTCTGCGTGGATAGCAAGCTCTATCCATTTGGAGTTTCTTCTTGCCTTAGCGCAAGGCGGAAGTCAGTGACTCGATAGTTTAGGTGTGGTGCTTAGGCTTGGGTTGTGTTCCACCCCACGGTACCGCAGTGGTAGGCGGCAAGTGGTGACAGTCTTGTCTGTCCCTAGTAGTCCACCACGTTCGGGTGCTTTCATAGCAATAGTTGCCGAAGGTTGTTGGGCCCTCTCATCCCTTTTTGAGCCCTTCACTTAGGCCGCCGAAGCAGATCAAGTTAGTAGCTTTTCAAGTTATCTTAGTAATTAGGATTCTATCTGGAGATAAGCCCTCTACCCTCGTACCTCTGCTCCTTAGCGGGTCCGGCTGAATCGCTCTAGACCACTAGTCGAAGCTTATCATTCCTTGGATTCGATATCCCAGGCTTACTCTCCTGGTGAAAGCTACAATCGGTCTCTGTGCGCTTGTGGAGTAATTCGTTAGGCTAAGGAGTGCCAACAAGCTTTCTGGCGCCGTTGTCGGGGAACGGTAGCAACACTAGTACTAGAGCTTTTCAGCTGTACACTTATCCATCCATCCACCTTTCCACATGAAGTTTTCTCCTAGTTATCTGGCAGTTTCATTCCGCGAGTATATGGAACGGCCTCCATCCTGCCATCACATTCTATCTGATGGTTACGAGATCCGTCCCAGTCTCGTAGCCATGGTTCGAGCATCAACCTTCTCTGGTAGAAGAGACGAATGCCCCTATGCTCACTTGTGAGAATTTGAGGAGAATTGTTCTCTCCTCATCATACCCAGAATGAACCAGGACACCCTTCAGTGGAAGCTATTTCCGTTCTCTCTGACGGAAAGAGCAAAAATCTAGTACTACCGGACTGCAGTGAGAGTTGGAGGAGATTGGATTCAGCTGAAGGACGAGTTTTCTCTGTTATTTTTCCCTGTCCCCAAAGTAATCCCGCGTTGCATCGAACTACTCACTTTTGAGCAAGGCAACAATGAATCACTTGAGGCAGCGTGGGTGTGATTTACGCATCTCGCGACCTCTAGTCCCCCTCACAAAATTGATGAGGAGATGTTGATGCAACACTTCATTTATGGCCTCAACTCAGAAAGTGAGCGCTTCTTGAACCTCGATTCCGAGGGATCCGTCATGTATAAGACAGCGGCTGAAGTAAGGACCATCCTAGAGAAGGTCCTTAACTCTACTCAGTAAACAGACGTCTTTGACGATCCTCCTGAGCTAGCAATTCGACCCACCGAAAGGTAGCCACTCCACATCCTTTCCGTTGTTTCCTCTCCTCCTCCACCACACATAGAGGAAATCACCGAACCACCCAAGTCCTCAGATCATGAGCCACTATTTGAAGATTTGCCTATGTTCATACCTGACCTCTTCTCAGAAGAGGAGTACATTGAACTCCGTCATGTTTCAAACATGCCGAAGGAATATAAGTGCATTTGCTCACGATCCGAGGCGTTCATTCCCGAAGTCACCTCGCAGATCGAGGGTCTTTCTACGATTATGAGCCGGGAGTGGACAGAAGAAGAGGAATCTTGCGGTAGTATCATCCAGATCTACCATAATCCCAGACTTCTCTTCTGCACTATTGGGGACGCCTACCGGCCGCAAGAGGCCTTTTACGACCCAAAGGTCGGGGTGAACGTGATGTCCAGAGCTATGGCAGATCACATCTCACCTGAGCAGCCCGTGACCTTGTCTCGTAAGCACCTGAAGTGGAATGACGGCCAGATCGTGGAATGTCAAGGTATTCTCCGAGTTAATCCCTTCATAATGGGAACCAACAGGATCTACCTAGACTTCCACTTCTTCGATATCCCTAAAGGTGTAGAGTTTCTCTTAGTCAGAAGGCCAATAGAGCATCTCGTCAACCCCAACAGAGACCAAGCCACGCTCGAGGTTATGATTGGCAGAGAAACTATCCCGGTCAGCTTAGTGTGTTCTTGCAATACCATTGCGGAAGCTAGACCGGAGCAAGACCCACTTGAAGAGGCTGTGTGCACCATCCAGGAAGGGCTAACTCAATCCTCCCTCGATGATGTTGCCACTCATTTCACCCAGGAGCCAGAACCGGATGGCCAGAGTAAGCTTGACGGAGAGGAGCCACCACAACCTTCTCTCCCAGAGCCACTCCAGTCGTCATCAGCGATAAGCTAACAGAGAGTGAGACTCGGCGGCTCATTGCAGTCCTGGAGAAGTACCGATCTGTCATCGGGTACTCTCTGCAGGACTTGAAGGGGATTAGCCCCAATCTGTGTACCCATCGCATCCCTATGGAACCGGACCATAAGCTGTCGAGAGAGCACCAGCGACGGCTTAACGATGCGATGAGGGAGGTAGTGAAGAAGGAGGTTATGAAGTTACTGCACGCGGGCATCATATACCCTGTGCAAGATAGTGAATGGGTTAGCCCAGTTCAAGTAGTCCCAAAGAAGGGAGGAATGACAGTGGTCCAGAACGAGAGAAATGATATCATACCTTAGAGGACCGTTACTGGTTGGTGAATGTGTATTGACTACTGGATGCTTAGCAAATCTACCCGGAAAGATCATTTGCCACTCCCCTTCATTGATGAGATGCTTGAACAATTGGCCAAACATTCCTATTTCTGCTACCTCGATGGCTATTCTAGTTATCATTAGATCCCTATCCATCCTGATGATCAGAATAAGACTACCTTCACCTACCCGTACGGCATGTTCGCCTATCGGCGAATGTCGTTTGGTCTCTGCAACGCACCCGCTTCTTTTCAGCGGTGTATGATGGCAATCTTCTCTAACCTGATTGGGAACATCATGGAAGTTTTCATGGATGACTTCTCGGTTTATGGAAAGAGTTTTGACGAATGCCTTGAGAACTTGGATAAAGTTCTCAAGAGATGTCAAGACACGCACTTAGTCCTTAACTAGGAAAGTGTCATTTCATGGTCAGAGAAGGGAATGTCCTCGGACATAGAGTGTCTGAAAGAGGGATAGAAGTGGATCAGGCAAAGATAGAGGTAATCGAGTAATTGCCACCCCCGATGAACATCAAGGGGGTGAGAAGTTTTCTAGGCCACGCTGGCTTTTACTGAAGATTCATCAAGGATTTCTCCGGTATAGCCCGACCCTTGACAAATCTCCTTGCCAAGGATGCCCCATTCAACTTCGATGACGATTGCCTCCTAGTCTTCTGTACCCTCAAGAAGGCACTCATTGCCGCTGTAAGGATCACCGGGGTTTTCGACCCTAGAGGGGGAGGGGGTGAATAGGGTCGCTAATCGCTTTTCTATCCTAGGGCTCAATCTAATTGCATAAGATAAACCTAACACATTCTACACATGCTAGTTATGACTAAGGTTTATCTATGCTACCCTCTACTTACCCCAAAAGACTTGCAACCTATAGACAATCCTAATCAAACTAACTAGGAAAGTAAAGGTAAGCAAGAAAGAGTAAATGCGGAAACGTAATGCGGTAAGTAAAGCGGTAAGGGAGAGGATATGCAAACTCCCGTGAAGACACCAAGACACACGATTTAACGTGGTTCGGTTAGGACACCAAAGTCCCTCCCTACGTCCACGGCCACTTGCTCACAAAGAACAAGTGGGATGCCGAGTCTCTTCGCTTGATCACCGTCTTGCCACGCCTCCAAGGCTCCCGACAAGCAAAGGCTAAGTGACGCCAAGTCACAAAGACGAGGTCACCGCCACCGTCTATCTCGAAGCGTCACCACGGCACCGTCTTCACTATCTTGGAGCTTTAACACCAAGTAGGGGCCTCCTTCCCCGCACAAAGTGTCGTTGCCACTCCACACCAAGTCGGAGGGTCACACGACGAGTACACAAGGTGCTTGCCGCAGCAAGGCTTTCTCTCAAGCTAGTTCTGTCAAGAACTAAGCCTAAACAAGCACTAAGCACTCTCACAAGTGTGCTTAAGCCTATATGATGTACAATGAAGCTCTATGGTGGTTGGAGATGATCTTTAGCTCTTGTATACTTCCTTGAACTCCAGCACACTCAAATGATGCGGCCTTGGGGGTATATATAGGCAGCACAAGCAAATATAGCCGTTGGAGAAAAGCTGCCAGAAATGTGCTTAACACCGGTTAATCCGATGCTCCCCAAATTGTCATCGTCGGTTTAACCGGTGATACTAAACTGCCCACTGAAAACTAGCCGTTACATGTACGGGCAATCAACCGACGCAATCGACCGGTGTATGTAATATTAGCATCGGTTTAACCGGTGAGTGCAACTGTCCTCTGATCCTTGAAAAACAAACTCTCTGGACAACTGCACCGACGCCATTAACCGGTGCATCATCGGTTCATCCGATGTATGCATTTTTCTTGGTCTGCTTCTGCCATTGCACCGACGTATTCAAACTTCCTATCGTCGGTTCATCCGGTGCCAAACCCTAGCCCGCAGGCCATCTCTGTCATTGCACCGATGAGTACATTTTGCCTTACGTCGGTTTAACCGGTGATACTAAAACTCCCAGACGTGCTCAAGTCAATGCACCGACGTGTGTAATTTGCTTGGCGGAACCCCCGTAGGGGCGGCCCTTCGGGCCTAGCTTCGCCTCTCTTCTCTTTGTCATCACTTGAACCTAAAAGCCTGAGTATATCATCTAAGCAAACACATTAGTTCAAGTGTTGCGTGTGTCATCAATCGCCAAAACATTATATTGAAATATGGCATGAGAGGCCATTTTCGCTACAGCCGCACCCATCATACAACCCCCCGATTGGAGTCTTCCTTTCGAGATCATGTGCGATGCTAGCGACTACGTCATCGGAGCAGTGCTCGGTCAGTGCAAGGATAAGCAGCACTATGCCATATCGTATGCTAGTAAGACTGACCGGCCCCAAGCTCAACTATGCCACAACGGAGAAGGAACTTTTGGCCATGGTTTTTGCCATGGACAAGTTCAGGTCCTACTTGGTCGGTGACAAAGTGATAGTGTACACGGATCACGCTGCATTTAAGTACCTACTCACCAAGAAGGACGCTAAGCCACACTTAAGTACCTACTCACCAAGAAGGACGCTAAGCCACGACTCATCCGTTGGATTCTACTCCTTCAAGAGTTCGATCTTGAAATCAAGGATGAGAAAGGAGCAGATAATTATGTGGCTGATCATCTCTCCCGGATGCAAATCCAAGGATCGGATCTTCCGATCAACGATTATCTAAGAGATGATACTCTCCTGAAGGTCACTGTATCTAGTCCATGGTACGCCAACCTAGTGAACTTTATGGTGACTGGATACATACCTCCAGGAGAAGACAAGAAGATGCTAATTCACCTTAGCAGATTCCACCTTTGGGACTACCCCTATCTTTTTAAGGTCTGTGCTTATGGTTTACTCCGCCGCTGTATCCCACTTTGTGAGACCCAAAAAATTCATGAGCATTGTCACTCCTTGCCTTATGGAGGACGCTACGCAGCATTCCGTACCCATGCAAAAGTTTGGCAGAGTGGATTTTTCTGGCCAAACATGCATGGAGACGCCAAAGAATTTGTCCGGCGTTGCCCGAGATGTCAGAAGCACGGGAACATCAATTCCCGAGATACTATGCCCTTGAAGAGTAATCTTCTAGTGGAAATTTTCGACGTATGAGGAGTTGACTTCATGGGTCCCTTCCCTATGTTAGAGCAGTGCGAATACATCTTGGTGGTTGTGGACTACGTGTCCAAATGGGTAGAAACACTTCCTTGTGTTGCGGCCGACTCAAGGAGCTCCAAAAGAATGTTTCAGGAAACAATATTCCCGTGCTTTGGAGTTCCACGAGTCGTGATTAGCGATGGAGGCTCACAATTCATCGATAAGACCTTCAAGAAGTGCCTCGGTAAACTTGCAGTAGATCACCGGGTTGCTACTCCATACCATCGATAAGACCTTCAAGAAGTGGCTCGGCAAACTTGGAGTAGACCACCAGGTTGCTACTCCATACCATACCCAAATGAGTGGTCAGGTAGAAACGTTGAACAAGCAGATCAAGAACATTCTACAAAAGACCGTAAATGCCATGGGGAAGGGATGGAAGAGCAAATTACCTGAGGCACTTTGGGCATATCAGACAGCTTATAAGACTCCGATAGGGATGACTCCTTACCAACTAGGTTACGACAAAACCTGCCATCTTCCAGTTGAGATAGAATTCATGTCCTATTGGGCAATTAAGAGGTGGAATATGGACCTCCAATCAGCTGGAATTAAGAGGAAATCCAACTGGCTGAATTGGATGAGTGGAGGGAAAAAGCGTACCATAGCTCCAAGTTATACAAGGAGTGTATGAAACATTGGCACGATAAGCGAATCAAGATCAAGCAGTTTAAGGCGGGGGATAAGGTACTCCTCTTTAACTCATGCATTCGATTGTTTGGTCATGGTAAGCTTAGAAGTAAGTGGGAAGGCCCTTACTTAGTGCTAGACGCCGCCGATCACGGCGCGGTTACCCTCTAAGATGATGACGGGAATATCTTCAAGGTCAATGGTCAAAGACTGAAAGTGTTCCTAGAACAAGAAATGCCGGAACTCGAAGAAGTAGACATCTTTGAGTATTCTGAGATATGAAAAATCACGTCTATGGTCCTCGCCTGACCCGAAACCGGCCTTATCATAGGGTAGAACCCTTCTCTACTCTATTCTTTCCTTTCTTTTTTACCCCTAGAAAAAAAACCACCCCAAGAATTGAGGCCTACGCTTGATGAGAGAGCACCTGCCAGAAGACCGGGGCCCACTCTTCAGAGTGTGGGGCCGCCCGGCCTCTGTCCAGGCTGCCCGGCCTCTCCCGGACTCGTTCCGGAGAGCCGTTGTACGGTAACGCTCCTCGTCAGATGAACGTTCCACTTCCGAAGGAGGTCATTGATTGGAGTTGATTTAAGCCAGGAGGCCTCTCCCTCCTTGCTACTCCACTCCTTCCCTGCAATCCCAGACTTCGGCCACCAATTCTTGAGCCAAGATCACGTCCATGGCATCGCAATCCTCGCCCAGAACTCCACAATCCGCAGCCACAGACAGTTCCACCCCTTCTGCTCCATCCAAATCCATCCAGAGCCAAAGTTTGGATTATAGCCTATAGATCATCGAGCCAATTCCCATGGCCGACACCCTCGCATCGCCGCCAGGCCAACGGGCCACTACCCAGGCCGGCCGGCCTAGGGGAGGCAGCCCGGCCTCCCCCTCGCGCTGTTAGTATCAAGCTCATGTGTCGTCACCCTCCAGAAGCCCTGCATCAAGGGACAATGGGTGGCATGGTGCACGCACTCCTGGACGGCCGACCACCGGGGTTCTTTCTCCATGGAAGGCCATTGGGAAACGTCTCGTGCCGTTGCCCTCCGGCGGCCACATGATGCAAGTTGCTGTCCTCCAGGCGGTGATGCCCAACTCCTATAGCTCACTTCTCTAAAAGATCAGTTCAAATTGTGCCTGGTTTATTACAAACTAAAATTTGAACAAGAACTTAGAGAAAGATGAAATCATTTCATGAAATTCAACATGTGCCTAAGTCTTATTTCTCATGCAAGTATTTACATGCCTTTGGAACTTAACAATGTTAGGATCATCAGATCTTTTGTTTATTGACTCTTATGATACTTTGAAAGTCATTGAATCACATCTAGGCCGATAGATGCTAATGGTAAGTTTCGGTGATTAATGACAACCGTATGCGACTAACGTGTGTTTTAAAGGAAAAATCAATGACTGAATTAGTCTCATATGAAATATGAAAGGAGACCCCTCAATTCGAAACAATCATGCATGCCAAGGACTCAATTTGAAAGATTAAGGACCTTTCTAGTCTCAAGTGTCATAAGGAGATGAAGGACACTTGATTTAGCTAGGTTTTATAGTTTCTAGTTCTTGACCGTACTATTAAGAGGGGTTCGTGAGTTAGTAGCTTGACCAAAATTGAGTTGGCCTTAGAAATCTTGCACACTCACTCAAAAACAGCCCAAGATGGTCAATATAAGTTAACACAACGCTTGGAAGAAGAAACAATCAAAGTTACATTCAAATCCAAGTCAATTCAGCTGAAAACAAAGAAAAACAGTAGCACCGGTTAAACCGATGCTCTAGCATCGGAGCATCCGATGCTTGGCGGAAGGACCGATGCCCTGTCGGTCTATCTTCTCTGGATGCAGGCAGGAATCAAGTCAAAAACTCTATAGCACCGGTTGAACCGATGGTCAAAAGATAAGCACTAGTGCAATGGAAGTGTTTTGTTCCAGAGAGTATGTTTTGGTGGACCTCAACTCCCCTTCAGCACCGGTTGAACCGACGCCTCAGAATCAAAGCATCGGTGCATTGAATGTACTATGTTCCAGGGAGCTTGTTTGAGTTGATCAGTGAACCTCTTCAGCACCGGTTGAACCGATGCCTCTACGGAGCATGCACCGGTACAATGATGCAAGCCTGAATACTGTGTTAGAACCCCAACGGCTACTAATTGGACACAGAGAGACCGGTTGAACTGATGCTTTCACTTTCTATCCCGTCGGTTCTTCCGGTGGTCACGGTTTTTCTGCTGTGGACTTCCAACGGCTATGTAACTCTTTCCACTCTATATAAGGGCACCCCCTGGCTCATTTCAGTTGCCTTTGACACCCTAAATACCTGAGGCCACCCTTGAGAAGAAGAGCAAGTGCTTTGAGCAAAAGAAAGAAGATCTAGTACATTATTTGTGCTTCAACCTTGAAGAATTCATCCTTTGCAAGTGTAGCAAGTGTGCTTGAGCTAGGGCCAACTGAGTGTAGGTCAAGTGAAGGCTTAGGAGCTTGTTACTCTTGGTGTTTGATGGCACCTAGCCGGTCTTGGTGATCGGGAGGTTCTTGGTGAGCTCTTGGAGTTTGTGGGAGCCCCAAGACGAGAAGATTGTACACAGTGTGAAGCTCGCCGTTCCAGAGATGGAGAAGGAGCATTCTTAGTGATCACTTGCTCCTTGGTGAAGCAAGGGAGCTATACCCTTGTGTGGGTGCTCCAACGTGGATTAGGGGGAGCGTCAACTCCTCGATACCACAGGGAAAAAATCCGGTTGTCTCGTGTCCCTTACTTTTATTTCAAGCAATTAAATCCATTTGTTGTTATTCTTGCTTTTGATTGCTTGTAGTTTGACTAGGACAACTTGCATGGTAGTGTGATCTCTTGCTTAGTTTTTAATCTTGCTAGTGTGCATTCACCTAGACAAAATGATCATGATAGTATGTTTACCTACCTAAGGACCACTTGCTAGCGTGCTCTAGTGACTAGGGTTCAAATTTGTAGATTGGGCAATACCAGTCTAGGTTAAGGACTAGATAGAAATTTGAAAAAGTCCCAATTCAACCCCCCCCCTTCTTGGGCCACGATCCTTTCAGTCATGCTTGCTCTAACTCAAGGACTTGGAGGTATTTATTTTGAAAACAAAAATTATGGCAACTCCTTATGCTCAAACACCACCAATGCCACATATATACATGAGAGTATTTTCTATGATTCCACATAGCTATCTTGTACATTTTGAGCTCGTTCAAACTTATTGCCTCTCAAGTTATGCTATGCACATTCCTTACTTTGATCATACACGTACACGACATCAATCACTGTCCGTCATGATCAATCTTACAAAAGCTCATCATCCCCCTGAAACAAAAAGAAAACATGTAAAATGAGTCATCATGCTCATGGATCCTTGTTCAAAAAGAGAGAGAGAGAGAGAGAGAGAGAGAGAGAGAGAGAGAAGAAAAATGAGAAGATGATAAGAGCAAAAGTATAGATAACGGACAAGTGTCGCTATTTACACATGCACATGATCAAAGTATTTGAATGGCATTGCTACTTAGAGACACTTTGTTTGAGCTTGCAAAATAAATGGAAAAGATGAGCACATACCTTTGTTATCATACAAAAGAGAGAGGCTTTGCCTTGAGAGAATCATACACCATCAGCATCCAAGAGTTTGCCTTATTTCGAAAATCTGAAAACCCTCCAAACTCCGAGAAGAAAGGCTTGCATTGATTCTTGGTGACAAGTTCTGAGGATCAATAGACAGAAGTGAAGATGTTAGCCACCTGGAATCCAAGGTATGCAAAGAATGCTAAGAAATAATTCTTATGCATAGTTTGAGTTCATGAAACCAGTCTTCACTTTTTTCTCGACCTTATTGCTCGGGGCGAGCAAAGTCTGGCTGTGTGGGTGTGTTGGCGGTCGATATCGATGATTTTTGCCGCCAACGCTCCTCCTGATATTATGAAATATAGACCATAATCATGCCATAACCATTATTACTAATGAGTTCCACAAGTTTTGGTGTTTATTTGACTTCAGGAACGACATATCCAAAGTTGACCCAAAACGGACGCTGTTTGGATCGGAAGGCCCGAATCCGGCCGACCGGCATACTTTCGGTGGAATCTTGGCATGAAACTTTATCGAAGTCACATAGAGGGAGGATTCAAGCAATTTCAATGGGTTGGAGCCAAAAATACACAACTTGGACCCGGAAGGCTTGGACCTATATCCAAAAGAGAAGCCAACCTGGGCCATGGTCAAGCATGCAACATCCGCCCTATCCAGTATTGATCCATGGCCAGAGAGGAACATGTCGGAGCAACAAAGGACCGAGAGGCCGCCTGGCCCCAAGGAGGCCGCCCGGCCCAAGACGAGGTCGGTTGATCAAACTGCCTGAAGAACCAACGCCCAGAGGAGATCAGGACCGTCCCACAGAAAGGCGGTGCCATGTGGAGGTAGGGCCAGGCCAGCCGGCCTAAGCTAGGCCGCCCAGCCCCACTCTGCAGCATCTAGAGTCCAGCCTTCGTGTGAAGATCAAGCACCGCCTCCACTGTTGCTTACAACCGGCGCTACCTGAAATAACCATCGAGAACCGACCTTGGCACACTACAAATAGGACCCCATCACCTCACTTATAACACACACCTTTGGAGCTTGAGTGCCTCATAATTCAGTTTCATCCTTAGTAGAATAGGGAGAGTGTGAGGTGAGAACTTTGGCGGAAGCCGGGCTAAAGGGGCGGAGTCGAGTTCTCTCGACCTTACCCTATCTTGTAGACACCTCAGGGGAATCTTATAATCGAGTTTGTTTTCCTCTCTTATCTTTCGTTTCTCGCTAGTTTACTTTTTACTTAAGTTACTTGCTTAGTTACTCTCTTTGATCTGTGGGATCCCTTGTCTGCGTGGATAGCAAGCTCTATCCATTTGGGGTTTCTTCTTGCCTTAGCGTGAGGCGGAAGTCAGTGACTCGATAGTTTAGGTGTGGTGCTTAGGCTTGGTAGTTACCTCGGGTTGTGTTCTACCCCACGGTACCGCAGTGGTAGGTGGCAAGTGGTGACAACCTTGTCCGTCCCTAGTAGTCCACCATGTTCGGGTGCATTCATAGCAGTAGTTGCCAAAGGTACGTTGGGCCCCCTCTCATCCCTTTCTGAGCCCTTCACTTAGGCCTCCGAAGCAGATCAAGTTAGTAGATTTTCAAGTTATCTTAGTAATTAGGATTATATCTGGAGATAAACCCTCTACCCTCGTACCTCTGCTCCTTAGCGGGTCTGGCTGAATCGCTCCAGACCACTTGTTGAAGCTTATCTTTCCTTGGATTCGATATCCCAGGCTTACTCACCTGGTGAAAGCTATAATCGGTCTCTGTGCACTTGCGGAGTAATTCGTTAGGCTAAGGAGTGCCAACAGCACCACCGAGCCGCCCTTGCACCCAAACTGGCTGGTGGGGTGTTTGCTACCGCCCCTCACCCTTGCGCCGGGAAGAAGATGTGGAAGACGGAGCGGAGGATGAAGCAGCGGCGGCCTGGCGGTAGCTGAACGCGGTCGCCGGATCCATGTAGGGATGGCGGGCGTGGGCGTCCTGGGCGCCTCAACGCCTAGCGAAGCGGGAGCCAAACACGGCAACGGCTCCACGAGTGTCGGGCAGTGGCGAGGGCCGGACGGCTGGTGGCCGGCGGGGTGGGAGGCCGGGAGCCTCCGAGCCGAGTGGGAGTGGTGGGCGCCGGGGTGGCAGGATTGGGACTGGGGGCGGCTGAGGAGGGGGGTTGTGTTGTGGTTTAGCTAGGGTTAGGTTACTAGGCCTGGTCATGTTGGGCTTCATGGGCTTTTTTCTCATGGGTTCTGTTCTTTGGTTAACTGAGCCTAGGAACCGAATTAATCGAGTAATTTCGGTTTCTGAGAAACAAGAACCGAACTTAGAACCAAAATTTTTTGTTCTGATTCTTTCGGTTTTGGTTCGTGGTTATTTCTCTTTGGTTCTCGGTTTTCGGTTAAATTTGCCCTGGGCTAATAGACACCCCCAGCAGAGGGGGAGGAAGTAGATGGAGGGGCTCGTGTTAAAGGGTCCAGCCACCCAGGCATGAATGCAGATACAACAACCACGCAGGTGCATTCTCTAGCGCTGCATGGGAGCTCAGCTGGCGAGCGGTGGAGCTGGGCGGCCATCAGGCATCATCGAGCACGTGGAGGCAAATCCTCGAGCTGCAGATTCAAACGTCGACTCGAAGAACCCAGCCGTGTAAAAGTTTTTACAAGATTTTTCTAGGATTTTATATTGTTATTACTTACAAAAAGTTTAACTAAAACTTGTAGAAAAATGTCATATCTACAACTTTTGTAAAGGCTCATATGTGTTTAGCTCCAAGAATATAGAGAGCAAAAAAATATCAAAACAAAATAGAAATTTCAGCCAAAAACACGGGTTTACTGGTTGCAGAATTTCAAAGATTTTTAGTGAATTTCGCTGAACTTTGATCAAACGTTTGAAGTTTTGAATGAGATTGTCACCATTGTGTAGCCTATGAATAAAAATTCACAACTTAGTTTAGGTTTTTGTGGAATATTTAGGAAAAAGCAAAATATTTGTAGAATTAAAAATTGGGCTAATAAGGATTGGGCGTAGATTTCAAACTAAGTTAAAAACATGGGTTAGATTTCAAACAGACGTAGATTTCAGCCGTGCAATCTTTGTTGTGTTCTTTTTTGTTTTTGTTATGCTCTTCGATTCGCGGAAATTATATTAACATTCATAGTGAAGTCAATTGGGCAACACACGGTTGATAATAAGAGGGGACGTGGTGCTTCGATTGCGGGCTCGGGTCTGGTTGATCAGAAGCTGAATCGCTTGTGTTAAGTGACTGACAAATCGATAACTATTTCTTCCTTATATAAGATGGGGCACTCCTCCCATCAAGTGGTAATCATATACTCAGCTGTACTACCGGGTTTCACTACTAGTAAACAGGCCAAAGGTCCTGGCCAAAGATACCAGCTTCTGTTGCAACCGGTACTAATGTCACGCATCAGTACCGGCTGCAAAAGCAGCTGGTACCTTTGGCCAGCGGCGATCAAAGGTAAGGTGTTTGGTACCGGGTTAAAGCATCACCCGGTACCAAAACTTCAATATAGGAACCAGTTAGTGCCACAAACCGGTACCAAAAAGCACAAGGAGGAATAGGTGCCTAAAGGGTGGATAATGACATCGGATTTTGCCATGGCCCGGTGCCGCCACGTGCCCACAACAAAGGCACCGGTTGGTAACATCAACTGGTGCCTATGCCTTTTGTTTGGCACCGGTTGTTGAGCACCAACCGGTGCCTTTGAGCCACGTCTATAAATACCCCAACCCCTCCCCCCTCCAAGCTGCCGTGAACTCACTGTTAATGGCAGCTGAGTGAGTGGAGGGGAGGCGAATTTTTGTTTTTTTTCAAAAAAGGTTAGTTATTTTTCTCCATAACTTAGAAATTAGTTTTTAGAAGCAGTTATCATTTCATTTATTTGATAAGTGAATAGTATCTTTTTATTATAGTTATTTGCATTATCAATTATATATTTGAATTCAAATTTATTATAGTATAAATGAACTATTTGTACACTAAAATGATGTATATAAATGTATTGTGGACCTAGATGAGTCGGCAATGGATGTACATGGCCGATCGGCGTTCAAAGGAGTTCATTGATGGCGTGCTTGAATTTATAGAAGCGGCCGAGAAACACAAGTATAGCGGTTTCGTTCGTTGTCCATGCAAATTATGTAAGAATGAGAAGGATTACTCATCATCAAGAACCATCCATAGTCACTTGTTCAATAGTGGTTTCATGTCGAACTACTATGTTTGGACCAAGCATGGCGAAAGAGGAATTGTGCTGGATAATAATGTAGAATAATGTAGAAGAAGAGGACAGGATTCCTGACTTTGCAGCCAATTATAATAGCTTTTTCAACAACACTACAATGGGTGAGCCTGAAGAAGATACTGAAGGATACGTTGTAGAAGATGATCTTGGTCAGATGCTGCGCGAAGCTGAGGAAGGTTGCAAAACAGAAAAGGAATCGAGAGATCTGAAGCGTATGTTGGAAGACTACAGAACATAGTTGTACCCTGATTGCAAACAAGACCAAAAGAAGTTGGGTACCACATTGGAATTATTGCAATGGAAGGCATCAAATGGTTTGTCTGACAAGGGATTCGAGGAGTTGCTGAAACTTATAAAAAACTTACTCCCTGAGGGTAACACCTTGCCGGAGACAACATACGAGGCAAAAAAAGTTGTTTGTCCTTTAGGATTAGAGGCACAGAAGATACATGCTTGTCCTAATGACTGCATCCTATATCGAGGTGAGTATGAAAATTTGGATTCATGCCCTGTATGCAACGCATGCCGGTATAAGATCCCTCGAGATGATCCAGGCGATGTTGAGGGGATGCGTGTCAAGAAGAGGGTGCCTGCCAAGGTGATGTGGTATTTTCCTCTAATACCACGTCTGAAACATTTGTTCATGAACAAAACGAATGCTAAATTGATGCTATGGCACAAAGAAGAACGTAAGCAAGACAATATGTTGAGACACCCCGCTGATGGGTCGCAGTGGAGAAAAGTGGACAGAACATTCCCAACATTTGCAAATGAAGCAAGGAATACAAGGTTCGGCTTAAGTACGGATGGCATGAATCCTTTCGGTGAGCAGAGCAGTGGTCATAGTACCTGGCCTGTAACACTCTGTATATACAACCTTCCTCCCTGGTTGTGTATGAAGCGGAAATTCATTATGATGCCGGTGCTTATCCCCGGCCCGAAGCATCCCTGTAATGATATAGATGTGTATCTGAAACCACTGATTGAGAATCATCTATTGTTGTGGAAAGATGAGGGTGTTCGTATGTGGGATGCGCACGCAGAGGATCATTTTAACCTGCGTGCATTGCTTTTCATAACCACCAACGATTGGCCAGCACTAAGTAACCTCTCCGGACAATCCAATAAGGGTTATAGGGCATGCACCCATTGTTTAGAAGAAACCGACAGCATGTACCTCAAGCACTGTAGGAAGATCGTGTATATGGGTCATCGTCGATTTCTTCCGATCAAGCACCCATTAAGGAGGAGGCATGCTCACTATGATGGAAAGGCAGATCATCGTACCAAGCCTAGGCACCGTTGTGGGAAAATGGTGTTTGAAATGGTCAAAGATATAAAAGTAGTATTTGGAAAAGGACCCAACAGCAAATCAGTGCAGAGTGATGACGGACGTGCACCTATGTGGAAGAAGAGTATTTTTTGTTAGTTACCTTATTGGGAAGTCTTAGACGTCTGCCACGCAATTGATGTGATGCACCTAACAAAAAATCTTTGTGTGAACATTCTAGGTTTCCTTGGTGTCTACGGTAAGGCAAAGGATACATTGGAAGCGCGGCAAGATCTTCAACGTATGAAACAACGGGCCGCCCTACATCCAGAAAAAAGGGATAAAGGATGTCATTATCTAGGTCCTGCGTGCTACACTCTTAGTAAGAAAGAGAAGCAAAGTATGTTCGACTGTTTGAACAGTATCAAGGTCCCATCTAGCTACTCTTCGAATATAAAGAGGCTACTGAACTTGAAAGAGAAGAAATTCGCACATGTAAAGTCCCATGACTGTCACGTGTTGATGACGCAATTGATTCCAATTGCACTTAGAGGTATTCTACCATCTAATGTTCGAGCAACAATCATTAAGCTATGCACATTTCTCAACACAATTTCTCATAAGGCAATCGATCCATCAAGTTTAAGCAGGCTACAAGAGGATGTTGTCCAAAGTTTAGTCAGTCTTGAAATGATATTTCCTCCATCATTCTTCAATATTATGACGCATCTTCTAGTTCACCTGGTCAAAGAGATTGGTATTCTCGGTCCTGTTTTCCTTCATAATATATTCCCTTTTGAACGATACTTTGCAGTACTAAAGAAATACATTCGTAATCGGGCTCGTCCAGAAGGAAGCAATGCGAAGGGTTACATCACAGAGGAGGTCATTGAATTTTGTGTTGACTATGTGGAAGAACTCTGCCCAATTGGGATTCCAGTATCACGTCATGAGGGGCTGCTGATTGGAAAGGGCACACTTGGAAGAAAATCAGTAAATGCCACAGATCATGCCACGTTGAGCAAAGCACATCTCACAGTTCTGCAACAATCAGCCTTGGTGGCTCCATACATGGAGGAGCACATGCCAATTGTGCGAAGTATATACCCTTTGAAGTCTGAGACATGGATTACAAAACATCATAACGATACATTCGCCACCTGGTTGCAGAAGGAAGTCATGGCCAACGATCAAATTCATGAGCAGCTAGCTTGGCTGGCCAGGGGTCCGGCAAATTCAATCATGATGTACCAAGGATATGAAATTAATGGTTACACATTTTATACAAGAGCCCAAGATAACAAGAGCACCAATCAAAATAGTGGTGTCCGTATAGATGCCACCGACTCTAGTGGCCAAACGAACTCATATTTTGGTTACATTGAAGAGATTTGGGAACTCGACTATGGGCCGTTGAAGATACCTCTATTTCATTGTCAATGGGTTAAACTCACAGGAAAAGGTGTCGATATCGACGAGTACGGAATGACAACGGTAGACCTCAAAGAGCTTGGCTATCGAGACGAACCATTCGTCCTAGCTAAAGATGTAACTCAAGTTTTCTATGTGCAGGACATGTCTAGCAAAACGAGAAAGGACAAGTCTAGGAATAAATCAAGTTTTGTAGGTGCCAGAGATGAGGCAAAGCGCCATATTGTTCTGGCAGGAAAAAGAAAAATTGTGGGAGTCGACGATGTCACAGATGAAGAAGAATACAATAAGGTTGAAGATATGACTCCGTTCGCAGTGGAGGTTGACACAAGTATTCTTTTAGCCGAAGAGGAGGCTCCGTACGCACGTCATGATCATAATGAAGGGACAATTGTAAAGCGAACCATCGTTAATATTCCCTTAGTTGAATGATTATGTCTTGTAATATTTTCTGTGAACATTATTAGATTTCTTATGCAATGAATTGATTTGTTGGACAATTAAATGATTTATTATGCAATAATTGATTTATTATGCAATTAAAATGATTAGTTATGCACCTAAATGATTTATCATGTAGTATTTAGAATTATTTTGCATTTAAATAATTTATTATGCAATTATTTGATTTATTATGCAATTAAAATAATTAGTTATGCACCTAAATGATTTATTTTGTAGTAATTAAAATTATTGTACATTTAAATGATTTATTATTGTGCACCTAAAACCATAGTTAATATTTTCTTAGTTGAATGATTTACTAGGCAGTTAATAAATTTATTGAGCAAATAACAAATTTATTAGACAATTATTTTAACTATTAGACAATTATTTAAATTATTAGATAATTATCTAATTTTCTATTCAATTATCAGATTTATTATGCAAATATCAGATTTATTATGAGGCAATTAATAGATTTACAAGAGAAAAAAGAAAGGGGAAAAGAAAAGATAACCTTTGGTACCAGTTGGAAAATCCAACCGGTATCTTAGGGTCTTATTTGGGTAAAAAAAAGTGGGGCGTCGCGCGGCAGTCGAACTGTGGCTGCGAAGCCCAAATTTCAGCGAGTTACCATTGAGATACTGAAGAATTCCGTTCAAAGTGGGTCAAAGAAGATTGAAAAGTGAACTTCAAAAGGCCTAAGGTACCGGTTTTGTTAATCCACCCGGTACCATAGGGGCTTTTCATTTCCCGCCCGTTGGGCCCTAAGGCACCAGGTGTGCGGAGAACCGGTACCTAAGGCCTCGCCTAAGGCACCGGTTGGAGATACAACCGGTACCTAAGGCCTACATGGGTACCGGCTGAATTTTTGACCCGGTACCTTTGGCCAGGGGTATAAACCCGTTGCCTTCTTCCTCCCAATTCTCCACTGCTCCTCCATTCCTCCGGTCGACCGCCGCCGCCCTCCATCTCCGCGCGCGCACCGCCGACCTCCTTGACCCCTCCACCGGCTTCGCAGCTCGATCCCGAAGTTCCCCGTGGAGTCCAGAGGCCTGGAGGACCCCTGCATCGACCCGTCCACGAGCACCGCGCACGGGATTTTCCCCGGAACTCCGCGCCGGTGAGTTCTATGCGCCGCCGCGATTACTCGCCTCTGGCGATCCCCCGGCCACGCTGACCCCTTGTACACATCCGCAGCAACACACCGCATCAATTCGAGGAGACCGGAGGCCCGGAGCAAGCCCTACAGCGCCCCTTCCCCGAGCTCCGCACCATCCTCGCCGCTAACCCTGCTGCGTCACGCCCCCGACCGTTTCAAGCCTCGGTGAGCACCCTCTAGTCCCCGCCATGCTTTTACGCTATATTGTTTTAGCCCGTAGCGCACCCCAGCAGCCTGCACACCACGCGTCGGCGAACCTCGCCCCGCAGGGCCGTCGCCGTCGTAGCACACGCCGCCACGGACCTCCCCGAGGCCCGCAAAGGCCTCAAGTGGACTACGCATGTCACGTAGTCCCTTCCCGACCCAAACCCCAGCTCGATTCACCCCGGAAACGCCGAGTTCGAACAACTCTGGCCGTGCTCCGCCGCGGAGCAAGGCCGTCGGCGAGCCCCGCCGCCGCCCCGCGCGCCCAGTCGATCCCAGCCGCCCGATCCTCAGCCCACGGACGAGATTAGATCACATCCGGATCTAATCTGAGCCACAGGATCGTGATCCAACGGATCAGATCCGCGCGTACCCCTTCGGCCTGGACATTTTGCTAAAGAGCCCCTGCACTTTCTAGCATAGTTCTAGCATAGTTTTGGTTGCTGTTTTCATGTAACTCGTGTAACGACGACGAGTAACGATGACGAGTAACGACGACGAGTAATTTCGTATTCGCTCTCTAACTCGCAACCCCGTTCCTCAATCCAGTTCCTCGACCCCGTTCCATGACACACACACACACACACACACACACACACTGTCTAATACACTCTAACACACACACACACACACTCACACTAACACACACACACACACACTCACTAACTCTCTCTTTCTCTATCCCTCTAACATACACACACTCTCTCAAACACGCATATTCGTTCAAAGAATTGAATTCTCCTGCTTTATTTAAGGATGGACACATACTCTAACACATATTTACGGTTTCAGTTAAGGATGGACCCCTTCGGTGATGAGCAGGCTGCCGGGCAATACATGTTGGACGCAATAAACGAAGATACGAGGGCTAACACCACCCAGCCAATCACTGAAGAAGATGCTCGGATAGCTGATTCGTTCCTGAATATGTCTGGACATGCCGATGAAGAAGATGATGACTGTGCGCCGCCGCCCAATCAACAGTAGCATGTTCCAGTGCGAATCTAAAAACTATATGCATGGTGACTTCGGTAGATTAGTTTTGCGATTAACATATCTTTTCTGTAATTTAGTCAACCTCCGCATCGACTTCGTTGAGCCAGTCAAAAGGGAGACGCCGGCCAACCAAGAAAATGGAGGGAAGACAGGTCGTCAGAGAAGTGGACGCAGAGGGCTGTCCAAGTGCTCCAGAGGATGCTAGCACAAAATTTGTCAACCAATGTGGGGTTATTGTTCGGGCAAGAATTCCTATCACCACAAGACTATGGAAAACGACCAAACCCGAAGAACAGCAACACGCCATGCCTGCACATCAGAAGGAAATGCTATGGGCAGAACTCAAGGATATGTTCACTCTTTCTGAAGGAGTTGACCAAGAACTTGTGAAGAAATGTGCCTTGAGAAAGATGGCCCTTGCCTTTGCAACTTTCAAGAAGAAGTTGTACACCAATTACATCAAGAAGGATAAGGAGCCGAACTGGGACGATCTTCCTCAGGTTAAACCATACTGGGAGGAGTTCAAACTATACAAACTATCAGAGGAAGCCCAAAAAAAATCCGAACAAGCCAAGGTGAATGCAGCAAATAAGAAGTACATCCACCACCTTGGGGCTGGTGGGTACAAGAAGTCAGTTAAAAAATGGCAGAAGATGGAGCAGGACCTTATAGATAAAGGCATCAGGCTGACGACTTGGGATTGGCCGGATAGATCCAAGTGGTGGTTATTTGCTAATGGCGTGACACTAAACCAGCTGGATGGAAGTTTGGTCGTGCCCGAGCATATGCAAGTAGTGTCCCGCGATCTAGTGGCTGCAATAGATGACACTCAACAAGGAACATTCCATCCTCAAAGGGAGAATGATGAGCTGACAAGGGCATTAAAGAATCCGGAACACCCTGGATGAGCCCGCGGCATCGGCGTGGTCCCATGGAAAGTTGCTTGGGCCGGAGATCCCTCTTACAAGACTCACCGAAAGAGCAAAGCCGAACAGGAAGAGAAACTTCATGCCATAGAAGAAAAGATGAACGAGAAGGTTGCGTCCTTGGAATCTCAGATGGACGCCAGGGTCAATGAGGCGGTGCAGCTAGCTCTGAGCCAAAGGGGCACTACTAGGTCGCACCCGGATGTTGTGATGAGCCCGACCTCTCAGCGACGCAGCAGCTGTGCATCCACAGCGGCGCCCGACGTACAAGCGGAACAGCAACCCCAGATTGAGCCAACGGTGGTAGATGACCAGAGGTATCCAGTGGATGATGTCACCATGCCGACACCGTGCGAGCTTCATGTGCAAGCAAGAAATATATCCATTCATGTCGCATATGGGTCAGCCCTGCCCCTGAATCCTTCTCCTACAATTCATGGAAGGCCGATACCTCCTGGCTACACCTCCGTCACAGTCGAGTAGATAGTTGGAAACAATGAGGTTCTTGAGCTCGACTTCGTTGGAGGGGATGGAGAGAAGACATTGGGAGACGCACTGCACGGGGTCGTTCTATGGCGCAAGGCCGACATCAAACTTACTGCAAGCACAACGGCTCCCGTACAGACCGATCGCCCGTCTCCGCGGCCTACCTCACTTGACCACCCTTCTTTCCTCCATGTCTCCTTTTCTAGTCAACCAGAAATTGATCAACGAAAGATACAAGGAAACGTGCCAAAACATGTACGATTTGTTGACTAGGCAAAGTTATAAATCCAATATATTCATACCATACAACTTTGGGTAAGCCTTGATCGACTCAAACCTCTGTTATATTACTAAATAAATACTAAGTTGTCTAATACATTTATGTATATATCCTATCTATATCTGCAGTTATAATTGGATTTTACTTATACTTTTCGTAGAGACCGGCAATCTTATAGTCTTTGACTCAATGAGAAATCCAAAGTCCGCAATCCAACATATCATAGACCCCTTGAACAGGTAAGTTCAGGTTGCACAATCAAATCCTTTTTCTGTTAATAACAATTCCTGAATATCAAACTTAACTTTGAGCGCAGGGTTTGGAAAAAATTTGTGAAAAATAACAAAGGACGTGGTCAATGGAGGCCCGAACTAAACGTTAACATGGATTATCCGGTATGTTCATTTATAAAGATTTGTCTAGTTAAGTATATAATCCCAAATTGTTCTAAATTGAGTAATTTATTTGTTTCTCCTTAAGTGTGCGAGACAACAAGGAACTGATTGGTGCGGGTACTACGTATGCGACTACTTGCACATCATGACTCCATGCGGGAAGGCTACTGATGAAGAAACGAGAGTACGTCCAAACCGTTCACTAGTATATTTTCATAATTGTACTAACGCACATAATGTTAATGCTTTTTTCCTAAATGATAATTGTCTCAAATGGGGGATGAATGTTACTCTACTGATCGGATCAACGCCGTGTGCGAGCAGCTCGCCGGATTCATTTTGAACGAGATCTTGGATCCTAGAGGCGAGTTCTACCACGACGGTCACATCGATAGAGGACTTTCATCGACATCCTGAGGGGACTAGTAGTTGCACGCTAACATGACTTGTACATTTGTAAATATTTTTAAACATTATACCTTGATGTTTGTAAATTTGTAAATATATTAGTTCATCTAATTAGCTTAATTATATGCTCGCATTTCACTTTTAGTTAGTTTCAAATATTCTTTGAAAACGAACACGAACAACCAATGAACGTTGAGTACTGTAGAGCTTGAGTGCGTTTAGCAATTATAAAAGAATAAAGAGTAATAAATATAACAAACAAAACTGGATTTGGGAAAAAAGGGAAAAGGTCATTGGTACCGATTGGAAATACCAACCGGTACCAAAGGGGTTGCCACCTTACGTCAGCGTGGAAGCCTCTTTGGTACCGGCTGGTATTTCCAACCGGTACCAATGGAAGCCTAAGGCACCGGTTGAAAAACCCGGTGTCTTAAGTAGAGGCCAATGGTCGCGGTTGCAGGGCACCGGTTGGGAAACCGGTGCCTTTGGCCTTTCTCCGCCAGTGCCCAAGGCCCGTTTTCTAGTAGTGTTTGCATAATTTTCATCTTTGTTTAGATGGTTTTCACCGTCGTCTCATACTTCTTAAAAAGCCAACAAATATTGCTGGATTCCTTTGTTCTACAACCTTTGTTTAGCTTTTGTATAATTTAATTTCAGAGCCAACATTGTTAAGTTCATGTCCTAGGTCGAGTTTTGTTGCTGGGTTAATGTGCTTCATCTACCAGTTTGTTGATCTGTACATCCCCTGTTGTTCCATATATACATCAAACTCTAACTGTAAGCTCTTTTGAAACCCTAATTCGAGTGAATCTTGTCCACCATACAAGGTCATTCTTTCCGCTCCACACAAGCTGCAAGGTCGATGACTTGCCGGCAAGCTACTAAGACTCCAAACTAAGCTTACAAGGTTGGTTCGCTCCAAGAACCAATCCACAAGGTAGCAACACCTTGTCGAAGATCAATCAACCCCCTAAGAAATGATCGAATTATGCTCAGTCCACCCAGGAATTCCTCCCCCACTGAGACATTCGTTATGACTGCACCAAGGGTAGTGTACCCAGAAACTGCTCTCTATAAAAATCGGTGGCTGTAAATACAACTTACTCAGCGTCAACCTGATCCAACAGCCAACGTTATATGGATCATCCTCCGCTTCAACACAACGCGCGGTTCCACTCCAGCGCTCGTCCACCCCCCGCAGGCACCCCCTCTCCCGCACACATCGGGCAGGGTTCGAACCCAGCATCTCCTCTTGCTCAAAAAAAACCCCCAGCATCTCCTCTCCCGCACTGAGGGGGAGTTTAGTTCCCAAAAAATTTTGGGTAAAAATTTTTGGACAACGTTTGACTACTAATTAGAAGTATTAAACATAGACTAATTATAAAACCAATTACATGAATAGACAGGAAATCACGAGATGAATCTATTAAGACTAATTAATTTGTTATTAGAGGTTGGTTACTGTAGCACGACATTATCCAATTATGGTCCAATTAGGCTTAAAAGATTCGTCTCGCAATTTCACCCGGGGGTTGTGGAATGGGTTTTGTTAGTTATCCATATTTAATACTTCTAATTAGTGGTCAAACATTGTCAATTACTGTAGCACACCAAAAAATTTTGGAAACTAAATGGGCTCTGATTTTCCACCAAATTTCGGTCTTCCTCCCGCGCGACGCCCGCGAACTGGAAACCACCGGCCGTGACCCATGGGCGCAGATGACGCAACGCGCGCCGGCTGCTGCCTCCGTCCGCCGCCGCGGTGAACCCGGCCGCCTCCGCTTTGGCCGGCGGGAGGCCGTGGTGAACCCGGCCGCCTCCGCTTCGGCCTGCGGGAGGCCGTGGTGACGCGATGCGCGCCGCCTCCCACCTCCGGCCGCTGCCGCGGTGACGCGCGCCGGTTGTAGCCGTGGCAGCGCGCCAGGTGCGGGAGAGGGGTGCGGGATAGGTAGAGGGACGCCACCGCCGACCTCCAAGCCGGGTGCGGGAGAGGAAGACGGCGGACTGGGATCCAATACCCAATCCCCTACGCCTACCGTGAGGATGACTACCATTTTTTTGCACAATTGCTTTCATATTTTTCTTGATTCTGCTTCTTGATTTCACTTGTATTGGGGAAAATTTTTCTCATTCTGCTTCATAATTTCACTCCTATTGGGGAAATTTTTTCTCATTCTGCTTCATGATTTCACTACTATTGGGGATTCCTGCATTTTGTTATTTGATTATGCTTCATGATTATTCTTGTTTTCACTATACTATGATGATGATTTGTAGCTCCGATAGCGCGGAAGTGACTCTCTGGTATCATGGTATCATGTAATGCCTGTCCTTGTATATATATAATTTTGATCTAATGATACTTTGTTATCATTCTGTTTTGCACTGTGATTTGTCTCTCCGATAGTAAGCACATGACTCTCTTAAACTCATGTTAAGGTCCATCTGTGTTGCTTCATCATCTACTCAGAAACGGCCGGTGCTTAGCGATATCACGGACATACAAAACACATGTGCTTTGATACAGAATGCACTCGGGTACCTCGAAAAAAATCTCATTCTCATTAATTCTGTGTGTATGGGCTACATGCAATCAGGTGAGCTGGATGATGCCGAGCGTAAGAGGCTAGAAAGGAACATCAAGCAACAGAAACATCGAGCTGAAATGTCTAATGAACAACGACCAGAGATAAATAGGAGACAACGTGAATACCGAAGTTGAGCTGAAATGTCTGATGAACAATGGCAAGAGATAAATAGGAGACAACGTGAATACCGAGCACGAAAGAAGGCCGAAGCAAGGCAGGATACTAATAACACCGAAACAGTACGCCATCCAATAGTGCTGACACCCACAGTGGCAGGTTTGTAAACCAAATCAGAACGTGCTGACCAACTTCACCTTTACATTTAAACATGAAGCATAATATACAAATTTTTTGCTTTTGTGCAGCTTGTAATACTCAGCTATCTGGTCAATCACCGTATTTAACTGGAGTCTCCACCGTTGTCCAAGCACAAAGTGAACAAGACAAGGAAAATCTTATTCCTGATGACCCCATGGAGTGGCTACACAGAAATGATAATTACGTGCCACTACGTGTAAGCGGACATCGTATAGTTGCAACCCCCCATACTCAAGGTAACCTGCTAGGCCTGTCATTGCTACTTCACTCTACATGTCTGCTCAACATTAAGTTCCACGTGATAATAGCATGTCTTGTTTTAGGTGGGAGTTCGAGCAGGGACAAGCTCTGGAAGAATAGGGAAAGATACATCAATTTGTGTGATCAGAAACAGGAAGAATTATTACAGCTGAATAGAGACTACAAGAGGCATTGTAAATTAATGACGGCCGAACCAGAACAAACCGATATGCCTACTATAACCTAGGGTTAGGCTGTACATAGACCATTTAGCGTTACAACAAGAATTAAACTTCCTTAACTGTATGTTTTATATTTCCCTGGTTATATAATATGCAGACACCACTAAGTCAGGGTTGTCCCTGAACCAGGGTAGGGGGCAACCTGAGGAGCACGATTTCGACCCCCAGTTGTTCCAGCCTACCCACCCTATTGACGATGATGAAGGTGATGAAACTGACTTCAATGAAAGTCATCAATTAGAAACCCAGGACTTTTTATCATGGGATCAGACAACCTAATGAAGGTACCTACTTCCTCACATTTCGTATTTCAGCAACACAACAAAACTTTCAGCAATATTCAATCCTAATCTTATTATTATTTGCACATCCAGGTGATGAGAATGTGTCATATCGCGTGTTTGGTGAGGGCGCTAATTTGGACAATGTTCATGAAGATCCATATGATTTAATTTACCAGGCTACCAGCACCTGCCGGCTAGACATAAATTGAGGAATGTTCCTGACTGCCGATATTGTGGTGCAAAGAGATTTCAATATGAGCCCCCTGGATTTTGTTGCAGAAAAGACAAGATACACATACACATACCAGAGGTTCCTGCTGAACTAAAAAGATTGTTCACAAGTCAAGTGCATGATGATGCAAAATATTTTCGAAAACATATACGGTACTTCAACTCTCATTTCTTCTTCACAAGTCTTGGAGTTACACATGACCGTCGAGTTAGCACTGCAAAAGGGATGGGTATTTATACATTTCGAGTTCAAGGAGGGTTGTACCATCGACTGGACCACTTGGTGCCAGGTTCCCATGGTCCAAGGCATTTGCAGCTATACTTTTATGATACAGAAGATCAGACATTGGCACATAGAGCAAAACAGTCCCCTGACCTTGATATCAACATCAACCAGAATGTACTACAAATATTGCAAAATAATCCATATGTTCAGACTTTCAATAGAGTTGGTGCTGTTCCCAACTTGGATGACTACTCTATTGAGCTAAACACAGATGTCCCAGAGGTGTCGATGTTGTCACAGAGGTGGACCACAAATTAAAATCAGCTCAAATATTGGTTGCAATTGAAGTCAGGCAACATCCACGTAAGCACTCTGACTTCCTCCATTCCAATTGAAGAAAAATGTTTTATCAACACACTTTTGCTTAATAATAGAGGGGGAACCAGTAAAGGCCAATGTTGGAGAGACATTGCTCAATGATGTCGGTGCTGACCATCTCAATATGGACATTCGAATGGAGGAAGCAAATCTCTATCCCAGCGATGTTCAGGAGCCTTTGGACGATGCTGTCCTAGGTCCCCACAATGCTATCATAGGTCCTGTCCATGGTGTGCAACAAAAACCACGTAAACTCTCTTATTCTAATATTGTTTTTATTACAGCTTTGTATTTTAATAAACTAAAAAAACTTTTGGGACAGAGGGAGAGGAAGGAAATAAAAGTGGTGTCTGTGGATGATAAACTTTATGGAGTACTGGACTGGATCGCGTCTATCTGATTTCTGATCCTTTAACTCAGGTATCTCTGAGTTGTTTGTTACTTATAAACAACTATAATATATTGTGATATAATAATTACTTAGGTAACAATCTGAATCATGTACATAATAATTGTTATGCAGGAAGATATCACAAATTTCAGGCCTAAGTTAGCAGCGATATTGTGGGACTCTAGATTCAACACTAGGAAAGGATTTGAAGATTCTGAAGAAACATAAGAAGCCATGGGTACTCCGAGTGATGTTGAAGTTATTGATCCAAGTGATGTTGAACTAATTCAAAGTCTATCTGGGGTAACTGAAGATATTCATACTGATGCATATCTGTGTACTGGAATATCATCTGTGAACAAACAAGAATTATTGCATGCAGTTTTAATGTACATCAAGTCGGTAGACGATGCGGAATCTTTGGAGTAAGCTCTTTTCCTTATAATACTATATAAACTTTGTTTTAGTTCATTGTGACTGTTTAAACTAACAGATAATAACCATTTTTCTAGGAAAGAGTGGATTCAAAGCAATATTCCTTACCCTATATCTATAAATCTCAAAAAACTTAAAGAAATATTGGATACAAGTAGTCCAATGGATAAAGATTGCTTCAACATGGCCATTAGGATGTTTGCATACGACGAGGCTCACCTATATCTAGATGATGATGAAGGAATATTCCACTACCTGGACCTACAATTCTTTGTAAGCACTTAGACTCGTGGGATATGCATTATACAACATTTATTCACTGTCCTAATTATTATCTATGTGCTTGACAAAACAGACCATCTCGGATTTCTATCGAGATCCACAACTGCGCGTGACACTTGATGTGGAAAAGTTGGCAAGATTATTTGATCCGTGGCCTCAAATGGAGTATCGCATTTCACACTGTAGTAATGTATGTTTCTCACACTATCTCTAAGAAGAATGATGCATTTATTTTTCTCACATGGACTGCTATTTGCAGATTCTATTGCCATATTCTTTTCTTGGACATTTCATATTATTCTTACTTGATATGAAATCTCGAATTGTATCTATATTGGACCCAATGCCCATACCTCACACTTTTAAGGGTTCTAAGCCAACATTGTACTACGTTCACAAGATAAAAAATATTGCCAACAATCTGAAACTAGCGATGCAAGTGCTGCTTGGAATGATGATATTTATGTGTGGCGTCGGATATTACCAAAATCAGTTCCAAAATTGGATGACTGGTAAGTTGCTAACTAAAACTTCTACTCACGAAATCAGCTTGCCTTCATAGAGTTAACCATGTGTTATTTTGTAGGAACATATCGGGCTATTTGGTTATCAATTTCATGCACAATTGGAATGGTGAAAACTAGCCATTAATTTCTTTGGTAACTACGTTGTAATCTGCTCTGAAATTTTGTGCTACATTTAATTTCTGCCTATGCTTTCTAATATTTATCTTGATAATGCATGTACAGAATGGAGATACATTAAGGAACCAGTTTTTAATTGATCTACCGAAGTTCAAAGGCAATGAAGCTAAAGATAATATTCCTCAAGACATTCAAGAAATTCTCAATCGTCTTATGATCCCATAAAGTTGTGATTTTACTCTTTAGATGTGTTTATGTAATCAACGTAATAACTCTACCCTTTGTGTAAAACATATATTTATCAGTTTAGACTATAGATGATGTGTTGTTTGGTGTAAGTCTGAAATTAACCGTGGCGTTAGCACGGGCACCTTACTAGTACTAGAAAAAGACTCATTGGTAACGGACATGGTCAACGTTACCTTTATTGCATTACTAGAAAAAGGCTCATCATCGGTAACGATTGGTAACCGACATTATGTTGATGTCTGTTGCTAATAACATATTAAAAATTGCATTCTAAAAATGCCAAATGGTAGCAAAAAAAATTATACCCAAGAGCGGCACCCCACTTGACCACCCTTCTTTCCTCCAAGAGACATGATTTTTGCCCCGTTTGATCGATTTTTGCCTCCTCCAGAATTCAAACTAGGACTTCTTAGTTCGCACGAGCCTCCCCTAACCACTACACCACATAATCTCTTGTGGTTGAAAGAGGGATGCAGTCCTTTTATATTAACATTTTTTAATCTTTTTGAATTTCTATAGTTCACACCTATAGTTCACACCTTATGTGCTCGTAGTTCAAGAAAAAATATCAGGAAAATAATAGAAAAATAAAAAAAATTATGTGCACCACATTGGTAACGAGCATCAAACACCCGTTACCATTAGTAATATATGTCACATTGGTAACGAGCATTGTTAACATTTGTTACCAATGTGCATCACATTGCTAATGGATGTTGTTAAAGTTTGTTACCAATGATATCAGTAATGGATATTGTTAGCGTCCGTTACCAATAACAAGTTAATGATAACGGACGTCAGTATTGCCAGGTCGGATGAAACTTATTAGTAACGGGTTTAAATAATGGCCGTTACCTTTAACTCTACTTGTAATGGGCATCGAACTTCCATTACCAATACCACCTGAAACGCGTTTTGACGTAGTGGATGGTTGATGAAGCGGCCAATAATGGCAGTAGGAACGGGGATTATGCAGAAGAGGATGCCATAGCTAGAGCGGCGTAGATTGACGAGAACTAAATGGGGAGAGAGAGAGAGAGAGAGAGAGAGAGAGAGAGAGAGAGAGAGAGAGAGAGAGAGAGAGAGAGAGAGAGAGAGAGAGAGAGAGAGAGAGAGAGAGAGAGAGCACCCTATTTAGCTTCCTGCCAAATATAAGCGAAGAATCCGCAAACGGTCATCTAGACTTTTACCGTCTCAAGGGGTTAAAAGAAAAACAAAAAAAATAATTAGTCCAGAAGGGGCAGCTCTAGGATTTGCTGAGAAAATAACGACCTTTCAAGTGAGGAACTTATCGGGATGCCAGCAATTATGTATTCAGAGATAGTTAATAGCTTCTTCTCATATGAAATTTTATAGTAAAATACATAGTTTTCCTGCCGCTTATCATTTGCTACACTTGTGACCGATATAGTGTTTCTTAGAACCAGTGACTGAATTATTAATTTTTGGACGGATTTTTTTCTGCTTGGTATTCTGTTAACTTTTTATATGGTAGTAATCTCAAAAAAAAACTTTTTATATGGTACTTGCTGATTTTACCGTGTATACTTGCTGATTTTGTGTGAATCAAGTAGCTGTCAGGCTACATGTCTACATTTAATCTGGCTGCAGATATGCACATATACTCGCTCGCTGCAATTTTGGTACCAAGGGTGAAAGAAGAAAGAGTAAAACTCATAGGAGAATAAATATCATTGGAATTGTACGGTGAGTATCAGGCATGCAAAATTTCTTTTTTTTTGAGAAAATTCAGGCATGCAAAATCTGAGCATTTGTCGTTGTTGCCAGGTATGCTCATCACATGGCCATGTACACTCACTACTAGAAAAACAGGCCAAAGATCCTGGCCAAAGGTACCAGCTGCTGTTGCAACCGGTACTAATGCCACGCATCAGTACCGGTTGCAAAAGCAGCTGGTACCTTTGGCCAGCGGCGATCAAAGGTAAGGAGTTTGGTACCGGGTTAAAGCATCACCCGGTACCAAAACCCCAATATAGGCACCAGTTAGTGCCACCAACCGGTTCCAAAAGAACAAGGAGGAATAGGTACCGGTTGGTGGAACCAACCGGTGCCTAAAGGGTGGACAATGGCACCGGGTTTTGCCATGGCCCGGTGCCGCCACGTGCCCACAACAAAGGCACCGGTTGGTAACATCAACCGGTGCCTATGCCTTTTGTTTGGCACCGGTTGTTGAGCACCAACCGGTGCCTTTGAGTCACGCCTATAAATACCCCAACCCCTCCCCCTCCAAGCTGTCGTGGACTCATTGTTCATGGCAGCTGAGTGAGGGGAGGGGAGACGAATTTTTGTTTTTTTCAAAAAAGGTTAGTTATTTTTCTCCATAACTTAGTAATTGGTTTTTAGAAGCAGTTATCATTTAATTTATTTGATAAGTGAATAGTATATATTTATTATAATTATATGCATTATCAATTATATATTTGAATTCAAATTTATTATAGTATGAATGAACTATTTGTACACTACAATGATGTATATAAATGTATTGTGGACCTAGATGAGTCGGCAATGGATGTACATGGCCGATCGGCGTTCAAATGAGTTCATTGATGGCGTGCATGAATTCATAGAAGCGGCCGAGAAACACAAGAATGAGAAGGATTACTCATCATCAAGAATCATCCATAGTCACTTGTTCAATAGTGGTTTCATGCCGAACTACTATGTTTGGACCAAGCATGGCGAAAGAGGAATTGTGTTGGATAATAATGTAGAAGAAGAGGACAGGATTCCTGACTTTGCAGCCAATTATAATTCTTTTTTCAACGACACTGCAATGGGTGAGACTGAAGAAGATACTGAAGGATACGTTTTAGAAGATGATCTTGGTCAGATGCTGCGCGAAGCTGAGGAAGGTTGCAAAACAGAAAAGGAATCGAGAGATCTGAAGCATATGTTGGAGGACTACAGAACATTGTTGTACCCTGATTGCAAACAAGACCAAAAGAAGTTGGGTACCACATTGGAATTGTTGCAATGGAAGGCATCAAATGGTTTGTCTGACAAGGGATTCGAGGAGTTGCTGAAACTTATAAAAAACTTAATCCCTGAGGGTAACACCTTTCCGGAGACAACATACGAGGCAAAAAAAGTTGTTTGTCCTTTAGGATTAGAGGCACAGAAGATACATGCTTGTCCTAATGACTGCATCCTATATCGAGGTGAGTATGAAATTTTGGATTCATACCCTGTATGCAACGCATGCCGGTATAAGATCCCTCGAGATGATCCAGGCGACATTGAGGGGATGCGTGTCAAGAAGAGGGTGCCTGCCAAGGTGATGTGGTATTTTCCTCTAATACCACGTCTGAAATATTTGTTCATGAACAAAACGAATGCTAAATTGATGCGATGGCACAAAGAAGAACGTAAGCAAGACAATATGTTGAGACACCCCGCTGATGGGTCGCAGTGGAGAAAAGTGGACAGAACATTCCCAACATTTGCAAATGAAGCGAGGAATATAAGGTTCGGCTTAAGTACGGATGGCATGAATCCTTTCGGTGAGCAGAGCAGTGGTCATAGTACCTGGCCTGTGACACTATGTATATACAACCTTCCTCCCTGGTTGTGTATGAAGCGGAAATTCATTATGATGCCGATGCTTATCCCCGGCCCGAAGCAACCCGGTAACGATATAGATGTGTATCTGAAACCACTAATTGAGGATCTTCTATTGTTGTGGAAAGATGAGGGTGTTCGTATGTGGGATGCGCACGTAGAGGATCATTTTAACCTGCGTGCATTGATTTTCGTACCACCAACGATTGGCCAACACTAAGTAACCTCTCCGGACAATCCAATAAGGGTTATAGGGCATGCACCCATTGTTTAGAAGAAACTGACAACATGTACCTCAAGCACTGTAGGAAGATCGTGTATATGGGTCATCGTCGATTTCTTCCGATCAAGCACCCATTAAGGAGGAGGCATGCTCATTACGATGGAAAGGCAGATCATCGTACCAAACCTAGGCACCGTTGTGGGAAAATGGTGTTTGAAATGGTCAAAGATATAAAAGTAGTATTCGGAAAAGGACCCAACAGCAAATCAGTGCAGAGTGATGACGGACGTGCACCTATGTGGAAGAAGAAGAGTATTTTTTGGGAGTTACCTTATTGGGAAGTCTTAGACGTCCGCCACGCAATTGATGTGATGCACCTAACAAAAAATCTTTGTGTGAACCTTCTAGGTTTCCTTGGTGTCTACGGTAAGGCAAAGGATACATTGGAAGCGCGGCAAGATCTTCAACGTATGAAATAACGGGCCGCCCTACATCCAGAAAAAAAGGGATAAAGGACGTCATTATCTAGGTCCTGCGTGCTACACTCTTAGTAAGGAAGAGAAGCAAAGTATGTTCGACTGTTTGAACAGTATCAAGGTCCCATCAGGCTACTCTTCGAATATAAAGAGGCTACTAAACTTGAAAGAGAAGAAATTCGCACACGTAAAGTCCCATGACTGTCACGTGTTGATGACGCAATTGATTCCAATTGCACTTAGAGGTATTCTACCAGCTAATGTTCGAGCAACAATCATAAATCTATGCGCATTTCTTAACACAATTTCTTAGAAGGCAATCGATCCATCGAGTTTAAGCAGGCTACAAGAGGATGTTGTCCAAAGTTTAGTCAGTCTTGAAATGATATTTCCTCCATCATTTTTCAATATTATGACACATCTTCTAGTTCACCTGGTCAAAGAGATTGGTATTCTCGGTCCTGTTTTCCTTCATAATATGTTCCCTTTTGAACGATACTTTGCAGTACTAAAGAAATACGTTCGTAATCGGGCTCGTCCAGAAGGAAGCATTGCGAAGAGTTACGTCACAGAGGAGGTCATTGAATTTTGTGTTGACTATGTGGAAGAACTCTGCCCAATTGGGATTCCAGTATCACGTCATGAGGGGCGGCTGATTGGAAAGGGCACACTTGGAAGAAAATCAGTAAATGCCACAGATCATGCCACGTTGAGCAAAGCACATCTCACAGTTCTGCAACAATCAGCCTTGATGGCTCCATACATGGAGGAGCACATGCACATTGTGCGAAGTATATACCTTTTGAAGTCTGAGACATGGATTACAAAACATCATAACGACACATTCGCCACCTGGTTGCAGAAGGAAGTCATGGCCAACGATCAAATTTATGAGCAGCTAGCTTGGCTGGCCAGGGGTCCGGGAAATTCAATCCTGATGTACCAAGGATGTGAAATTAATGGTTACACATTTTATACAAGAGCCCAAGATAACAAGAGCACCAATCAAAATAGTGGTGTTCGTATAGATGCCACCGACTCTAGTGGCCAAATGAACTCATATTTTGGTTACATTGAAGAGATCTGGGAACTCGACTATGGGCCGTTGAAGATACCTCTATTTCGTTGTCAATGGGTTAAACTCACTGGAAAAGGTGTCGATATCGACGAGTACGGAATGACAACGGTAGACCTCAAAGAGCTTGGCTATCGAGACGAACCATTCGTCCTAGCTAAAGATGTCACTCAAGTTTTCTATGTGCAGGACATGTCTAGCAAAACGAGAAAGGACAAGTCTAGGAATAAATCAAGTTTTGTAGGTGCCGGAGATGAGGCAAAGCGCCATATTGTTCTGGCAGGAAAAAGAAAAATTGTGGGAGTCGACGATATCACAGATGAAGAAGAATACAATAAGGTTGAAGATATGACTCCGTTCGCAGTGGAAGTTGACACAAGTATTCTTTTAGCCGAAGAGGAGGCTCCGTACGCACGTCATGATCATAATGAAGGGACGATTGTAAAGCAAACCATCGTTCATATTCCCTTAGTTGAATGATTATGTCTTGTAATATTTTCTGTGAACATTATTAGATTTCTTATGCAATGAATTGATTTATTGGACAATTAAATGATTTATTATGCAATTATTTGATTTATTATGCAATTAAAATTATTAGTTATGCACCTAAATGATTTATCATGTAGTATTTAGAATTATTTTGCATACGGGTCAGCCCTGCCCCTGAATCCTTCTACTACAATTCATGGAAGGCCGATACCTCCTTGCTACACCTCCGTCACAGTCGAGTAGATAGTTGGAAACAATGAGGTTCTTGAGCTCGACTTCGTTGGAGGGGATGGAGAGAAGATATTGGGAGACGCACTGCACGGGGTCGTTCTATGGCGCAAGGCCGACATCAAACTTACTGCAAGCACAACGGCTCCCGTGCAGACCGATCGCCCGTCTCCGCGGCCTACCTCACCGCCGTCCCCACTACCACCTCCTTCACCACCGTCTCCGCCGGCGCAAAGGGCCACGAGTACTCCAACTCCTCCTACACCAGAAAAGGGAAAGAAAAAGACAGCATCCCTCCCAGCGGCTGGACCCTCAAAGAAGAAGCAGAAAACGGTCGAAAGACAATTAACCTACGAGAAAACCGTTGAGGAGTTGGAAGAGGAGACTGCTCGATATATAAAAGAACAATTGAAGCATAAAGTCCCCCCGCCAAGGGAAAAGGTACCTCTAGAACTAGGGAAAAAGCTTCTCGCAAACCTAGACAACCCACCAAAATCGAAAAGCTTACCCTCGGACTATGATCGTACTCTGACAAAGGCACACAAGGTGAGAAATCTGAAGAAAAAATGTGGCAAGACCATTCCTCAGCTTGGCACACAACAAAAAGAAATCGAGCCCCTCCGGGTGCCAGGGTTGCCACTCCTACACCCGACGGACGTACAACTCCAGGCGGACCTACAGGCCGCAATATTTCTTTCTGAAACTGGATTAACGCTAGAGGAGGCAACGGGGCATGTGGAGGCAAAAATCCCTGTCGCTCGCACTATTACTCCATTCCGGCATGGAAAATCTTTTGTCACTGAGTAAGAGGAGAAAAGTCTAGGCACGCAGATGTTCAATTTGCATAGATGGTACCTGCGAATGGCGAAAGACGAAGGGAAAATGTTTGGAGTCAAGTATCGTGACCATGATTTCTTCCGCGGGGAGGACGACTTCTGGGTGTACTTCCAAAATTTATATCACATTTACCATCGACAAGCCCTGGACGCCTCTATCATCACCATTTGGGTTTTGTAAGTATCACTTACCTCTACATTAATACTTTTTGTTAACAAGAACATAATTATATGTGTGCATTATAAAATTTCTATTGCATCATTTAGACAGGAGACCCAAAGAAGCCGAAAACATGGATGGCACCATCAGATCGGCTTCATGTCTCCTTTTCTAGTCAACCAGAAATTGATCAACGAAAGATACAAGGAAACGTGCCAAAACATGTACGATTTGTTGACTAGGCAAAGTTATAAATCCAATATATTCATACCATACAACTTTGGGTAAGCCTTGATCGACTCAAACCTCTGTTATATTACTAAATAAATACTAAGTTGTCTAATACATTTATGTATATATCCTATCTATATCTGCAGTTATAATTGGATTTTACTTATACTTTTCGTAGAGACCGGCAATCTTATAGTCTTTGACTCAATGAGAAATCCAAAGTCCGCAATCCAACATATCATAGACCCCTTGAACAGGTAAGTTCAGGTTGCACAATCAAATCCTTTTTCTGTTAATAATAATTCCTGAATATCAAACTTAACTTTGAGCGCAGGGTTTGGAAAAAATTTGTGAAAAATAACGAAGGACGTGGTCAATGGAGGCCCGAACTGAACGTTAACATGGATTATCCGGTATGTTCATTCATAAAGATTTGTCTAGTTAAGTATATAATCCCAAATTGTTCTAAATTGAGTAATTTATTTGTTTCTCCTTAAGTGTGCAAGACAACAACAAGGAACTGATTGGTGCGGGTACTACGTATGCGACTACTTGCACATCATGACTCCATGCGGGAAGGCTACTGATGAAGAAACGAGAGTACGTCCAAACCGTTCACTAGTATATTTTCATAATTGTACTAACACACATAATGTTAATGTTTTTTTCCTAAATGATAGATATCTAGAATGGGGGATGAATGTTACTCTACTGATCGGATCAACGCCATGTGTGAGTAGCTCGCCGGATTCATTTTGAATGAGATCTTGGATCCTAGAGGCGAGTTCTACCATGACGGTCACATCTATAGAGGACTTCCATCGACATCCTGAGCGGACTAGTAGTTGGACGGCTAACATGACTTGTACATTTGATAATATTTTTAAACATTATGCCTTGATGTTTGTAAATTTGTAAATATATTAGTTCATCTAATTAGCTTAATTATATGCTCGCATTTCACTTTTAGTTAGTTTCAAATATTCTCTGAAAACGAACACGAACAACCAATGAACATAGAGTACTGTAGAGCTTGAGTGCGTTTAGTAATTATAAAAGAATAAACAGTAATAAATATAACAAACAAAACTGGATTTGGGAAAAAAGGGAAAAGGTCATTGTTACCGGTTGGAAATACCAACCGGTACCAAAGGGGTTGCCACCTTATGTCAGCGTGGAAGCCTCTTTGGTACCGGCTGGTATTTCCAACTGGTACCAATGGAAGCATAAGGCACCGGTTGAAAAAACCCGGTGTCTTAACTAGAGGCCAATGGTCGCGGTTGCGGGGCACCGGTTGGTAAACCGGTGCCTTTGGCCTTTCTCAGCCGGTTCCCAAGGCCTGTTTTCTAGTAGTGACTGACATCTTATAGGACAAGCAAATGGTGTGGTCCATGGACGTGTAGTTGGGAGCTAGTTGTACGTTTTTGGTTTTCTTACTTTATGACATCTTCTAGCTACCACGTAAAGATGAAACATATTTTGCTGATTATAGGATTATTGTGGTGGCCAGAATACCGCCTGTACTAGATATGATCTTCTACAAAATTCACCAACGATAGATTTGTAAGTGCATCTAGACCCTTATGGGTTTTGGTGAGTTGATTGACAACATGATTAAAGAACTAACTATATTATTGAAGTTGTTATGAGCAGGGATTTATTTGCAAATCAATTATTGTCATTAGCTCATGTGATATGGAATCAAATAAAAGGCAAATATTAGTGAAAGACAAGTATGTTGTGAAGAGAAACAAGAAACAAGTGTTCATGCAATGACATTAAGTGGTTTCTTTATATGGCTTGGCATAAATTGAGAAATATTTGATTGAAAGAATGATTGCAAAGCAAGACACATGTATGAGATTATTTCTTATTCAAGTCATTGATGTTTGGAGGAAACTTGAGATATGGAGTATTATATATGAGATCAAGCGCAAGCAATCAAATAGAAAGTTCAAATGGAATTCATTGTTGATGTGCAAAGCTTAACTCAATGTGGCAAGGGTAAGTGATGAAGAAATCAACCGAGATGACTAGTGCGAGGGACTAACCAAGCTTTGGTGAAGCGACGGCTTACCATGTGCGAATTGCTAGGGTGAAGTTATTAGCATCCGTGGGGTTTTCGAAGTATCATATCTAAACCTTGATTGGGTGAAGCAATGCAATGCATCAAATCTATTATGGAGTGACTTGGATTCAAGGACATATTTCCTTAGAGATGGAATTCCTAAGTCACTAGCTCAAGTATGGATTTGCTCAAAAAAAGAGAATGCAATGTTGAAATCCCAAGATTGACAAAGTAAAAGTATGGCAAGACTAAAGTGATTCAAGGCTCAAGTGATTGAATTGTTGTTTATATTTAATCTTGAGTATAGGTATACCGTACTATCAAGAGGAATGCAACATTGATTATTTGACTCGGTCAAAAGTGCTCATAGATCACCCATGTGAGGATCCTGAGAGAAAACCTCTGAGAACTAACTTAGAAATAATTGAATGATCAAGTCTTGACTTGGTTAATCAAGTGGAGTCTTATAACAGTGGTTCAGGGTTCTCTGGCCCTGACCGGTCTGACCGGTCTGGGGGACCGGACTGACCGGTCAGGGGAAGTAACGGCTAGTTCAAGACCTGACCGGTCTGCACTGACAGCTCTAATGCCTAGTTTTTGAATGGTGGGTATTTATACCCCTTGGTTCTCTCTTGCAAGGGCTGCTGGTTCCTTGGATATTTCTGAGCTTCTTGAGGCGATTTCTTGACCAGCTAGCTCTCCCTAACACTCTTTGTGAGTTGTGCTAAATAGATTGCATATCCTTAGATTGGGTTGAGAGATTGAGTGTGTGTGAGCAAAGTGACCATTGTGAGAGCTGCAATTCAAGCAGCTGAGAGCATCCATAGCTTGAGCACTCTTGGTTCCATCAAAGATTCAAATTTGCATTTGTTACTCTTGGAGGTGAGCCTCCTAGATGGCTAGGCGTCGCCAGTTAGCTCCCGACGGTGTGGTGAGCAGCGGCAAGTCTGTGCGGGCATGATCTTACCCCCTTGGTGGAAAAGATCAAGATAGTGGAAAGGAGGAGTGGTTGAAAAAGACCCAACTCAAGAGATCAAGTTGCAAGAGACTCAAGCCCAACGAGTTCCTCAATGGAGACATAGGATTCACTTTGGTGAATCTAAACTTCGGAAAAACAAATCCTTGTGTCTCCTTATGGTTTGCCTCACTACTCATTTCTCTAGCTTTATTTTGTGCTTCCGCTTTGATCTACTTGGTTGTGTTGTTTCTGTGTGTGAAGGGACTAGAAATATATTTGATATCACCTGTAGAGGCACTACACCAAGTTGTAATTGCGCTAGAGTCAAAGAGGGGATAAACAAGGTTCCCCTTACCGGTGGGAACCGGTCCGGTTTGACTGGTTACCGGTCAAACCGATCCGGTCCGGTTCCGGCTTGGGCCGGTACCAAACCGGCCCAAATTCAAAATTCAAATTTGAATTAAAAAATGAAAAATTCCTAAAAAAATCCTAAAAATACTTCAAGGTGCGAAGAATCTAATGGTGTCAAATTTTCTCAAAAATTCGTTTGTTTAACATACTTTTCGGGCATTTAAAGTTAAAACAAAAAAGAAAATGAAAAAAATGAGACGGCCCATTAAGGCCCACTTGGTAAACCGGTCAAACCGGCCGGTAAACTGGTCTAACCGGCCGGTATACCGGTTACACATGCGATTTTAAATTTGGATTTGAATTCAAACCGGTCAAACCGGCCGGTAAACCGGTCAAACCGATCGGTAAACCGGTCTAACTTGTTGGTATACCGGTACGAACCGGTTGAACTGAGTTTTTTGAATTTAAATTTGAATTTGACCGGTTTCTACCGGTAACCGGTGCAACCGGTCCGGTAAACCGGAACCGGAGCCCGGCGGTTACCGGAGACCGGTCGGTTAGGTGAACCCTGGGGATAAACTCTGATTGTGTGCAGGTTCTGTACAGGACCGGTCTGACCGGTTGCCTACTTTGTTTCTGCGGTCAAGTATTGGACCGGTCTGACATGTCTGTGTACTGATTTCTGTTTAAGTGATGTAATTTGCAGAAATTTTAGAACGCCTATTCACCCCTATAGGCGACATCCAAAGATTCTTTCAAGATTATTCCAGATGTTTTTGTATCTATGTATAAATTATATGTGCATATTACCAAGTTACTATTTAATTAGTTCAAATGTCCCTGTCATGCATGTAATTTTCCACAATTCCACGCTTTTTCCATTCTCCATTTCTGAAAAATTGTTCTTTTCTTAAGATCAAGATAATGCTTCTGCCATGTAATTTCACCTTGTTGTTCACTTGTATACCCACGTGTCCGAGACCAACCGCAATAAAGGAGCACAGAGCCCCGGACCCCGAGCTGCCATGAGCTTCATCCTCCACGGCCACCAGACGACAGAAGCGGAGCGAGAAGAGAAGCGCGCGGTAAGGAGCTTGCACGTACGGGTAGATAGCTAGGTGGCTAGCCTGAGGATCGATCGGACCAGATGATCCCCTACGCAACCACGGCGGAGGCGGAGGCGGCGCTGGGGCGCGCCATGACATGGGCGGAGGCTGCGTGGTACCAGTACTCGGCGGCGATGCCAGATTCCTGGCTCCACTGCCACACCACATTTATCCTCTTCGTCATCTACACGATCACGCCGCTGCCCCTCGTGGTCCTCGAGCAGTTTGCTCCCTCCATCGTGCTGCCGTACAAGCTGCAGCCCCGGGTACGGCTGCCGCTGGCGGCCTCCCTCCGCTGCTACATGGAAGCGGCGTGCTTCTTTCCCCTCGCCGTCGGCTTCCAGCTCGTCTCCTACCCTGCCGCTGTCAAGGTCGTCTACTATACAGCTAAGCTATATATTAAGTATTTTTTTACATGCATGGTGGCACACATCAGAGACCGAGCGTTAGCTCGGATGGCAAAGGCCTGCAGTGCGCGGCCAGCCCACCAGTGGTGGAACCCCAGGTCCAGGTCCAGGTTCAGGTTCAGCATGCTGGTGCTCACGGAGTACACTGACGGTTGCAGCGTGATGCGCATCCACAGGCGCGCCCTCGCCATGAGTGGCACGTCCTAATAGCCGGGGACCCGGGGTTCGTGGTCTTTTCTCGACCCTGTGGAAGAAAAAACTTTTATCTTTCATGTCAAACCTCGGGCCATTCCCCAGGGTCAAGTTTTTTTATGATGGCACAGACCAGATCTTTAAGTAAATTAAGGCGTACGTACACGTAAAACCCTCGCACAAATATTGGTAGTAGTTCTTTACTGATGGATCGGATGGACAAGCTAATTAAGCTTGCACACAGAACAAGTTCTCTGCTCAATGAAACCCTTACAATAACCATAACTCTCGTTTTCATTTGGTGTGCTAGTATCGCGACTGAATTATTAATAACTTCATATACATATCCCAGGCGATGCTGATGCATGTTCATTATGCACGTATGTAGCAGATACTGAGGACTCGAATGGGACTGCCGTTGCCGTCGGTCAGGGAGACAATTGCGCAGCTTGTGGTATACTCTCTCATGGAGGACTACCTGAGCTACTGGATCCACCGTCTTCTGCACACCCAGTGGGGCTACGAAAAGATCCACCGCGTCCACCATGAGTTTACGGCTCCCACAGGCTTCGCCATGTCATACAGCCACTGGGCTGAGAACCTCTTCCTTTCCATCCCCGCCTTGGCTGGCCCAGTCATTGTGCCATGCCACATCACCACGCAATGGCTCTGGTTCTGCATCCGCCTAATCGAGGGCATCAACACGCACAGCGGGTGATTAACTTATGCCAACCCCAGTCTTCTATATATATATATGTATATCTAAGTAATTAACCTTAGCTTCTTTTGCATTCATATATATGAGGTGCTTACCCCATATGCATGACCAACTACTTGTTGAAATTTGCAGCTACCACTTCCCATTCAGCCCTTCCAAGTTGATTCCCTTCTATGGAGGCGCCGAATACCATGACTATCATCACTACGCAGGAGGGCGCAGTCAGAGCAACTTTGCTCCTCTTTTCACCTACTGTGATTATATATACAGGACAGACAAAGTAAGTTGATGATTTCTTATATGTAGTAATTACTATGTTGATATATAATAATACTAATTAGTAAAATGTTTATATTTATTTTATAAGATGAGAATATATATACATCTGCTAGATGCAAAACCCATTGGTCAATGTGGAACCATGAAAAGCCTTCCTAAAAACTATAAAAGCAATTAGACTTGTATAGTAGGTAGTCTCAACATTACCATACGAAATATCAAGATCAAATTAACATGGTTTGGTTTGAATGAAGTAAGCTTCCACATGTCCACATAATACAATGAACATGGTGTTACTACCCAGTCTCCATGACTTAATTAAGTTTCTATATCTGAGGTACCTTCTCTCAGCAAAGATGCTCCCACTTGTAAGTTAGTGCTCTATTTACACAGAAATCGCGTCCATCTGATGTGTGTGAATTGGTTCATCTTTGTGTTTTTCTTCGAAAATGTAAGTCGCTACCTACTTTCCTTTAGAGTGGCTCTTTCAAAAGAGCAACTTGGTACTCTACCTTTTCAATGTTGTTTTTGCTCTAAGTAGTTACTAATAACTAACTTTTACGTACAACAGATGTTGCCTTCTCACGAAGGAGTTGTTACACTATTTTCCTAGAAGTGGCTCAGAACAAGTATTTAGTAAGTTACTTGTAGTGTTACAACAAAAAAGATTCTGAAATTACTAGTTCTTAAGACAACATCTATAGGTCTCAAATTTATACGTAGGCCTCAAAAGTAGCTAGAGCACAGTGATACTGATACAGACAACAAGCTAAATACCAAACTATAGACCAAATAGACTGTGGTTTCAAAGATGTGATCCTTTAGTGTAGCCATGCATATTGTGCCAAGTGTCCTCGACATATCAGATAGCAGCATGCTACCAAACAAGAAAGAGATCAAACCGATAGCAATGTGTTACCAAATAAGATAAGGAGACGCCTAAAATTACAATATGTAGAAAGTTCTCTATAAGATAAATCCACATAGAATTTTTCTTCTATGTCCAATGAAATGTAACTATGCGTATTTATTATATATTTGCTCCATACTACTGTCCCTCTCACAATGCCTATATTTTATTATTTTGTTTATTTCAGGGCTACAGATACCACAAGTTAAAGCAAGCGAAGGTACCAGTGTCTTTTTTACATATTTGCCTTTTCCCTTATCATGGTCGTTGTTTTCAAACATGTGCCTGATGTTTATTTTCTGTTTTGTATTGAACTTCTCTATGGAATATATAGCTCAAGAGTCTGGAAGAAAATAATGTGGAGAAGAAAGGAGGCAGCACTGCATTCAACACCGTTCAGGACTGAGATACTTTTGTTCCTAAACAGTGGGTATAAATAGTTTGTTACTATTATTACCGGTTTTGTTCGGATGGGAGATCTACAAATAAAAAATCTCTATTTACTGCAGAGGCTCTTGATTGATGGACGAACAAATGTACACTTGTAATATCTCTACTGTTCTGTATCTGGCAATAATAAATATAGTTTGTATAATTTATGTATATGTAAGAGAATATTGCGTCAACTTTGAGCCTGTTCGGCTGATCGGTTCTCGGCTTGTCTCTGCTTATTTCCTCTCATATAATACTATTCATTCTACCAGCCGAACACTATTCATCATATCAGCCGAACAGCCTCTTTGTTAGAGTATGAGTAATAATAGAGAACGATAATAATATTATAATATTAATATGTCTCGTTGGTTTATCTGAGGACTCTACTTCTAATTAGTTAGAACTAGTATTAGCCGGGACTATATAATGGAAGTCTAGACGACACTAGAGGTTATACCATCGCAATATGCCGTCCCGATAATTTCCACATTGGTGCATGGAAGTCAATACAGTAAGGTCTCGAGTTCGAATTCTAGCGGGCACGATTAAATAAAATAATTGTAGCCGACTCCTAATTTTCATGTTTGAGATCTAAGGGAACCTGCGCGTGACAGGAAGTGTTGAAGTATAAGTGAATTGCCCACTTCTTCTCATCAGTTTAAGCTTTTAGGTTGAATTGGTTGGTCCATGTAACTCAATAAATTTATCCAAACCAACATCCGTGACCTATCTCTAGTTTTCTTTTTCAGAATGTATCATCCGAAATGTATTTACTTTGTACCCGCACTAAGAAATGAATTACACTAGTTTTCGCTGAAAGCGTTAACTGGACTTCGGTTCCCGTAAAACACCACAATAATGCAACATACTCCCTCCGTTCCAAAATAAGTGTAGTTTTAGACTTCAAATTTTATCCACAAAGAGTGTAGTTTTAGATTGTATGAGATTCATCTAATTAAAGCAATATCAAGTACCAAGAAAGCATTGCATAGAAGAACACATAGAGCCAATCAAATATTTAGTAGATGTTACTTTTCTAGTTCCAATGCATATGTATTTATTGAGGATCCAAAAAACCAAATAAATAACACGGTTTTCAATCACAATTGATAGAAGTAATTAGGGGTAACATAGTCATTTTTTGGATGAGTAATGTGTCTGAAATTTTCTAAAACTACACTCTTTGTGGGACGGAGGGAATAGGGAACACCTAAAAAAAAGAGTTGATATATCCATGCATAACTTCGAAAAATAAACCAACTACGATTCCCATGCTAGTTTAACAGACATAAAAGCCACTATCTGTCTAGAAATTTGGCAGCTAACATCTGCACCTAAACACAAACCGTCTTCCTCGTCAGGTAGATATCCCGATCGCCATCACCTGGATCGTCGGTTGCTATTCTCTTCGAAGCACGACAGATTCTGATCTCCCCGAATATCATCAGGATTCTGACAACTCCGGACGTTTGCAAACCGAATATTTGCGTAAAAAGAACGCATATGCATACACCCTGCCACGTATAGACGCCTCCAGGATGTATCTGTCTTCTTTTCCTTTTTGAGACACAGTACGGAATCAGAAACTGGCCAACACACAGGCACAACTCCAATAATAATTATAACACACACACACACACACATCCTACTGGTATACCACAGAAAAAGTGATGTCGTTAATTCTTAAAGCAACTCTAGAAAATTACGAGCACACCCATGCTATGTCAAAGCTTTGAACCTGGTGGTGAACTAACCGATCCACTAAAATAAAGAACCTGAACAAGAACAACTCTACTTACTACCATTAGTTCACATAGAAACAATACCCTCGTGCATAAGCTCATAGGTACCATGATTTGAACCCAACATATCAACTGTCGTTCTCGCCAAAATTGCCCAGAAAGCATAACAGTTTTAAGACAAATACCCAGAATCTAGGGGCAAAGGATACGAATAGTAAATTATCTTTTTTTTAGAACAAATTATCTTTTTTTTGCGAAACACGGTACAGACAAACGCAGACACTCACAAATGCACGCACACTCATATCTATAAATACAAGAACACAACCCTACCCATATAAACATCTTTGAGAGACTGAGCCGGCAGATCCTTTAGATTGATGAAGTCACCACTAGCGCCTCACTATCGATGGGCACGTCACCTACCAATGAAAGAATAGTGCCGATTAAATCCTGAAATAAATCTTGAAAAAATAGGAAATTATCTTTCCTCAGATATATATTTGTTACTATTAAATTGGATGAAATAAGACACTACAAAGGTGGCACGCCTTATGTCGGGATCATCACCCTTTCGGATTCTGACATGTCGTGTTTAGTTCAAGAGCAGCGCGGGATGGAGCCTTCCTGTCGCGTATTTGGTTTGTGAGTGCAGGGATGAAGCTATCCCTCCAAGTGAGTATTCGCTCCGTATTCGGGGTGGCTCGATCCCCAAAAAAATGAGCAGACCAAGGCATCCTAGTTTCACAGCAGCTAGCGCCATAATGAGTGAGTGCCTTTGGGTTTGGTGCGCTACGGCTGGCTCAAGCTCAACTCCTGCGTGGGTTCTTGCGAGAGCGCGCACGGCGGATTGTAAGGTCATTGTAAGAGACATGGCTCCATTTATGTTATTATTTGTGATTTTAATGATTGCGTTATAATATGATTATGGGACTACCGAGTTTCTTAAGTGAACAACATTAGGTCCCAAGGATGAATACAAAGCCCTAGCAAAATAAAGAAATGATGAATCAACTCAAAAGAATGCTGAATTGGACAAGTATAAATTGACAATAGCAATTGACATACTAAATCGGTCAATGCGTGAAAGATTGACATGGATTGACAGTAGCAAGTGACACACTAAATCGGTCAATACAGAGTGAAAATATAGCACCGGTTGAACCGTGAAAATATAGCACCGGTTGAACCGACATGGCAAAAGATAGTGTCAGTGCATTGACCTTGGCACTGTCCAGAGAGTCTATTTTGTGTGATTTCTAAGGATCCTTAAGGACCGGTTAAACCGACACGACATCGGAACAACCGATAGTATATCCACGTGAGCAACAGGCGTCTGTCAGAAAGCCCAATGGCTACTTCAGAGCTCAGTGTGACCGGTTGAACCGCAGCTAGGCCCGGTTGAACCGACACCGAACGCAGAAAAGGCATAACGGCTAGTAACGGCTGAGTTCGTGGCATATATATATGCCTTCCCCCGGCCATTTAGAGTGGGCTGGAGTCAAGAGGAACCCCATATACACCTGAGAACATCTCCAAGCCACCATTGAGTTTAGTGATCACATCTATAAGTTTAGCACAAGCTTTGTGAGTGTTAGTGCTAGGATTAGCTCTTCAGAGAGTGTGAGAGCAAGGTGCTGAGCCTTGTGCTTTGGTTCTTGAGTGAACCATTATATTGTTGTATCTTGGTGCGCCGGCCTCTTTGGAGTCTTTGTGAGAGAGGGTCAACAACTATATGGTTGAAAAGGATGATCTGTCATACATACGTGCTCTAACAGTGCATTGGTTCATCTGGTGCTATGAAACTTTTCATAACGGTTGGAGCAACAACTCTTTTTACTTGTTAGGTTATTCATACCCCTCTACTCACCCATTTGGGATTGCTAGAGTCTAGAGGAAGCTCAGCTCATACACATTGAAGAACACATCCTATACACCATAGTGCTTTCTTTTGGATTAAGGATAAAATCCAGCCTTCCATACCACATTTTGTGTGTGTGTGTGTGTGTGTGTGTGTGTGTGTGTGTGTGTGTGTGGTTAAAGGTTACAAAGAGTTCTAAGAATCATATCCTCAACAATGAGGAGCTCAAAAACACAAAATGGAAAACTCAAAACTCTAAGATAAAGAAAAAACTTAGAAGACTAAGCTTCATTCTTCTTCTCCGTCCATGTGTTGACCTTGCGTTGTCTTTATATATCTTCAGTCCATTTCGTCTTTTCTCTGCTTAGAATTTGATGTGGGACTTGGAATACTTGTCTTCTATCTCTCACATGACAGACTCCATCTTAGGTAATGAAGGTCAAGCCAAAGGGTTTTCAAGGCGACACCTTTGGGAAGGACACGACGTCCAAGACGCCATCATCGCCCATCCTACAAGACAGGATAAAGTTTTCACCCAAGGGAGGGAAATGAGGCCCAATGATGCCGTTATTTCTGACACTGACATAAACCGCCGGCTAAAGGTTTCATGCGATGCTCCTGCACGACCACATCATCACTACAGCAAGAAATCTATCGACCGACCACCTCATAGTGCGAATGGGGGTATCAAGGCATCAGCCTCCTAACCCCTCCCCCCGGCTTTCAAGGTGACTAGCCTTTATATTTTGTGCAATGTAGTGGAATAGAATAGTTCCATCTCTCCAACCAAAGAAAGCATATGGAATCATCTCATCTCCAAAATCTAGGATGGAATTCATTCTATTCTACCTTGCTATCCAACTAAATGCTACCTGACTTTCTGTCACTCTTTGGTAGCAGTTGTGCAAAGAATCCTTATTTTTGTACCTATTATACGCGATACAAATGCATGCTTCCGTATCTCCTACCTGAGATCCACATAAGCTATCTTTAGAAATAGGATGAAAAGAGGCAATGACTTGGTGAGGATATAACACTGAGTGAGTTGAGAAATCCTACAGAGAAGTAAAGCTATAATTGGTCTTTTCAAAAATCTATCAACTACATAGTCATACAAAAGAGAAGTGCTGGATACTCGAGTCAGTGTCATTTTACTCTACATCTACCCAAATTTTTTACGGTGGCACACCAGATTCACAGGTAAACATAAGACTGTGTGGGGATTTGTTAACAGTCGTTAAGTACTAATTTTGATCAACAAAACCTACATAAAAAATATTGAAGATGAAACACAAAACCTTGTATAAGACTTATTTCTAACTAGTTCCAAAAGTGTTGGTGTAAAGCTGTGTGCAGGTGTGTTTATGAAGAAAAGGAGAAAGCACAACTCAAATCTAATAAAAGACACACTCGACAAATTAGAGACAAGCACACCAATCCAAGGACCTACAAACCAAACAAAACCAATGTACTAACACGCGGCACATGCTTACCTAGCCTTGGGGCCTACCTCGCAGTTACCTAGGCAAAGGGTGATGGCAAAGGCGGTGCTGAGGGGTCGGGCACTCGGGCTGAACTAGTGGTTCAGATGAACCACCTCAGGCTCCTCTCGTCCCTGTCCGCCATGATTCGCTCCCTTGCGACTTCTTGAGGTTGGTTGCAGCGGGTTGGCCAGCAGTTACCGCCTTTACAACCCCCCTTGAGTGCTACAAAAGGATGAGCTCTATGCACATTTGACCCACAATTAGAAGATTGAAGATACAGTTCAAAGACGAAACATTGTTCCGTAATGCTTAGAAAACAGGGAGATAGTGAGGAGTAGTTCGGGTAAGTGCCGGGTCCATTGGCACTCTTCTCCAAACTTGTACCTCGACGAATGCTTTCTAATCAAAGTATGTGTTTGTGATTTTTCTCTATGCTTTAAGTTTCTTATTTAAGTATATTCTATTCGAAATTTCTTCTGAAATCATCGTTCACAAATTTAGTGGATGCTCTAGCATAAGACTCTAGATAAAGAACATAGTTCTTAGCCGAGGTTACAGTAGTAATCAATAGTGTAGACGTGGCGTCTAAAATAGAGGTTACCTTTGTTTGTCATGTACCCCACAATTTGTGGTGGTAGGTGGTTAAAGCCCTATTTATTCTTCTTAACCTTCCACGTTCGGGTACATTGTCGAGCCATAGGCCAGAAGTATCTGCCAACCTCAGATTTAAGTTGGCACTAGAAATAAACATTTGGGATCCAATCTATCTTTTCTTAAGGTGCTTGGCCATAGAAAATTATCCCTACCCTCGCCTACCAAAACTCTTGTTGCCTTTTAGATAGTACACTCACAACACTTTGGAATACTCTTGAGTGAAAGCTGCAATTGTATTTGTACGCTTGCGGATTTATCTGTGATTGTAAAAATACTAACAAGCTTTCTGACGGTGTTTCCAGGGAGCGTAGGTGTATTATCTTTGAAACCAGTTCATCCTCATATATTTTTATTTTCTTTCTTTCTCTTATCCACCCGTGCTATCATGGAGCAGTTATCCATCCAAAAGCTCTTTGGTTTAAAGGGCGAGTTCTATGAGCTACCAAAATCATCAAAACTAATCCTTTCATCTAGATATGAACACCATCCTGGTTTTACAACCATGGTTCGGGAGCAATCCTTCTCCGGATGGTGACAATGAAAATCCATACCATCTCCTACATGAATTTGAGTAATTGCGTTCGGGCATGATGATTTCAGACATGACACAAGAAACTATAAAATGGGAAAGTTCCCCTTCTCTCTCACTGAGACAATGAAGCAATGGTACACATGTACCATAGGGATTACTAATAGCGATCGTGATGACCTCAAAGACAGATTATGTCTCATATTCTTTCCAATATCCCATATCATTACCATGCGGATGGAAGTTTTAGACTTTGAGCAAATGAGAAGGAATCTATGGGTAGTAGGGCTAGGTTCTCTTTGCTAACCCAATCTGTTCCAAGAATTTTTTATACCCAACCATTTGTTGCTTCAACACTTTAGTCTGGATCTTAGCAAGGAATCTTCTATACATCTCGACGTCAGCGCCAGAGGATTATTCACACACAAAACTATGGTTGAAGGAAGAGAGATCCTAGATCGCATCTAGAAAATATGTGACACCCGGCCCAATTTGGATGTGGCCCAATTTGGATGTTTAATACCACCTTGCTAGTTGAGCAAGGGTGCAGCCAACTTATAAGTCTTTGTCCTCCAACCATAGCACCTTTGGGTTGACCCTTTTACACGAAGTGATAATGAAAGTGTAAGCAAGGTTCTATGTGTATGCGAGCATGCCCCTCGGAAGGGCCGGGCAGTGCGAATTTGGGGGACGGGGTGTGACAAAATACTTCCTTATTTGTTCGTGAAACCAAACCCCTCCTAGTAGAAACCTAGATACACCATGAGGAAGTCTTAGTAGCCGAATCCGAATATTTTCCTTCCACATCTAAAGATTAGACTCTTGAGCCCGCATCCGAACCACAAAACATCGAAGGAATAAGAAATTCAACCTTTAAATTTTTCCTTCAGTTTCGAGGAGGATCTCTTTGAATAGTTTGGAAACACCTCGAACTATTCCTATTAAAGAGACCACCAGCACCATTACTCCTTCCGATCCTCTCGAAGATAGAGTTCCTTACAAAAAAACCATTAAGACCTCTATCATGAGCCATCAATGGTTAAGTGAGGCGGAGCTATCAACTAAAGGGATTCAAACTAGCTCCCCTTGGTATCTTTACAATAAAAACTTGTCACTTTAATTTTATCGTAAGTCAAACTCCTCCCACTTAGGTCAAGTTTCTAGACAAAACATCAATATCTGCAACATCAAATTGATTTTATTGAATCAACCATAAAATATATCTTCATAATATTGTGGAATAAGTCTAATTCACCCACCGATTTATTGAGATTGGTCTAATCAAACCCTTCAACTATAAAACCGGATATTATACACCTTTGAACTGTCCAAAACCATTTAAATAACCCTCTAGTTGGTTTTAGAGGTGGGTTTTCACCTACATGACATTATACATGGACAATGATGTGACAATGGTATGTTTAAAATCTACTTCACCCCCAAACTATTAATTTTCATCTACATAACCCCTTCAACTTCTTTTGCACCCCAAAAATTAATAGTTTGGAGGGTGAAGTAGATTTTAAACTTGCTATTATCATGTCATTGTCCTTGTGTAATGTCATCTGGCGAAAAAACAACTCTAAAACCACCTAGGAGTTATTTAGATGGTTTTGGATAGTCGGGATGTAGAATATCAGATTTTATAGTTGAGGGGGCTAACTATAATTCAGAACAGACGAGTACTGAATTGCACTATTTAATAGGGAACACATCAGGTGCAAACTAATCTCTTCCTGCAAACCATGCAAACTTCAATCTGGACCACCGGATCAACATCTAATCGGGTGCGTAGGGGGAGTGGGAGGGAAGATTTGCAAAAGTGTGATTAGAGATGGGCGGTTAATTGTAAAATTACCCAATCCCCTCATGCCTATTGGATATTGATCCGGTGGCCCAGATTAAAGTTTGCACGGTTTGCACGAAGAGGTTAGTTTGCACCTATAACGTCAACGTGTATTCATACAAGATTATACTACTACAAAAATGATTTGTATCAACACCCCGATTTTTTTTAGGGGCGGACCTAAATTTGCCCCGTTGCTACAAATAGCCATAGACACTGTAGCAACTCATCCGCCCCTAGAAACAACATTTGTAGGGGCGGCCGGGGGTGTGAGCTGCCCCTACAAATGGTGTTTCTAGGGGCGGCTCACCCTACCGCCCGCCCCTAAAACTGCACCAATTTATAGGGGCGGCCGGGGGGTGAGCCGCCCCTAGAAACACCGTTTCTAGGGGCGGCTCACCCCCCCCCGGCCGCCCCTATAAATTGTTTTAAGTTTTTTTTTTGTTTTTCTGATCCAATGAAGCTCTCTTTGCCTCTCGTTTGATTTAAATCTCGATGGTGTGGATTAGTCATAGTTCATGCGAATACCAAGCCTGTGGAGAGACAAACTTTTGAACTCTTACAGGAGGTGAATCTTCACAATTTAGGACTAGGCGCAACCTCTCTAACAACTTAGCACTAGATAGCACTACACATACAAGTCTGAAGGCAGTTAAATTTCCATCTTGGATCCCATGAGGGCCACAACTTCTTGATAAGAGGGAAGGGATCAAATATTGTCTTTGGAGAAATCGGAAGTATAGGTGACCCATTCACGAGTGGCAGGTTGTGTATGTAGCCTCTCTTTCTGGCAGCGGCACAGGAGTTCTTTGCGTCGACAAATTCTAGAAGTATGGTGGCCCAATAGCCGATCCAGGTAGCAATCTGTTGTTCACTGACCTTAACATGTTCGAGAAATTAAAACCAACCATTGGTTTTGGGAGACGTAATGGCTCACTATCCGAAGATTTAACATAAGTTCACATCTACACGAATAGTGTGCAATACATAGTCACAACTCACAAACTACAAATAGAGACAGAAGAGTTAACAAAAGTTGAATTGCATGCCTATATTACATCATCTAACGAATATTATTCCGAAGCAAGAGGTAGTCAACATAGTTAACATCGCCAATCTTGTACCCCAGGGCATCGTCAATGAAAATCAATGCACGGATAAGTGCACTGTCCTTCACTTGTACGAGGAAGTGCTTTGTCGTAGATGGTGAACATCTGGCGTGGTTCGAAATTGAAAAGAACCCTGGTAGAGACCTTCCCTTGTATGTACCAGTCCCTCCTCAGTGGAGTAATAACCCAATTGCTCCACAGCTTGACATAAAATTTCTTCTAAACTCATCGCCCAAAGGTGTTACCAAATATATCCTGCAATGGAGATGGAATATAAATTTTACAAAATTATTTTGATTAACAAAATCCACATACTATGTTATGTAGAAACTATCATAATTCTTTAAATCAATAAAATTCACTTACTATGTCATGTAGATTTTCTCGTGAAAGGCTCTCACATAGACTTTCAATATCATGTTGATTCCATCGAAGTGCTTTAATTTTAAACCATGACAAATCTGGAATCAGATAACCATAGCTCTCAAGTTCCAGAAGGCATGCTTTTATGGCAATTCTTTCATAAGTCATCTGAACTGGTGATTCCTTCCCACTAGCCACTATTGCCATCATTGTACCTGGATCTTGTCTTAATGGTATCTCGAAAGAGATTGTTATTTTCTTGAATTGTAGGCGTTCTGTGGTTTCCACCTATAGAGATGTACCACCTAGGCATTGTAGTACTTCAGTAAGCCATTTAAAATAATCGATCCGCTGCATTAGAGGCAACCAAACATTAATAAGTATCAACCATTCTTATTAATCAAGCTAAAAAAGCTCATACTCAAAAGATGGGTCTTACTATGCTTGGAGCTGTAACGTTCTGTTGAGAACATGGCCTCGGTCTAGCCCTGTTGACTCTGCTGAAAATGATGCCAGGAGGGCGAGCCAGCGGCAAAGGGTAATCCTGATGCGGCACACCACCACCAAAGCCACCACTTGCCATATGCCTTCATAGAAAAATTATACATATTTCATACATACAAATAACATGTATTCAATTCTCAAATTTCCTAGCTAATTTCAATATCTAAATTTGCTATTCCCACACTAATTACTTAATTTCACTAACTACATTTATTATTGTCAAACTAATTAACTAATTTCAATAACTACATTTCTTATTCTCAAACTACTTAACTAATTTCAATAACTACATTTCCTATTCTCAAACTAAATATCTAATTTCACTAACTAATTTTTTTATTGCCAAACTAATTAGTTAATTTAATTGCACTAACTACATTTCTTATTCTCAAATTAAATATATAATTTCACTTACTAGCCAATGTTATACATAAAAAAATTAAAAGTAAATAAAAAATTTGACCTTAGCTCAGATCCGGAGCTGAAGATCTGAATCGCGGGCGCTAGATGAGCGTGACGATGGGCGGCGGGGGAGGATGACCACGGGCGGCGGAGCATCAGGCGCGGGTTCGGCAGGGCGGGGGGAGGAGGCGCGCGGGCGGCGGTCGTGGAGGGCGAAGGAACGACGCGGCGGGTCGGGCGCGCACGGGTAGAAGTGGTCGCGGGCATGGAGGGCGACAGCACTGGAGGCAGGGGGAGGGGGGGTCGGGCTATATATATATATATATATATATATATATATATATATATATATATATATATATATATATATATATATATATATATATATATATATATATATATATATATATGGAAACAAATTTGTAGGGGCGGGCAATTTGGTGGACCGCCCCTAGAAATATATTTGTAGGGGCGGGCAATGCGGCGGACCGCACCTAGAAATCTCTTTGTAGGGGCGGGTGACGCCCCCGCCCGCCCGTACAAATATTTTCTCAATTGCTTCTAAAAAATCATTTAATACTAATAAAATAGCAAACAATATATAAAAAACGTGAAATTTCCACCATTAGCGTATAACAACCTGTGCCTCTGGTAAAAAATACCGAAAGTACAATTCAGGTTTTTTATTATTTGAATGTGTGGAAAGGACAAAGTTGCTCTTATATTGTTTGAGAGAGTAGTGACTTAGTAGAGACTAATGTTTGAACATATTTTCTTATTACATATAGTGCAATGCAGGTATATTAAGTTTGCTGTGTTTTACACATAAAAATACGCGTATGGTAAAAATTTCAGTAGTTTTTGATAATGTTTACTATATTTTCTGATTTAGAAGAATTTCCGGAATAAATTCGAAAACTATTTTTAGGGGCGGCCTGGGGCATTACCCGCCCCTATAAATTAATTTCTAGGGCGGGCAATGCCGCGGACCGCCCCTAGAAATCTATTTGTAGGGGCGGGTGACGCCCCCGCCCGGCCCTACAATTATTTTCTCAATTGTTTCTGAAAAATCATTTAATACTAAAAAAATAGCAAACGACATATAAAAAACGTGAAATTTTCACCATTAGTGTATAACAACATGTACCTCTGGTGAAAAATACCGAAAGTACAATTCAGGTTTTTTATTATTTGAATGTGTGGAACGGACAAAGTTGCTCTTATATTGTATGAGAGAGTAGTGACTTAGTAGAGACTAACGTTTGAACATATTTTCTTATTACATATAGTGCAATGCAAGTTTATTAATTTTTCTTTGTTTTACACATAAGAACACGCGTATGGTAAAAATTTCAGCTGTTTTTGATAATGTTTACTATATTTTCTGATTTAGAAGAATTTTGGGAATAAATTCGAAAACTATTTTTAGGGGCGGCCTGGGGCATCACCCGCCCCTAAAAATTGATTTGTAGGGGTGGGCGATGCCACGGACCGCCCCTAGATATCTCTTTGTAGGGTTGGGTGATGCCCCCGACCGCCCCTACAAATATTTTCTCAATTGTTTCTGATAAATCATTTAATCCTAAAAAATAGCAAATGACATATAAAAAATGTGAAATTTTCACCATTAGCGTATAACAACCTGTGCCTCTGGCAAAAAATATCGAAAGTACAAATTTATGTTTTTTATTACTTGAATGTGTGGAAAGGACAAAGTTGCTTTTAAATTGTATGAGAGAGTAGTGACTTAGTAGAGGCTAAAGTTTGAACATATTTTCATATTACATACTGTGCAATGTTGGTTTATTAATTTTGTTGTGTGTTACACATCAAAATACGAGTATGATAAAATTTCAGCATTATTTGGTAATGTTTACTATATTTTCTGATTTAAAAGAATTTCCGGAACAAATTTCGAAAACTATTTTTAGGGGTGAGCTTGGCCGTCGACCTCCCCTACAAATATATTTGTAGGGGCGGACGTCGCCGCAGATGCCCCTAGAAATATATTTGTAGGGGCGGGTGCGCCCCTACAAATCGAGCTCCTATAAATATCAGAGGACTTAGAAAATTTTTCACACACCCCTGACACGCGCGAGAAGACGCCAGAAGGCTGCCAAAAATTTTCGTGCTCTCCCGCCGCTGCTCCATCCGCCGCCGCACCGTCCACCGCCGCTCCCCTGCTGAAAGCATCTAGGCCCCTAATTCGAGTTTTGGTAATTAATGACAACGGTTTGTGGATTAACGATTTCATTTGAGATAATGAGTATAGGTTGATCCAAGGATGAAAGAGATTCGGTTGTGTACGTATGGAATTTTGGAGATGATGAGCAAAGCTCGGGCTCAAGGCAAAGGTATAAAATAGGGCCTTTGTATTTTACCGGTCACAAGGCGTTTAGTGGTTGAAAAGTGACCGGATTTGTTGGATAGATAGCCGTACTATCAAGAGGGGTTGTGTACTCATGCTTGACGGGTCTTTAGTGCCATTTTGCTCAAAATGTCTAGTTGCATGCATGAGGGCTAACGGCGTTTTGAAAAGATTTGAAATAGACTAAGTTCGAGAGCTAACTGAGTAACGGCGGACAGTCCGCGCCTGAGGGGCGGACAGTCCGCGCCCGTTCCAGAGAGCTTGCAGAGGCTCTGGTGGGCTGGCGGACAGTCCGGCCCAGAGGGGCGGACAGTCCGGCCCAGATTGGCGGACAGTCCGCGACCATTCCAGAGAGCTTGCAGAGGCTCTGGTGGTCTGGCGGACAGTCCGGACCAGGTGGGCGGACGGTCCGCCAGCTAATTTCAAATTTGTACCAGAGAGGTTGTTTCTCTGGTTTGGGCTGAAAAGTTTAACTGCGGACGGTCCGCTACTGAGGCGCGGACGGTCCGCAGGCTAAATCTCAAAATGTTCCAGAGACGATGTTAGTCTCTGGTAGGTTGGAACTCTTAACTGCGGACGGTCCGCCACCAGGGCGCGGACGGTCCGCCAGGGGTTAACGGCTAGTTCTGACATGCATTAAATGCACTCTGACTCACTGGTTTATAACGGCGGACAGTCCGGTTTTTGAACCGCGGACGGTCCGCGATTTCGCAGAAAAGAGTGTAACGGCTAGTTTTTGGAGGGATGTCTATATATACCCAATGCCCGGCCATTGGGTGCAACTCTTGGCCATTTGGATTGCATTCTTGACATATTAGAGCTAAGGCATCCCTCTCTCACACACACTTGCTTAGAGATTGCATTTTTTGAGAGTGTGAGAGCTTCCTAGTGCATTGCATCAAGAGTTTGAGCTTTGTGGCATTAGGGATACTTCAAGCAAGCGTCATCAACTTGTTACTCTTGGGAGTTGCCGCTCCCTAGACGGCTTGGAGAAGTGGATTTCGTGGAGCACCTCCAAGGAGATTGTTGAGGAGCCCCGATTTCGGTTGTGAGAGGTCTTGTGCTCACCTCACCGGAGTGGTGAAGAGCAACTCTAGTGGAATCGAGGTGTGGAGCGGTTCCTTGATTCAAGCCGGCTCAAGATCAAGAGGTTCTTGATAGAGGAGCGGTTGATTCTTGGAATCCACCTCAACGTGGATTAGGGGTGACCGGCAAGTCATCGACACCACGGGATAATTTCTTGTGTCAAGCTTGGTTACTACTCTTGCCCTCTTTAATACTTGCATTTACTTTGAGCAATTTTCTTTACTAGAGCTTGAATTGTGTCTTGTCACCCTAGGTTGCAAACCCATCTAGAGATAGTAATAGCTTGACATAGGGCTTTCCTTTGTTACTAATTAAATTTCTCTAGTGGTATTGGTTTTAGTTTTTAAACCGCCTATTCACCCCCCCTCTAGTCGGTGTTCTTGATCCTACAAGTGGTACCAGAGCTAAGTACTCCATTAATTAAGGATTTAACCATCTTGGAGTAGAACAATGACTAGTGATCATGGGATTCATGTTGGGAAGCCACCGTTCTTTGATGGGAACAATTATGATTATTGGAAGACTAGGATGTCGGCTCATCTCAAAGCCATGAGTAGAAAGCTATGGAGAGTAGTAAATGATGGATATGTCATTTTGGACCCAAAGAGTTTGACACCCCTAGATGAGGAAAATGAGACACTAAATGATCAAGAGGTTAATGTGCTCTTTAGTGCTCTTGATGTAAATGAATTCAATAGAGTCAAGAGCCTCACAAATGCAAATGACATATGGAAGAAGCTCATGGAAATTCATGAGGGTACATCAACGGTGAAGGAGGCCAAGCTATACTTGCTTAAAGGAAATTTTAGTGAATTCACCATGAAGAAGGATGAGAGCATAGCCGAGATGTTCAACCGGCTAAATGACATTGTAAATGATCTCAAGGGACTTGGATTTGAGGTACCGGATGGGGATTTCAACCACAAGTTTCTTAGATGTCTTCCGGAAAGATATGACACAATTGTGACCTTACTTGTAAGGTCAAATGTGAAGACCGCAACTCCCACACAAATATTGGGAGAAATTCTCACCCATGACATGTTCAAGAAATCTCAAGATGAAGCTCATGGTGGAGAAATTGATATGAAAAAGAAAAGTGTGGCATTCAAAGCTCAAGATAGCAAAAATGAAGAAGAAAGTGGATGCCAAGAAGAAGAATCGGATGAGGAGATGGCTCTTTTTGTCAAGAGATTCAATAGAATGATGAGCAAGAAGAGCTTTGGCAAGAGAGGTCAATCATCAAGAAAAAATCCTTTTGTGGACAAGACTTGCTTCAATTGTGGTGAAGTAGGTCATATCATTGTCAATTGTCCAAATAAGAAAAAGGACAAGAAAAATGATGAAAAGAAGAAGAAGAAGTTCATCAAGAAGAAAAAGAATGGCCAAGCTTATTTTGTTGAATGGGATTCCGATGCAAGCTCCGATGATGATGATGATGATGACAAGCCATCCAAGGGAGTTGCCGGGATCGCCATCAAGGAGGCTCCATCACTCTTCTCTACACCACATTGTCTTATGGCAAAAGGTGGTGCAAAGGTACAACAAGATGATGAACTTGATGAACTTTCATATGATGATCTTGTTGAAATGCTTAATGATGCCGATGAATTCATGACAAAGGAAAAGGCTAAATTGAGGGACTTGAAGTTGAAGTTTACTTCTCTTCAAGATTCCTATGAGGAGCTAAAGACTTCTCATGAGAATCTCAAAGAAACTCATGAGAAGCTTGAGGAAGCTCACAATACCTTGCTTAGTCATGAAAGAAAAGCAACATTGAGCATTGGTGTTAGTTGTGATTTAATTGATGATAAATCTTGTGGTTCTAGCTCTACTAGTTCTTTGTGCACTAAAATTGATAACTCATCTTGCAATAAATCTCTCATTATGGAAAATGATTTGTTAAAGAAAGAGGTTACTTGCTTGACTAATGATTTGAGAAAATGCTATGATAGTAGAGCAAAGTTTAATCATTGTTGGGCAAGCCAAAAGTTCACCTTGAACAAGCAAGGGTTTGGATATATTCCTAAGAAAGGGAAGAAGGCTTTTGTGCAAACCAAAACTACCTTTGTGAAGAGTAGTGGCAAGCCATATTGTGAAAAATGCAAGAAGGTTGGACATGTTGAGAAGAATTGCACCAACAAGAAAGTCATATCCTTTGATTCAAGTTACATGCTTATGAAAAATTCAAATGGCAATGTTAGTGCAAAATTTGTTGGGATACCTATAAATGGTGCTAAAAGGAATGCCATTTGGGTGCCAAAAGTCTTGGTCACTAATGTGGTTACTAACGTTCAAGGACCCAAGAAAGTTTGGGTACCTAAAAAGGTTACTTCCTCTTTGTAGGTGAATTACAAGTCCGGGGGAAGACATTGGGTGCTTGATAGTGGATGCACTCAACACATGACCGGAGATCAAATGATGTTTTCCTCTCTAGATGAGAATGTTGGTGGCTATAGTGACATTATCTTTGGTGACAATAGCCGGGGCAAAGTCAAAGGAGTTGGTACAATTCCTATCTCAAGCAATCATTCTCTCTCAAATGTATTGTTGGTTGATTCTCTCAAGTTTAATCTCTTAGCGGTCACTCAACTTTGTGATTTTGGATATAAGTGTAGTTTCACTAAAGATGATGTTGTAGTGACTAGCTTGGATGGAAAAGATCACATCTTTACGGGATTTAGACATGAGGATGTATATCTTGTGGATTTTGCAACTAAAGAGGCAAATTTGTCCACTTGCTTATTCACTCAATCATCTTTGGGTTGGTTATGGCATAGAAGGCTTGGTCATGTTGGCATGAAACAACTCAACCGACTTTTGAAGCATGATTTAGTAGTTGGCTTGAAGAATGTGAAGTTTGATAAAGATAAGCTTTGTAGTGCATGTCAAGCCGGAAAGCAAGTTGCAAATACTCATCCCACTAAGAGTGTCATGTCAACCGAGAGACCTTTGGAATTATTGCACATGGATTTATTTGGTCCTACAACTTATAGAAGTATAGGTGGAAATTGCTATTGTCTTGTGGTAGTGGATGATTACTCAAGATATACATGGGTTTTCTTTCTTCATGACAAGGCCGATACATATGACACATTCAAGAAATTCTTTACAAGGGCCGAAAATGAATTTGAGCTCAAAGTGAAGAAAGTGAGGAGCGACAATGGAAGTGAGTTTAGAAACACAAGAGTTGAGGAATGGTGTGATGAGAAAGGAATCAAGCATGAATTCTCAACCAAGTACACTCCGGAACAAAATGGTCTTGTTGAGAGGAAAAATAGAACCTTGATTGATATGGCAAGATCAATGCTCTCCGAGTATAATGTTTCGGATAGCTTTTGGGCCGAAGCAATCAACACGGCTTGTCATGCCTCAAATAGATTGTATTGCCATAGATTTCATAACAAGACCCCATATGAGTTGCTCATTGGAAGGAAGCCAAATATATCATATTTTAGAGTGTTTGGTTGCAAATGCTATATTCTCAAGAAGGGAACTCGGTTATCAAAGTTTCAAAGCAAATGTGATGAGGGTTTTCTTCTTGGATATTCATCTAGTAGCAAGGCTTATCGGGTCTACAACAAAACACATGGCATTGTTGAAGAAGCTTATGATGTTGAGTTTGATGAAACCAATGGGTCTCAAAATGAACAAGAAAATCTTGATGATGTGAGAAGTGATGGGTTGAGAAATGCAATGAAAAACATATCAATTGGTGATGTTAGACCAAGAGAAGAAGATGAAGATGAAGATGGTCCTTCTATCTCAATTAGAGTTAATCCTTCAACTTCTATCTCAAATGATCAAGCACAACAAATTGTACAAGATTCAAGTAATGATGATTCTCAAGTACAAGATCAAGTTGGTTCATCTAGTGCACCTTCTTCATCAACTCAAGAACCCATTATTCCTCAAAGAATTCATCATGTTCTTGCAAAGGATCATCCGGTGGATCAAATCATGGGTGATATTAGTAAGGGTGTCCAAACTCGATCTCGCATCGCTTCATTTTGTGAACATTATTCTTTTGTATCTTTTCTTGAACCTAACCGTGTAGATGAAGCATTGAGAGATCCGGATTGGGTGAATGCTATGCATGAAGAATTAAATAATTTCACCCGGAATCAAGTTTGGGATTTAGTTGAGAGGCCCAAGAATTATAATGTTATTGGCACTAAATGGGTCTTTAGAAACAAGCAAAATGAAGATGGAATGGTTGTGAGGAACAAGGCAAGATTGGTCGCTCAAGGCTTCACTCAAGTCGAAGGTTTGGATTTCGGTGAAACTTTTGCTCCCGTTGCTAGATTAGAAGCTATTAGAATTTTATTAGCTTATGCTTGCTCTCACAACATTAAACTTTTTCAAATGGATGTGAAAAGTGCTTTCTTGAATGGCAAAATTAGTGAACTTGTTTTTGTTGAGCAACCTCCCGGTTTTGAAGATCCCAAGAAGCCAAATCATGTATACAAGCTCTCTAAAGCTCTTTATGGTCTTAAGCAAGCTCCACGAGCTTGGTATGAAAGATTGAGGGATTTTCTTATCTCTAAGGGCTTCAAAATTGGTAAGGTTGATACTACCTTGTTCACTAAAGATATTGGTAAAGACTTGTTTGTTTGTCAAATTTATGTCGATGATATTATCTTTGGTTCAACTAACCCAAGTTTTTGTGAGGAATTTGGTGAAATGATGTCTAGGGAATTTGAGATGTCCATGATTGGTGAATTGAGTTTCTTTCTTGGACTTCAAATCAAGCAACTCAAGGAAGGCACCTTTGTGTGTCAATCAAAATATGTGAAGGATATCTTGAAGAAATTTGGAATGGAAGATGCAAAACCAATCAAGACTCCTATGGCCACAAATGGGCATCTCGACCTAGATGAGGGAAGTAACCCGGTTGACCAAAAGCTTTATCGTTCTATGATTGGTAGTTTGCTTTATTTGACCGCATCTAGGCCCGACATCATGTTTAGTGTTTGCATGTGTGCACGATTTCAAGCCGCACCTAGAGAATGTCATTTGACCGCCGTCAAAAGGATCTTGAGATATTTGAAATATTCTCCTAATATTGGTTTATGGTATCCCAAGGGGGCTCATTTTGATTTGGTGGGATTCTCGGATTCGGATTATGCGGGGTGCAAGGTTGATAGGAAGAGCACTTCCGGTGGTTGTCAATTTCTTGGAAGATCTCTTGTATCATGGTCATCAAAGAAGCAAAATTCTGTGGCTCTTTCAACCGCCGAAGCGGAATATATCTCGGCCGGAAGTTGTTGTGCTCAATTATTATGGATGAAGCAAACTCTTCTAGATTATGGTGTGAAATTTGATGAAATTCTCTTGTTGTGTGATAATGAAAGTGCCGTGAAGATTGCCTCTAATCCGGTTCAACATTCAAGAACCAAGCATATTGATATCCGCCATCATTTTCTTTGAGATCATGTGAACAAGGGTGATATCAAGATTGATGGTATTGGCACGGATGATCAATTAGCCGATATCTTTACCAAGCCTTTGGATGAATCTCGGTTTTGCAAGTTGAGAAATGAGTTAAACATAATTGACTTCTCAAATGTGGCTTGAAAACTAGCACATGTGGCATATGGTTCTTTCATGCACTTCTTGTTTCATTTTTATGAATTTTTGAGGTATTTTTGAGCCATTTATGAGTTTTCATGATTCTACTCGATTTATTTTTGAATTCTTGTTGAAACTTGCTCATATAAGTTGTTTGAAGGTTTTCATGCAAGATTTGAGATTTTTAGATTTTTATTTGAGCAATGATCCCAAATTAGAGTTGGAATTGAGAAAATTGGCAGAATTCAGACTTGTCAGATTTTTGGTAGCGCGGACGGTCCGCGGGTAAGGGGCGGACAGTCCGCCGTTAACTGGACTTATTCACCAGAGGTTCTGCAGAGAAGTTGTCAACCGCAAAAATTCATTGCGGACAGTCCGCCAAAGGACCGCGGACGGTCCGCGCATGTTTGGGCAGAGGCAGTTTCAGTCAGTTGCAGTGTAAAAATTTCAAAGGCGGACGGTCCGCCAAAGGACCGCGGACAGTCCGCGACTGGACAGAATCGTGGGGTCGGCCAGACTTGACTTATATTGGATGTCCCCTTCACCTCCCCACCAAACCAAACACTACTCCAAAAGTGTCTCTCTCTTTCTCTCTCAAGCACGTGGGGAAGACAACAAGGTCAAGCCCTTTTGGAGTGGTTCCCGGACGGTCCGAGCACATCCCCGGACTCTTCTCAAGATAGTGCATCATGTCCTCGCGGTATTTCAATGAATCCCTAACTCTTGTTCTTGGATTTCTTTATTGGAAAGAGTTAGGGTTAGATGCTCCGATCTATTTTTTTTCCATGGATTCGTGCAAATACTTGGGGGATCTTATTCCTAGTGATGAGGAGTTGCTAGAGTTAAAGTTTGGTTGGTTGATTTGAATCAAAACTCAAAATATGGATGAATCAAAGATGAGGACGATTTTGTGTTCCTGTGCAGAACAGATGGGTCGCGGACAGTCCGCCTGCTGGACGCGGACGGTCCGCCGTGGTATTTCATGAACCGCGGACGGTCCGCGTTCAGAAGTGCGGACAGTCCGCTAGTATCAGTTTTCTCAGATCAGTGCTGAATTGAGCTTTATCATTAAGGATTGATTCTATGACTTTAGTAATTGTTCTTATGGTTAAATCTTGATCTCAGGCCACCCCGGAAGATCGTCAAGGCCACAGCTACGAAAATCAAGAAGGCAATGACTTCTAAAAGGCAAAGAGACAGTGATGACTCGGATGATGTGGACTATGCTCCAAATGTCAGTGAGATGGCTGCTGCATCTTCAGTGGGAGATGTTGGTGATGAGTCCTCAGAGGAAGATACTGAGGGGGTTGACAATGATGTTACAGATTTGATGGGGTTAGATCTACCTAGCCGACAGTGGACTGCAGAGAGCTATGCAAATGCAAGAGCAGTGGATCAGTTCAGCTTGCCTCGTGACACCAACATTCTCTTCTTCAAAACCGAGGTACAAAAAGATGCTTACTTTGGTCATTTAATTAAGAAAAATGTCTTCAAACATCAGACCATTGACTTAGGCTATATGAGACAACATCAAGTCATGACTGATCTAGTGGATAGATTTCAGCAAATGGGGTTAGCTGATTTTCTGCAGCATAGGTGTGATTGGAATGAAACAGTGATACGCCAGTTCTATGCCACTCTAGAAATCAACATGGTTGAGGAAACATTTAGGTGGACAACTGGAAAAAGAACCTATGGTGCTACATTTGCACAGTTTGCTGAGGCAAATCAATTGGATTATAATGTCATAAATAGTGAGCATAGTATGAATGTTGTGCTAGAAAACCCTCTAGATGAGAATGACTACCCCATGTTCTATGAGCCTGCAAATCTTGGAATTGCTAGAAGCTTTGGGGGCACTCAGGGTCTAAGGCATCATCCTGCAGTGATCAATAAAATTGTTAGAGTCACATTCATGCCTAAGAGTGGCAACAAGGACAAGATTAGAGGGCACTATTGGAATGTGATATCTCATATCATGAATGGAAATAGAATCAATACCATTGCTCTTATCATGGATCAGCTTGCAGACTTGAGGCTTAACATGGAGATGAACTTGTACTTTGCTCCATACATTATGTCCATCATCAAGGTTAAAACTAGCTTCAGAGGGATATGTGAAAGCAAGCACACACCTTTCAGGCCATTCAAGAATGACAATGCTTTTCTCTTGAGGCCTTTGACTCCCTTCCCTGGAGATGATATGGATGCCGAAGCACAGGGGCAAGATGATAGTGATGATGATGCTCATATGGGAGCAGCTGCAGCTCAGCATGCCATGCCACCACCGCATCCTCCAGCACAGCAGCAGTGGGCTCCTCCAGCTGGCTACTTTGATCCATACTTTGCATCCATGCAGGAGAGCATGTCCTCTCAGATTGCGGGGTTGGCTAGTCAGATGCAGAATCAGATGAACCTCAACTTTCAGAACATGCAGCAGCAGATGTTCCAGCCCATGATGACTCAGATGCAGGGGTTTCATGAGAGCTTACACTCAGATATAGCAGCCCTTGACTCACGTTTTGAGGATTTGCCCTCCTCTGAGCAGTTTGAGCAGTTTGAGCAGAGACAGGAGCAGCTAGAGCAACGCTTTGATGCTTTCAGCACAGCCTTCACATGGTTTTCTGATCATTTCTACTCAGTGTTTCCGGCTCCAGTGCCGCCTCCAGAGTTCTACCCGCACCAGCCGTTCTACCCACCGCCACCTCCTCCACCAGCCGTTTGACTTTCTTGGCAATTGATGCCAAAGGGGGAGAAGGAGCTTTGGAGTGCTTGGATCTAGGGGGAGCTCATGGACATCTCATGGAGATCATTCGCTTTCGGCTTCCGCTTGCTACTCATGCCTATTTGTGTCTTGTTTGATCTCTACTTAAGACTTGTGTTTGGATTTGAACTTTTGGGTTGTATTGTGTGATGAACTATGTTGGTGTGTGCTACTCTTATCTATTTATGTTCATCTTGTGGTTGTGAGGTTGTGCTAACCATGTCAAAGTTCATATCATATATATCTTGTATCTTGTATGCCTCGATTTCCACTTGTAGGGAAAACTCCGTCAAAAGTTTCAAATATATATATGTGTGCTTGGTATTCATGAAAATTTATATGCACATATCAAGGGGGAGTTCTCTCTACTCATCGAACTTGGGAAATTTATTCATACCATATTCTGAAATTTTCAAGAAAATGAGTAAGTTCTTCCAAAGTTCAATTCCAAGTCTACCTTATGCCTAGTGTATAAAGTTGACTTGAAAACTTCTATCACTCCAAAATTTAGTGTTGTCATCAATTACCAAAAAGGGGGAGATTGAAAGCATCTAGGCCCCTAATTCGAGTTTTGGTAATTAATGACAACGGTTTGTGGATTAACGATTTCATTTGAGATAATGAGTATAGGTTGATCCAAGGATGAAAGAGATTCGGTTGTGTACGTATGGAATTTTGGAGATGATGAGCAAAGCTCGGGCTCAAGGCAAAGGTATAAAATAGGGCCTTTGTATTTTACCGGTCACAAGGCGTTTAGTGGTTGAAAAGTGACCGGATTTGTTGGATAGATAGCCGTACTATCAAGAGGGATTGTGTACTCATGCTTGACGGGTCTTTAGTGCCATTTTGCTCAAAATGTCTAGTTGCATGCATGAGGGCTAACGGCGTTTTGAAAAGATTTGAAATAGACTAAGTTCGAGAGCTAACTGAGTAACGGCGGACAGTCCGCGCCTGAGGGGCGGACAGTCCGCGCCCGTTCCAGAGAGCTTGCAGAGGCTCTGGTGGGCTGGCGGACAGTCCGGCCCAGAGGGGCGGACAGTCCGGCCCAGATTGGCGGACAGTCCGCGACCATTCCAGAGAGCTTGCAGAGGCTCTGGTGGTCTGGCGGACAGTCCGGACCAGGTGGGCGGACGGTCCGCCAGCTAATTTCAAATTTGTACCAGAGAGGTTGTTTCTCTGGTTTGGGCTGAAAAGTTTAACTGCGGACGGTCCTGCTACTGAGGCGCAGGACGGTCCGCAGGCTAAATCTCAAAATGTTCCAGAGACGATGTTAGTCTCTGGTAGGTTGGAACTCTTAACTGCGGACGGTCCGCCACCAGGGCGCGGACGGTCCGCCAGGGGTTAACGGCTAGTTCTGACATGCATTAAATGCACTCTGACTCACTGGTTTATAACGGCGGACAGTCCGGTTTTTGAACCGCGGACGGTCCGCGATTTCGCAGAAAAGAGTGTAACGGCTAGTTTTTGGAGGGATGTCTATATATACCCAATGCCCGGCCATTGGGTGCAACTCTTGGCCATTTGGATTGCATTCTTGACATATTAGAGCTAAGGCATCCCTCTCTCACACACACTTGCTTAGAGATTGCATTTTTTGAGAGTGTGAGAGCTTCCTAGTGCATTGCATCAAGAGTTTGAGCTTTGTGGCATTAGGGATACTTCAAGCAAGCGTCATCAACTTGTTACTCTTGGGAGTTGCCGCTCCCTAGACGGCTTGGAGAAGTGGATTTCGTGGAGCACCTCCAAGGAGATTGTTGAGGAGCCCCGATTTCGGTTGTGAGAGGTCTTGTGCTCACCTCACCGGAGTGGTGAAGAGCAACTCTAGTGGAATCGAGGTGTGGAGCGGTTCCTTGATTCAAGCCGGCTCAAGATCAAGAGGTTCTTGATAGAGGAGCGGTTGATTCTTGGAATCCACCTCAACGTGGATTAGGGGTGACCGGCAAGTCATCGACACCACGGGATAATTTCTTGTGTCAAGCTTGGTTACTACTCTTGCCCTCTTTAATACTTGCATTTACTTTGAGCAATTTTCTTTACTAGAGCTTGAATTGTGTCTTGTCACCCTAGGTTGCAAACCCATCTAGAGATAGTAATAGCTTGACATAGGGCTTTCCTTTGTTACTAATTAAATTTCTCTAGTGGTATTGGTTTTAGTTTTTAAACCGCCTATTCACCCCCCCTCTAGTCGGTGTTCTTGATCCTACACCTGCCCCCCCCCCCCCCCGCTAACCCCGCCGCTACCCCCTCCGCCGCCCCCGCCAACCCCGCGCTGCCCCCTACACCGCTCCCTAGCTTAGATCTGGTGCCCCCGCGCCGCTCCGCCGCGTCGCCCCCCTCGTAGATCCGGCGCCTCCTCGCCGCCGCGTCCACCTCCTCCCCGCCACCTCCCCACCACCTCTCCTCGCCGCCACGTCCGCCTCCTCCCCGCCACCTCCTCCGCCGCCACCTCCCCGCCACCTCGTGCCCGTGCCCCGCACCTCCCCGCCACCTCTTCGGCGCCACCACCTCCCCTCCGTGTCCGGCTCCCCGCCACCTCTTCCCCGCCGCCTCCCCGCTACCTCCTACCCGTGCCGCCTCCCCGCCACCTTCTCTGCACCAACTCCTCCCCTATGGCACATGTCAACTTTGAACACTTGACAATCTTTGAGGAACAAGACTTCAACTTGCACGCCTAGGTTCTTGCCGGCCTCTTAATAATTACTAAATTTCCTCCATGTCCGCATAATCAAGTAGAAGTCCCCTGTTCTGTCAGTCGCCGCGAGCTACTGCGAGTGTTAAAGGAAAACACTGGGATAGAGCTTCCGCTAGCAAATGTCTTACGTTTGTTTGGCGATTATGTGCTGCTAACCTGGGGGTCCGATGAAGCCACTCGCATCATGAGTTGTCCATACATCCATGTTGACAACCATGTCCTTGCGATCCTAGGATGGACACCCGACTATGGTTCCACTACTTTATTCTTGGATGAGTCTATTCCAGTAGAGCACCAGATAGAAGGTAGACAACAACATCCACAAGGAAATAATGTATCAATCAGTCTTCTCATATCTGGAATGCCACCACAATTACATAGAATCTTTGCGAACATATGTAACCTTCGCGACATCCAGATGAGGCAAGTGGATTTCTCAATCAGGGCGCACACATTCGCTCCAAGGAACGCTGTACCTAGTGTTGTACATGTAGCCATCCGCAGAGTTCAGATAGGAGGGTGTTCCTACTTGAGCATATGGCCAGTTTGGATTCGTGCTGATGTTCTTCCACCAGGCGACCCAACGGCAATCCAGTTAGCCGCGAGCACGAACGGTAACTACAGTTACAAAAGATCATTGCTCCATTAATGTGAAACTGTTCCGTCTAACAATTGTCACTCTTCCTGCAGCATCGAGCAACTTTCCACTCCGATACACACTGTACCCGCAACCCCAAGGTGACCAGGGTGCGGGGACTACTAGACAAGGAGGTGGACATGAAGCACGTCGTCTGCAATTACGTATGGTTCAACTTGTCTATACATTGCCCCTAACTACAAACTTGAGCACCAAAACAATCCGTAAACTACAATACGTCATGCACATTCTCATGCAGATCTGATTGAAGAAGAAGATACGCCTTATCAAGAGAAACGGGGATCTGGTTCCACCGAAGTAATGGAGACACCACATAGCACACCATCAGATCACACGCAGCCAATGGACGTTCCGGAGGACGACCAGAAAGAATCCAATGACGAGGAAGAAATACTATGGTATAGTTATTACTCCAATCCTTATGTATACAACTATCCAACTAAAACAAAATAACTTGTCCACATGTCATTTTCCTAACACAACTCTTTTACAGCTTCGGAGAATAATAATTACAAAGATGAGGGGACACTGAGAGCTGCAAGCACTCAAGAAAGTTGTGCCTGATGCCACAACTACGTGCCCATCCTCTCTCGTACCCTTGAAGCAACACCGCAGTCGCCGCCGTGAGACTCTCGTTGCACAATGTGTGCTTGTATCATTTCGCTTTGTATGTGGTAGTAAGAACTAGTAGCTTGTTGTATGAATTGAATGTTATGTTTATTGTAATGTATGGACTTCTATCATTTACCGTGCTTATGTAATATAAGGACACGTAATTTTCACCTCTAATATGGACTTCTATCTTAGTAATACGGGTATGGTATAAATTTCAGCTTTTTATATTGTTTACGATTGAATGTTATGTTTAGTAACCCGCCCCTGCAAATGGTTTTCTACGGGGCGGCCCTTGTACCCGCTCCTGCAAACTGCCATTTTTAGCTCAAAAAGCAGGAGCGGTTACGCGGTCCGCCCCTAAAAATGCATTTTCGCCCGTCTCTACAAATCGTTTTTGCAGTAGTATTAGGTAAAAAAGATTAACATCTTTACCACACAAATCGGTTGGATAGGAAAAAGATGAACCAATATCTGTACAATGATTACAAAACATGGATAAACATCACAGTTATACTAGATCCCTGTCCAGTGTGACGCAAACGCATGATATGATCTTGGATGATATTGCATCTCCGGTCGATCTGTAGGTACAGACCACCTGCTCCGAACGCTTTCCACGCCTCGCTGACTGACGCGCGTACATCTCCAGCTCCAGCTGTGCCAGGATGCGCGGCTACCTTTGCAACGTGACAGGCACCTTCACCGTCGCCTTCCCCGCCGTCGCCTTCGTCACGGACCATCACCCTTCCGGGACCATTAGCCCCCCTTCGTCGGCCCAACGGACAATAGAAGGCTAGGCTGGAAGCAGCGGTACGTGGCGGCTCGGTCTTCATTCTCCACATGGCCATGACTACTGACTAGTGACGGTGTCTACACATTCGTGTGCGGTACGAGGCATAAAATTCGATGGCTTAGATTCCCTACTAGATAGTCCGAGACACGATACAGAGACCCTGGACCGGGAAGAAGCTTCTCGCCAAATGCACGACTGTCAGGTGGTACTAACGTGTTTAAAACGGTTGTGGGTGTCGATGCTGACATGTGGAGATCAGGATTTTGAATCCAGGGCTAAAAATTAGCTCTTATATTTTTATCTTTTTAGCCCTGAAGAATCTAAACGGGTGGAGCTACTTGAGGCTGAAGTGAATTAGTCTCCTCCAAAAAATTAGACCCTCCAAGTGGTGTTTATTGGAGCTATTTCTGCATGGGCCCTATAGAAAAGTCATTTTTTCATCACCCCCGTTCATGGAAAGTAGACTTAATGATTGGGATATATACTTTAGTCCTCAAATTAACTCATGGATCCAAACAGTTCTAGAGGCTAAACTTTAGAGGGCTAATCCAAGGACTAAACTTTAGTTCTCAAATTAGTCCAAGGGCTAATACTCCAAACAGACCCTAGGACGAGATTCTAATATGGTTAACGGATAATAATGATCGACTCATTACTTCTCTAAATAATTCAAATCATAGGAATGGTGGTTTCCGGGTCATACAACAAGAAGCTATGACTGAAGTAGCTTAAGATGGAGTAACTTCTTGTTCCGTTTAATTAAATTAAGATTGTCCAAATCATAATAGATGCATCACTAGTGAATGACATATCACATATCACTAAATAGAATATAGGCAGCGCTCCCCGCTCTCTCTGCTCTCCCTTCCCACGACACCTGTCCTACAGTGGAGCAGGTTGGGCGTCGTAGGAATAGCAGGGAGAGCGGGCTCTTTAGGAAACAGTTGAGTGTGTTTTTGCAAAATTCAATGTGAATTGGAATTGCATCTTCTGTGTGTTGGAATATTTTTGACAGGACGATACAGTAAAAGAAATAGACACCATGTTTACTGTACTATATATTGTTTGAGCTGGGGACTGCATATTGGTTTTTCATAAACACTCTTAAGGGACTTTTGCAAAAATAATTAGTGGGTACTTCAGTGGTAACGGATCATGGCCATAGTCTATCTTCACAATCCTACTTGACTCTGATATATTTTTAGCTCAAAATTATATAAGATAAGAGTCTGACTCTTTTAGGACCGGACTCTTAGATTGTCTAGACTGCAATTTGAGGCCATTTATCACCCTGGCACAACCTGGACCGGATGACACATACTTGTCGGTATCTGTATTAATAAGACATACAAGGCATCAGATCTGAGATTTGTTGTGTCCAGTAGTGAGTATGGGTACATCACCTCTGCTAACCATCCAATATATTATTTGTTCTTGGCTAGAGGCTAAGTTTATGATAATGCTGACTTCCATTTTCCCCTTTATTTTTTTTGAATATTTTAGGTGATGAAAAGGATGGTGCTGATGGAAGACTCTGCCGTCCAAACGTGGCTCCGACTGATTGAAAAGGACTTCGTGTACTGTAGGTTAAAAATGGTCATCGGCAAATACCACATTAATCCAAATGTCGTTGTCGAAGTTAATACCGACCATTTTAGTTTTGGCAAAAGCTAGTTCCACTATGTACCATCTTTATTCTTGGAAGTATATAAAGTCTTGAAAATATTTTTCCTAAGCTCCACTAGATTGAGTTGTAGTATTTTCTTAATTCTTTTAGGAACTAGCCAACGGTTCTTCTTCGTTCCTTAAGCAACCAAGGTTTTTTCATTCTAATCATGAGATTATTTAAGAGTTATTATCTATTAAGTTGGATAAATTTTTGCTGAAAAATATTGTTAGGTGCAGTGATTCTGAGTAGCTAACTAATTTGTTTTCTCCCTTATGAATTGTACACATTATACTACAAAACCCTCATCACTCGGGGGGGAAATGTGAAATAATAATACCCCCTGGGAGGATATAGACACTCAGAAAATATTAAATATGCTATAGTGAAGATGTTGTTTATTACATCGTTTATAGTTTTATCAATAGCAGTCCTTTGAAAAGTTCCTTTACAAAATTGACGTCTCAAATTTGGTCCACTAGGCTAGGCCTATCTTTTTCTTACTTTTGATTTCCCTTTTTTTCTTGGACCATTATGGACGTTCAAGTCAATCATTTTCGCCCTCCACTCATGGTCATGGCCTTGGACACCTGTCCCATTGGGGCGCATCGACTTGTCAGTCTTGCTAGCCCCACCTTCCCTCGGCTTCGGTTTTCTTGCTAAGAGGCAGAGCGGATGTGTTGACACCCAAAATTGACACGACTAAGGTTTTCTGGGCAATCTGGACAGACCGGTCAGACCTCTCATATGACCGGTCAGACCAGTCTAGACAAGTTTGTCAAATTACAAATTGGACTGCACCATTGCGTAGATCTCGTCGAGACGATCGAAATGCATATATAGAACGTCCAATTCGGAGTCCGGATGAGAGACCGGTCAGACCGGTCCGAAATGCCCAGTCCGAGTTATGAGTTATATTTTGACATGGGATTTGATAGGGTTCCGACTCCTAACGGGTACAGACCACCCCATCCTATATATATGAAGGGCCACGGCCGATTTAGGGTAATCTCAATCGATTCACACAATTACCTTTACCTTTTATCCTCCAAACCCTAATTTTTCCAACCCTATCTGCTGTTCTTCGATCGTCTCCACGGCGTTCGATGGCATTCTGAGTGGCCTGCCGACCTCAGAGCAACCCTAGATCCACGAGCTCCGACGGGGTCCCTCCCGAGCTCGAGGTTTTAGGTCTTTGCGGCGTTCTCTGTAGAACCGGTCTGACCGGTCGCCATAACCGGTCTGACCGGTCTGTGCGCAGGGAGACCATTGGTGAAGATCGTGTCGACGATCAACGCGCGTTCTAGCGCATTCGAGTGTGTTGGCGCAAATTAGTGTCAACACACTTTTTGGTGACTCCACTGGGGACAGATTAATCTGGTTTTTAAACCGATCTAATCTAGTTCTCAAAGAAGATGGGCGTCATCACCGACCTCAACGAAGGCAACATCTCCACATCTATCGAGGAACTCAGCGAGGAGGAGCGCCAAGAGTACTTGGTGGTCAGGGAGCAATTCAAAGCACAATTCTTGAAGGGATTCAAGAAAAATCAGCAAGGCCAGGTTATCTTCTGACTTCGTGATGCCCTCCTTCACACTCAAGAATAAGCAAGTCGAGGTAATAAGCAATGTAAGCACTTCATCTTCTGACTTGTTTAGCCAATTATCATCTATTATGGATAAGAAAATTGCTGATATATATAAGCCCATGAATGATTTAAAAGATCAAATAGATATCATGAAAAAAGGCAAATTCGTAGATGATAATTGTGCTTTCCAAACTGCTAATTCATCGGCTACGCCAGTATCTGTTCAAGAACCACTATATGGCATGCCGACAAACTATTTTGCATGGCAAAAATCACCATTACAGCTGGTACAGCCAAATGCGGCTGGACCGGTCAGACCGGTGTGATGGTGGTCGGCCCAGTAACATCTACACCGAACATGTCTACTATTTGCTCGGCAATCCTTAGCCGAACCAATGAGATGACAAATTGTGTGCAGCTGTAAGCATCTAGACCCTCAAGGTATGTTTCGGTGATTAATGACAACCATTATTGTGACTAATGAGTTTGTGCAGCTTAATGAAACATTATCGCTCATTTGGTCATATGTTAAAGAGGCCCCTCAATTTCATTATTCAAAAAGGTGATCTCGGTATTCAACTCAAATATATTTCAAGACTAAGGATCTTTCTAGTCCTAAGTGTCGTAAGGTTGAGATGGACACTTTGGTTAGTATAGGTTTTATAGTTTTGTAGTGATCGCACTATTAAGAGGGGTTAAGGCCAAGTAACTTGAGCATGGACATGGTCAATTAAAAATGGATGCACACTATGGTCACTCAGGTTCTAAGAAGTTCAAATAAGTGGTTTTCAACTTATATCTCAAGAATATTTGGATTTCATTCAAGACTCAAATCAAAAAAGGCAAAATCAGAAAAAGTCTATACACCGGTTTAACCGACGACTCCATTTTCCTATACGTCAGTTAAACGCAGTTAGCAGAATCTGGACAAATACATACACCGTTTAAACCGATGATATTTGAAATTAACATCGGTGCAGTTGTGCATAAGGTTGGTTTTCCAGGGTGTTTCAAGGATATATACACCGGTTAAACCGACGATATTTGAAATTAACATCGGTGCATTTGTCCAGTGAGTTGGTTTTTCCAGGGATTTCAGAAGTTATACTCACCAGTTAAACTGACGATGGATTTGAGTAGCCAGGTGTGCTGCTCCCGAACTTAACCTAGGCCAATGCGGCGAAGGTCAAGAGGCTTAGGTGGAGTGCAGTAGAGGAGGACTGGTTCCCCGTGACCCGTGACAGCAGGGTCGACCGTAGGTTCTAGACACTTCTTCAGGCCAGCTCCTACGAGACCTACCAGAGGCGAGGGCACAGGATCTTCCCACACAGAGTGCTAGACTGGGTCTCTCTGAGGACAGCCGCAGGGGGAGCAGACGTCAGAGAGCAGTTTGCACACTTTAGAGGTCTTCCCAGGCTACTTCAGATGGAGCAGAACAGATATATTGAGGACTGGGTCAGAGTGTTCTGTGCCACAGCCTGGATAGCTCCCGATCGTAGAGCCCTGCACTTCGTGTTTTGAGGCCAGGTCTTTGGTTTGTCGAGGGCGACTATTGCAGGGATCCTTGGAGTCGAATTGGTCGATGTCTCCCTGCACAAGAGGGTATACGGAGACGCAGATCCACCTCGCAGGGCGATGATTGGCGGGATTGCACCTTCTCACGAGGCGATCTCTCAGTGCTTCCACCAGCCATTTCCTGCCTCGTATGCCAGAGTCCCTAGCCTACTGACCCCAGAGGCATACGCAGTTCACATGGCACACCGGAGGACTTTGTTGCCGAGGAGTGGCTACCCAGAGGGGTTCATAGGTCTGCAGCAGCTACTACTACTTCACATCCTCACTCACGAGCCATTTGATATAGTGGACTTTATTCTAACTGAGATCGAGGATGTGATCACTGATGGGATGGGTGTTGTACGTCAGTTTCCTTATGCTCACTGAATCAGTTATATCTGCTCTATGATCGTGCCAGCTGAGTCACCCGTCAGTGCAGTTTACCGTTAGGATGAGGCCCCCAGGTTCCCAGTCTACCGTCCCACAGCACAAAAGGACAGGAGGAGAGGCAGACAGGTAGATAGAGCTGCTATGGCACGACTGTCACCTGAGGTGCAGGCCCGAGTGGCACAGGAGGACAAGGCACTACTTGCAGCCGAGGCACAGCTTCCAGGAGGAGATGATGAGATTCACTGGTCTGAGCTTGAGTCAGACTCCTCCGAGGACGATGAGTACTTTCCTGCAGCACCAGCCATTCACGACCACGAGGCATGAGGGTCCATAGAGCCAGCTCCTTCGTCACCAGCAGCTGCTACTGTCTCAGAGTCCTAGGTGACTCAGCCGTCCGAGCTCACCTCTCTTCTTCAGCAGCTTGTCACTCAACAGAGAGAGGATCGGATAGCACAGGAGGAGGCCAAGAGAGCCCATGAGGCTCAGCTTGCAGCCATTCAGAGGGAGGCTGCCCAAGAGCGTGCTACAGCCGAGTAGCGTTTTGTCGGGCTCATCGACCGAGTTTCACAGAGGACAGACGCTCAGTTCCAGCAGATGCAGCAGGGCATGATGGCGATGTTTGTGATGATCACACAGCTTTACACTCACACCAGACTCGCCCCGCAGCAGCCAGGACATCAGGGTGTTGGAGCACCTCAGCTTGCAGTCACTCCAGCTCCAGCCCCCACTGCAGCCCCAGCTACTTCAGCGACACCGGAGACCATGTTGTCGATGTCGGCACTCCTTGGGTCTGCCAGTCATCCGCTCTTCTCGCCACTGCCAGCGACTACGCTCTTTCAGGACTCACCATTAGCGGTTCAGTCAGTCACCCTCCCCATCAGACCACAGACACTACCTTCAGGGGGAGGAGGAGAGGAGTCTATACTTCCGTAGACGACACAGCCGGTAGCTTCAGCAGTCACGACCTCAGACGTTGACACTTCTTCTGCTGACCCGGTTAACACTTCTACGGACCCTCTCCTAGGCAGTGCTAGCACGAGAGCCTCCACGATAGCTACACCCCCAGTCAGCTTAGACCAGCAGCTCCCGTCCGTCACCGAGGGCTCTCCGTCCGACGACAATGACGACGACGACCCGGACCGCTTCCTCGCCGTGCCGCGACAGCTGGACCTGTAGCTTGCCTTTTTGGTGCTTTGATGCCAAAGGGGGAGAGAGTTAGGGGGAGTTGGAGTCAGGGGAGGGTAGAGCTAGAGAGAGCTCGTAGTTACAGGACTTGATGTTTTATATCTCTTTTGATGTTAGTTCATGGATATGTACATTTGACTCTTGAGTATGCTGTGCTTTGAGACATATCTATGGATTTCGTTTGAGCCGTTGAGCTCTTTGGTTCTTTTTCGAGTTTGCTTGAGTTTCTCCTGTTTATCTTTCTCGCTCTCTCGTTTAAGTTATTGCTTGTGTTTTCATCAATCACCAAAAAGGGGGAGATTGTAAGCATCTAGGCCCTCTAGGTATGTTTCGGTGATTAATGACAACCATTATTGTGACTAATGAGTTTGTGCAGCTTAATGAAATATTATCGCTCATTTGGTCATATGTTAAAGAGGCCCCTTAATTTCATTATTCAAAAAGGCGATCTCGGTATTCAACTCAAATATATTTCAAGACTAAGGATCTTTCTAGTCCTAAGTGTCGTAAGGTTGAGAAGGACACTTAGGTTAGTATAGGTTTTATAGTTTTGTAGTGATCGCACTATTAAGAGGGGTTAAGGCCAAGTAACTTGAGCATGGATATGGTCAATTAAAAATGGATGCACACTATGGTCACTCAGGTTCTAAGAAGTTCAAATAAGTGGTTTTCAACTTATATCTCAAGAATATTTGGATTTCATTCAAGACTCAAATCAGAAAAGGCAAAATCAGAAAAAGTCTATACACCGGTTTAACCGACGACTCCATTTTTCTATATGTTGGTTAAACGCAGTTAGCAGAATATACTTGGTGGATTTCTCTTCAAAGCAAACATGCTCCATGACATGCCTCTTCACCAAGTTGTCTCTTGGGTGGCTTTGGCATAGAAGAATTGCTTATATTGGCATGAGCAACCTCAAGAAAGCCCACAAGAGAGGGATGATCACCGGCTTGAAGGATGTCACATTTGACAAGAACAAATTATGTAAAGCATGTCAAGCTGGAAAGTAAGTTGCAACACATCATCCCATCAAGACGATGTTGTCTACCTCCAAGCCGCTCGAACTACTACACATGGATCTTTTTGATCCAACTACATACAAGAGCATTGGTGGTAACCTCTATTGCCTAGTAATAGTTGATGATTTTTCACGTTATACTTGGGTCATGTTTCTAGGCGATAAGGGTGAAACTCCGGAAGTCTTGAAGATATTTGCAAGAAGAGCTCAAAGGGAGTACAACTCCCCAATTGTGAAGATCCGGAGTGACAACGGCACCGAGTTCAAGAATATGAAGATTGAAGAATGGTGCGACAAAGAGGGCATCAAGCATGAGTTCTCCGCCACCTACACGCCTCAACAAAATGGAGTGGTGGAGAGAAAGAACAAAACACTAATTACTCTAGCAAGAGCAATGTTGGATGATTATGGCACGTCCGAGAAGTTTTGGGCGGAAGCAATCAATACGGCGTGCCATGCATCCAACCGAGTGTATCCCCACCGACTCCTCAAGAAAATGCCGTATAAGCTCATCACCGGGAAGAAACCAAATATATCCTACTTTCGAGTCTTTGGTTGCAAATGCTTCATTTACAAGAAGAAAAGGCTCGGTAAGTTTGAAAGTAGATGTGATGAAGGATTCTTTTTTGGTTATGCATCAAACTCCAAAGCATATAGAGTATTCAATCAAACCTCCAGGTTAGTTCAAGAAACATGTGATGTGGAGTTTGATGAATCTAATGGCTCCCAAGAGGAGGTTGTTGGCTATGACAATGTAGGTGATGAGGAAATTGATGAAACTTTGAAGAAGATGTCCATTGGGGATATCACGCCAGAAGAGGTGCATGAAGGCAATGATCAAGGGGTAGAACCTTCCTCGTCTACACCAAGCACCTCCATGGCACCCCAAGTGGATGAAGATCAAGAAAAAGATGATCCACAATCTCAAGAAAATGTGCCAACGCCAACACCCCAAGTCCAAGAACAAGAAGAGCAAAATGTTCCACCACAAGCACAAGTCACCCATGATCCACCTCAACAAACATCCACGCATGAACCGCGAGTGAAGCATGGTCGCATCTCCAAGGATCATCCAATTGGTCAAATCATTGGTAGTCCTTCCAAGGGAGTAAGAACTCGCTCTAAGCATGCTTCATTTTGCGAACATTATTCATTTGTTTCTTGTATTGAACCCGCTAGCATAGAGGAAGCACTTGAGGACTCGGATTGGGTGATGGCCATGCAAGAAGAACTGAATAACTTCACCCGCAATGAAGTTTGGGTCCTCGAAGCTCCTCCGAAAAACAAGAACATCATCGGCACTAAGTGGGTCTTCCGAAACAAGCAAGATGAACATGGGGTGGTGATACGCAATAAAGCAAGACTTGTGGCAAAAGGGTTTTCTCAAGTCGAAGGTTTGGATTTTAGTGAAATTTTTGCTCCGGTCGCAAGACTTGAAGCTATCCGCATCCTTCTTGCTTACTCTTCACATCATAATATCAAGTTATATCAAATGGATGTGAAATGTGCATTCTTAAATGGCATTATTAACAAACTTATTTATGTTGAGCAACCTCCCGGGTTTGAAGATCTGAGGAATCCTAACCATGTTTATAGGTTGCACAAGGCACTCTATGGGCTTAAACAAGCTCCAATGGCTTGGTATGAGAAGCTTCGTGACTTCCTAATCATGCAAGGCTTCAAGATCGGGAGGGTGGACACCACATTATTCACAAAAGATGTCAACGGGGATCTTTTCATTTGTCAAATTTATGTTAACGACATTATCTTTGGCTCAACTAATGACTTACTAAACCATGAGTTTGCTACCATGATGTCTAGGGAATTCGAGAAGTCCATGATCGGCGAATTGACCTTCTTCCTTGGTTTTCAAGTCAAACAATTGAAGAAAGGGACATTCATCCATCAAGAAAAGTATACTAAAGATATCTTGAAGAAGTTCAAGATGGATGAATGCAAGCCGATCAAGTCACCCATGGCAACCAATGGGCATCTCGACTTGGATGTGGACGGTAAACCGGTTGATGAATCCCTCTATCGTTCTATGATAGGGTCTTTGTTTTACCTTACTGCATCTTGGCCTGATATAATGTTTAGTGTGTGCATGTGTGCCCGCTTTAAAGCAAACCCAAAGGAATCACACCTCTCGGCTGTGAATAGGATCCTTCGGTATCTCAAGCACACCCCAAGCATAGGCTTGTGGTACCCCAAAGGCACTAGCTTAGATCTCTTGGGATACTCGGATTCGGATTTTGCTAGAAGCTGTGTGGATCGCAAGAGTACCTCCGGGAGTTGCCACTTGCTTGGGCGTTCTCTAGTTTCTTGGTCGAGTAAGAAGCAAAATTCCGTAGCTTTGTCCACCGCGGAAGCGGAATATATAGCGGCCGGTGCATGTTGTGCCCAAATCCTATATATGAAGCAAACCCTTTTGGACTTTGGTATGAAACTAGATAGGATACCACTCCTTTGTGACAATGAAAATGCCGTAAAAATTGCTAAAAATCCGGTTCAACACTCTCGCGCAAAGCACATTGATATTCGCCATCACTTCTTGCGTGATCACGAAGCTAAAGGAGACATATCTCTTCAAGGAGTGAGATCCGAGGAGCAATTGGCGGATATATTCACAAAACCATTAGACGAGAGTACTTTTGTTAGGCTAAGGAATGAGCTTAATGTATTAGATGCGGCAAACGTCATGTAAGTTGCCATGTCATATAGAAAAATGCATACATATAGGACACTTGTCTAACCATGGTAAGATAGTGATGAGCATGGGTTTAGCTAGAGGTGGTGGTCCACTTGTTTTCCTCTAGGCTTGTAGAAAGGCTCATCATGAAGAAGCTTCCCGTGGGTTCAAACTTGACAAGTAGAACTTAAATTCTTGTTATGCATTTCTTGTCATATAGATGTGCACTTCATGTTTATCCTTCTCTCACATGTGGTTTTAGCTTGCACCATCATTGCATGCGTAAGGGTCACAAAGGAGATCACTTGATGAAAATGAGACTTGTTTCATATGCAAGATCTTAATTCATGAAAAGTGAAAAGAGCAAAGTGTTGGGTGCGTAATTGCCTAGTGAGTCATGTCATGATGAGTTTGAAGCTTTCTATCTTCAATATTCCTATGACATGGCTCATACATTTTATTTGGCGCTTTGTCTCGCTTTGCGGCTTTTCCTTGTGTTTGAAAAGAAAAACTACTAAGCTCTATGCTATCCTAACTATTTTGAGGGGTAAAGTCGCCTATGCAAGTCCATTAACTTGAGTTTAGTTGAATTTTATAAGTTTATTGGACTTAGCATAGAAGAGTGAGCTGAGTCAAGGTTTTTCGGGTTCACCGGTTAAACCGACGCTGAATGGATCTTTACCCATCGGTTTAACCGGCATTACTAAGTTTCTGTCTCAGCTCAGTCAAAACCAGACGTTCAACCGACGTATGCAATTGTCACAACATCGGATCAACCGGTGAACATAACACTGATCTGACCTAACAATCAACCGGTGATAGCAGCGTTCAACCGGCGAGTTCAAAATGCACAGCATCGGTTCAACCGGCGTTCAGATGAATTTATGCTGGAGTCTCGGGTGAACTGAACCGATGCAATCAACCGGCGTTCTAAACCTAAGCATCGGTTTAACCGGCGTTAAGAAAAATCGCGGGGCCCACCTATCATATATCTCTTGCCCGCGTACTCTGCTCTCACTTTTTTCGCGTCGCCGCTCGTTCTCGCCCACGCAACTGCCGCTGTTTCGCACCCGAGCCACCACCACCGTGTCTGCACCTCCACACGCCGCCGTCGCCGATCCACGCTGCCAGCGCGTGCACTTCCACGCTCCACGCAGGGACCGCATCACCGCCAGCCCGCATCGCCGCCCACGCAGCCTGCGCCCTCGTCGTTCCACGCCACCACCGCCGCCGCCACACGCCGCCGTGCGACTCCGCGCCGCTGCCACGCGCTCTGAGCCGCCACTCCCGCACCTCGTGCCGCTCACGCAGCCGCGCCTCCACGCCCTTCACACCGTAGCCGCAGCCGCTCAGTGCTCGTAGGGTGCTCGACGAATTGCCTGAGCCGCTTGTTGCACTGTTTTCATGCCGCGTCCGCGTTCCCGGACTCCCGCACCACGTCGCGAGAAGAGGAAGGGGAAGGAGGTTGTTGTCGAGAAGCCCGTCCGCAAGCGGACTCGCGCAGAGAGAGAGGCCAAGAGGGCCGAGATTGTGGCCAAGGCCGCCGAGGAGCAGGCATCAGGCCGTGCTCGTCCGTTCAGTATCAGGGAGCAGCCAGCCAGGGGCAGAGGCTGAGGCTGAGGTATGGGCAGGGTCCGAGGTGCCAGGGCCACCAGGGCCACGACTGAGGCAGCTGCAGAGTCAGATCGCTCAGAGTCAGATGCAGATTCAGATGCAGCGCAGTCAGAGCAGTCCCAGGGAGAGAGTGCTGAGGGGTCACCGACTTTACGACATTCTGGCCGCACTCGGCAAACGTCCCCTAGAGTAGAGTCTCCACCTACGACCGAGCGTCGCACCAGGCCCAGGACGCGAGGAGGTCACCAGCCACAGGAGCCTCGCAGGTCCACAGTAGCAGCAGCAGCAGCTAGCAGAGCTGAGGCCCTAGAGGCCGAGCGCGCAGTGTTCCGTATGGACACTGTTTGTACGTCTGGAGCCAGGTGTGCTGCTCCCGAACTTGTCCAAGGCCAATGCGACGAAGGTCAAGAGGCTCAAGTGGAGTGTAGTAGAGGAGGACTGGTTCCCCGTGACCCGTGCAGCAGGATCTTCAGGCCAGCTTCTACGAGACCTACCAGAGGCGAGGGCACAGGATCTTCCCACACAGAATGCTAGACTGGGTCTCTCTGAGGACAGCCGCAGGGGGAGCAGACATCAGAGAGCACTTTGCACACTTCAGAGGTTTGCCCAGGCTACTTCAGATGGAGAAGAACAGATATATTGAGGACTGGGTCAGAGTGTTCTATGCCACAGCCAGGATAGCTCCCGAGCACAGAGCCGTGCACTTCGTGTTTGGAGGCCAGGTCTTTGGTTTGTCGAGGGCGACTATTGCAGGGATCCTTGGAGTCGAATTGGTCGATGTCTCCCTGCATGAGAGGGTATACAGAGACGCAGATCCACCTCGTAGGGTGATGATTGGCGGGATTGCACCATCTCATGAGGTGATCTCTCAATGCTTCCACCAACCGTTTCCTGCTTCGTATGCCAGAGTCCCCAGACTGCTGACCCAGAGGCATACGCAGTTCACATGGCACTCCGGAGGACTTTGTTGCCGAGGAGTGGCTACCCAGAGGGGTTCACAGGTCTGCAGCAGCTGCTACTACTTCACATCCTCACTCACGAGCCGTTTGATATAATGGCCTTTATTCTAGCTGAGATCGAGGATGTGATCACTGATGGGATGGGTGTTGTACATCAGTTTTCTTATGCTCACTGGATCAGTTATATCTGCTCTATGATCGTGCCAGCTGAGTCACCCCTCAGTGCAGTTTACCATCAGGATGAGGACCCCAGATTCCCAGTCTACCGTCCCACAGCACCACAGGACAGGAGGAGAGGCAGACAGGCAGATAGAGCTGCTATGGCATGACTGTCACCTGAGGTGCAGGCCCGAGTGGCAAAGGAGGACGAGGCACTACTTGCAGCCGAGGTACAGCTTCCCGGAGGAGATGATGAGATTCACTGGTCTGAGCTTGAGTCAGCCTCCTCCGAGGACGACGAGTACTTTCCTGCAGCACCAGCCAGTCACGACCACAAGCCAGGAGGGTCCAGAGAGCCAGCTCCTTCGTCACCAGCAGCTGCTACTGTCTCAGAGTCCCAGGTGACTCAGCTGTCCGAGCTCACCTCTCTTCTTCAGCAGCTTGTCACTCAGAAGAGAGAGGATCGGATAGCACAGGAGGAGGCCAGGAGAGCCCATGAGGCTCAGCTTGCAGCCATTTAGAGGGAGGCTGCCCGAGAGCGTGCTGCAGCCGAGGAGCGTTTTGTCGGGCTCATCAAAAGAGTTTCACAGAGGACAGACACTGAGTTCCAGCAGATGCAGCAGGGCATGATGGCGATGTTCAGGATGATCACACAGCTTTACACTCACACCGGACTCGCCTCGAGCAGCCAGGACTTCAGGGTGTTGGAGCACCTCAGCTTGCAGCCCCAGCTACTTCAGCGACACCGGAGACCATGTTCTCGATGTCCGCACTCCTTGGGTCTGCCAGTCGTCCGCTCTTCTCGCCACTGCCATCGACTATGCTCTTTCAGGACTCACCGTCAGCAGTTCAGTCAGTTGCCCTCCCCGTCATACCACAGACACTACCTTCAGGGGGAGGAGGAGAGGAGTCTATACTTCCGCAGACGACATAGCCGGCAGCTTCAGCAGTCACGACCTCAGACGTTGACACTTCTTCTGCTGACCTGGTTACCACTTCTACGGACCCTCTCCTAGGTAGTGCTAGCACGAGCGCCTCCACGATAGCTACACCCCCAGTCAGCTCAGACCAGCAGCTCCCGTCCGTCACCGAGGGCTCTCTGTCCGACAACGACGACGACCCGGACCGCTTCCTCGTCGTGCTGCGACAGCCGGACCCGTAGCTCGCCTTTTTGGTGCTTTGATGCCAAAGGGGGAGAGAGTTAGGGGGAGTTGGATTCAGGGGAGGGTAGAGCTAGAGAGAGCTCGTAGTTACAGGACTTGATGTTTTATATCTCTTTTGATGTTAGTTCATAGATATGTACATTTGACTCTTGAGTATGCTATGCTTTGAGACATATCTATGGATTTCGTTTGAGCCGTTGAGCTCTTTGGTTCTTTTTCGAGTTTGCTTGAGTTTCTCCTGTTTATCTTTCTCGCTCTCTCGTTTAAGTTATTGCTTGTGTTGTGATCAATCACCAAAAAGGGGGAGATTGTAAGCATCTAGGCCCTCTAGGTATGTTTCGGTGATTAATGACAACCATTATTGTGACTAATGAGTTTGTGCAGCTTAATGAAACATTATCGCTCATTTGGTCATATGTTAAAGAGGCCCCTCAATTTCATTATTCAAAAAGGTGATCTCGGTATTCAACTCAAATATATTTCAAGACTAAGGATCTTTCTAGTCCTAAGTGTCGTAAGGTTGAGAAGGACACTTAGATTAGTATAGGTTTTATAGTTTTGTAGTGATCGCACTATTAAGAGGGGTTAAGGCCAAGTAACTTGAGCATGGACATGATCAATTAAAAATGGATGCACACTATGGTCACTCAGGTTTTAAGAAGTTCAAATAAGTGGCTTTCAACTTATATCTCAAGAATATTTGGATTTCATTCAAGACTCAAATCAGAAAAGGCAAAATCAAAAAAAGTCTATACACCGGTTTAACTAACGACTCCATTTTTCTATATGTCTGTTAAACGCAGTTAGCAGAATCTGGACAAATACATACACCGGTTAAACCGACGATATTTGAAATTAACATCGGTGCAGTTATCCAGAAGGTTGGTTTTCCAGGGTGTTTCAAGGTTATATACACCGGTTAAACCGACAATATTTGAAATTAACGTCGGTGCATTTGTCCAGTGAGTTGGTTTTTCCAGGGATTTCAGAAGTTATACTCACCGGTTAAACTGACGATGGATTTGAGTTAACGTCGGTGCAGTTGTCCAGAGAGTTGGTTTTTCAGTTGATCAGTGGACAACTACACTCACCGGTTAAACCGATGATACGTCGGTTAATCTGCCCAAGTTGTAACGGCTAGTTTTCCAAATGGGCAGTTTACATTCATCGGCTAAACCGACGATGACAATTGGAGGACCGTCAGATTAACCGGCGCTGCGTACTTTTCTGGTAGCTTTTCTCCAACGGCTCTATTCGTGTGAGCTGCCTATATATACCCCTCCAATGGGTCATTTTGTTCTCTCTTGACACCAGGCAACATTCATACACTCATACTATTGTTGAGAGCCACCTTGAGCTTCATCTTCCACGCATTTGTTCATTCAATCATTCAAGAAGCAAGACTAAGGACTTGAGTAGAGAGAAGCTTGTGTGCATCTGTTTCTTGCTCAAGTGAAGGCCCTAGTTTTGTTACTCTTGGTGATTGGCAGCACCTAAGCGATCTTGGTGATTGAAGGTGTTTATTCCGGAGCTTGCCAAGGATTGTGGGAGCCCGAAGAAGTTTGTACGTGGCTTGAGCTCCACCACACTGGGATGGTGAACGGAGACTCTTAGTGAGCGCCCACGTCTCGGTGACATGGGAGGTGACAAGACTCTTAGTGAGTGTCACAATGTGGATTTGGGGTGTGTGCCAACACATCGACACCACGGGAAAAAATCCGGTTGTCTCTTGCCCTCTCTTTACTTTCAAGCACTTACTTTCATGCAATTATTCATGTGCTTGACCTTAGAGATCATAACTTAGCCCTACCTTGCTTAGTTCCATATCTTGTTGTATCTTTGATAGCTTGTGTAGTTTGCTTAGTTAGCCGGTTGGTGAATTGAGCCTTACTAGTATTGCATAGGTTAAGGTTGCTTTAATTTGTTTTAGAAATTTGAAAAAGACCCAATTCACCCCCCTCTTGGTCCATCGATCCTTACAGCAGCCTTCTCCTTCACAAGAATTTGGTTCTCCACATGAACCGATTTTTGTTAATGTACATGGAAATTCTACGGGGCATGCACTGATAAGTTTGGTTCAGACGATGGTACAAGATGATCCTATAGAACATCATCTTACTTCTGTAGCACAAGCATCCACGAGTGGTAGATGCAAAGCTGATCCCGCTAGGTTAAAAGAGGATCCGGCTAGTGCGATGATAACTAAATTCGATGTGGATATAGGTAATTCTACATTATACCAAAAGCCATATCCTGCTGAATTTGATTTAGTTTCTTTTCCTTCTGGTTGGTGTGTTCCTAATTTTGTGAAATTTAGTGGTGATGATAATAAAGCACCTTGGGAGCACATTGACCAATATATCTTACAACTGGGAAAAGCTGGTTTTCACGAGGCTTTGCGCATTCGCTTATTTTCATTATCTTTGACTGGAACCACTTTTTCTTGGTTTTCTTCATTGGCCCCGAATTCTATTCAATCTTGAAATCAGTTGGAACATAAGTTTCATGATCGTTTTTATAATGGGCACAATGAAGCTAAACTGTCGGATTTGACATCGGTTAGGCAAGGCTAAGATGAGCCTGCTTCGGATTACTTCCGAAGGTTTAAAGATATAAAGAACCGATGTTTCAATTTAACAGTTTCTGAAAAGGAATTGGCTGATTTGGCTTTTGATGGTTTGCGTTCTTATTTGAAAAAAAGAACTCGAAGGCTTTGAGTACCACACTGTTAATTATTTGCACATGAAAGTCTTGGGTTTAGAATTTAGACTCCAGAGCGCAAAAGATGACAATAATACTCATCGGTCCATACATGTCGATTGTAAATCTGATTTGGACGATGAGAAAAAGGAAGCTTATGTTGCTGAATTCATATGGCCATCAGATGTTAAGACGTGTTCTTGTTCATCGCTTAAGCCGATTCTAAAGAATCAGCAAGAACAAGCTCGTTTCACTTTTGATGTTTCTAAGTGTGATCGTATATTTGATGAATTGTTTAGAAGCGGAAACATCAAGTTGTCTCATGCCATACCACCGCTTGAGGAGCTGAAGTGGCATGCATATTGCAAGTGGCATAATACTTTTTCTCATGCAACTAATGATTGCAATATCTTTCGTCAAAAAATCCAATCGGCCGTTAATGAAGGATGATTTGTAATGCATGAGGTAAAAGATGTAAATGCGTCATTCCCTGTCCATACGATTGATTTGGATAATGTCAAGGTAATCATTCGGCTGGAACAAGCCGAAGGAGCAAAAGGGAAAAATATTATCATTGGTGAGCCAAGGCCGAAAAATATCAATGACAAGATTCAGGCTAGGGAAGTGACGATGGAGAAGACTCCTGATGGAAAGGAGTCACTAAAGATCACTTTCAAAGCTTCAAGACCCGGGGGGTAAGAAAGTTGCTCTCAAAAGACGAGTCGGCCTGCAACTCAGGCACGACCGGTCGCCTCAACCTTTCAGACCGGTCAGACAAAAGGCCGGCCCAGAATTTTCAAGCCTAAGCACCCAGGGAGTTTTACAAAGCAGAAGCTCACCTTTGCTCAGCTACTGAACAAGTACACAAAGGCCGTTCCAAAAGCTAAAAAAAGAACCAAGTTCACCTTCACGTCAAGGCAAGCGTTCTTCTCCTAGGGGAGAATCCACCAAGCGTAGGGGTGACAGTACTACAGCGTTCCCTCCTCAGAAGATGTGTACTACCACGCCATGGGCGTCACCGGCATCGGGTTTTTCTTGTCCTACATGGGGGCATGAAGGAATTTGGATGTATTGTTATCCGATGCTATACCCACCATCTCACCATAGGGAGGAGGATCACAGAAGGCCTGTGTTCGGCAAGGTTGCATGACCAGTGCATGACCAATTGAGATCCAACCAATCAGGTCAAGGGCGGTAGCCTGCACCGGTCAGACCGGTCACCACTGACCGGTCAGACCGGTCTCATTAGAGGCCGGGCAAAGTTCATTCTCCAAGACAGGTTTACCGTGTCAATGAGAAGAAAGAGAATGTACAACCCACTATTGATCTAGAGAAGGCTAAAGCTGATGATGTTGTGCAAATCGGCGATATCAAAGTGGTTGTCAATAATACGGGTACAAGACCGATAGTTTTTGATAAATCGGTCAATCCTACTATCCAAAGGCCGATCATGGCTAATGATCATGAGGCTAGCAGTAGTAACTTGACATCAAAGTACGTTCAACCAAGATGGTGCCCTTCGGGGTTGACTCGTACTCAAAGAAGGAAGCTGCAGCATCTACGTGCTCAGGAGAAGAAGGAAAAAGAGTTCAAGAGGCTGAGGGACAAACAATCTGACCACTACAGGCCAATGGTCCCTCAAGGCAAGGTATGGAGGGTCAAAGCAGTTGACCAGCCAGCACGACCGGTCAAACCGCCTCAGGAGACAGGTCTGACCGGTACAAGCGACCGGTCTGACCGCCTAGAGCAACCGGTCAGACCGATTGAGGTTGCATCAAAGCAGAAAGCCGAATTGGCAACGCCCGTTTCGGTTCCTTGCGATAGAGAAACACCTCTAACATTCTCGGTACAAGGCAATGAGGAGCTAATGGATCATGAGGCTACACCAAGAGAGCAACAATATGGAGCTCGACGACATTTAAGTGCTCGGGGGGCAAAATATTGGCTAATGATAATTTACCTCATGAAGTTTCTATGCAACAGATCAGTTTGCAAAGGGCTCTCAAGACTTTGATCATGTATTTGAGGTCTTGAGCTGGTTGAAAATTGCAACATCAGCGGATAAAAGCCGAATTAGAAGTTTTTCAATTCGAGCTAGAAAATTGGCAAACTATTTGTAATAAGGCATATTGATGCTCTTACTTCTATTCTTCGGTTAAAGAATGAAACCGAATTTACTTGGGGGGCAGAATAGCAAGAGGTCTTTGAAAAGATCAAGGTTTATTTGTCTTCACCACCTGTACTCAAGGTGCCTTGGAGAGGGGTTCCTTTCAGGCTTTATGTGGCTGCTAAAGACAAAATCATTGTGCCTGTTTTGACTCAAAAAACCGAAGACAAGGAGTATGTCATCACTTATATAAGCCGACGACTTATTGATGTGGAGACAAGGTATACTCTTACTGAGAAGTTATGTTTGTCTCTCTATTATGCTTGTACCAAATTGAAGCATTATCTACTATCTAGTACTTGCATAGTAGTATGTCTAACCAATGTGCTCAAGCGCAAGTTACAAAAGCCGATTTTAAGTGATAGAATCGGCGAGTGGGCTTATGCTTTAGTTGAATATGATTTGGCTTGTGAATCCTTGGAATCTATGAGAGGCCAAATCATAGCGGATTTCATTGTTGAGCATCGGATTAATGATAAGCATGCTTTGGGAGTCGACTATGTTACTTGCACACCATGAAAATTACATTTCGATGGATCGGTTTGTGATGATGGTTAAGGAATTGGTGGTGTCTTGATTTCTCCAAGTGGTGGTATTTTTGAGTTCTCAAACCGATCAAAAGAGGATTGCACAAATAAACAAGTTGAGTATGAAGCGATCTTATTTGTCTTGGAATTTCTGCAATTTATGGGCGTGAAACATGTTAAAGCCTTTGGTGATTCACTTTTGGTGGTGCAACAAGTATTCAGGGTATGCTAATGATACAATGGATATTAAATGCATATCTTGACAAGTGCCTCAATGTTATTTCTTCCTTTGATAAATTTGTTATAGGATATATACCAAGGAAAGAGAATGGACAGGCCATTGCTCTGGCTAAGCAAGCATCTGGCTAATCAATTATGAAGAAATATTTTCATATTCGATAGCCGATGCAAGCAAAGGCCAAGTTGCAGGTTCTGGACGAACCGGTCCGACCGGTCGATGCAACCGGTCTGACTCATGTCCCACATAAGCCCACATTATTAGTTTGACATCTACATGTCCATGACTTGTGAAACATAGTCATCAACTAATACATGTGCTAGTCTAATATCTATGTGTGTCCTCACATGAACTCCGACTAGGAACAGCTTTAGAATAACCATACAAGTAAAGAGTCTCATAGACAATTCACATAATTGTCAATCAATACAAGTTGCCTTTCATGGATATTCAAGGAACACTTCATTAATCATGAATACAAGGAAATATGATCATCTCTATGATTGCCTCTAGGGCATATTTCCAACAACGACCGGCGGTCCGCGGAAAAGAGGGGCGTGGCAAGAGACAGCGGAAGGTGTAGCCTAGGATCTCAAACCCTAAACTCGTGGTACCATGTAGAGAGATTGAATTGGTGCATAATGTGATTCATGTATTAGCTTGAACCTTGGGGCTGAATATATAAGGGTACATGACTTGGAGAGCAAGGAGCCTCTCCTACTGTTATGGTAGGATATGGATACAATCCTAATCTACCTAATAAAGAGATATCTCTGATATACTCTAACATGCAATCATCTCAAAAATTTGGGACAAAGCTAGCAGACATGGACTTTTTGTCGAAATTCTCTTGCCATTACTTAGATGCTTGCTTAAGGTCATACAGAGATTTTAACAAGTTATACACCATTCCTTCTTGACCTTCTATTATATAAACTCATCTAGTTTATAGATATCCTCCAACTCTTAATCTAGGATTTTTTTAATGTCCATCCGATGAACGTTTCTTGCATTGATCCTCTTTAAGGTGATGTTACTCCTCATCGGACCGCCCAGACCGGTCTGACCGGTCATGAGACCTGTCTGACTGCCCAGATTACTGGAAATACCAATTCGGCTATGAAAGGTGATTCATCACTAAAGCCGAAGATCAGGACTGGAGGGTTCATATGATCTCCTATCTAAAGATCCTGGTCGTGATGCAAAAAGGGATATTCGGCGGATGACACTCAAAAACATTTTAGTCAATGATAAGCTCTATCGTTGAATAGTCAAAGATTTATTTCTTAAATGTTTGAGCTCGGATCAGGCCAGAGTTGCCATGAAGAAAGTTCATGAAGACATTTGTGGTACACATCAATCGGCTCCCGGGATGAAGTGGTTGTTTGATAGAGCCGGTTTGTATTAGTATACCATGAACTTTGATTGTTTCAAGAAGTATAAAAGGGTGTGAAGAGTATCAGCGGTTTGGTGATTTATTATTGGTGCCCGCTGTGATGATACATCCTATTATCAAATCATGGTGGTTCCGAGGTTGAGGATTGGATTTCATTGTTCAAATTAATCCTCCATCTTCGAAGAGGCATTGTGTCGTGTTAGTTGCTACAAATTATTTTACTAAATGGACCAAAGCAGTTTCTTTGAAGGACATAATTCACAGCTGAGGTTGTATATATTCAGGCATGTCTCACTTATACAAGATGACAAGGCCGATATATGATATCGTCCTTCAAAGCAAGACATGATTGGTGCGTAGATGCTTCTCGTTGTTCAAGTGCAGTTTTGGGCTTGGAGATATGTTTCTTAGTACGCAAGCTTTACTAAGAAACATGGGGGCATATGTGGACACCCAAAATTGGCACGACTAAGGTTTTCTAGGCAATCTGGACAGACCGGTCAGATCTCTCATATGAACCGGTCAGACCGGTCTAGACAAGTTTGTCAAATTGCAAATCGTACTGCACCATTCTGTAGATCTCGTCGAGATGATCGAAATGCATATATAGAACGTCCAATTCGGAGTCTGGATGAGGGAGTTATGCCTCCCGGAACACCTGCACCCCGGTCTGACCGGTCAGACCGGTCCAGGGCGGTCAGACCGGTCCAGAGACCGGTCAGACCGCTCCAAAACGCCCAGTCCGAGTTAGAAGTTGTATTTTGACACGGGATTTGATAGGGTTCCGACTCCTAACGGGTACAGACCTCCACACCCTATATATATGAAGGGCCACGGCCGATTGAGGGTAATCCCAATCGATTCACACAATTACCTTTACTTTTTATCCTCCAAACCCTAACTTTTCCAACCCTATATGTTGTTCTTCGCTCGTCTCCACGGCGTTCGATGGCGTTCTGAGTGGCCTGCCGACCTCAGAGCAACCCTAGATCCACGAGCTCCGACGGGGTCCCTCCCAAGCTCGAGGTTTTAGGTCTTCGCGGCGTTCTCTGTGGAACCGGTCTGACCGGTCGCCATAACCGGTCTGGCCGGTCTGTGCGCAGGGAGTCCGTTGGTGAAGATCGTGTCGACGATCAACGCGCGTTCTAGCGCATTCGAATGTGTTGGCGCAAATTAGTGTCAACCGGATGGATGGAAAGAGAAGAGATGCGGAACTGATAGGTTACGTACCGGTTGTGAACTTGTGCTCATCGACCAAGACGGTAGAGTATCTTTTGAGTATATCCTCTAGACTATATCGCAAGCTCTGTGACTATAGGATCCATAATATCAGTTTTTTGATTTAAGATATTCTAGTATATAAAGTTCTACTATCCTCATTACAAATTACAATTTGTTTTTAACTTTGCTAAATACATATATTTTGCTATGTATCTGGATATACACTATGTCTAGATACAAAGTAAAAATTATGTATTAAAAAGTCAAAACGAATTGAAATTTGGAGCGGATGGAGTGTTAAAAATTTTATGGGTAATATGTGATGGATTTGGACAACCAATCACCTCGATCAAAAAATAACACTCGAGGCTAAAATAGAGCTTAACCAACATATATTTAGATAAGTGATCAGGGTGTGAGGAGGATCACTCGTTTGGATAGACCCCTTATATTTCACTTTGGTTGTCCTCCCTCCGTTCGTGAAACATGACACTCTGGCATGTAGTACTGACAACAACGCATCGCCTCCGTGCTCTGATATTTGACATGTACTGACAACAACACTCAGGCATGACACTCCCTTTGATTTGTTTTCTTCATTGATGCGAGCAGCGGCGCACGAAGCCGCGAACAGAGGAGCCATCATGCTTGGAGCAAATGAACCTGCATCACAGAAATTTTGGGATTCTTTTTTTTTTGTGAGAAACAAAATCTTTTGGGTCAATTTTTTTATGGTGCTAAATGCCCCCAAAATAAGCTAGCTGCCAGTTGGCGGCTAGCCGATGGTGCCAAGTACACTGAAACAATATTTAACAGAGCAAACTTTTGTTATTAAAAATTAGTCTCTGTCAAGATGCCAAACAGATGGCACTGGGCTAAAGGGTCTATGATGGAGGCACCGACTGCAATTGAAGTTTATCTGCTCAAGAGAGATGTCAAATTGTTGATTTTAATGATCAGTGCATCCATCATCAAACAGAGTAGTCAGCTTCACAATCTTAAACTTCCTACCTTTTCTTTATTTATTGTCCTAATAAATTCATCCTGTGCTTACTCAAGAATGTTACCTCTAGCATCCTGATAGTTTTCCTCTATTGATTGCTTCACTGACGGCAACCGTGATCTATCAAGACGATCATGATATATATGGCAACTATAGATGGTAAACTTCGATTCAAGTAGTTGGAGTGCTTCTTGTTGCATCATTATGTGTTATGAACAATTATTCTAGTGTTCACTTGAACATCATGTGAATTATTTGCTGATGATGATTCCTTTAATAAGGACTATCAAGCGCCAAACTGATTACTAAATTGATGCCAGATGGATTGCAGAAAGTGATTATCCGTCTGGCACATCAGAGTCAAGATGGCTTCATAAAAATGTGGACTACACAAAAATTCCTAGCATGGTCCTATGAGTACCTTCTCCTTTGTGATAAATCCAAGAAGGAACTAATTAGTCTCAAGCTGAGCGTTAAGAAGGCTTTTTACAAAATAAAACATCATGTGATTCTTGACATCTTGAAATAGAAGGGTGTGGCAGAACCATCCAACTTAAACTGGTGGATGGCAGCCTTGAAACAAGCTCAACTTGACATTCTAGCGAGTTAGGCAAGTCATGCACTTGAAACGGGCTAAGTTCGGTAGTCTGATGGATGTCCGCAGGTTACTCAATTCATCCATTCCAAACAACTTGATGATAGATACATAGGAAGATTCACAAGAAGGTGAGCGCATATAGTACGTCACGGCATAGTTGACACTGAAAGCAAATTACAACACATTTTATAACAGAAGTTCAAAATATTTAGAATAATATGACATCTTTACAAATGGAAGCAGAAATAAGTCTTTATCACAAAGGGTTCCATAGTCCTTAACATAATAGAAAAAAGCATCTAACAGCGACACAGATAAAAGAAGCAGAAATAAGTCTTTATCGTGCCCACCAATGCAAGTCTTGTAGCCAAAATCAACCAACGCTGAGGAGTAACATCACCTTAAAGAGGATCAATGCAAGAAACGTTCATCGGATGGACATTAAAAAATCCTAGATTAAGAGTTGGAGGATATCTATAAACTAGATGAGTTTATATAATAGAAGGTCAAGAAGGAATGGTGTATAACTTGTTAAAATCTCTGTATGACCTTAAGCAAGCATCTAAGTAATGGCAAGAGAATTTCGACAAAAAGTCCAAGTCTGCTAGCTTTGTCCCAAAATTTTGAGATGATTGCATGTTAGAGTATATCAGAGATATCTCTTTATTAGGTAGATTAGGATTGTATCCATATCCTACCATAACAGTAGGAGAGGCTCCTTGCTCTCCAAGTCATGTACCCTTATATATTCAGCCCCAAGGTTCAAGCTAATACATGAATCACATTATGCAACAATTCAATCTCTCTACATGGTACCACGAGTTTAGGGTTTGAGATCCTAGGCTACACCTTCCGCTGTCTCTCGCCACGCCCCTCTTTTCCGCGGACCGCCGGTCGTTGTTGGAAGTATGCCCTAGAGGCAATCATAGAGATGATCATATTTCCTTGTATTCATGATTAATGAAGTGTTCCTTGAATATCCATGAAAGGCAAATTGTATTGATTGACAATTATGTGAATTGTCTGTGAGACTCTTTACTTGTATGGTTATTCTAAAGCTGTTCCTAGTCGGAGTTCATGTGAGAACACACATGGATATTAGACTAGCACATGTATTAGTTGATGACTATATTTCACAAGTCATGGACATGTAGATGTCAAACTAATAATGTGGGCTCATGTGGGACATGAGTCTGAACTGACCCAACACGAGATGATGACTTCTCATTACACAATATGTACGCTGTGTCCTAAGACCTGAGATCGTCGTATGTACTCAAGATGTGAACCGACTTACTTAGGAGTCATCAAACGCTGCACCGTAATAGGGTAGTCATAAAGGTGGCTTTCGGGTCTGTCAAGAAGCATGCTGTGAGACATAGTCGGTCAAGATGGGATTTGCCCCTCTCTACAAGAAAGAGATATCTCTGGGCCGCTCGAGTGATTCGGATCAGGAAATGCATGGCCATGCTGGGGTTAAGAGTTAACCAAGGATTCCGAATCACAGCATTGAGAAAGAGAGGTCAGCTTTAAGCTAGACCAAATGTCGTGAGGCAAAGGGAACAGCATGTATATGATATTGTGGCGGCTCGTCTGATATGATCCTTGTGTGCGTATAGGAGTTGACATGTCTTGCTAGAGGCCACTGTCTACTATTGGGCCGAGTAAGAGTACTCGGGCCATGTCTATTCGCATGTGAGCTCATAGGATCACACACTTAAGGGAAAGAAGCCTGATAAGGATGAGATCCGAATTAGACTGGGCTTAGGTGCACTAATGGGCCTTTTAGGCCCAAAAGGGGGCACCCAAGGTGGGGCCCAAGGCGAAGTGAACCCTAGACCCTTTTTACTATTCACGACACCGTTCCGCCCCCTTTCGTGCCTAAGCCCTCGGTCGCCTTCGCGGATCTAACAATCCGGATCGCGACGCTTCTTCCCATACGTGTGGATACCTTGGAGGTGCCGCATCTGCTACACAAGGACGAGCCGCATGTGAGGAGGTTCTCACAACTGCACTGCCGGCTTCCATCTGTTCGACTACATCGACGCGCGACAGAAGTTCCGCATCCGCGCGTCTTATGGTAATCCTGTGATCTATAACTGCAGTAATCCTGGTTTATGCGGTAGAAAAATTTTATTTTTGCTACCCCATATTCCTACAGCGGTATCAAGAGCCAGTGCTGTGTCGTTATAGATTCGGATATGTGCATATGGAGATATGCATAGTTTCAGATCGATCTATGACCTAGTTTCGTAAACTAGCTGCGAAGGTTGTGCAACGACATACTCCTACCGGTCGGTTTTCCGCCATCGGAGTTAAGTGATGCACATAAACCCGGTCGCTGCGGTTGGAGATCAATGTGATTGGTCGAATCAAAACTTAGGGCATAAGCCAGATGCATGAGATGCATAGGGCAGTAGATTGGATCTACTGCGAATTCCGTTTTGTTGCAAAAGCGTATTTTACAATAAAACAGTCATAACTTTTGCATACGAACTCGGATTTAGGCGAACTTTATATCGATTTGTATCTACTGAAAAAGTTAGACTTGTTCAGAATAGCTTTTCTATTTATGCAAAATTTAGATTTGCGAAATTCGGCCGAGAAGATAGAGTTTTCGGCATTTTAATTTCGGACATCGGAATCGCCTAACTCTGTTTTGCAGGTTTTGTGATCGGTATGGCCTCTATGTGTATGTGATGCATGTGTGTAATTGTTTCATGACCTGCGTGTCGTGATTATGACAATTCGGCCGGACCCATATGAATTGTTGCATTTGATGTAATGGCCTGCGTGCCAACCTGTGATGATCCAAGTCGTCAATGTAATTTTATTTACTAGCTATTAGGTGTAATAGCAAGTTCTAGTTCTTGGAGTTTTCATCACATGAAGGATGGTACACATATACATGGAGATGGAGATCAACATGGTGAACAAGTTCCATGAAGATGGAGATCTACATGGCGAACAAGTTCTATGGAGATGGAGATCACCAGAAGAACAAGGGCCATACTGATTCACAATTATGTGCTTGCCGTTCTTGACGTTTTACTACTACGTGTGTCATAGTAGAAGTAGAACGACCCCTCACAAACTTTGAGCTATCATGCCCTACCAACTAAACCTTGTACTGTCACATGCCTTGTACAATTGGTGGTGGGTCTATGAAATTATGGTGCCACCAGTTTTCCTTGGCTAGACAGGTTCGTATCGGATACTTACACGCATAAGGGTTCGTTAGCTTGACAAGGTTAGCTTAACGGTTAAGGACCTTGGGGCATAAAGGTTGGGCGCCGAGACATGAGATGTCACCCAACAACGAGTCATATGAGATATGATTAGCAAAGAGTTGCTTACCGATCTACCTTGTCCTCTAGCGGTGATGCTAAAGCTCACTAGTCGACTTGATAGTTGTTGGTCTTGAATCACTAAGAATCAATGGAGGGATATTGATTTTAGTGGGAGTAGATTCTGTTAAATTGTTTAATATGATTTACTCCATCATGAATACGTTTGTCTTAGTATTTTGCATTATTATTTTGTTGTAGATGATGGTCCGCAATAACACCCAATCCTTTTCATTGCATTCAGTCCTTGAGAAGGACAAACTGAATGGGACTAACGATGCAGATTGGATCCGCAACCTGAGAATTGTTATTAGGGCAGAGAAAAAGGAAGATGTTCTAGATACCCCATGTCCAGAATAAGCCTACCTTCAAGAAGAAAGGTTCTTCTTGGAAGAAGAAGGGCAAGGCTAAGGTTGCGAACCCTAAGCCAAACCCTGCACTCAAGGCTAAACCTGGACCAGCTGCAGATAATGAGTGATTTCATTGTCACGAGAAGGGACACTGGAAGAGGAATTGCAAGCTGTATCTCATCTCGTTGTAGAACCGTTCTTCCACCTCGGATATGCTTGTTGTTCATATTACAGAAATATTTCTCGTTGACTCTTATGTTAATTCCTGGGTATTTGATACTGGATCGGTTGCTCATATATGCAATTCGATGCAGGGAATAACAAAGAGTAGAAGCGTTGAAAGAGGAGAAGTTGACTTCCGCGTCGGCAATAATGCAAGAGTTGCTGCTGTGGCCGTCGGGACGATGCAACTTCACCTACCATCAGGATTTGTCTTGGAGCTTAGTAATTGTTATTTTGTTCCTAGTTTGAGTCGAAACATTGTGTCTCCATCATGTCTGATGAAGGATGGTTATTCTTTTGCGAGTGAAAACAATGGTTGTGTGATCTCTAAGAATAACATGTTTGTGGCTCTGGCGTCCATTAAGAATGGGCTATTTATTCTAAATCTTGATGATTCACCTGTCTGTAATATATTTGCTAAAAGGCCTCGGCTTACTGATTTTAATCCTACCTATATGTGGCATTGTCGTCTCAGTCATATAAGCGAGAAACGCGTGAAGAAGCTCCATGCGGATGGACTTCTAACTTCGTTTGATTTTGAATCATATGAGATATGCGAAGCTTGTTTGCTGGGCAAGATTACCAAGACGCCATTCACAGGTTTTAAGAGAAAGCATCGGACTTGCTGGAACTCATACATACTGATGTATGTGGACCAATGAGCTCGATTGCTAGAGGTGGATTTCAATACTTCATAACTTTCACTGATGACTTGAGTAGATATGGCTATGTCTACTTGATGAAGCATAATTCTGAAACTTTTGAAAACTTCAAAGAATTTCAGAGTGAAGTTGAAAATCAGTGTGGCAAGAAAATTAAAGTTTTACGATCTGATCGTGGAGGCGAATATTTGAGCCACGAGTTTAGCAATCATCTAAAGAGTTGCGGAATTGTTCCACAACTTACGCCGCCTGGAACACCTTAGAGTAACGGTGTGTCTGAGCGACGTAATCGAACTCTGTTGGACATGGTTCGATCAATGATGAGCCAGTCGGACCTACCGTTATCGTTTTGGGGTTACGCTCTAGAAACAGCAGCTTTCACACTGAATAGGGTGCCGTCAAAATCCGTAGACAAGACACCATATGAAATATGGACTGGCAAGTCTCCCAGTTTGTTTTTTCTAAAAATTTGGGGTTGTGAAGCATTTGTCAAACGACTCCAGTCTGACAAGCTTGCACCCAAATCGGATAAGTACATATTCGTGGGATACCCAAAGGAGACCTTAGGGTATTACTTCTACAATCGATCTGAGGGCAAAGTGTTCATCACTCGGAACGGAGTTTTCCTAGAGAAAGAGTTTCTCAAAGGAGAGAAAAGTGGAAGAACGGTGCAACTCGAAGAAGTTCGAGATGAGCCAATAGGACAAGACTCTACAAGTGACGCTAATGTAGCTGAACAAGTTGAGATGCCTATGGAAACAGAAGCACCTCCGCAACCATGAAGGTCTGCAAGGCACCGCGCAGCACGGGAATTATTATTGTTAGACAATAATGAGCCTGCGACATATGCAGAGGCGATGGCAGACCCTGACTCCGAGAGATGGCAAGATGCCAAGAAATCCGAAATAGAATCCATGAAGGAAAATCAAGTTTGGAACTTGATAGACCCGCCTGATGGTGTGAGAACCATAGAGTGCAAATGGATCTATAAGAAGAAGAAAGATATGGATGGAAATATTCACATCTATAAAGCTCGACTTGTCGCAAAAGGTTTTCGACAAGTTCAAGGAGTTGACTACGACAAGACTTTCTCGCCCGTAGCGATGCTTAAATCTGTTCGGATTATTCTAGCTATTGATGCATATTTTGATTACGAAATATGGCAGATGGATGTCAAAACAGCTTTCCTCAATGGAAATCTGACCGAGGACGTGTATATGATGTAGCCTGAGGGTTTTGTCGATCCGACCAATGCTGGAAAGATATGCAAGCTTCAAAATCCATTTATGGATTAAAGCAAGCATCTCGGAGTTGGAATATTCGTTTTGATGAAGTAGTCCAAGGGTTTGACTTCATTAAAAATGAAGAAGAAGCTTGTGTTTACAAGAAGGAAAGTGGGAGCTCTGTTGCATTTCTAATCTTGTATGTAGATGACATACTGCTGATTGGAAATAATATTCCTATGCTTGAGTCCGTAAAGACTTCACTGAAAAATAGTTTTTCGATGAAGGATTTAGGAGAAGCAGCATACATACTGGGCATCAAGATCTATAGAGATAGATCAAAGAGGCTTATAGGATTAAGCCAAGATACTTACATTGACAAAGTGTTGAAGCGGTTCAACATGGAAGAGGCAAAGAAAGGGTTCTTGCCTATGTCACATGGCATACATCTTAGCAAGACTCAGTGTCCTACGACGACTGATGAGCGAGAGCGCATGAGCAAAGTTCCATATGCCTCAGCAATTGGATCTATTATGTATGCAATGATAAGTACACGCCCAGATGTTTCTTATGCTCTAAGTGTTACGAGCAGATACCAGTCTGATCCAGGTGAAGATCACTGGACAGCTGTGAAAAACATTCTTAAGTACTTGAGAAGAACTAAGGATGTGTTTCTTGTCTATGGAGGTGAGGAGGAGCTCGTTGTAACGGGTTACACCGATGCTAGTTTCCAAACCAACAAAGACGATTCAAAGTCCCAATTAGGTTATGTGTTCACAATGAATGGTGGTGCTGTAAGCTGGAAGAGTTCCAAGCAGGAGACCGTGGCCGATTCTACAACGAAAGCCAAGTACATCGCAGCTTCGAAACCTGTGATGGAAGGTGTTTCCAAATGTGTCCAGTCCGCTGGACCTTTACTGTGACAACAGTGGGGCTATTGCGCAAGCAAAGGAGCCTCGGAATCACCAGAAGAGCAAACACGTTATGTGGCGATTTCATCTCATTCGAGAGTTCATCGAACGTGGTGAAATTAAGATATGCAAAATACATACAGATTTGAATGTCTCAGATCCATTGACAAAGCCACTCCTGCAGTCCAAGCATGAGGCGTAGCACACAAGAGCAATGGGTATAAGATACATTCTAGATTGACTCTAGTGCAAGTGGGAGACTGTTGGAAATATGCCCTAGAGGCAATCATAGAGATGATCATATTTCTGTGTATTCATGATTAATGAAGTGTTCCTTGAATATCCATGAAAGGCAACTTGCATTGATTGACAATTATGTGAATTGTCTGTGAGACTCTTTGGTTGTATGGTTATTCTAAAGCTGTTCCTAGTCGGAGTTCAGGTGAGGACACACATGGATATTAGACTAGCACATGTATTAGTTGATGACTATGTTTCACAAGTCATGGACATGTAGATGTCAAACTAATAATGTGGGCTCATGTGGGACATGAGTCTGAACTGACCCAACACGAGATGATGACTTCTCATTACACAATATGTACGCTGTGTCCTAAGACCTGAGATCGTCGTATGTACTCAAGATGTGAACCGACTTACTTAGGAGCCATCAAACGCTGCACCGTAATAGGGTAGTCATAAAGGTGGCTTTCGGGTCTGTCAAGAAGCATGCTGTGAGACATAGTCGGTCAAGATGGGATTTGCCCCTCTCTACAAGAGAGAGGATATCTCTGGGCCGCTCGAGTGATTCGGATCAGGAAATGCATGGCCATGCTGGGGTTAAGAGTTAACCAAGGATTCCGAATCACAGCATCGAGAAAGAGAGGTCAGCTTTAATCTAGACCAAATGTCGTGAGGCAAAGGGAACAGCATGTATATGATATTGTGGCGGCTCGTCTGATATGATCCTTGTGTGCGTATAGGAGTTAATATGTCTTGCTAGAGGCCACTGTCTACTATTGGGCCGAGTAAGAGTACTCGGGCCATGTCTATTCGCATGTGAGTCCATAGGGTCACACACTTAAGGGAAAAAAGCCTGATAAGGATGAGATCCGAATTAGACTGGGCTTAGGTGCACTAATGGGTCTTTTAGGCCCAAAAGGGGGCACCCAAGGTGGGGCCCAAGGCGAAGTGAACCCTAGACCCTTTTTACTATTCACGACACTGTTCACATGAATAGTGCCGCCGCCGCTGCGATGCTTGCTACAGTTCTCGCGCGGTGAGCAGTGGCCGCGTTGAATAGTTCCGCCCCCTTTCGTGCCTAAGCCCTCGGTCGCCTTCGCGGATCTAGCAATCCGGATCGCGACGCTTCTTCCCGTACGTGTGGATACCTTGGAGGTGCCGCATCTGCTGCACAAGGACGAGCCACACGTGAGGAGGTTCTCACAACTGCACTGCCAGCTTCCATCTGTTCGACTACATCGACGCGCGACAGAAGTTCCGCATCCGCGCGTCTTGTGGTAATCCCATGATCTATAACTGCAGTAATCCTGGTTTATGCGGTAGAAAAATTTTGTTTTTGCTACCCCATATTCCTACCGTCGTCACCCATGGTGCGCCTCCAGCACGCCCCCTTGACAGCCTCTTACCGCGCCCCGGGGAGATCACCCATGTCGATCTCCGTCTAAGGCAGGCAGTGGATCCTGTTAAGTCTTCCGCCATATCACGTCAAGCAGCAGTAGATTAAAGCGTGCATCGCCATCCGCCATGGAAATCGTCTCGATGACAACCTCATCTCTTGCTACTCAGGTCTCCCTGCGGTGCCTACACTCTACCCCATGTTGCCGTGGTGGCAGTAGGGGGCCACTATGCAGAGTGTCCACCCTATCACCGACACACTGCATGGCGGCTCCTAACCTCCACACTGTACCCTCCACCACCCTGTTGAGCTGTGGCTCGCCCTCCTCGCTAGATCCCGTGTTGCGCGGGGCCCTCTTCCACCGTCGCATCATCCTGCGTCCACGGGTGGCGCACCCACCCCGGCAGGCCACTGCAGCTCCTGGCGGGGAGTCACTCACCCTGGCAGGATCCACCTTTCCCCTCCATATCGTTGTCACCAAGCCGCCTCGACCCCTGTCCCTTCCTTTCTCCCATGGTTGTTTACTGCAAGAGGAAGCCCATGGCTGTTTACTGTGAGAGGAGGAAAGAGATAAGAGGATGAGGGTTTGTGCTACATGCACCAAGAGGTACTCCACGAGCTGATGATGCTGCATCGTTCTTCTTTTGTCAATCAGGGATCGAGATTGCATCACCAACTGCTCGTCGATCTCGCGCCTCTAGCTCGACATCAGTGTCGATTTCATTATCTTCTTCCTCACCTTCGATTGTGCGGCATGGCCACATGGACGGTGCCTTAGGGGACACCCGTATGCACTGCTATCCTTGCCGCTTCATCCACACGTGGATCTTCACTAGCTCATCGTTGCCTCCACCAATCGGGACGCCTCCACCAACTTCGCCTTGCCTATCCACTTGGCTCCTGTGATGCCCGTCCTCATCGTGCGGCCCTCCTCCTCGAGCATGGAGGGCTGCCACTGGGTCACCTCTTCGAGCAGCAGCGGTGCCACCTGTGGTCTCCTTCGCCATTGAATCCTCACCGCCGCCGACCACGTCCACGACCTCATCATCTACTATGCATCACTATGCCCTATGTGCACGGTCTTCATCAAGTTGTTCGAGTTCGACAACGTCTTCTTCCAGCACTGCCGCCGCTACCTACGAATCATTTGGCTTCATGCTAAATCATCTGTTCCTCCTCCTCGCTTCGTCAAGCACACCTCGTGGCCAGCACCTCTGTCCGTCTCTCCCCCCTCCCCCCGACTACTTCGTCTACTCCGGCAAGAAGGCTGCATCGACACCTTCCACCCCGTCATTCTTCTGCACCTACTACAGTCGTGGGGGCCTCCTCTGCTAGTCCATCAGACAATGGCATCTCTAGTTGTGCACTCTCCCTTGCACGTCCTATATTGGCAACACGGGTCCGTGCCTTCATCCCCAATGCGTTCACCAGGCCTGGCAAACCCCGCGCACACCTTGCCATAGCGGCCTTGATTGCATCATCACCATTGACCTTCTCCCTCGACGACTGCCTTGATGTGTCACCGTCTTCTCTTTTGCTCCACCATCTTTGGTGCCCCCTCGTGCGCTCGCGGCTTCGTATGCGGCTACCTCGATTTTGACATCCTCGACTACTATACGTTGACCACGGCTATCCTGCGCATGACATCTAAGACTAGGGCTATTCGCCCTCATGCTCGGTCTACCTCGATATTGGCTCAAAGGGCTACCGTATGCTTGAGTAATCTTGTGGGTTTCCACTCCAGCCACAGCATCTATGACGCACTAACCATTGTGACTACATGGGGATGTCAGCTCACCGACTTCTCTCCAGTCTCACCGTCTGCCATGCTCCCACTGTAACTACAGAGGGATGTTAGAGTATATTATGGATATTTCTATATTAGATAGATTAGGATTGTATCCTACCATATATGTAGGAGAGGCTCCTTACCCTCCAAGTCATGTACCTCTATATATTCAGCCCTAAAGCTTAGGCTAATACATCCATCACATTGTACACCAATTCTATCTCTCTACAAGTAGGAGAGGTAGGTGTTGTCCTGAATATAAACTAGTGAGATAAGCCGATGGTAGGTTTACACTCTAGCAATCCCTTAGTAGGTGGAAAAGGTTTTAAGTCGCTTTGGATATAGCGATTGTAAACTTGCTCCAGCGCCTTATGATGCTAGTGTGATAATACAGATAACCAAATGGATAATGAAAGATGAGTTGAGATATTCTTAGATCATTGGTTCATTGATGTACTCTAGCGTTACAAGCCAGTTCATATCGAATCTGGGAGATGAAAACATTGGTGTATGTTGGTGCCTGATTACGACACCTTTCTGTTACTATTTTAGTGGTATCTTTGTATTGGTTCTTATTTTAGCCCGCCATAGGGCACCTGAAATAACTCTATATTTGCATGTGTTTTATTTTAGACTGTATTTCAATAACAGTATGGTTTTGTAGGAGCTTGATTTTTGCCTGAACTTTAGACAATACAAGGAGCCTACACGATGAAAATGAGCACTAACATGGCACAAATGAAGGTGGGCCGATTGGCCAATAGCCCACATTCGTTGAATCTTCATCCCCAATGACAAGGGATGAATCATTTGATGATTTGCTAAATCTGATGATCCAAAGTTGAATTCTCCTCATTTCAAAACTACATTAACCTACAGTACTATAAAAAAACTTAACCATAACCGTTAAAAAGACCCTTGGAGGCGGACATGATTTTGTACCACCTTGGTTAATGCCTCGAATTAACCGAGGCAGTCATTTTTACTGACCAAGGCGGTCACAATCAACCGTCTCGGTTAATCTATTTACGGAGGTGGTTGGAAAATAACCATCTCTGAAAATCCATTAACTGAGACGGGCTTTATAAGCGGCCCGCCGCCAAAAATACCCCCATTTACGCGGATGGACCTCTTATCCTAACCTGCCTCGGTTAATATTGTCGAGGCCCACCAAAAGCCCATATCTCAGCCGACTACCGGGTTCGTATATATACCAGAGGGAGTTAGGATTTCACTCACTTATCCCCTCCCTCAGCCTGACTCCGCGCCCCTCTCTTTTGCCCGACACCGCGCCCTCCCCAGCCCTACACTGCACCCCTCTCTTCTGCCCAACGCGGCACCCTCCACACACACTCACTCCCCTCTCACTCCTGGCCGGCGGCAGTGTTCAAGCTCCTCCTCCACGCAGAGGGTCGGCGCCTCCACTCACTCCTGGCCAGCGGTGGTGGCCAAGCAACCTGTCTTTCTCTGATCCGGCGGCAGCAGGGGGATGGAGGCGGTGGTGGAGGCCTTTCCCTTCTTCACCATCTGCAGCGAGCTGGCCGAAGGCGGCGGATCCGTTTGCGGAGGTGCCCTCCAATAGTGGTTCCGGTGGGGAGGACACCTCCAGTTGCTAATACAGCGAGGAGCACCCAGATCCATCGAGCGGGGGCTCGGGAGGGCCCCTCCCGGCTGCGTGCAGGGTCAGCGGCGCGCGGGGACGCTGGATCCGACTCACGTCGGCGCCGTGCGGGGATGCGGAAGCAGTGGCGGCTGGCGCGGCGGGACGCGCGTGGCGACGTCGGGCGGCCGGCGCAGCAACTTTGGACCCGTTGATGGGCTTGGCGGGCCCGTGAATGGGCTCAGCGGGCTCGTCGACGGGCTTTTTCTTTTTTTATTTGATTAACCGAGGCGGGCAGCAAACCGCCTCGGAAAATAGGTTATTTACCGTGACCTTGCATCCGAGGCTGTTGCGAAAAACACCTTGGTTAATCGTTTTTGCCCGCCTCGGTTAAGATTTTTGTAGTAGTGCTACCCGCTAATTATGTTCAGAATTCTGCCCTCTCTAATAAATAACTTTGCCCCTTATTTCACCACAATATATAAATACAGCAAAAAATATCATAATTTCACTTCAATACCCAAAATAATATAAGTAGCATCACATTAGGGTGCCCTAATATATACAAGTCCAACAACCTATGCGAAAATAACGAAGTGACGCATTTGTGCTAACTACGTTGCTTCAAAAGTTGTACATTTGCCTGCATACAGTAATTGCTACACTATGTATGGATTAAAGTCTGTATCAAACTATAATACTACGATACGAAATAGGCCCTACGCGACGAAGTCGAGCGCCTTTCTAGTGTGCATTTCAATCCCGTGGAGTTCGGACTGCAGAGGTCATTCGCGGGCGAGCGCAAGCACAAGCGGCGGCGCCATTGGCGTGTTATGTCGAGTGGATAGAGTGACCAAGCTGACCGAGGGATCGACCCGTAAGAATCCTTAATCCGTTTGCACGGACACAGGGGAGAAACTCCAGGCGCATTGGTAGCAGACGGAAGCCGGCGGCACCATTCCGCATGCCTACGGACGGACCGAGAGTGGTGCAAATCCGCGGCGGCGACGCATAGCGTTGCCTCCGCACGGCCGTCTCTGTTCCAGACAGCAAGGGTGTGCAGCAGACCAGCAGTGCGTTTAATGCAGCCCTCGTGGCTCCAGATGATGAAGGTACACGAAAGAAAAATGGCAAAGGTCCCAAGCAAGCAGAATATCGACGGACAAAGGATTGATGATTAGGGTATCTCATTAGTTGTGGTAAATTAAGTGTAGTATTATATGCCAAAAAAATGTTTATGTTCAGATACAGTTTTGTTCGGGTGCTAAAATCCTACTGAATCGTAGTTACTCCATGAACGGACAAAGAATCAGATGACGAGATGCATTGGAGCAGTTCTCCTGTTCCTTTCTTATAATCAAAGATGAGGTAGTCATATGGCTTCAAGTTCTAACTTCTGAATGCAAAACGGCATGTTGCCTATTTGATAGCGTTTATTGATATTAGTATTTGGTTCTACTTCTGAAAGTAAGTATTAGTACAAAAAGCTTGGGGCATCACAATTTGTATCATTGCTTGCTGCCTCTGTCTCTCGCCCTGCGGTCCCTGCCTGAGTGTTTGTACTGACATGCTGGACTGCTAGCTGAGATGTGGGATTAGTTCTGTAAACTGCTGTTTGTTGCTAATAAGATGATGCTGAAGTCTGAAACATAGCTTCTATTTGTAGGTGAACTGTGAATCTGTGATTGGCATTCCACATATTCAGTATGGTGTTTGGCACGGTAATGTGGTCCAAACTTATTTTAACACAGGCGGTACACCGGTTACCTCCTAGGAGGTAAGAGCTCAAATGAATCACATCCGTCGACTTATTAGATAATTAGAAACATTTAAATAATTAATAAAATCTGAAAAAAATGAAAAAATGCCAGAAATCTCGCCGTCCCGCATGCGCCGTCGTTCCTTCTCTATTCTCTATCCGCTGGGAGGCACGCCGATGCGGCGATAGGCAAAATCAAAGTCCTATCCGACGGCAGCCATGCCCGAGCTCAACTGCATCTTGTTCGTCGCTAATCCGTATTCCCGATCCTGATTCAGTTCTGTTACCCTGTTTCCTGTAATTAATCTCAAGTGATGGATTCGGTAGCTGCTCATGGATTAAGGTACTGTTGCTACCTAGAGGCCGCCGCCGCCGCCTCCTGCACTGCCCCTGCAGGCCACCCCATCGGCACCAGGGCTGCTACCAGAGGTTGCAGTCACCTGCATCCGAGCCGAGCGACCAAGCAACACATTGGTCTCTCCCACTCGACGGCACATCATATGGGAAAAAACTGTAATGTGGTTGGCAAATGTCACGTCATGGCAAAAAGAAAAAAAACACAATCTGCTACCAGTATGTGACGTGCATGGAGTAGATAAAAAAAGTTTGTTGTCTCAATTAAAAGTCCAGCAGATCATCCGGAGAAAAAACAGAAATACGATATCTCACCTAATCATGCATGCAAGTTAGATCTAGTCCTCTATTTTTTGATTTAAAATACATAAAATAAATATAAAAATATTACCTCCTAAGAAGTAATATGATATTATATCAACGGTCCACAGTCATTTCGGTGTACCGTAGCAAAGCCAAACACATACACTTTTCCCTCAAAAGAAAGTAATACATACACTACAGAGAAGGCAGTGGCTAGCAATGGGAATTTTTGTCGTTCATTAATTGAATGACAGATTGTTCCTTAAAACGCAAACTTTATATCGTGTTTACGGTACAGACTGAACACAGCATTACAATCTTTTATTCATCAACAATGAGGTGATATTTTCCGCTGCAGATCGGTAGTCATGCTTATCATGAAGGAACTAGCAGAGGAAGCGGGAGGATTCCAGTGATCAGCTCTTTCATAATTAAGGTTGACGCCTCAGACATGTCGGCCTTGATCTTGCTCAGCGGTCTCTCGCAGCAAACTGGAAGTTCACCTTATAAAGGTTTGTGTCAGATCATTGGGAAGTTCATGTCCTGTGGCAGGTCCATTTTTTAACGAAGTCAACAATTCATCTTACCAATCTAGGAGAATGTACCAATCTACACATGATTTTAATATCAGGTGCTTTATTCAGTTACCGGATACAAGTTCATAACTTGAACAGATCAGAGGGTGGCTATAAGGAACATGGCCCCATTAGACCATTGTTTGTGATTTTGGTGATTGTGTGACAACATAATCAATGAGACTAACAAGTTTGTGAGATTATAATTGTAAAATTTTTAGGTCCCATGGATGTAATCCAATGTGTCCAATTCGCCGTGGAGATACCCAAACTATAGTGAAAAAGTAGAGATAGAATATATTTGAGGTGTCCAAATGACCGCCGTGATGAATTGGACAAGTGGCAGCAGAAATGGTTGCACCAGTTAAACCAACACTTAGACATCAGTTAAACCAACATCATGCGTCGGTGCATTGTTGTGAGCTTTGGGTGCTCAGGTGTAGCCAGGGGCGGAGCCAGGAAGTTGATTTTTTCATTATTAGGGGGACCAGCCATACAAATTTATATAAAAATTTAATCAAAATTTAAATTTCTAATGTAAATTTGGGGACCATGGGGGCCAGGCCCCTGTCCGCCCCCCGTCTCCGCCCCTAGTGTAGCTGAAGGTAGCTCAAGGGTTAAACAGACGTTGAAGAAAAAGAGGCGTCCGTGCATTCGACTATGCATTGTTCAGAGAGCATGTTGAAGACACAGGAGCAAAGTCATCACGACCGGTTGAACCGACGGTACGTCGGAACAAAGCGTCAGTGCAATGATGTCAGCAGAGGAAGCCAAAAACAACGGCAATCAGACAAGCGTAGTGTGACCGGTTAAACCGGTACCCAGAGGTCGGTTTAACTGACGGTTGCTAAGTCAGCTGCAGGCGTGTCAGAGATGCTCAACGGCTAGTTTCAAACCATGAGTTACCGGTTGAACCAACACTATTGTCGTGGTGTGGCAAACCACAGCCGGGTGGCGGAAGGCACCCGCCTAAGCCCAGAGGGTGTGTACTCGGGGGTTAGCTAGTCCTAGCTCGATCTCCGAGGAAGAACACGATGAACACAACAGTTTAGAGTGGTTCGGGCCGCCGGAGCGTAATACCCTATGTCCACTTGAGAGTAGTATTGCATGTGTTTGAAAGAGCTTGGAGCTGAGTCCAACGTGCGTCTCCGTGTGCTCTGGAGTGCCTAGAGTCTGTCTGAGAGATCTCTTTGCTAGAAGGAGGGCGTGCTCTCCCTTTTATATGACCAAGGGGAGCACGTACACTGAGCGGGGCCCCGACATGTGGACCCGGCAATGTATTATAAACTACACTTTGGCATTCAATGCCTCAGATCCGGAGATCTTGTCGTCGGCTTCTGTGCGTAGCTTCTGACCAGGGATGGTCTTGAGCTGTCCTGTCAGAGTAGAGTCTAGCCTCTGCAGTCGCGCGTCGAGGTCATGATGAAGCGCCGAACTTCTGACTCAGTCCACTATAGCAGCGTGCACTGTTGCTCCAATCAGTAGCTGGTCATCATAACTCGTCGCCCATGCGCACGGCGCTGAATCTTTAATGCTTGTCTTGGTAACTGACGAGCCGCCTCGGTAACTGGCGATCCACAGTGTGGACTGACAAAAGCTGCCCCGTGCCCAGAGGTAGCAGAGCCTGCCTCGACCACTCGCACTTAATGCAGGTGGGTGAGGGAGCTTCCAGCGGAAGGCTTGCGCCCGCGCCCGTGTCTGCGTGACACGCGGCGGCTCCGGACCCCTCCCGATCAGCTAGCTGAGCCGAGAGCTCATGGGGGTCCGGATAGGCACGTGGAGGTCCCGGACCCATCTGCAGGAGTCCGGATGGCACGTGGAGGTCCCGGACCCATGTGCGGGAGTCCGGATGGCACGTGGAGGTCCCGGACCCATCTGCGGGAGTCCGGATGGCACGTGGAGGTCCCGGACCCATCTGCGGGAGTCCGGATGGCACGTGGAGGTCCCGGACCCACCTGCGGGGATCCGGGTCCGCGGCCACAGGTACTGAGAATTTCCACCTCTAGGACACGTGGTGACACCGGACCCGTCCCCGAGCGGTCCGGGACCGTTGGTTCGGTGAGATGGAGTCGGACCTCAGGGGTCCGGCTGCTCAGCTCCTTAGGGCGTAGTTACGGATAACTACGCAAGTCTTGGCACAGTAGGAGTGGGTACCCCAATTGCAGGGTACCGATAGAGGCCCCCGGGCCCGCCTCGGGAGAGGCAACGAACCCGTAGGTGGGGCCACTACTGTGAGCAACTTGGCTGCTTCTGGCGCCCTGCGGTGCGCGCCGCAAGGGTCTTGTCCTACGTCGTCCATCCTTTGGGTCACCTGCTGCATCATCACGTTTGGACCTGCACATGACTCAAGGTAGATGCTTAGTAGCATGCCCACGGGTCCCAAATCCTGTTGGCTGTAATCCTTTGAGATAGACAGCTAGGTTCAGTGAACGGAGCTCAAGGGCTGGCCTTTAGGTTAAGAGAAAGTCCGGACCTCTAGGTTCCAGTCCTAGGTACTACGGCACTCATTCACAGGAGGTGGTGCATGCAGGCTTAGGGTACGGAACCAGACTAAGCGGCTACACGGCTCCGGACCTCCCCGGAGAATGAGTGCGCTTCCCTGAACCTGCAGGTTCCCAGGGGTCCGAACCCCTCTCTTCCATGAGGGGTCTCGAGCTAAGTCACTAACTAGCCAACTCAATTCGGACCACAATCACCGCACAAGAGTAAGAAGCCACGTGGGGGTTAGCGCAAACAGAATGCGTAGATTGAAATTAGAATGTAACATCCTTAGAGGCGAACTGAGAATAAACTTTTCCTTTATAACTAGATGTACATGAGATGTGCGATGTAAGCCAGAACACGGGTTTATGAGGCCGGAGCTGTCCGGACCTCCGGGCCCCCAGTCTTAGGTACTACGGTACTCGTCCTAGGGAGGTAGAGCATGCAGGCTTAGGGTACGGGACCAGACTAAGCGGCTACACGGCTCCGGACCTCCCCGGAGGGTGAATACGTTTCCCTGAACCTGGTTCGCAGAGGTCCGGACCCCTCCACGGGAGAGGCTTACTGGACTGGACCACACGGAAGTACTACCTAGTTACAAAGGAAAATGCTTTATTCCCTGCTGGGCCTCTAAGGGTAGGACTTACAGAGATGTAGAGTCGGGGGTGCGACCGGAGTCGGCTTTCCGCCGGAGCGGGCTTGGTGCGACCGGAGTCGGCTTTCCGCCGGAGCGGGCTTGGTGCGACCGTAGTCGGCTTTCCACCGGAGCGAGCTTGGTGCGACCGGAGTCGGCTTTCCGCCGGAGCGGGCTTGGTTCGACCGGAGTCAGCTTTCCGCCGGAGCGGGCTTCCTCACATGAGTGAGGTATGCTGCGAGCTAGGATTTGTCTCTCCGCCACTCGCAGCTTGTGAGGGGGCCCTTGATGGGTGCCCTGACTCTTGCCGACGAGCAGCGCACGCCGCCGCCGACGGTGGCTGCTCCACAGGCACGGTTGCCCTTGGAGCAGGAAGACGAGAGGCGTGTGGCGCGGATGATGCCACACCCTCTGTCATCTCCACGTCGTCCACACGAACCATGGAGATGAGGAAGAGATGAACTGCGACAAGCTAAATACCCCTACCTGGCGCGCCAAATGTCGTGGTGTGGCAAACCACAGCCGGGTGGCGGAAGGCACCCGCCTAAGCCCAGAGGGTGTGTACTCGGGGGTTAGCTAGTCCTAGTTCGATCTCTGAGGAAGAACACGATGAACACAGCAGTTTAGAGTGGTTCGGGCCGCCGGAGCGTAATACCCTACGTCCACTTGAGAGTAGTATTGCTTGGGTTTGAAAGAGCTTGGAGCTGAGTCCGGCGTGCGTCTCCGTGTGCTCTGGAGTGCCTAGAGTCTGTCTGAGAGATCTATTTGCTAGAAGGAGGGCGTGCTCTCCCTTTTATATGTCCAAGGAGAGCACGTACACTGAGCGGGGCCCCAACATGTGGACCCGGCAATGTATTATAAACTACACTTTGGCATTCAATGCCTCAGATCCGGAGATCTTGTCCTCGGCTTCTGTGCGTAGCTTCTGACCAGGGATGGTCTTGAGCTGTCCTATCAGAGTAGAGTCTAGCTCTGCAGCCGCACGTCGAGGTCATGATGAAGCGCCGAACTTCTGACTCAGTCCACTGTAGCAGCGTGCACTGTTGCTCCAGTCAGTAGCTAGTCATCATGACTCGTCGCCCATGCGCACGGCGCTGAGTCTTTAATGCTTGTCTTGGTAACTGACGAGCCGCCTCGGTAACTGGCGATCCACAGTGTGGACTGACAAAAGCTGCCCCGTGCCCAGAGGCAGCAGAGCCTGCCTCGACCACTCGCACTTAATGCGGGTGGGTGAGGGAGCTTCCAGCGGAAGGCTTGCGCCCGCGCCCGCGTCTGCGTGACACGCGGCGGCTCCGGACCCCTCCCGATCAGCTAGCTGAGCCGAGAGCTCACGGGGGTCCGGATAGGCACGTGGAGGTCCCGGACCCATCTGTGGGAGTCCGGATGGCACGTGGAGGTGCCGGACCCATCTGCGGGAGTCCGGGTCCGCGGCCACAGGTACTGAGCATTTCCACCTCTAGGACACGTGGTGACACCGGACCCGTCCCCGAGCGGTCCGGGACCGTTGGTCCGGTGAGATGGAGTCGGACCTCAGGGGTCCGGCTGCTCAGCTCCTTAGGGCGTAGTTACGGATAACTACGCGAGTCTTGGCACAGTAGGAGTGGGTACCCCAATTGCAGGGTACCGACAACTATGGCACCGGTTGAACCGACGCCTACGCAGAAAAGTGCATAATAGCTACAAACGGCTACTTTGAGTTTGTGGGCTATATAAGGGCCTCACCCCAGGCATTTCAAAGTTGCTGGAGACCAGAGGAACCCCAAACACACCAAAGAAACATCTCCAAGCCTTCCAAGACCATATTGATCAAACACTTAGGTTTAGCACATTCTTTTGCAAGTGAGAGTGCTAGCCTAGCTCAAGATTGAGTGTAAGAACAAGGTATTGTGCCTTGTGTGCTGTGCTTGAGAGCTGCCCAAGCTTTGTATCTTGGTGCACCGTTCTCTTTGGAGTCTTGGTGGCTCGCCGGCACGTCTTCGACTCTCTGGATTGGTGTGGAGCGGCGTCGACGATCTTTGTGTGGGGGATGTGGAGACCCCCATCCTTCGTAGAGAAGCTCCTTAATAGAAAGCGGGGCCAAGGTGACCGGGAACTTGGCGCAAGCCTTGGTGGCATTGCCTTAGTGGCATGTCAAGGTGTTCCCGGAAGAGACTTGGTGGTCGAGAAGCGATACTCTTGATTGAGTGCTTCAACAATGTGGACTAGAGGTGGCATTTGCCTACCGATAACATGGGATACATCCTTGTGTTAAGAGTTCGCTTCCTCTCATCCCCTCTTTACGTTTCTACATTTCTTATTGCAACTTGTGTGTCTTTATTTTCTTAGTGTAGATCAAGCTAGGATTGACTATAGGTTGCATAACTCTTTTGGGATGAGAGTTTCACATTAGAAAAACCGTAGTTGCACAACTAGATAGCATGTTTTACTTTTAGTTTATGTGCAAACTAGTTGGAGTCTTAGGTTAAGTTTTTAAGTTGCTTAATTCACCCTCTCCCCCTCTTAGCCTATGAACACCTTGTCACTTGGCCCATGATCACTGATCAGGTCGTCTAGTTGTGGACTAACAAACGCGTACTTACTTGAAGTCAAACCTAAGAAAGTTCAATCTCAAGCATTGTATTTTTCTATATTTGAAGTGAACTAGTCTTTGAATTTTTTGGAGATTACTATATTTTTGTTAGTGTATATATCTGATTTAGTACAACTATCCAAATGTATTATCCACTTGGCTAATCTGATTATCAGACCGGATATACGTTATGCCACGGGTACTACTCTTCTCGTATCCAAAGATGATATACGAGTAAACTATCCAAAATTGTATACGATATCCAAAAAAATTTCAGATATCGAATCACTATCTGGTTGATCAGTCTAGAAATATCCGTTCCATCTACGCTCCCATGGTGGTGTCAACAAGGCTGCTGCTGCAAGGCTTGGCGCTGATGTTCCATCATGTGGTTTTGGGGTACATGGCAATGGCAAATGCTTTGCTTCTACTACCCCTCAGGCTGATGTTCCACCCAGATGATACGGTCGTGCTCTATACATGGCAGCAGCAACAGCATATTCTCTGCAAAGAACTAAAGAAACCCTGAACTGATCTAATCATGAGTCATCCGATCTGACGAACTCAATCCAATCCATCCAAAAAGAGCCAACTCCATCCGACCCGACTAGTATGCGGGGCGAGCTCAGGCCGGAAATTCCAACCTGCCATAAAAATCGGAACAGGTACGTACCGATTTTTTTTACTCAAAACCCAACATTAAAAAACCTGTTTTACCCAAACCGATCTAAACCTGACCCGACACTACAATCGAACTCGGGCAAAAAAATTTTTTTTGATCAGGTCGGACTCGGGTCGAAGAACGATGTTTTTTATCCGAACTGAACCCAACGCAACCTGATAAATGATAGATCCACTACAAACATTACCTACTAAGTATACCTTATTAAAAATGAATTACCTAAATGCTGGCTTAAATTGCTATTTCTTGAAATACTGTAACATGACTTTAGCTTCTCATTCTACACGGAATCAATAATTGCCATGACACACGAGAAACAAAACAAACACAAAAGGGACCTGGCCTTTGAAATCCTTTTACCGTGTCGGTGATATATTTACCGGTTAGAATTTAGTACGGCATGGTTGCCGACCATACTCGGCTCCGCGGTCTATACTGGACTACCTGGCTCCTTGCCGTTGTCATTGCGATTTTTCGCTGGCGGCGTGATCTGATCATCTGAATTTCTGATCGTCTTGTTCGTTCTTCTTCCCTGCGACTTGTTAGGCTCTGTGGGCTGCATGGGCCGCCAGGAGACTGAAAAATCATGGGCGCTAGGGTCCATGGGCCGCCCGCCGCGAAGAGTCTGAAAAGCATGCAGCCAAACAGATGCTGCCGTTTAGGGTTTAGGGCTACAGACGCACCACCTACAGTCACTGCCCAACAACCCGCTGCCAGTCCATTAGTGCCACCCTTCTCTCTCTGTGTCTTTCTCTCTTCAGCTCTGTCTTCCTCCTGTTCGGCGGCCGGCGGGATTGCGGGAATGGGCATGGGGCCTTCCTCCCCTCAGCCATGGCAGCGTCACCGCTTCTGCTGCGTCCTCCTCGTCCTTCTTTTCGTCTTCCTCTGGTTTGTACGCAAACTGCTGAAGCCATCTCTGGTGATTTCATTATCCCATATTGGATGGATGTTTTGTATTTGGTTTGCATCAGTTCTCCGGTTAAATCCGGAAATACGGTGCTAATTGATGGTGCTCCAGAACTCACTACTTTTGCTTCAACAATTCAGTAGTTCATTGATGGAGTTGCCTATTTTGCATCTGATTATCAACTCTGTCAGACTGAGTAACTTTTACACTAAATGCTTGAAATCTATTGAGCACTCAATTGTTTCATTAAACTGTCGGAGGACATATCTGTTCACTGAGCATCCTGATTCCATTTCACACTCAACTCAGGGGGCTTAGTTTATGCTTGAAGCCCTATAATTGCCCAATCACGGAATTGAATAACAGAAGTACAGAACCAACCCTTATGGTCTAAAATGCAGAAAATTCTAGCGTCCACTGCTTCAAGTAAATGAGAATACTGATAGTTTATGCGTATTGATAAAAAAATACCTCTATTTTGGTTGAAAAGTCCATTACTTCACACTGATCCTATAGAATAAGGTTTTAATTTTGTGACCTGATTTCTGCACCCTTACTGTTTCAAGTGACTTTCTAAAAGATGTTATTGAAATGAAATTCATCAAGTGCATAAGCTATGTCTTTTTATATCTCTTTTGCTTCTGTCCAACACTCTGTTTTTTTGTAACGTAACATCAATGAAACATTGAGGAATATGCTGCAATACTATTGTGAAAGTTCCAAAAACTACAAGTTACAAAGCTTCAGGATTTGGTCCAAAGTAACTAAGGATACACATAACTAAGGAAAAATGACTAATACCATTTTTCATGCATGTAAATTACAGGGGTACTTGTCAGGCAAATGAAGAACTTGCCGCGTTGCCACCAAGAGGTTGGAACTCATATGACTCTTTTTCATGGACTGTGGATGAAATTGCATACCTGCAAAATGCACAGATCTTGGCAGAGAAGTTACTCCCACATGGATACCAGGTTATTTTTCAGAATACTTTAGTTTATCTATGGATAATATCATAAGAAATATGAACCCATATAATTCTGACCACTCATTTAACTATTTATTCTATCTCATGTAGTATGCAGTTATTGATTTCCTCTGGTACCGGAAGTATGTTGATGGGGGCATACACAGATTCATATGGATTTGATAACATCGACGAATGGGGTCGACCATTTCCGGACGTTCAAAGGTTTCCATCATCTAGAGTTGACAGAGGGTTTAGTCAGATTGCCAGTAAGGTCCATGGAATGGGCTTGAAATTTGGCATTCATTTGATGAAAGGTATCAGTGTGCAAGCTGTTAATGCAAACACACCAATCTTGGACATCAAGACGGTAATGTTCCTCCTTTAATATGCTAATATATGACAACTAATAGCGTTTTGAAAGTAGAATTTTATTTGGCAAAACTTGTTACGTGTTCATTTTATCAGGGTCCCTCGGCTTTGCTACTAGTGTAGGGTCGAGATGGTGAACTAGAGGGGGAGTAAATAGTCCTTTCTAAAACTAATCGTGCCGGCTAACCGAAACTTATGCGGAATTAGAACTATTCTCTTAGCCAAGACTTCACGCGAAAGGGTGCCTAGCCGGATTGGTTAGGTGGCCTCAGTAGCACTCCTCAGGTCTTGGGTTCGACTCCCGGTTGGAGCGAATTTCAGGCTGAGATTAAAAAAATCCCTTCGCTAGCCTACACGCCAAAGCACATGGAAATATGTTCCGGCTCACCCTGGCCTGCTCTCACACGGGTTACGGTATGGGTTACGGCCCTCCTGTGTAAGGGTGGGGCAGGGGTTCGGGGGTTTTCTCGGCCTGCATGAGAGGTCTTCTTCTTACATTAACGCTCGGGGGGCGGCTTGTCCCTCACAGATCGAGTTTTTTTTAGCCAAGACTTCACCCCTCTAACTATAACTCTAAGTCACCTCCAAAAGATCCTACAAGAAGCAAAAGAAGTGCCGGGCTATTTAGAGCTTACCTAACCAAGTCTAATGCAAGGTCACTCAAATCTAAGCACTAGTACTTCACACACCGGGGGAGCTCGTACACAATTCTAATGAGCAAAAACACAAAGCCAACCTAAGCTCACTAGATGCACAATGGACAAGGTTACACAAGCCAAACCCAAGGGCTCAAACTAACTTAGCTACACAAATTAAGAAAGGCAACTAATTATGCTACTCAAGCTAATTAGCTACACTAGAAACTTTACTTCTATACTACACAAGTAAGAAGATGATTAGCAAGCTACACAAGCTAACTAATCACTAGAGCGACTACACAAGCACAAGATATATATGAATGTAAACATAAGGCTTGCGATTTGGAGAATGCAAACCACCGAGAAGAGTAGACAAAGTTGACACGGTGAATTTTATCCCGATGTTTACTTGGTTGTCACCAAGTTAGTCCCCGTTGAGACAAGCTTTAAGGTTGCCGCCGATCCTCTTGCTAGTGGTGACTCTCAAGTCACACTCTCCCACGTGGAGTACTCACACCGAGCTCTAGATCATGATCCGGCCGGACCACTTGTTGCTCTTCGTGTCTCGCTCAATTAGAGTTGCTCTTCGCGGCTCCCGCGGGGTGAGCACAATACCCCTCACAATCACTTCTTCGGAGTACCGCACAATCTTCTTGTAGACTTCACGACGAAGACACACCACCAAACCATCTAGAAGGTGACAACCTCCAAGAGTAACAAGCACCACGAGCTTACAACTCGATTACCTAGTGCCAATCTCATGCAATCTCTCAATGCAACGCACTAGAATCACTCACTCGCAATCGGATCACACTTTTTGCAAGCACAAATGAGTTAGAGGCTATCTAGCACTCCCCAAGCATGGCACTAAGTTCCAAGGGTGCCTAGACTACGAAATGGCTGGCCACCACCTCTATTTATAGAGGGAGACTCCAAACTAGCCGTTATACTCAAATCCCGTGAAAACAGAGCTTTCACGGACTGTCCGCCTCACAGAGACCGGACCATCTGCCATTCAAACCCAACGGCTAGAACTGCAATGATTGTGTGTTAGAGTCGACCGTTAGACCCCGGGCTGACTGTCCGCACCCCAAGGGCGGACCATCCGCAGTTCAAAACTCCGAGCACATCGAGTTGCAAACGTCTCTGACTAGAACTAGAAGTGACCGGCGGATTGTCCGCTCCCCAGGGGCCGGACCGTCCGCAGTACAATTTGGAACAACACCCAGAGTCCAGAACGGTTCTGTTCGAGCTCAAACCAGAAACTGGCGGACTGTCCGCCCCCCAGTAGCGGACGGTACGCTGGTCCATTTCCAGCAGAACCGATCCTCGGTAAAACGCTCATAACTTTTAGTTCCGAACTCCGATTTCGATGATCTTGGACATTTTGGAAAACTTACTCAGAGGGCTACACAACCCAAAGCATAATGGATCAACATCAACTCCAACACCTTCTTCTTTACTAATATGCCAACACACCAAGTGTACACCACCATGTGCATGTCTGTTAGCATTTTCACAAATATTTTCCAAAGGATTTTCACTTGCTCTCACCGCGCCACTCAATCCTAGCACATCACAAAGTCAGATCGCTCCAAGTGGCACTAGATGACCGATATGCAAACAACTTTGACCCTCTTGATAGTACGGCTATCTATCCTAAATCCGGCCAAGCATTTCTCTACTCAACCTTAGACCGGTGAAATGAAATGCCCTAGGTTATACCTTTGCCTTGCGCATTTTCATTTCATCTCCATTTTTATCTCCATCCTCCAATTGTCGATGCAACCAATACACCAACACAATCATGAATGATATGATCCACTCCATATCATCACATGACCTCTTTGGTCCATCAATCTTGACCTTGCTCGCTCTTCACCGTCGCCTCGGTCCATCAGTGCCAAGTCTTGCCCAAGTTTCACCGCCTCGCGGTCCGTCGCTTCAAAGCATTGACTTGCCCTTCACCATTGCAGCCGGTCCATCAAGTCAAGTCTTGTCTTGATCTTCTCCACTTTGGTCACATGACTCCATGTCATGTCTCATATGCAATGAGTTCTTTTTCATCATCACATGTGGACTAATTGTGGCAGATCCATCTAAATTATCCCGGCTCAAGTGCGCTGGCCATCACCATAAAGGCAACACCGACTCAAACGCAATTCAAACGGAACAATTCTTGGTCTGTCGGGTAACGTCCCGATACAACCACCGGATCTCGGATCGAACAAGCATACCTCGCACGAAGACGAGTCCAGAGATATTACAACCATATATTTTACAACACAGGCATATCAGTTATTACAACAAGTTCAAAATATTATTACAAGTCCAAACTCAGAAAACATTATACATAACATAAGTTTAAAGTTCAGAGTTAAGCAGCGGAAAGAAAACACGACGGCTACAACACGTCGCAAAAGTATACCAAGCTAGCCCAAGCAAGGTATCACTCGTCGGGGTCATTGCCGGCCGGAGACGGATCCCACTCAATGGACCAGCCAGGGGGCAAAGAGCAAGGCTGAGTCAGACTAGCGATCTGGTCCTCAAAACTCATACCTGAAACAGGATTCAACAGCAAGGCTGAGTATACTAATACTCACCAAGACTTAACCGTCAACGGATATACTTAGTCCACTTAGCTAGACTATGCAGGGTTCTGTTGTCTCTGGTTTTCCTTTTGCTGAAAAGCAATAAAGAGTAGGTTCTTAATTTCATATTTTATCTTTCAATATTCTAGTTGATTAACCATTCTATGTAAGCAACTAATTCTAATCAACCATGGTAAAACTTTAATCAAACATCAAGATTGATCATAATAACATTGCTCTTATTATTCTGTATGGCAAAGGGATCAAGTAGTCTCAATATCCGCGAGAGACGGACGATTCGATTCGGATTTCCAACCTTGCAAGATAAACCTAACACACACGTTTGGAACACCGTCGGGTCGTTCCCAAACAACCGTTGACCTTTCATTCCGGCTTGTGGATATGGTCACTCTCCCCGACTCCAAGGCACCAACTTCCTGCCTGCACCCGTGGTGTTGCGCAACATAAACATAAATAAAATATATCTCTAAGAGAGAGTGAAAGGTATATCCACTCACCGGTCCGATCAGCTACTAGGCTTACCGCGTACCATATTTACGGCATGTGGCTAGTACGTTCAAACACTTAACCACCGCTACCACAAACCGCGACCTTAGCAGAATTCATCAATACAGACGGGGTCTCACCCAAGGTTATGATATCGAACATTACCCCGTCCGACGTCCTTATAGTGATTGCAGAAAGTAAACAAGCAACTCCTGTTAAGCTCGCGAGTGACAGGCAATCACTCGACTTTTACGGGTCCTATAAGCATAGCAATTACTCGAACTCAAGTCTAGTGTTCAGTACATAGGTTCCTAGGATCATGCATCTAGGATTTCAATTCAAATCCTAAGAACTGTAAATGCACAAGTAAGTAGTATATAAAGTGTATAATTTGAAATACTGGGTTTATGTCCGGGGCTTGCCTTCGCGTTAGTCACTAGCTAACTCAGCCTTGGGCTCTTCCGGACTTTGGTCCGGGTCTTCAGTCAGTGTAGTGGCTTTCAGCTGGGCTTCTTGATCACCTCCTTCGGACTCCGGGATCAGCTCGTACGTCCCGTCCGCTAAAACAGTCGTATCTATATATAATGCAAGAAGCAGTATTACAATTACACACACTTCACAAAAAATGTTGTAGTCTAACAAATAGCAATCAAAACTTAGCATATGGACAATCATTTATAGAGTAGTTAATTAACATGCCTTACTACACAAAAACAACATGATTAACCTCACAAGACAACTTGATTATCTTCACAAAGTAAGTTTTAGTTAGTTCATATAGCAAATAAATCATGGTTTGCTAAGAAATAAGTAACTCAGCACACAAACAGTATTTAAACTCAGCAAAAATTACTTCAAACAGGAAGTACAGAGAGCTATCTATCCTGTAAACTTCATGCTATTTCATGTAGCCAATTATTCAGAATAAAACATTTATTCTGACAACACCTAGAAAAAGATTAAATTCTACAGAGCAAACTATAATACTTATGAAGCTCAAAATTTCTCAGAACAGCCTTCATATGCTTATGAACGTTCTATAAATTTTTCAGAATTTATCTAGGCATAAAACATAAGTAATAATTTTGTCAAAATTAAACCACGTATGGTAAAACTAATTAGCACAGAAAGTTCTATAGTGTTTCTGGATCTCAAATTTTACAAACATGAATATATGACCAAAATAGAGTTCCACAAATTTTCTCAGATTTTTCTAATCAAGGAAACTATTTACCATAATTAAAGCCTACTTAACAAGCATTAAATCAAAGATATAGTTAAACAGATCTAAAATTTCCCAAAATTGTGCAACAGCAAGGTTTTAATGGCATACATGCATGGAAAAAGTTTCACTCTCAAAACTGTAATATTTCTACCAGCACAAATACAATAGTAAAACTAGTAGATCTAGGAATCTTGAAACTTTGACCTAGTTAAAGATGTCAAAAAGGGTTCAAATTTTTACCAGGCACTAGTAACACTGCAAGACACATTATAGCCAAAAACCACATGAAGTTACTGAGTACAACTCCTAGAACAATTAAAGCCTATTTATTCTATTCTATTTCTTGGATTAACATGCAGACCAAAACTGAAGATGTGTATGGAACAAAACTTGTAGGCCTTGTAACAAGGATTCCAAAACATTTGGATTTGTATTTTTCTGATTTTTCTACAAATTGCTAGGCATTTTCAAAGTTCAGTCTAGAAACAAAAGGAAAAGGACTGGAATCTTGCAGCTAGGCCCCTAGAAATAAAAATATGTTTGCAATGTGGTCCCTGGCTCGCCTGAGAAGAAGATAGGGAGGGGAATCGGCGCGTTCCGGCCAGGGAACTCACTGGCGGCGAACTAGAGGTGGCTAGGGAGCACGAGGAGGTCAAGGCGCGTCGAGGGGTGGGTTTGGTGAGGACTGGGGTGGCTGGCTGGGTGTTTTCCACGGCGAGGTGCGGCGGTGGCTCGGACTGCTCGCCGGCGGCCGTGCTGCGGCGGTGGGATGGGGGTGTGGAGAGGTCTGGAAGCTGCGCGACGCTCAGGCGGAGCTAAAGGCGGGGTCGGCATGGGCGGAGGGGGTCTGGAGGAGCGGACCCGCGGCGGCGTCGGGCTCGCCGGAGTTGAGGAGCAGGGCGGTGGTGCTCGGAGTGCCTGGAGCGCGAGACCTGGGGGTGCGAGGGGCGGAATGGAAGGACGAGGATGAGGCCAAGCTCGTGCGCGCGCTAGAGAAGGGAAAACCGGGCTCTTCCCCGAGTTGCCATGGCGGCGGCGAGGTGGCGGCCGACTGAGGCATCGGGGTTGCGTGGCAAGGGCGGGAGAAGTCCAGCGCGAGGGGGAGTGGGCGGCGAGGAGCTCGGGCGCGACGCGTGGAAAGCCACGGCGAGCAGGAGGTGGCCTGCGGCCCTCCTGAGCGGCGGCAGAGGAAAGCAGAGAGGGAGAGAGGAGGGAGAAGAGAGCTGGACTAGATTGCAATTTCTGAAAAGTTCAGGGGTCCTACTGTAAAACAAAAATAACTCCTAAACTAGGGCTCAAATGAAAAAGTGCCCAACATGAAAGTTGTTCAACTTTTCAAGATCTACAACTTTGGTGTTGTGCAAAAATTGATTTGACCAAAGGTTAAAGAGTTATTTCGAAAACATAGAAAGGATTTTGAATTTAATGGACTTTTGTCTTTTCCAAAGCAAATTCACCTTAAATTTAGACTGAAATGTAAAATTTTCTGCCATGTAATGATTGCACTGAATTTTGCAAATAAACCCTCCACAAAAGCAACATTTGCACACCCTATTCAAATTAAATTATAGAGAGGACCTTGCGTCAAATTATATTTACACAATTAACCTTATATTTTTAAAATAAGACACTTGCTCACACAATTTAAGCACATGATGCATAAAATAAATACAGTTCTACTGTGCAGACACCTAGGGTGTCACACTAATCACCTGTGTATCTCCATATACCACATTATTAGTCCACCTAATGTTGTCACTCAATTACCAAAACCAAAAAAGGACCTTACAACTAGTCCTTGTTTACATTATGTTTAATACTCAAAAACCAATAATCATTGCTAATTTTAACTGTATATACAAAATCCATTCTTAGCTTTTCTTTGAATCTCGATATGAAAGATGAATTTGAAATTTATGTTTCAGGATTACTCAACTTTATGTGTACTAGCTACGCGATCTTTTTTTTTCCAATTTTTGGAAAACTGCAATGTGGAGGATGGTTCCCTTGAGCACCAGCCATTCAGCCAATTTTGGTTTAATTATCTTCTCCATGATTCACTACTATTGTGTGAAATGCTTTACCCCCATAGTATTTTTTAATTATATATCTGACATTTCTGTAATTTTATATTATGAGACGTTTACTTTTCAATACTGAATAACTTAGTCCGTGTTTTCCTGTGAAATCTTAACTTCTATCTATAATTCAACAAATAAATCTTCAGAACAGGGCATCACACCTAGCAAAATTCAAGTGCAAATGGAAGTTGCTGTACTCTAGTTTATAACTTTTTGATGTGTTCTCTTGTGGTTTCTTTCAGGGAAAACCGTATATAGAGGACGGCCGTCAATGGACAGCACGTGACATAGGTCTCACTGACAGAACTTGTGCATGGATGCCGCATGGATTTATGAGTGTTAACACGGATACTGGAGCTGGACGGGCCTTTTTAAGATCTACTTATCGACAATATGCTGATTGGGGTGTTGATTTTGGTACGCTTATAGGTTATATGTCATTTTAGGTGCATGGGCCTGTGGATACAATGGAGTTATCTCAAGTTTTAGTTGGCCCTTCCCATGTGCTGCCTAAACTGACTGTTGAACAAATCCTTTCATATTTACCATTCTTTTTCATTTGCAGTGAAGGTTGATTGTATCTTCGGCACAGATTATAGCCCAGAAGAAATCATCACTATTTCCGAGGTAAATAACTCCCCATCCTAGAATTATTTATACTAGTTCCAGTGAAACCAGTGGATTTACGGAATCAGCTAATACCTATATTGCAGCTATTGCAAGAGATTGATCGTCCGATCATCCTGTCCCTCTCACCAGGAACTGAAGTCACTCCAGCTTTAGCTGAGAATATTAGTGATCATGTTAATATGTACAGAATAACTGGAGATGATTGGGATAACTGGAATGATGTGAGCTCACATTTTTCTGTGTCAAGGTAAATTGAACAGATATTCTCTACTTTGTCTTGTTTCTTTACATTCTCATTATTTTCCTTAGCTTGTATCTGTTTATTGTCTAGTAAATAAGAACTTATTCCATATTTCCCTTTGCATGCTTTACGCAGTTCCTTTGCTGCTGCAAAGAAGATAGGGGCGGGCCACTGGGTTGCGAGGAAGATCATGGCCAGACTTAGACATGCTTCCATTTGGATGGCTTACCGATCCAAGTACTGAATTACCTTTATATTAAGAAATTAAATTAGCCTTGATTCTCATCTGACACGGTGTCTTTTAACTATGAAGCAAACTCACAATTTTCAGAAAAAAACGAACTACAGTCTCTTAAATGCTCATGTTACCGAAGTTCTTTTGAGGAAAACATGTTACCGAATTTTGGCATCAAGAAACAGTTTTAGCACACCAGTTGGGAGATGAATTCTTCCACAAACTTCATGGGTGCACATGCTGTTACAGAGTTGTATGAAATATCTCATTCTATATAGGAAAATGTGGAATATCTAAACTTATATGCCATATGTTATTTAGATAAAGACATTCATTTATTCAAGCAGATGAGAGGAACTGAGCCTAGCTCAGTTGATTGGTGGTGTGGGTGTACACCCCCACCATCTAGATTCGAGTTTGGGTGCACTAATTTATTCAACTAACTCATCTGCTTAAATGTTTTCTTGGGTACATCATATCTGTATCTTGTTTTTTCTTCTTTCCCCCTTTTTTTTTCTGGAATATGCTGAATGAGATAATGGATATGCAGCTGTATCAGAAACAGACCCTTTTCTTCTGTTAGTGCAGGTGTCAATCAAGGTCCTCACAGAAAATGTAACCTTACTCTTGATGAACAGAAAACACAGGTTGATGATGATCGTTTTGGTTTTAAAATTTCAAATGTGATATATCTTTTTTATATAATAAGGAACTCTTTTTTCTTTGATTGACCTTACAGATAGCACTTTGGTCAATGGCTAAATCGCCTCTCATGTATGGAGGAGATTTGAGACATCTCGATGATATTACACTAAGCATAATTACCAATCCTATTTTATTGAAGATAAATCACTACAGTAAAAATAACATGGAGGTACCTTGACTTGAGAATTTCTATCAAAACGGTTTGTGTTTTCTGTAGGCATAAAAGAACTGTATGCTGACCTGTAGACATTTCAGTTCCATTATGTGTACAGTGAAAGGACGTCAAAAAAGGAACATTCTGGCCGCTTTAGGTCACCTTATCATGTTGACCTTACAAAGAATGATGGCATGTTTGTCCGTCTCACTGCCTGCAACGATGATACAGCTAATGGATGGTATATGTTTTCACAAGATGGGAAGCCAGATCATATATGCAGGAACTTTGAAATACAGAATGACAAAAGTATATCATTTTACCTGGGGAAAACAAAACCACTTCTTGCATCGTAAGATCCACCCACTTCATAAATGGAGAAGTGCTCACTCAATGATTTTTTTTTACACAATTTCTACATTGTAGGGGTATCATTACCATGGACAACATGGAACACCAATCGAAGTTTCGTCTTTCAGTTAGAAATACCAGTGATACTTGTTTGGATGCATCTGCTGGTCAAAGGCGGACCGCCTCAGAGATTAGGTTTCCAATGTTCTCTGCATGCAGGTGGCATGCAAAACAGGTAATAAGATCTCTACCATCACCACCAGACCACCAACCCAATCTTTTGAATAGTGAAGATTACATGAAGTGTTACTTACTGGACACAACTTCAGCACGTTACTAGTCATGAAGTTTGTGAAGAATGAGAACTTACGCATGAATGTGTGAATGCACAGATGTGGGAGCTAAATGTGAATGGAAATCTTGTGAGCAGCTATTCAGGATTGTGTGCCACAGTGAAATCAAGGAATGAAGGAGGTACATATGACGCAACTTTGTTGTGATTTAATTGAAATCATTACACTGTCATCACAGTTTTCTATGAAATAGGTCCTAATGGAGCTCGTGCATGGGTTGCAACTGGAAGTAAAGGTTAGTTATCTTATATGTACATGTACTCAACAGGGAATCCTGTGAAATGGTTTACTCCTGTGAGGAATATATATGCATGTCAATTACTAACTTACAAAATTCTTTTAATTGTTGCCTCTGTAAAACATATGATAATTTGCTACCAGAATTGCAATATTTCAATATGGTACATGAGCTTCAGCTCTGTTAGCAAACATCTTGATAGATAGACCATGATATTCATAGAGTAACCACAGGACACATAATCTCACCAAGACTGCAGAATCAAGTGTCGAAAATAGAGACCTTAGGCTAACATGGATGGCATAATTTAGACAGGGAATGCAAAACTGACTTTCATAGCTTCAACTGTAAGGGGAGAAACGAGATGAGTATTTATATGTGCCTACCTCCACCATGTAGTTTTTTCCTCAACCATCACCAATTTCCGGTTTTAGCAATCTTTTGCGACTCCAAAGTTTCAGCCTTAGACACAAGAGTAGCATGGCCATTCTTGCTAACTGTCTTAACATCTGAAACCTTTACATTCTTCATTTTACAAATATACAAGAATAGGATGGTTAGGATCATCCATAGACCCTTATATTGGCAGATAGAACCTGGAGGATCTGCCTGATACGTGGCACATAACCTTGTTTCACATGTCTGACTTTAGGTGGATAAGCTTTTGTGGTTTCTTATTTGAATCACTAAGAAATAAACCACTTCACAAATAGTCTTCCTAACTCCTTTTCATGTTTCAAATATGGTGAAATCATCTTCCTCAATTTTCATAAACCAAAAAGTTCTACATGTAGTTTGATAAAATCATATATTCTTGGTTTATACAATTGCATTTCAAATTTGATTTTTTGGTCAGTGGTCTACTGCAGGGGCTCGAGGAGTGACCTATCTCCTCGCCCTCGCAGCCCCAGCCTCTTCAGTGCTCTGACCTAGTGGTCTTGTTCTGGTCATGTTTTCCCCTTTTTGTAAGAGTACCTTTCCGTTTTTTCTAGGGTTGGTTGAAACCCTTCATATCTGTAACACTCTAGGGATCTTTTCCCCTTTTTTTCTTCTTAATGATGCGCAGTTCTCCTGCGTGTTCGAGAAAAAAAAAGAAAAAAAAACAAACAGCATTTTCATTAATAATATCGAAACCCTGCACTCTGCAGCGAATTATAATTCTTACTATTATTGAATCGGTAACTTGACTTTTGGCCGAAATTATATTGAAGTTATGTTCATTTGTGTTATCTAACAATATTTGACTTTCATAACTTGAATAAAATATGCTCAGAAGTTATCAGAATTTCTTATATGGTGCATAACCATGGGAAAGATAGACAATCTCCTTACTCCTTTGATTGGGAGACTGGAAATGTGTGAAAATACCTAGATTATTGATCGCAATACTCAGAAATAAAAGATTTAGCCCTGGTTGATTTTGTAGTCCCAATTGAGATAGTTTCAGGTTCAAGCGCGGACCATTTCAAATTCTTTCTTTTGATTAATGCATGAGAAAAGATTTATATGCTGACGCTTTGTCTTCCATGGTGCAGGAGAAATCTATCTTGCATTCTTCAACCTTGACTCCACAGGCAGGAAGATGGCTGCACGAATATCAGACCTTGGACTAGTTCTCAGAAGAGCATTGTTGAGAAAACACCTATGTAGGTGCACTGAAGTTTGGAGCGGGAAGAATTTCAGTCTCACGAAAGATGAGATTTCAGCAGTGGTTAATCCACATGCCTCCATGGTGTTCGAAATCATATGTTGAGATTGCGGTACTGGAACCCATATGTTGATCAAATGTACGTTGGATATGGAACCCATAAATTGATAAGCCAGAAATATTTTATATTAGAACAGTGAAAAATAGACATAGAAAAAAGGAAGGTGAACATTATGTTTTGTTTGATGTCCTAATTGGACTCGGTGGCTCCTATTTAGTGGTACAATTTTCAGCTATTCATGATTAACAGAGGAACATGCAACACACATGGCTATTTGTCCAACCAAACGTAAGTAATTGAATCATTTACCTATTAATTAATAATTAAATACTACGAACAAACACTATCTGGTCACCAAGATAGTAACAGATAGATAAATATTGTACTGGTGGAATGGGATCATCTGACGAGAGCAGGACTCACAAGCAGCAGTAGCATCACAACTAAATAACAAATGCAGAATGAACACATGGCGGAACTTATAACAAGAAAAATGCAAGAATGGTATCAGGACATGAACACAGAAAGCTGAAAGAGGCACTTAATAACCAGCAAGCTGAGACAGATCATGCATGCAGCTTAACATCCCGCTAAGCATAACTGAGTTGCAACCTTACGATATAGCTACCAACAAAACATTCCTAACTAACCACCACCTTATATATAGAGGTCCCTACTATGTCGACATGCAAAGATCAGCTACCACTAGAACTACTTCGAAGCACTCTTTATCTTCACTCTGCCAATGTGGAACTGGGTGGTTTTGGAGCTGGAGGGGAACTTTGTAGCCAGTCTATTGCGCAGAACAATGCCTCCAAGGTTTCAGGGCGCAGTGAACTCTGGTAGTCATCAAGCATCCTGGCTTCAGTTCTAGCTGATGAGAATATAGAGCCACAACCTATTGTGGAGACTGGGACGGCAAGGACATCTCGGGGCATCCTCGAGAGAGTTGGGTACTTTACGGTGTTAAGCTTCCACCACTTCAGGATGTCAAACTCTGGGATGTGTGGGAGCAGGGCTTCTTCCAGGTACCGATCTAGCTCTGACTTTGGGATCTGGGTCAGCACCTCCTCTGAAAGGTAGATGTCAAAGTCTGAAAGTACATCGCCAGTGGAAGGTGGTTCTGTTAGGATTTTCATCTCATCAGTGGGCAGAGAGCCCTTAGCCCCTAGCTCAACATGGGCAGGTGTCTGTTGGTTGGCACGGCGGTGATCGCCGGCGACGGCATGATCGTGGACACGGAACCCACGCGAAGTGGACACGGGACACTGGAAGTTTTGCGCTGCGATGAAGCTGCAGCTTTTCGGGTTTTCTCTTGACTATTTATTCAAGGATTACAACGCAAGTTAACAGGCGATCGTGCGTGCTTCTCTCGCCGCGACGATGTCGCGTCCATCCCCACGACGGCGGCGGGAGCGCGGGCACACGATGCCCCAAAGACTCGGACGCCACAGATAGGCCGCAACGCCCGCTAGCGTGCACGGGAAACACACAGGCCGTGTCCTCGTGCGCGTGACCCAAACGGAAAACAAACCGAGAGGAAATTGACACGCTAACAACTAAGTGTACAAGAGTTGAAGCTAACAATACTCCCCCCAAATCTTGTACCTACTGAACATTGGCGACGCCGATCTTAGAGCGCGGCTCCATGAACTTGACGCACGCCAAGGGCTTTGTCATGATGTCCGCGAGTTGCTCATTTGTGCCGATGAATTCGACCTTCACCCTGCCCTCCTCGACGCAATCTCTGATAAAGTGATACCTCCTGTCGATGTGTTTACTGCGGTCGTGAAAGACAGGGTTCTTACTGAGCAAGATCGCGGACTGGTTGTCGATCTTCAAGATGGTGGCGCCGGGTTCTTCTCCTCTGAGCTCGCCAAGGAGCCGCGCCAGCCAGATGCCCTGCCAAGTAGCTGTAGTGGCCGCAATATACTCCGCCTCACAGGAGCTCAGGGCGACGACCTTTTGCTTCTGTGATTGCCAGGTGATGATGTTGTTGCCGAGGAAGAACAGAACGCCCGTGGTGCTTCGCCAAGTGTCGACGTCCCCGGCGAGGTCGCTGTCGCTGAAGCCGACAAGCCGGTCAGCGCCGGACTTCCTCTTGTAGTGGCAGCCGTAGTGGATGGTGCCGGCGATGTAGCGCAGCACCCGTTTCACAGTTGTGAAGTGCTCCGTGGTGGGTGCCGCGGCAAACCGGCTGACGTAGCCCACCGAGAAGGCGAGGTCAGGACGCGAGTTCACCAAGTATCGCAGTGACCCGACAATCCGCCTGAACTCGGTGGGGTCGACGGGTGGTGCAGTCCTGGTCTTGCTTAGCTTGATGCGCGGCTCCATGGGGATTTGGCTAGGATTGCACCCAGCCATGCCGGCCACCTCCAGTATCTTCTGTGCATAAGCACCTTGACTGATGGAGATGCCACCATCGTGCTGGTTTACCTCCAGCCCGAGGTAGTACCTGAGCAAGCCAAGGTCACTCATTTTGAACACCTCCTTCATTTCCTGCTTGAACAGCTCGATGTCGCCATTGTTGCCGCCGGTGATCACGAGATCGTCTATGTAGACGCCCACCACCAGACGATGTTCGCCGGCGCCGCGCAGATAGACGGCGTGCTCGGAGCTGCTTCATTGAAAGACAAGGGCAAGAAGAGAGGAGTCCAGCTTGGCATACCATGCGTGTGGTGCTTGTCGTAGGCCATACAATGCCTTGATCAGACGGAGCACCTTGTGCCGTTGCCCTTCCACTTCGAAGCCGGGGGGCTGAACGACATACACCACCTCCTGGAGCTCGCCGTTCAAGACGCGGACTTGACGTCCATATGATGGACCAGCCAGCCCTCCGACGCCGCGTGTGCAAGCAGCAGCCGGACCGACTTGAGGCGGGCCACCAGCGCAAAGACCTCGTCGAAGTCGATGCCTTGCCGCTGGACGTAGCCCTTTGCTACGAGACGAGCCTTATGCTTGGAGATGTTGCCGGCGGCGTCCCTCTTGGTCTTGAACACCCACTTGAGGCCAATTGGTCGCTGTCGAGGCGGTGGATCGACCAGCTCCCATGTGCCGTTGGCCTCGATCGACATCATCTCGTCGACCATTGCTTGCCGCCAACACTCGCACTTCTGTGCCTCTTCCACGGAGGCGGGTTCTTCATCGCACGCCAGCAGCAACGCCTCCCCAAGCTCCCGTTCGGCGAACCCAGGGGCGTCGCCCTCTCCGAGGATGCTGTGGAGAGGACGATACCGAGCAGTTGCATCGTCATGATCTGCATCAAGGATGTCATCTGCGTTCGGCGGTGGAGAGACGAACTCAATAGCCTGCGGAATGTGCGGTGGAGGTGTTGGTGTGGCCGCGTGTGTCGACGGGGTCGCCGGTCCCGGCGAAGGCATGTGTGGCATTCCGGGCGGCGACACTGGTGTAGATGGGGATCCGTTGCATGGCGCAGGTGCAACAGCGGTCGGCGACGTCCCGGTGTTCCCGGTCCTCCCCTCATCCACGGCAGCCGAGTGCCGTGGGGTGTCGATGATGTGCTCGACGATGAACTCCCCTGGTGCGGTGATGTCGGCGTCGTCCCATTTCCAGCTCGCGCCCTCATCGAAGACGACGTCGCGGGAGACGTGTATGTGCCGGGTAGCAGGGTCGTAGCAGCGGTATGCCTTGCTGCCAGGTTCATAGCCGACAAGAATCATCTTGCGGCTCCTGTCGTCGAGCTTCTTTGGGTGCGGCTTGGTGACCTTGACGTGGGCCACGCACCCAAAGGTGCGAAGATGGTGCACAGCCGGTGTTCGCCCCTTCCAGAGCTCGTACGGGGTCTTCCCACCGACGCCCTTGCAGGAGGTCCTCTTGTTCAGGAGGTAGACGGCAGTGCTGACCGCCTCCCCCCAAAACATGCCGGGAAGACCTTTTGCATTGAGCATGGCGCGAGTGGTGGCGACGACGGTCTGGTTCCGGCACTCTACAACGCCGTTTTGCTGGGGCGAGTAGGGAGCCGTGAGCTCGCGGTGCACACCAAGCTTGATGCAGTAGTCCCCCAGCGCCGCCGACGTGAACTCTCCGCCGCGATCAGTTCGGAGGACGCAAAGCTTGCAACCGCACTCCAGTTCTGCGGCCGCCATGATGCGCTTGATCGCTGCTGGAGCGTCGTCCTTGGAAGAGAGCATAGCCACCCACATGTAACGACTCAGGTCATCTACAAGGAGCAAGAAATACCAGTTTCCACTAGGCGATGTCGGTGTGATCGGGCCGCACAAATCACCATATACGCGCTCCAGCTTGTTCGTGGCGCGGTGAGGCGCCTGGTGCGGGAACGGTGCACGCCGCTAATTGCCAGCGAGACAAGCCTCGCAGACCTGCTCCACCTGGTCCAGGAGCGGCAGACCATGCACCAGCTGGTCACGCCCCATCTTCCTGAGGGCGGTGAAGTTCACGTGGCCGAACCTGGAGTGCCACAGCCAGGCGTCCTCGTTCGCGTGCGCCGACAGGCACACGGGGCGAGCAATGTTGATGTCGAGCGTGTACAAACGGCTGGGGCTGCGGCAGATCTTGGCGAGAAGACGGCGGTTCTCGTCGCGGATGCGCATCACCCCGTCCTCCACGAGCACCTGGTACCCGCGTTCGTCCAGCTGGCCGACGCTGATGATGCTGGCGGCGAGGCTGGGAATGAAGTACACGTTGTCGAGGGTGCGGTGCTCGCCGTTCTTGCACTCATACAAGATGGTGCCGCAGCCTTCGATCTTGATCACCGAGCCGTCGCCGAAGCGCACCGTCCCGGTGGTGCCCGTGTCGATGTCGGAGAACACTGCGCGGGAGCCGGTCATGTGATTTGTCGCTCCCGTGTTGAGGATCCACCGCCGCGGATCCTTATCGGTGTCGTCGATGTCGGCGAACACCTTCTTCTCCACAAGGTGGACGATGGCTGTGGGCGAGGTGGTCACAGACGAGGTGGTCGACAGTGCTGCAGGCGTGGGCGCCGGTACGGCGTGTTGAAGCAGCAGCAGCGTCTGGTCGTCATCATGCGCGACGTGCGCCTCTGCCTGGGCCATGTCCCTCTTCTTCTTCCAACAGTCCTCCCAATGACCCTTCTTCTTGCAGTAATGGCATTTGCCCTTACCGCCGGCGTCGTTGCCGGTGCTGCCCTTGCCTTGTGTACCGGCCTTCCGGGGGCGTGAACTCTTGTTGTTCTCCCCGGAACTGCCGCCACCAAGGTTGAGGCGCGAGGACATCCGGGCGAGCTACTCTTCCTCGGTCAAGAGCAGCTTGCCGCTCTGCTGCTGATGCTGGGCCGGCCGAGAGTCGTCGTCCTCCTCCGCAGCTACCAGTCTGCCGGTGATCTCCTCCACAGACAAGGTGGATACATCAAGTAAAGTTTCAATGGAGATGACGAGCTGGCGGAACCTGGGCTTTGCGACGCGGAGGTATTTCTCCACGACCTTGTGCGGCGGCTCTGGATCTCCGAGGACGGCAAGGCGACTGACCAGTGCATTCAGGCGGATGGCGAAGTCCTCGACGTTCTCCCCCGCCTTGAACTCGAGCACATCGTACTCGCGGCGTGCTTGCTGCGCGGCGGACTTGCGGATGCGTTCGTCGCAGATCCGCGCGGTCCTGATGGCGTCCCATGTGGCGCGGGCGGATTCCTTCCCGAGAAGCGAACCCACCATGTCCGGGGGCACCGCGCTGCACAGCGCGTCCATCGCCATGCGGTCTTCATGGAGATCTACGCCACCAGGATCGATGGCGTCCCACAGGGAGCGAGCCTGCAGCCTGATCTTCATCAGTTGCGACCACTCGGCGTAGTTCGATCTCGTCAGCTGGGGCCATGATCCCCCGATCTCGCGGACGACCCGCTCCACGCGCTCGATGATGCGCTCGCCGCCAGCGGTGCGGTACCGAGGGCGTCGTGGCAGCGGTGAGGGAGACGGGCGCCGTCGACGTTCCCGCGAGTGGCGATCCCTTGACGGCGATCGCGAGGGCAACGGGGACTTGCCGGACGGTGAGAGCGACGGGGCCATGGCGATTGCTGGCTCTGATGCCACTTGTTGGTCGGCACGGCGGTGATCGCCGGCGACGGCAGGATCGTGGACACGGAACTCATGCGAAGTGGACACGAGACACTGGAAGTTTTGCGCTGCGATGAAGCTGCAGCTTTTCGGGTTTTCTCTTGACTATTTATTCAAGGATTACAACGCAAGTTAACAGGCGATCGTGCGCGCTTCTCTCACCGCGACGATGTCGCGTCCATCCTCACGACGGCGGCGGGAGCGCGGGCACACGATGCCCCAAAGACTCGGACGCCACGATTAGGCCGCAACGCCCGCTAGCGCGCACGGGAAACACACAGGCCGTGTCCTCGTGCGCGTGACCCAAATGGAAAACAAACCGAAAGGAAATTGACACGCTAACAACTAAGTGTACAAGAGTTGAAGCTAACAGTGTCAACGGGAGTGGCTGTCTTACATATTCGTTGTAAAGCTCATGAACAGCATCATCCACCACCTTGACATACTTTACACCCTTCAGACCATATATTTTGGAGTAATTGAACTCAACAATCTTCATCTTGAAACGAGGATCCATCACAACAGCAATGGCCAGGATGACATTACAATCTTTCCAGTACTTGTCAAACCTCTCATGCATGTCTTTTGCAATTCTACTGGAAATTGGATCTTGAAGATCTGTGCCACTTGAAATCTCTCTCTGGATTGTCCAAGCCTCATGGAAAAAGATGTTTGCAGTTGGATCTTCTGTCGCCATAATGCTATGTGTAGAGTCATACAAAATCTTGAGATACCTGCAAGCAACCTCGACTTCCTCCCAGTCCACTGCAAATGGTGATTTATTGTAGTTATCATTAGATTTCTCCAGCATGGTGAATGCCTGCTTATAATCCAGAGCTGCCAGCAGCATCAGAGAGATGGTGTTCCACTGGGCTTTAATATCGAGACATAGGGTCTTGTTACTTTGAATTTGCAGTTGCTGAATAATGTCAGTAAATTGCTGCTCATGGCTAGTACAAGATTTTATGAACTTTATACTTTCATGGATTTTGTAGATGACACTTTGAACTGAAGCAGTGACATCACTTGCAGCTGCATTAAGTATATGCGCATAGCACCTCACAACCAAAAACTGGCCCCTAAGCATCGGAATGTTCTTTTTGGAGAGATCATTTCTTAGATTCACACTGTAGATATCATGTGAGGAGGACTCATAATTCCCAGTAATGGTGAATAATCTGTCTGTCATATTCCACTGAGGAAGGCTTATGCTGATAGCTTCACTAACTGCATTCTCTGAACAAGGCCAAGGGGCCATCACAAAGTTGAGCATTTTTCGGTGCATCTTCCACTCAGAATCAATGAATTGCCCTGCAATTGAAACATATCCAAGAGTTTGGCTAGTGGTCCACCATCATATTGTGCAAGTTATCCTTCCTGGAATATTTCCAACTTCCTTGAGCAAGTTATCCCTTTCATTCAGATAAATTGCATAAACCTCTGCCTCCATCGCATCTGTATTCCCCACCTTGAAATGGGGCTGCAGGCCCTCAATAAAGGATATGAAGGTTGGCTGCTGAACAACATGTAGAGGATAGTCATGCAGAATGATCATCTTCGCCAGATATGATGAACTAAGGTCTGGATTGAATGAAGCATTTCCATAGCCAGCACATGTGCGGCTCCTCTTAGAAGGCTTAACTATGTTACCCTGACCACCATTGTCTGTGTCTCCTGCTGAAGGTTCTTGACCTTTGATCACAGGACAATGACCCAGGGTAATGTGCCTCTTCAGATGGCTAGTGCCAGCCATTTTTGAGCCAGAACTGTATGCGAAGATTCCTTTGCAGTGGTTGCAGCATGCTTTTGTGCATCCCTCAGACTCTTCAATAGTGAAATGCTCCCAGACCATGGACTTCTTTCTTCGGCGCCTTGACGAAGTTGGTGGTGTCACCTTATCAGTGTCATTACCAATAGGCATCTCATTATCTTGAACCATCTCACTACCATGGAGGACCATTTGATCATATTGGATCATCTCATAACCATGATCCATCTTGCTACCAGGGAACATGTTGCTGTCGTGAGCCGTCTTGTTATCATGGATGTCGACCACCTTGTAATCAAGGATCATTTCGCTACCATGACCCATCGTGTCACCACTAATTATCTGACAGTCATCAGCCATCTCATTGCTACCAAGCATCATTTCGCAATCTTCGAACATCGTATCAGTGCCATGAATCATCTGTTTGTAATGAACTATCAAAGAGTCACTGCTGTTTGGATCACCCATTCTGAGAACAATACAGGTAGAAGGATAGGAAGAAACGCTGTTTGGATCACCCATTCTGAGAACAATACAGGTAGAAGGATAGGAAGAAACAGAATCATGTCAGATATAATGTAGTCAAATCAGAACACACGCAGCAGCTCAAAGAAACTGAAATATCTGGTGAAAACATAACACATCACATATGCATAACAAATTGAATACACATTCACCATTACAGACCTTTTATTGTTTGAGAGCAGCAGCATCACAGCACTCGGCCATTGTATCAAACAATATATGTCCCAGAAGTGGTTCTAGCATAACAAATTCATGTTTAAGCTAGCTATTTCAAACTTTCTAGTAAGAAGGCAGTATATTTATCAATAAAAAAGGATGATCTAGTAAAAAAAAGTATGGTACTGCAAATTGATATGTCCCACATGATTGATAATGTAAGTGAAGGCCTATTGTGAAGGCATTGAGCAGAAAATATGTCCCACATGATTGATCCTCGGCACAAGCTAAATCAGTCAATAATGTAAGCGAAGGCCTATTGTGAAGGCATTGAGCAGAAAATATATCCCACATGATTGATCCTCGGCACAAGCTAAATCAAGCGTGCGTTCAGAATAAGAGCTGTAACCGTGTCTTAAAAAACTCACACTAACTCATTGAGGAGAATAAGACTGAAAATTCTGGTAGTAAGTTGTAACTGTTCCTAAAACGACGAAAGTATTGGACTGAAAATTCTGGTAGCAAGTGACAAGAAATAGATTAAAATAAGATCAGAAACACCATGCCAAATTCCACCCTTTCTGATTCGAGAAAAAAAATTGCATCCTGTTTCTTCAGATGTTCTCCCATCACATGGCGTTGATGACAGCAGGCCAAAAAAAAATGGAAACTGGTCGATTTTATCTCTATTTTTTTAAAAAATATCACATCAAATGTTTAGACACATGCATGGAGTATTAAATGTGGAAAAAATAAAAAACTAATTGAACAGTTTGCGTGTAAATTGCGAGACGAATCTTTTGAGCCTAATTGCACCATGATTTGGCAATGTGATGCTATAGTAAACATGTTGTGCACAGGGCTTTGAGAGTGCATCATTTTGGGAGAGTTGCACTTTTGAGAGGGAAAAACTTTGCTTGGGGAGTTTCTGCTTTATTTTGGCTCCTGGTTTTCCTCGTTTTCCCTCTACTTCTTGCATGACTGCGTCGAGCGTTACCTCTGTCTTTGAGGAGTCATGTTTTGGCTTTTGATCGATTGCGTCGAACCGTTGCCCTTGTCTTAGGGGATCGATCTGTGCTTGAGTAAGTGACTGTTCTTGCCTTTCTGAGCTTTTTATCACTTGCTTGAGTTCTTCGCTTTCTTGCTTCTCTTTTTATCATTTCTCTGGTTTCAGGTGGTGTGTTGACAATGCACTCATCAAGGGGGAGATTGAGGAATGTTGAGTACTCTATCCTGCTTGTGATGAGTGAATTGTCAACCGTGCGGTGTGATCGTGCGCTTGGTCTTTGGATTGCAGGTACACGGGCATCGAGTGTCGACGGGGAGCTGCCGTGGAGGTGCTGTGGCCGATGGACCATGCGGTGGACGGCGGTGAAGGGCAGCAGGGACCGGAGCTCGAACCGGGCGGCAGCTGTGGCGTCCATTCCTGGATCGAGGGCGCAAGCGGCGACGGAAGGCGGGTTTCTTGGTTTGCGCCACAAAACCAAGGAGGCGGACGGCGGTTGAAGACGCCAAGTCGTGGAGGCACGGGCGTCGGTCTCGGGACTGACGGAAGCGACGGGCGTCGACGGCGTCTAGGGCCTCGCTGCGGACGAGGAGGTGACGGGCGTCAGGCGGCGTCTAGGGCCGTCAGAAGGCCGAGGCGGGAACGGCGTCTAGTGCCACGGCGTGGAGGCGGGAATCTTCCCGCGCGTGAGGTTTTGGCGGTTTTCTCAAAACCGGCCACCTACCCGGGTTTCGCGGACCCTCCAAAACCGCGGACTAGATCTTCATCAAGACAGCGACATCGTGGAGAAGACTTCGTTCCGAAGAAAGAACCTCGGCCGTCGGATGAGATCGTGTACAGGGGGTGCTGCAGGCCAACCAGTCTGATCGGTCCCTGGCACCGGTCTGACCGGTCTAACCAACCGGTCTGACCAGTCCAGCGTACCGGTCTGACCGGTCCTGCGGGTATAAATACCCCTTCACTTGTGTTAGGTTAATTGCGGCTTTTGTAATCTACTCGTGGACACCTCTGTTCTCCAGGTCGCCGCCCCTGCGTCTCCCTCCCTCTGTTCCTCTCGTTTGAGTTGATTTTGTCCATGGATTGTTGAAACCTTGTAAGGGATTTGATCGGGAAAGGAGGCCCTATCCTCCTTGTGCCCTCTGGGCTTTTGATTCGATTCAATCCCCTGGTTTTGTGCCTTGTGCAATGGATTTTCGATTTCATTTTTGGCTCACTTGATTGAGAGGAGGCTACGAGTTCTTTGCTGTGATTCCCGTGCTTCTAGCCCTGTCCTAAACCCTCTGGAATCACCAGCTCGTTCGAATTCGATTTCTTGAGTTCTAGAGAAAACCCCATCCCCTTTGATCTCCTCCATAATTCTCAAGATTCGATGATCTTTAGGACAAGATCTTTTGGGGATATGTTCACGGTGTAGGGGCGAAGCAATCCCCCAAGTTTCACCTATTTTCGTGGTCGTTTGTTCGAGATTCACCATTTGAATCCATTTTCTCGGGGGTTTTCTGGGTGCTACCGGTCAGACCGGTAGGCACGACCGGTCAGACCGGTCCAGCGCACCGGTCAGACCGGTCCAGGCAGATCAGTTCTGCAGTTTTCCCAATTCGCTTCCGATTTGCTTCGTGGTTTCGCTCGCTCATTCGAGGCCTTTTGTGTTGGTTTAGCTTTTCCATAGCTATTCCAAACTTTGGCCAGAACGCTTGAGGGCTTGGGTGATTTTCGGGATATAGGCCGACGGTTTGAATTTCGGAAGAAATTTTGATCGGCTCCCATTCACCCCCCCTCTGGTCGCCGGCTTCGGTCCCACAATTGGTATCAAAGCTTGGTTGAGGTTTTCAATACCTTAACCGGTTCGAAAACCACTCGGCGACCATGGCGAGTCTTGGTAAGATCCCGGTGTTTTCCGGGGAAGACTATGCCTACTGGAAGGTTCACATGAGAGCCTTCCTGCAGAGCATGGGAGCCGATGTCTGGGAGATTACCACGAACCAGCTCTATGAGGTGCTGGCTGTTCGGACCACGCCTCTTCAGGTGACCCAGCACGAGGCTAACGCCAAGGCCGTCAATGCCTTGTTCGCTGGCGTTTCTCGTGCAGAGTTCTCACGCGTCCAGGGTTTTCAGGAAGCCCACAAGATTTGGACGTGTCTTGAGAACTACCACGAGGGTACACCTCAGGTGAAGCCCAGACTGTTCGAGACTCTCCGGCGTGAGTACGAGAACTTCACACAGGAGCCGGGTGAGAGCATTGACCTGATGTTCAGTCGTTTTCAGTCGATTGTGAACAAGGTCAATGCGAACAGATCTGCTGGTGCCCTTGAGTACATAGAGCACGAGAAGGCCCTTAAGTTGTTTTACGCACTTGATCGCTCTGTGTGGGATCTCAAGGTGAACACCATCATTGAGTCTGCTGGCTATGAGACTCTGACGGTGAACAAGCTTTTCAGTAAGCTCAAGGCCACGGAGGTGGATAACCAGACACGAGCCAAGCTCAATGGTGCCCCTCCTTCCAAGAGCGTCGCTCTTGTGACTGGCCCAGGTGGATCGAGCTCTAACGCTAACTCTGCTCTTGGCTTTTCTCTTGCCTCTTTGCCCTCTGTTTCAGATGAGCAGCTGGAGACGCTGGGCGACGACGACTTGTGCCTCCTGATCAGCAAGTTCCAGCGCGTCTACCACAACAGGCAGAGGAAGAAGAACCCCAGGTACTACAACTGCGGTGATCTGAACCACTTCGTCGCCGATTGCCCCAAGAAGTCCGGTGGTGGCCAGAACAACTCCTTCGACTACTACCGCCACCGCGACCGCGACGAGGGAGGCTCCAACAAGGAGCGTCGGCGCCACAAGCACCGCAGTCGTGACCGGGGAGGACGCTTCGACAAGGAGTCGCTCAAGAAGCGCTTCCAGTACAAGGCCAAGAAGCGGGAGAAGGCCTTCCTGGCGCAGCTCAGCGACCTCGACAAGAGCTCCGACACTGACCGCTCTTCTTCACCGACCTCCGACGACGATGACAAGAAGAAGAAGAAGCGGGACAAGGAAGCCACCGGCTTCATCGGCCTTTGCTTGGCGACCGGTCAGCGCAAGAGCTTCTGCACCATGGCGGGCGAAGCCAATGGTGCTCGTGCGTCTTCGGGTGGACATGCTACACCGACGCACTCCGGCTCTTCTACTGGATCCGAGAGCGATTCAGAGGTAAACTCCACAATCGACCTGCTTGATACAGAGGTTAGGGAGTTGTATGCTGCTCTCGACAACCAGAAGAGGCTGCTTAAGGAAGCAGCTAGAGAGCGTAGAAAGCTTAGGGCTGAGCTGGCTTGTGCTAGGGAGAAGTCTAGTGAGGATGAGTGCGCTGGCTGCATATCTCACATGAACGATCTTGTTGCTCTCCGTGCCAAGCATGATGAGAACGTCGCGAACTTAGATGTTGCTAAGATTTCGCTTGCTGACGTGTCTCATGAGCTCGCTAAGGCCAAGCATGAACTAGAACTGGTTAAGGATGCTCCTATTGTTAGTGATGTGCTTGAATGCGAGGAGTGTCCTATCTTTAAGTCTGATCTAGCTTCGTTGTAGTCTAAGTTTGCTACTGTTATGTGCAAGCTAGAGGAGATGAAGTCTAGGCCAGTTTTGCTTGGTGCTTGTAAGCTTTGTCCCATGCTTAGGTTGGAGCTAGAGGAGAAGAACGCTTTGATCAAGTCTTTTGGAAAGACTAAGGTCATAGAGTCTAGCCCACCTATTGACTGCTCTGTTTGCCCTGGTTTGATCTCTGATTTGGATAATCTTGCGGTAGAGAAAGCCAACCTGAAGAATGAGAATACCTATCTTAGGGCGATTCTTAGTTGGGTTTCTGCTAGTGAGCCGCAGTTGGGCATGATGATTAAGCAGTTCAAGCGTGGTGATGGGTTTGGGGTCGGTTACACATACACGAAGTTAGACTTTGATAGGTTGTATGGTAAGATTGGCAAGGCTGCTGGAAACACTGCTAGCACAAGCACACAGCCTACGCTTGTTGACCCCGCGGATGATGTGCTTAAAGAACCACCTAAAGCACCTCCGCAGAAGCAGGTTTGGGTTCCAAAGCCCAATGTGCTGAGGAACCCCCTTGACACACTCCCTGCTGCCACAACCCAGGTTGCCCAGAAGAAGAGGGCTGCTCCTCCCCGTCCGCAGGCTAGGCCTCCACCTCCCAAGCGTGAGGTGAGATACCACTGCGAGTTCTGTGACAGGGAAGGTCACCTGGAGGAGTTTTGCTTCAGGAGGAAGCGGGCTGTGAGGAGAGAGCAGGAGAGATGGAACACGGACATGTACTCTGCTCGGGTGCATGGTCCTTCTCGGCATGGTGATAGGCGAGATGCTAGGGCGTGCCGTGTAGGTGGAGGTCAGGGAGACGGTGGTGGTTACCGTGCTCCAGCGGGTGGTCGCTTTGCCGGCCGTGCTCCTGGTCATTTTCAGTACGGCTATGGACCACGAGACCGAGGCTTTGGGGGAGGTTTTGAGACTCCATGCTTTCCTCGCGGTGGTGATCGTCAGCCTCGCAGTAGACGGGACAGGGGATACGCTTTGCCTGACTTTGGTTAGACTTCTGTAGAGCAAATGGCTCGTCACTGGTTTGCTTCTCACTTTGCTAACCCCAGTGTCGAGACGTCTGCTCCCCCTATGTCTCGTTGGTGATGCAGGTTGGTGGCTTGGAGAACAAGTGCTCCATGGATCTTGGTCTTATGCAGGTTTGATCAAGACTTGATGGTTCTCCAAGGCTGATGGATAGCCCGTGGTGGTTTGTGTATCATATGTACATTTGAGTTTGCTCTTTGAGTTCTTTGTACACTTTCTGCTTTTGACTTGTTGTAGACTCTTTATCTCATACTTGCTCTGCTTGCTAGGTCTGTACTTGTGCTATGGTGGACTAGCCACTCTGTATGCTAGTTTTTGTGGTTTTCATATTGTCATGACTCTTGCTAGCTCAGGGTGTGTGCTTTGTTCAGTTCCCCTCATGCTTGTGTAGCTTGTACTCCTTAGGTCTGGTTGCTAGCTCAAGTATCTTTTTCATATAGTCTTGCTGCCTTGGTTCATGTTGTTGAGTGCCTTTAGACTTTTCTAGGAATATCTTTCGTCTTGATATGTTCAAGAGTGTCTTTTGGTATACTTTTGCATGTAGCTTGACTAACACCTAATCATTTGCTTGAGTTTTGCTCTGGATTTTTGGAGTTTGCTATTTTCTTGTGTCCTAGCTTCTCTTGTGCTAGGTATCACTTGTTGAGGGGGAGCTCTACCTCAGGTGCCGATGATGATCGGGAGTTACTGCGCCGGCTGCAGGCTCCGGCCCCTTCTGCTTCGACTACCTTAGCTCAGGAGGACGATCCAGTACCACTACTTCCACTTCGATCGTTCACCTCTACAAGAACCTGTTCGAGCAAAAGATGTATCCGCTGAGGACGCAGGGGAGGTGACCTCGAGCTTGCTATGCTCTAGGTCCAGCGGGATCTTCATCGAGGTATGAGAGCGTTCGGCTTGTACGTTTTCCTCTCAGGATGGACTGGTGGTTTTCTGATTGTTGCCTTTTCATGGTACTCAGTTGGATTCATTGGTCTAGTCTTGTGTGTCTTTGAGCCGTTGTATTTGCTGAATTCTTCAGTTGCTTAGCTTTTGGCTTTTCGGTGTCTTTCTCTTAAGTTTTAGCTAGGTTAGTTGCTTGTGCATATGCATTGTACATTTTGCATTTTGCATTGTCTCACTTGTACTAGCATTCTTGTATACATTGCTATGATCTTCTAGTGCCTGCTAGTGTGAGTTGATAAACTTGATCATGTATAGCTTGCTCCACTGTGTATATGACATCATCTGAGTTAAGCTATTTTGATTTGAAAATCTGAAAACATGATCACCCTGTCTTGGCTACTAGCATGTTAGGGCGTGTTGATGTGCTTTGCTATCTTATTCATGCTAGTGTGCCTTTTCGTTCAGCAATTCATACTTGAAATAATCTAAATCTGATAAAATTGCTTGAACTATTCTTGAAATGGATTGAAAAGATCCAGGTGGGATTGCTTGTCGCACTGATCGAGCTTTCGGGACGGCTCACTTTGCACTTGTGAGAACCCGGGCAAGGCTGTGCATGACTGAAACGAGTGCTTTAAGCTTCTGATTGTCTTTTGGCATAGGCTTGGCCTCGTTGCTAAGTGAAGCATGACAAGCTTTCAACCCCTGGCATTAAGAATTGCTTGATATAAAATTGATTGAAAAATGAATGTTAACAACTTGTTTTTGGCTGAGTTTGGCTCACCTGTATGAGTATGAGTAGCACTGCTTTTCATTCCCTACTTGTTAGTGCTAGATCATGGGTGATGCTTTTATTTCTCCTAAACTGAACTTGCCTAGCTCTAGACTGATATGATATACCCTGTTGAACTAGATGCAGGTCTTGTTTATGGATGCACACGTGCTTGTGACTAGATGTTGTTCATATCCTTGTATCCCTGAATGCTTTCACTTACACCTCCTGCATTGCATTCATTGCATAGCATCTGTTCAGGGGGAGTTTTAGCTTCAGGGGGAGCTTTGGGTCTTTTTAGGCTTGATGTGTGCATGTGCCAACAAGGGGGAGAATTTTGAGAGAAGTGATCGAACAAGGGGGAGACTTGTTTGATTTTTGAAAAACGTGTTGTGCACAGGGCTTTGAGAGTGCATCATTTTGGGAGAGTTGCACTTTTGAGAGGGAAAAACTTTGCTTGGGGAGTTTCTGCTTTATTTTGGCTCCTGGTTTTCCTCGTTTTCCCTCTACTTCTTGCATGACTGCGTCGAGCATTACCTCTGTCTTTGAGGAGTCATGTTTTGGCTTTTGATCGATTGCGTCGAGCCATTGCCCTTGTCTTAGGGGATCGATCTGTGCTTGAGTAAGTGACTGTTCTTGCCTTTCTGAGCTTTTTGTCACTTGCTTGAGTTCTTCTCTTTCTTGCTTCTCTTTTTATCACTTCTCTGGTTTCAGGTGGTGTGTTGACAATGCACTCATCAAGGGGGAGATTGAGGAATGTTGAGTACTCTATCCTGCTTGTGATGAGTGAATTGTCAACCGTGCGGTGTGATCGTGCACTTGGTCTTTGGATTGCAGGTACACGGGCGTCGAGTGTCGACGGGGAGCTGCCGTGGAGGTGCTGTGGCTGATGGACCGTGCGGTGGACGGCGGTGAAGGGCAGCCGGGACCGGAGCTCGGACCGGGCGGCAGCTGTGGCGTCCACTCCTGGATCGAGGGCGCAAGCGGCAACGGAAGGCGGGTTTCTTGGTTTGCGCCACAAAACCAAGGAGGCGGACGGCGGTTGAAGACGCCAAGTCGTGGAGGCACGGGCGTCGGTCTCGGGACTGACGGAGGCGACGGGCGTCGACGGCGTCTAGGGCCTCGCTGCGGGCGAGGAGGTGACGGGCGTCGGGCGGCGTCTAGGGCCGTCAGAACGCCAAGGCGGGAACGGCGTCTAGGGCCACGGCGTGGAGGCGGGAATCTTCCCGCGCGTGAGGTTTTGGCGGTTTTCTCGAAACCGGCCACCTACCCGGGTTTCGCGGACCCTCCAAAACCGCGGACTGGATCTTCATCAAGACGACGGCATCGTGGAGAAGACTTCGTTCCGAAGAAAGAACCTCGGCCGTCGGATGATATCGTGTACAGGGGGTGCTGCAGGCCAACCGGTCTGACCGGTCCCTGGCACCGGTCTGACCGGTCTAACCAACCGGTCTGACTAGTCCAGCATACCGGTCTGACCGGTCCCGCGGGTATAAATAGCCCTTCACTTGTGTTAGGTTAATTGCGGCTTTTGTAATCTACTCGTGGACACCTCTGTTCTCCAGGCCGCCGCCCCTGCGTCTCCCTCCCTCTATTCCTCTCGTTTGAGTTGATTTTGTCCATGGATTGTTGAAACCTTGTAAGGGATTTGATCGGGAAAGGAGGCCCTATCCTCCTTGTGCCCTCTAGGCTTTTGATTCGATTCAATCCCCTGGTTTTGTGCCTTGTGCAATGGATTTTCGATTTCGTTTTTGGCTCACTTGATTGAGAGGAGGCTACGAGTTCTTTGCTGTGATTCCCGTGCTTCTAGCCCTGTCCTAAACCCTCTGGAATCACCAGCTCTTTCGAATTCGATTTCTTGAGTTCTAGAGAAAACCCCATCCCCTTTGATCTCCTCCATAATTCTCAAGATTCGATGATCTTTAGGACGAGATCTTTTGGGGATATGTTCACGGAGTAGGGGCGAAGCAATCCCCCAAGTTTCACCGATTTTCATGGTCGTTTGTTCGAGATTCACCGTTTGAATCCAATTTCTCGGGGGTTTTCTGGGTGCTACCGGTCAGACCGGTAGGCACGACCGGTCAGACCGGTCCAGTGCACCGGTCAGACCGGTCTAGCGCACCGGTCAGACCGGTCTAGCGCACCGGTCAGACCAGTCCAGGCAGATCAGTTCTGCAGTTTTCCCTATTTGCTTCCGATTTGCTTCGTGGTTTCGCTCGCTCGTTCGAGGCCTTTTGTGTTGGTTTAGCTTTTCCATAGCTATTCCAAACTTTGGCCAGAACGCTTGAGGGCTTGGGTGATTTTCGGGATATAGGCCGACGGTTTGAATTTCGGAAGAAATTTTGATCGGCTCCCATTCACCCCCCCTCTGGTCGCCGGCTTCGGTCCCACAGTATGGAGGCCGATGAGGTGGAGGGTGGCAGGGTTTGCAGCAGCCTGGTGCAAGCAAGAGAAGAGATTGAGGGCAGGGGTGGGGATCGTCGTCACCTCACGCAGATCGTTGCAGCGTACTGGCGTGGACCGCTTCGGATGGAAATCGCTCGCTTCGGCCCATCAAGGAGGACCAAGGCCGAATCGATAGCAAATAGACCCCCCGGGGCAAAACGAACGACGAGGTGACTAGACGCGGAGGATTTTATTGGGTTGTTTCGTGTTCCAGCCCACAACGGAGAAAGCCCGTGGTATCGTTGCCTTTGCCCCGGACATGTGCCATGTGGGCCATGGGACCGGTAGAGTTCTTGTTTGGTGAGACTATCAAATACTCCATCCTCCCTCGTTTATAAAGTACAGTGATACTTTGACTATTTATTTATCATATATTATATCACTTACGATTATAAATTTATAATCACTGTAAATTATATTTGATTACGAATCCAATCATATAAAATTTACATTATAAAAATAATAAAAAAATAGTTAAATTATTGGTCAAAAATGGAAAGATTTAAACTTGATATACGTGTGTGCCTTATATATAAACAAGGAAGGAGGGAGTATACGTGTTGAAACATATCAAGTGCAAACTAACCCCTTCGTGCAAACCTTGCAAATTTCAATCTGGCCACCGGATCCACATCCAAGGGGGTGGGCAGGGGAGTGGGAGGGGGAATTTACAAAAGTGTGATTAGAGCGGGCAGTTAAGTGTAAAATTACCCATCCCCTAATCACACTCCCCTAATCACCCCCTTGGATGTGGACCCGGTGACCCAGATTGAAATTTACACGGTTTGCACGAAGGAGTTGGTTTGCAGCTGATATGTTCCCTTTGAGTAAAGGCTTGCTATTTATTATCTTTCCTATATATATTATTATAAAGCTGACTGATTCTACTGTACTTAAACCTTGACTAGTAAGCTCGCGTGACACATGCAAATACATACAAAAATTCAATATTCTTAGATTCAAAGAAATAGTTGTCGTACATAGATTCAACTCTATTTTTAAGCTTTGGTAGCTAGATAAATTCTACCAAAAAATCAGATGGAACAAGATATTTTTTCTAGCAAGTCCTGTCATGTAAAAGAAAAAGAGAAACTTTAAACATCAATACGTGGGACATAGAGAACAACAAAACCTTATAATTTAGGAAACATAGTATAACTTAAAATGCAAAATATAAATATGAACATGACCAATTTTCAGTAGTTCTCATCAGTAGTTTTGCTACAATTTAAGAAAATGTTTATCAATTTATCTAGTACCCTTAATGTCCTTCATTTTCAACATCACCTTCACCCAGCTACTCTAGCCTCTTCCCCACACTAATATATGATGTAAATATAACAAAATCCACATGACTCATCCATCTATCATGCATCTTATTATCTGACGTTAGATAGAGAATAGCTACGACCAAAAAATTCTTACAGTATCATCTTTATGCTAAAATTCTTAATTTACATCGCACAACTGCATTCACATCATGCAGTCATATATGTCCGCTGAACTTGAGCAACAACTATGAGACCTTGAGCCAATCTCGACCATCTTAGATGTGACAGGGGCCTCTGGCTCTTTAATAGTAAAATGGTATGCACTATTGGCGTGCCTATAACAAAAAGATACGATTATTTAGTATGAAGGTTAAATTAAAAGGTATACAGAAGGTTAGGCATAATTTCAAGTGGCACAATTTCAAGCATCATCATCCAGGAAAGAGCTTCCCTATAATTAATGTTTCAACCGGTCTCAAAGAACTATTGAATATTTTTTCCATGGATGATGGATAGACAGTTTGATAGCTAACGATCCTTGTGTAACCAGAGTGAGAAAAGTCAACAACAGGATTAGGTTTGTAGTTATATCTAGTTGGATGGGAAAACAAATAGAGACAAATTATATTTTACTCAGAAATCATTATATCAAACAGCTTGGGTTGCAAAACTGGGATGGCATATATGTCATGTAGAGAACCACATACAAAAAAAACAGTTGTCTAATTCTGAGAAGAACTTGGATGGCACATATGTCATATAGAGAACCACATATAAAAACCTAGGACTGCAAAATTGGGTTATGCAGCAACTCAAAACTTGAATGATTAGTAGGTTATGCAAGGGTTGTCTAATTCTGTGAAGAATAAAACATACATCTCCTAAGAGGCATTTCAATAAACAGTTCAAGGGAATGTCAACCAATGATGTTTATGAAAAGCACAACCTGATAGGATCACCAGTTCAGTCAAATTCGTTAAAATTAGCCCGACACTTAAATCATTAAGGTAGCTTAATAAAGGGTTATTAGATTTGCTCATGCAAACCATGGGTAGACTTACATGAAGGGGCGAAGCCAGGATTTTTTGTCACTGGAGTCGGGACAAACCCATAATAATACTAACTTTACGGTTGCAATGATACAGTAACATACATAACATCAAAAAATATAAAATAGCACTACAGTGACAGGTAAATAATAGCAAATAAGTTTTCACAATATTAGTTACCTCCTATCGGTTCCCTCTGCGGTTACGGTCGTCCATCTTGTGAAAGCGAGTGATCACATCATCAATTGGAATTGTGGCTAGAAATTCTTGTTCCACGAAACATACAATACAATCATTCAAGAATCCATCTCCAATACGATTCCGTAGTATTGTCTTCACAATTTTTATTGCTGAAAAGCACCTCTCAACTGATGCAGTTGCAACCGGAAGAACTAGTACTAGCTTGAGAAGTCGATACACCAAAGGAAAACCCAGATGCTTGTTTGTACCGACCATCAACTTAGCAAGCTCAGAAATAGTGTTCAAGTTGGCAAATCTTTCATCAGCTTTCACATTGTCAATATAAATATTAAGCTCACGACCAAGATCCCTTAGTTGTGTTGAATCAAAATCATCAGGATATGACTTAGCCAACTCCATTAAACTCTCAAATTTGAAAGCCTCAAAAGAATTCTTGGGATGGAAAGTAGCAATCTGAGTGAGCAATTGAGAGTTTGCCTCATTGAAACGATCATTGAACTCTGCAAGTTGCAAGTCAATAATTGGATTGAAGCAATCATATTTGTAATGCTGATAGTTGGTTCGGTTGGTCTTCTTTCTTGGCCTATGACGATCAATATATTCCTCATCCATATCCAACTTGGGAATGCCATGTTTTTCACAAAATGACTGGACATCTTGCAACAAAGAATCCCAACCATTATCTCTAATTTGCTGAAATTTCTGCTTGGTTAACTTCACCTCCAACATGGCCTCCAAAATATGTTTATCTTTTCGCTGCAAGGACAGTGACAAACAATTTGCATGTCCTAAAATAAGCATAATTAAATGCAAGTGGAACACAAAGTCAAAATCCTTAAGGTAATCTAGAAGACCACGAGCTTGCCGTCTCTTTGCATCATTTGGAACTTCCTTTTCGACATATTGGAGCACTTCAATAATTTCTGAAAACAGATTGCTTAGGCTCTTGAGTATTTTATAATGAGAACCCCAATGTGTGTCTCCTGCTGTTTGATGGGACTGCTCTTGATTCAACCCAGTTCCACTATGTAGCTGTCCACTTCCAATGGCTTTTCTAACTCTCTCTTGTTGCTTTTCTCGAATCATATCTTTACATTTGCAAGAAGCTCCAGCCACAGTAAGCAAAAGGGATATCATGTCAAAGAAATCACTAGCATCATCGTTCTTTTTAGCCACTACTACAATGACCAACTGTAGCTGATGAGCAAAGCAATGTATATAATGGGCTGGGTTGTTTTCTCTCACGATTAAAGCTCTTAATCCATTGAACTCACCTCTCATGTTGCTGGCCCCATCATAACCTTGTCCTCTAATTTGTTTTATGCTCAAGCCATACTTAGCAAATAAATTATCAATGTTTGATATCATACATGAAGCTGATGTCTCTTGCACACGAACAACAGCAATAAGTCTCTCCTTTATTACCCCAAGTTTGTCAACATACCGTAAGACAACTACCATTTGTTCCTTGCCAGAAACATCAGCTGACTCATCTACTAATAGGCAAAACACATCCCCACCTATTTCTTCAATGATAGATTTCACAATGATCTGCAAAAATATGGCTAACCATTAGTTTCTTTATATAAATGAGAGATCATAAATTGCAAACAAAATAGTATGCTGAAATTCTCTATTACCTCAGCAAAACAATTCGCAATATCCCTTTGAATTTCTGAGCAATCATCTTATTATTTTTGGGAGCGTTACTTCCAACTACTTTCTTTACTTTGCCATTTTCCATAGCCAAAAGTTGTACCAACTCTCGAAAGTTTCCCTTATTTGTAGATTCCTCTGTTTCATCATGGCCATGAAAAGCTAAGCCTTGATGCAAGAAGTATCAGACAGCTTTAATGGATGTCTTCAATCGAATCAAATGGTTCTCTTTAGTGATATTACTCTACTTGTTTATGGCTTCACCAATTGACTGGCCGGGCTTCAATAAATTGTCACATCTTTTCACAGCCGTGTTATGAAAACTATTACATTTGCTGCCTACATGATCTCTAAGCCTATCAGATTTGTTATACCCATCCCATCCATCTATTACAAATGCATCATTCCCACCTTGACCCTTGTTGCAATCTCTGAACAAGTAGATAAACAAAAACACTTATTCATCTTCTCACTGTACTCTAGCCAACCATACTTATTGAACCATTCATGTTGACACCGGCGTGGAAACCCGGCAATCATTGTTACTGGAAACTTAAAACCTAGTGGTGGCTTACAAGGACATCTTGTCAAATACTTTCTCCTTACATCATTTTGTAGCTGGTCACCTATGTAATCTGAAATTCTCTTTCTATCGGCTGGATCATATGGAAGCTCATCAAAATTTACCTCTTGCCGTGATATCCGTGAAGAGCGATGACTAGTATAATTTGTATTTGATGCAGTGCAGTCTCTTCTTGTTCTTGAAATATCCCCTTCATTATTCTTATTATTATCATTGGGCGGAGGTGATTTCCTTTTCAAGAACCGATCCAATTTGCTTTGATTGCTTATCCAAGGAGTCACAAGATTAATTGATTAAATATTGATGTACATAGATATTGATGTGGTCATGTGCAAGCAGCCATACTTACCTGACATAGAGAATGTCCTGTCGATCTCCAAATTCAGAGTTTGGACTTCAGAGAGCTGAGAGCAAGTGAGCAATGAGCACGTCGCGGTGCACGGCGGCCAGCGTCCAGCGAGCGTTCCGGGCATCGGTGCCGGTGCAAATGAGTGCGATCTTTCCTGTCGATCGGCGATCGCCGCCGCTCGGTGCCCTAGGTGTGGTTGCGATGGGAGCTCTAGCGTCGGAGGCATCAAGGGTCGAGACGATGATGTTTGGACTTCTAGTTTCTGCTGTGTAGACTCGTGTGCAATAGAAAATGGGCCTTCGGATTCAGGGTGGGCTTATTAGCCTGAACGAGTGAACGACTGAACGTGCACACCTTGAATGTGCCTGATGACTTGCCGATTTGTTAATGGACTGCTGAATGATGGGTCAAAACTACAGATGCTGGACAGGCTGCCAGGGTCAGACGTATGTTTCACCGGGGTCTTGTATGGTGAAATTTGGTACCTATAAGGCCTTCGCTGGAAGTCGTCTGTGTCGTCTGACACCAGCGCTTGAACGTAGCTTCGCCACATGATTGCGTATAGAGTGAATCCACTAGACATCGAGTGAATCCTAGACATCAGATGTCTGTCCTCTCATCAATATCAGTATGGCTTGGACACTCAGATAATTCAAGGGCACAACAAGGTGTAGGGAAATTGATGATGACATCATTACGTTGGATACGTATATGTTGAAGTTTGAATCATCTTCAAGTTGGACTTTGTTTGCTTCTTGGATTCCAGAAATAGTCTGCACTAAATATGACGCCACAGACACATATGGAGTCCGTTTTGGGAGTTCTTTATATGGTTGGAAAGATAATTTCATACCCTTTGCAATGACACTGGAGTCCGGTCCATATCTATTTGGAGTCATCAGCAATTGCACGTCTAAAATCTGCCAGGGTGCTGCGCCACCACTTTTGGGCCGAGGGCCCGTGTATCGTGTTGGAGCCCAATAGGGGCGCGTCCATAGGGGTAGCCATGCCCTAAAATCTACATATTCACTAGCCACAACCACATTAGGGTTTTGGATTTTGTTTGAGTTTAGTTTTTCATCGAGAAACCGAATCATTCATTATAATTGTGGTGATTAGTCCTTTTACAGTGATCCAGAGCCCCTATTCTTGTTCTTCGCAATTGTGTCGATGAGTCCTTTCATGTTCAAAGCTTGAACCTCATATCTCAGATTTGCTTAATCCTTATTCACAATTTCAGACTACATCTTTACCGTGTTCTTGCTTGTGTTCTTCGATTCGCTTGCAGGAAGATCAATCAGGCGTGCTTGGTTGATCAATCGTTGGAGCAGTGGTGTAATGGTTGTAGGTTTTGAATCCTTGCTGATTAGAAGCCTTGATCGTGATTTGAGTGTTCCACAAATCAAAATTATCTACGTGCGCAAATTCTGGGCCAACACACGTGATGTTCACGATTGGACGACACGAGGAGGGGCTCGATGTGGCGCCTCCTACGCAGGGCGGTCAGACCGGTTCGCCGAGGTGAGTCAGCGAAATTCCAATGAACGTTCGCCTGGGAGGGACCCCGTCAAGGCAAGCGTACGTAGGGTTGTTCTAGGATTGGGTGGCCACCTAGAACGCCTTCAAACATCATCAAGACGAGAGAAGAACAACAGATACGATGGTTGGAAGAGTGAGAGTTTGGAGATGACAAAAAGTAATGCAAAGTAATGAAAAGTAATGGATTGGTATGTTTTTGATCGATTGGATTCTCTCAATCGCCCATGGACCTTTATATTTATAGGGTGGGAAAGTCTTGCCTCGCAAGAAATTATTTTACAGATATAAATCTATGAAAATCCCTAACTGTACTCGGACTCTAGCTAGACCGGTCTGATCGGTCGAGCCCACCGGTTAGACTGGTTGGACTCTACCGGATCGGCTACAGTTGGTGTACCGGTCGGACTGTCTATAAAGACCGATCAGACTGGCAAGTTCAACCTGATCTAGATTGCTACCAATTCTGGGTGCCAACAGAACCGTCCGAAAAGATTCAACGCCATAATTTGTTCCATATTTTCCTCATCGTCAACAATTGTCGTGTTATTGCTATTATTGATGGTGGGAGTTGCAACAATTTGGTCAGTTTAGATTTGGCACGCCATAATTTGTTCCATATTTTCCTCATCATCAACAATTGTCGTGTTATTACTATTATTGATGGTGGGAGTTGCAACAATTTGGTCAATTCAGATTTAGTCAAGAAGCTTGGCCTGACCACAAATGCTTTGTCACAACCATATGAGATTCAATGATTTGACACAAACGGTAAGGAGAAGGTAACACATTCAGCATGCGTGCATTTTTCTGTTGGTTCTTATCATGATTATGCTGATTTTCATGTCGTGCCTATGCAAGCTTGCTCGCTTTTCTTAGGCCGTCCTTGGGAATTTGATTTAGATGCTGCACATCATGGTAGAAGTAACAAATATTCTTTCATGCACAATGGAAATAATATTGTTTTACTTCCTTTAACACATGCTGAAATTGTGAAATTTGAGAAAGAACTCCATACACATGCTTTGAATAAATCAAGATCTAATGGTATGGTTGCTGATGTTAAGAAGAAAGGACTTGCTTTATTGTCTATGCACAATGATCTTGATGCTTTTCCTGCTCGAGATGTACCATGCTATACTTTGTCCTCCTCAATGCATTTTGTTTTTTCCTAACCTTTTGCAAGCAATTGGTGATGGCATGGAGTCGAGGATGCCTTTGATCCAAGAAGGGGAGGATGATACGGGCATTGCTAGGATGGAGTCGAGGACAACTCCAATTCAAGAAGAGGATGGTGAGGACATCTCTACATCGGATACATATACATTGAGTCCGAATCGCCTTCAAGTTGGACTTTGTTTGCTTCTCGAATTCCAGAAACAGTGTGCACTAAATACGACGCCACGGACACATATGGAGTCCGTTTTGGGAGTTCTTTATATGGTTGGTAAGATAATTTCATAACCTTTGCAAGGCCACTAGAGTCAGATCCATATATGTACAGATTCTTCAACAATTGACGAAACAAGGCGACGTCCAGAATCTACCAGGGTCCTGCGCCACCACTTTTGGGCCGAGGGCCCGTGTATTGTGTTGGAGCCCAATAGGGGTGAGTCTAGAGGGGTATCCATGCCCTAAACTCTACATATTCAGTACCCACCACCACATTAGGGTTTTGAGTCTTGTTTGAGTTTAGTTTTCCATCGAGAAACTGAATCGTTCATTATAACTGTGGCGATTAGTCCTTTTACGGTGATCCGGAGCCCCTGTTCTTGTTCTTCGCAACTGTGTCGATTAGTCCTTTCATGTTCAGAGCTTGAACCTCATATCTCAGATTTGCTTAATCCTTATTGGCAATTGCAGACTGCATCTTTACCGTGTTCTTGCTTGTGCTCTTCGATTCGCTTGCAGGAAGATCAATCGGATGTGCTTGGTTGATCAATTGTTGGAGCAGCGGTGTAACGGTTGTAGGTTTCGAATCCTCGCTGATCATGGGTTGAGTGTTCCACAAATCGAACTTATCTACCTCTCGGAAGATCGCCGCGTGCGGCTCTATCAGAAATGCTCAGCTGCCCATTCATACATAGAACAAGATAAGGGTCAGTAATACTTAGGAAGGGACACATTTCAGGTACCAAGATTTCAAATTCTTCAGGCTAACCTAAATATTCTAAACTCTAAGGTAAGATAAACCATAAATTCTGCACAATATAACTCAGCCTTGCAATTTCATTATATATATTATACAACAATAGAAACAAAGAAATAATGTGAAAGAATAAAATATTAATCTGTACAATTACAAACCTTAATCAATAATGTGAGACCAAATCTGAACTAAACAAGCCTGAACCATCCAGCCCTCGAACTTGAACAAGCCAATATCCAAACAATATTTGCACTATTAAATTGCATTAAGTTTCTTGTGGCTGGATAAATTGGATAGCTTAAATAAATTAATGAACGATTCCACCAAATTACCATGCATGGAAAAGCTAGGAGTTAAAAAACAAAGCTATTGAACTAAGATAGATAAATGGAATGATTCTGCATAATTACCCAAAATCATCCGGTACCAATCTCAATCAGAAATTAGAATCATAAGAACATGCATTTCTTTTGTTCAGAAACTTGCATCAAATATCATCTCCTTAGATTGTAGAAGTTTCTGGATTTCAGAAGCTTGCATGAAGCAATCAAGCACCTTTTAGCAATATTATCCTAAATTCACGGAGAGAATTGTAAATTTCATAATAAATCAACACAAGAGAAGGAATAGTGAGTCATTAGTCAGACATGTGTAAAACCTGAATTCAGGTTAACCTCTAGGCTCTCCACATCTTTAGATGATGAGACACAGAGAACCCCAAAATAAAATGAGCTTCTATACTACAGAAGCTTCAAAATATTGCTAATCCTTGGTCTAATATTGCTATACTACAGAAGCGATGTTGTGCTCCAGATTCATCTGTTTGGAAAAACCAGAGAAGCATAATGTAACACCCCGGTGTTTAATTTCTGCTAAGCTTGCTAATCCTAGGTCTAATCTTGCTCTTAGTGATCACTAAACGAGCATCCTAGACATTTTCTTTAGTAGGGTTCTACCCTATTTTTCTTTCGAATCTAAGGGTCAAATGAATTTTTGCCCAACATCAAGGTTGTACAACTAATCCTTCACTACAACTTTTATTTTGGCCGAAATTCAAATTCTAGTTGGAAAAATTGAGTTTGGGCCATTCGAACTTTGAATCAGGAATTTTTGGGACGTTGGACATGGGACCAGTTAGACCGGTGTTGAGCCCCGGTTAGACCGGTGCTCATGGCACTGGCGGCGCACAGCGCCGACGACGCCACACATCGCCACGCCGGGGAAGCTCTCACCGTTTAAGCGGCGCTGCCACATCACGAGCGAAAACCCGTTTCACTTCTCCTTCTTCTCCCTTCTCGCGCCCGCGCGAAGCAGTGCCGCCGCTCGCTGCAGCTCGCCACCGCTCGTCGCGCCGGCCATCTCGCCACTGTTCTTCGAGCCTGCGCCCATCCTGAGGTACCCCACCACACCCCGCACCTCCAAAGCCACATCTCGAGCTCGATTTCGCCCTCCCTTGGCCAGAATCGAGGCCGCCGCCATTGGTCGCCGTAACCCTAAACCCAGGGCTCCGACCCTCCTCATCGACGTCCCATTTCCGCCCCTCCTCAACTCGATTCAAGGTAGTGGTGGATTTCCCCATACCCTAATCCACGTCCCCGACCTCTTTTTCCTCGGGTTCATGCGCCACCTTCGCCGGGAACGCCTCTTGCCGCCGAGAGTTGCCGCTTGCCGCCGCCCGCTCGTCGCCCCGCGCTTTGGGCCGAGCTCCTGCGCCACTTCCGCGGGCACGGAGGCCGCCTAACCCTGCTGGACCCTCCCCGCCCTTCCTTTGCCACCGCCCCGCCCCTCGCCGGCGGGAACGCTGCCGCCGTCAAGCCGCGTCGCGCGGCCTCTGCTCTGTTTGGCGGGCACCGCCCAGGGAAGCGGTTAGACCACTGTGAAAGACTGGTTCAACTGGTCTTCACCGGTCAGACCAGTGTAGTGAACCGGTCCACTAATCCTTTTTATGTGCTGATCTCCCAAAATTCCTAGTAATTCGTAGAAAAATCTTAAAAATGCAAAACCAGTTCCTATAGCTTCATAATTTCGTGCTCTATCTGATAGAGCCATGTAATGGCTAGATTCCATCCTTTTGCTAGATGGTTTTGTTTGCACTTGTTTAATAGTAGTTGAGACCTAGAACACCTCCTTTCGGACTTAGAGTTGAGCCTGATCTGATCAAAGCACTCTCCCGTCTCCCTTGATGGAGTCACTTCAGGCTAAAGGAAGTTAAGGACTAAAATCTCATCTCAACACCACACCATTTCATTGAACCATAGTTGAGAATGTTGTTTTCTAGTTTTGGTCACGCTTTCTTTTAGAAGTACCGCATTGCATTGCATTGCATTGCATCATTTCTTGAGTTTCATGCTTGGCATATTTTATTCGTGTAGATACTGAAACCGAAGTCGCCTACGAGCTGATTGCCAAACCGGTCCAGGAGCCACCAGCAGAAGAGCAGCCGACCGAAGAGGTCGTTGATCAAGTTCCAGGAGAAATCACTAACCCGGCTGACCTGCAAGGCAAGCCCCGGAGCATATCCCTTATTTTAAGTACTCCATGTTTTACTTAAAGTATTGTGCATTTATGTTCAAGGAGTTGATTGGAACCATAGATGCATAATCTTGGATACCCAGTGTCTTTACTAGTTCAGTTTATCGCTAGCACTGCTATGCTATGTAAACCCGGTAGAAGACGGGTGATTTCCTGTCACCCGTGAGATATAGGGTTGCTACTTCAGTAAGAGAAGTGAGAAATAATGCTATGAGAATGGAAATAGAGACTGGGTGGAGGGAAAGTTGGGCATGACCATGGAATAAAGGAAAGTTAAGTCTCCGCCTGTGTCGATTGAGGACCATACCGTTGCTGGCCGTGCTGACCAAGTTTGAACAGTACTAACCACATACCGGAAGTAGGAGGTAGTCGAAACCGGTAAGCTAATTACCTAATTGCAACGGAATCTAACTCTTCATCTGCTACACTGGCGTGGTGCGTGGGCGGATGATGTACTCATCCACGGGTTCACCGGGTGTTCGCACGTGTGGGACTCATCATCCTAGTGTTTGCGGCCGCGCGTCAGATTTCGAGGTAATTATGGGAACAGTTGCTCGGTGTGACTCGACGGGGTTGCACTTGGCATGTGAGTTAGGTCCACCTTGCAAGGTTAAATTGGATCGATTCGCCGTGACTCACGATTATGAGAACCTTGGTCACTTCGTTGCATCGTAGTGAAGAAGTGGAATGAGACTGGATTGGAAAGGTTGAGTTGTATGTTACTAAAAAATTAATGTGATCAACTATAACACCCTAATTTAAATTTCAGTATTTAATAATAAATTTAATTGGCTTTATTTAATTTTCTAGTGTTTATATGCTTAGCCTTGCATTTAATTTAATTTTCTTTCACAAGTAATTAAAATTTTTCTAGGTTTAAATTTGTTAGTGCATTCATGCTGGTGCATAAGTTTTATTTGGTTGAGTGCTTAGGGTCTGAATTCAAATTTCATTTGAGTTCAATTAGTTTGAGTGGCTTTGAAAAAGAAAAGGGAGAAGAAAATAGGAAACCCGCAAGCAGCCCAGCCCACTCCTCCTTGCTTTTCCCCCGTGAGCCCAGCACCGCGGCCCAGCTCGCCCTGCCTCCCGCTCGGCCCGCTACCGCCTTCAGCCCAGAAACCAACCCCGCGCGCGCCCTCTCTCTTGAAAGCCAGGCCCGCTTGTCAGCCGCAGCTCCCACTCGCCTATGCGTCGTCCGCTCTCTCCCTTCCCCGATCGGCCCAGCTCTCACGCCGAAGCCTAGCGCTGCAGCCCAGTTCTCTCCCCGCCTCACCAGCCAGCGTCGTGCTCGCGTGCGATTGACAGGGATGGCCCACCTATCAGCCGTGTTCCCCAGCTCCCACGCGTGCCTCCTTTCGTCTGGCTGTCTGGGCCCGCACGTCAGCACCCGCTCCCACGCCCCACCCGTCAGTTCCGCCTTCTCCGTCGCGCCGCGCAGCTCCGGCCAGGATTCTCGGCCGTGATCTCCGCACTCGGAATGCATGTCTAGGTTCAACCCCTCCTTTAAACACCCCCGTGCCTCACCTCGCCTCCGCAGCCGCCAGTAACCCTAGCACCACCCTATCCGCCGCCGCCCTTTGAGCTCAGCGCGGAGCAGAGGCCCCTGCGCCGCCATGCACCCACTGCTCCACCGCCTCCAAGCCTCCACCGACTGCCGAAGGAGCTTCGCCTCGACTCCAGGAGTCTCCCCGAGCCCACAGCCATCGACCCCGGCCCTGCATGCGCCGGAATTTCACCGGAGGGTAACTCAGGTGAAATTTGTCCGCCGTGGCAATTTCTCACCGCCGGTGTACCACCAGCCATCCTGACCGCCGTGAATCCCTCACAGGAGCCCCACGCCTCGACCCGCGATGACCAGAGGCCTAGAGGACCCCTGTAGTAGCCTCCTCGCCGAGCTCCGCGTCACCCTCACCGCCGGTCAGTATCGCCGTCGACCCTGCATGCCGTTCCAGCCGACTCGAGCCCTCAGTAAGAATTAGTGCCGCCCCCTTGTCCTTTTGCGCTAAGTTTTAGGTCGCGTAGCGCACCATAGGTGCCAGTGCACCAGCCGCCGGCACTCCTCCGCCACCGCGCCATGGCCAGGCTTCGCCTTGCTATGCCGTAGCCCCGAGCTAAACCCTATGTAGTTTGGCCTTACCGTGTAGAAGCCCCAGCAGCTGAACCCGACCCGAATCAGGGCCGGAACTGCGTTAACGCAGTTCGCCGGCGACCCCGTGCCGCCCCTCGCCGTGGCGAGGCGCGTGCGATCCCTGAGCACCCCTTCCGAGCGCCCAGGTGGATCACGCGTTCCGCGCTGATTGCCACTGACCCAAATCCTAGTCGAAATGACCCCCGGAGTGTCGAATTCGACGAACTCCGGCGAGCCCAGTGCGGCGCCGCCGCGGGAAGCCACCTCCGGCGACCCAGCGCCGCCAGACCCGCGCGCTCAATCCTCCCCGCCATCCGATCCCGAGTGGACGCGCACGATTAGAACGGCGTACCCGTTGAATTTGGACCGCGAGATCGTGATCCAACGGATCAGATCTGCCCATACCGGTTCACTGGCCTTTTTGCTAAAGAGTCCTCGGGTTTCTTTGAAATCAACCCGCGGTCCACGTTAGTTCAAAAGTAATTACAGAGAGGCCCTGTTTTTAACGCTTAGACCCCTGAGCTTTATAAAAATAGAACCCACTGTCCAGCCCCTGCGTTTTTACGCGCTGACCCCTAGATCTATGGTTTAATTACATTTAGGTCCCTATGTTTTATGCACTGACCCCTGAAAGTTCAGTTTTTCTCACAGTTTAGCCCCTGGACCTTGTTTTAAGCCTAGTTTGCACGTTTTAGCTCCGTTTTAAGTGGTTTTCGCACTCACATGATCGTTGTGACACGTAGAATAGCTTTAGTGTAGTTTTATATGCTGTTTTGATGTATTGGTGTACTGTTTCTTAGTGCTTGCTTTTGTTTGCATATATGTGTAAGTTTTCGATGATTGTTCGGCGTTGAGATCGCGAGTAGACTACGAGCTACCGGAGGAGTACCAGGAGCCACCTTCTGCAGAGACCTTTGAGCAGCAGGAGAACTTTGAGGAAGGCAAGTATAACATGAACACCACCTATCACTTTTAAATACAATTTCATACTGTATTTTAATATTGTATGCCTCTAAGGACTTTCCAAGCCACTTTATATCCTTTATATATATCCCTTGGGTTGCATTTTGGTAGTTGTGCTACGTGTCGCGCTATAACACACTTGGTCCTTTTTAATTAATTTGATTAATTGTATATGCAACTTAATTCTAAGAGTGACCCTCTGTGTTCTGTGCTTGAGTGGTTCACGTCTCGTTAAAATTGTTTTTTCTAGAAAAATGGTTTAGGGGGCCAGCACGGTGAGTGCTTGGTTGGCCACTCTCCCTAAGGACCGGTTCATAGAGTGACAACCTGGGACAACAGCGCTACCACAAGACTGGAATGGGATGGTCTTGGCTTACTAATTAGGTCATTTTGGTTCGGGAGTAACTTACCGACGGGGCAAGAGGGGGGGGGGGTGAGCTTCAATGGTCCCTGCGCTGCGAGGCTTGGTCTGTGTTATCTTGTACCCCCTCGAGGTGGGCCGCATCGTTGCGGAGCCTGAATCCTTAGCGGTTACACCTTACCAACGTGGTCCATTGTAACAGCCTCGTAGTGAGTTTGCTAGTCATCTCACCTACGGAAGTGTGATGAACAACTAGCGTAGCTCATGACTTGTGGGTAAATATGTGCAACCTCTGCAGAGTGTAAAACTGGTATACTAGCCGTGCTCACGGTTATGAGCAGCCCAGATCCTCCTTTTGATTAGTGGGGTTATGTCCTTTTGATTAAGGGGGTTCACCGGGTGGTTTGGTTTGGTTCTCAGTAGTATCATAATTTAATTTTGATTAATTACTATGTAACTGGGTTATGGTAATTTCATCAACTTATAGTAATTAGCTTTAATAAAATTTTGCCAAGATTAAAAGCTAATGCAGTTAAGTCAGCCAATCTTAGAGCCTTATAGTTTGTGTTATACTTGTTGAGTACAAGTTGTGTACTCACTCTTGCCTACTCTACTCTTTTCCTCTTGTTCTCTTTGGGGATACCCTACTACTGCTCAGTTCCCGGCGACGCGGAGGAGTTCACCCAGAGCTACCAGGAGTACGAGGACTTCTAGGTGGTCGTCTCCCAGTCGACGCCCCTGTGGCGCCCAGCTTCCGAGTTTCGTACTTGTTTTACGCTTCTACATACTCTGTATCAGACAATTGTCATTTATGCAATAAATAACATTCGTACTCGCTTTATTATATTTTTTTACGTGATATGTGCTGTGATATACTGTTCATTCTGTTGTATATACGTGTGACTTGATCCTGGCACGTATATGATTGCTCGGTTTATGTCCTTTTGTAAACCGGGTGTTACATCAACCATGTATGCTCTAGAGAACTAGACAAACCTAGTTTATAGAGGTCAACTCAATTGGCGCTAAAATATTGAAAGTAAGGATCCAATATTAGCAGTTTTTCAGCAAAATAACTCCAGAGCCAAACAGCTTTGCATGTCTAGATAATGGGCTAAGTATACCCATAGACGGGTAAGTCTTGCTGAGTATTAGAATACTCAGACTTGTTGTTGTAATATATTTTAGCAGGATGCGTTCCGGAAGACTTCGAGGAGATCTACGCCTCGTGGATCGGTCAACCACTTCCTCCGGGTTGGTCGGTCGAGTGGGTCCCGTCTTCTCCATGAAGTTCGGGCAGGTGAGCCTCACATCAGTGGGCAAGATGTGAAGCTCGTCTTTTTCTTTGACGTTGCTTATCGTATTGTATTTTGAGATCATGTTTTAAACTTTGAATTACTTTCCGCTGCGTTTGAACTCCGAAGTTTGAATTGTAAACCTGGTTTGTAAACACATTTTGTAAATTAATTTGGTACTTCTGTTATAAACTCGGGTTGTAAATGACTTTGAACGCTTTTATTGCCGGTAATCATTTGTGCTCACCTTTTGGCGAGAGTTCCTGTGTAATCGATCCTGATTACAGCAGGCGGTCTGAGTGTTCTGGTTGAGTGCAGTAATTCTGGATTAATTCTAAGTGTTAATTAGTGCACTTGATTGGTATTATTTGGACTGTTCTGTGACAGCTGGTATCAGAGCTAATTGCACTGGGGGTGATTACTGGCGTACTTAACTATGTTAAGTAAACCTTGTTTTGCAAAATTTTGGGTTTTCGAAAAGTTGACGCTAGATGCGCTAAGGAATAGAGTAGATAGTTTGTATGCCCTAATTGTGTTCTATAAGTTGGGTAGCATCTAAGTATCTATTTTATTCCAGCACTTCCAGCATTTACTTCTCGTTAAACCTTACTTTTGTGCACAACCACTGTTCTGTAAAGACGCACCTACGCTGAGGTAAGCAAGGTGAGTATTCTGGTAGTCCTTAGAATAGCCCACGTGTTTCATACGTGCGCGGGTCCCGTATGATGAGCATACGAGGAGGTGATAAGGCTCAATTCAAACGAGCCTGTCACTATCTGCCGCCTGATATGGAGTGCGGACTTCCCACCGTGTGATTGTGATCACGGGCATCTCGTAAGGCAATGTTACGAGGTGAAGACTCGTTATGCAGTTGGTCATAACCGTGTACCTTAGGACACGTGTACCCTTGGGTGTCCCGTAAGGCGATTTGTATGGGAAGTGAATACGTTGCTTCGGTAACGTATGCAGCGCTGCCCATTCAGCGTTGAACGTTTGGGTGCCATCTCTATAGTGGATGGTAATGTATGGGTGAATATGTGGGCAACTGCATATGCGTTACCCGTGTGGTGTAGGACACATGGGGGCCGTTCGTGTGTGCTGGCACAAAGGGTCCAGAAATGGATATATTATCTCTTTATATATCTTGTATCTGGATTGTCTGCAATAATACTAACCACGTTACTTGCGTTATGAAATCCTTGATCGTAGGGACGACTAGTATATATATAGGGAGAGTATGTAATTGTGCCGCCAAATCCTTTCATATACCATAATGGTACTTGTTTGGGTGAGAAACAAATAGCGCGAGCATGCATTCTGGCATCTTTAAAAATTTATTGCATGTCTGGATGGTTTAGTAGTTTATCTTATCCGCAGTTTTGTATGTTCCTTATTAAGGTTTATCGCTCTTTTATCTATAACTGTGGCTCATGTTAGCATTACCTGCCCTACAGATGGCTGACTTCACGCACGTGGTGGTGGACGCTGAGGGCTGGGCACACTCCAATGCCCTCCACACCGGCCATTTTCCTCATTTGCTGTGGGAGATGCTGATGGCTTTTGGTTATACCGAGCCCCCACAGTATACAGAACGTGAGTCAAGCCTGTTGTGTACAACGCGCTGCCACATGATAGTTAAAATTCCACCTTGCCCATCTCGTCTGGATTGGGAGTCCTGGCAGTCTACAGTGTTTGGCAGGAAGCTAGCCGACTCGTGGGAGATTGTGGCTAGAAAGGCTATTGAGGAGTTCACGGAGAAGCATCCGGCCGAGATAGTGGACACTCCCTAAAGTGTACCGCAATCTGAACTACATGATGCCGGACTACAATGCCAGGACAGCTCTCTCGTTCTGTTACTCCACAGCTTTGGCTCACATGTACGAGCAGCTTTGTGAGGAGAATGTGGAGTGCCGAAGCCATGCCCGTGAAGCTCATATTCGTCAGAATAACATGAATGACACCACAGACAGAATTAGAGCTTTAAAGGCTAAGTCTCATGCGAGGAAGCTGAGAATTCAAGAGCTGACTGCGGAGTTGGCAAACAGGACGCAGATGGTTGAGCACCTGGAGGGGCAGTTGCAGGAGGCACATGAGATGGTCAATGATGTGCAGGCTTAGGTGCAGGCCCTTGCAGACATGGCAGTGGTTGAGGCTGATGAGGACTCCGAGGAAGAAGAAGAGGAGGAGCCTGAGGAGATCCAGGGAGAGTCCGGAGTGGAGTCTGGACCTGGGACAAATCGTGAGGACGTAGCCAGAGGGCAAAATTTCTCCCCTCGTGATAGCCTAACTTTTGCGTAGTTGGTAGGATGGCTAGTGTGACGCCTTAGGCTAACCTTGGGTAGAGAAATTCTTTTGTGACTCAGAGCCTTGAGTCATGTATGATAAACCTTTGCCACTGTTAGTGTGGTGTGTTGTGGTTCCACCGGGACGGTGATGATGTAGGCAGACAGTTTCTGGCCTGTGCAACGTGGCTGCTGTTGAAAATAAATAAGTTGGTTGTGATCTTTTATCTAAAAGCTGTATATCAAAGGTTGATGCTTGGTTATGATCTGTTGATGGTATGGATGTGTCATTGTGAATGATACAAAAATTTTGTTGATGAGCCATATGTGGGGTACATGCAGCTCAAAACTTTATTTGTGCAAAGTTATTATCCATTATTTTTAAGATAGTATGGTTCACAAATTTCAATGGATAATAGGATTATAGTGAGAGTGGGATGATTTTTGTTGGAGTGATTATATTAGCTATGCACATCCTTATTTTACATGGACTAGTCCTAATAGCGGAATAGCTAACCAAGGGATGGTGCTTTTACAGATGGACGATAACAATGCTGCTAACCATTGAAATGGGGGTCAAGGAGCACAGCCACCGCCACCTCCCTCCTTGGCTCAGGCTATTGCGGCCCTTATAGCTGACCGCAATGAACAGACTGAATTGCTGAGGCAATTGGTGCAGAATAATGCTGGTAGAGGCCGACAAGCACCACCTGCAGAGACTGACTATGTCGGTTTTCTTGCCACTCAACTGCCCTTGTTTCATAATGCAAATGATCCACTGGAGGCCGATGCGTGGATTCGCACCATCGAAGATAAGTTTAGTATCCTTGACTGCTCCGAGGTGAACAAGACTGCCTTTGCAGCACAACAGTTGAGAGGTCCGGCAAAAATATGGTTGGATAACCACAAAGCTCTGCTCCCTGCCAATGCTCATCCCACCTGGGTGAATTTGTGGCAGCATTTAGAGCCCACCATATTCCCACTAGTTTGATGAGAAGAAAGATGGTAGAGTTCCTAGCATTGAAGCAAGGGAGCAATAGTGTTCTGTAGTATGCGCAGACCTTCAATCAGCTATCCCAGTATGGTGGCTTTCATGTGGATAGTGATGAAAAGAGGCAGAATTGCTTCAGGAGGGGACTGAATACAAAGCTGCAGGACAAACTAGCTCTAACTACATGTGCTAACTTTACCGAGCTAGTTAATAAGGCCATTACTCAAGAAGATGCCACAGTAGCTCATAAGGCCGACCAAAAGAGGAAGGCACCTGTTGGATCTTCCAGCAGTGCACCCCAAAGGTATAGGCTGGTGCAGACAAGGGCTCAGCAAACTTCAAGTTGCCCTATGCAGCCAGGCCGTTGGATTGCTAGGCCACCACAGTAGCAACCTGGTGTACCACATCTCCCTGCACCACAACAATGGCAGAGACCTCCAGCTTCGCAGTTTGTACGGCCCAGCAACTATCCTTGTTATAACTGCGGGCTTCCTGGGCATTTCGCGTGTGATTGTCCCATGTCATGCAGGCAAGTCAATTACAAGCCTCCTGCACCAATTTCAACTTTTAGTACCCAAGATAATAAGGAGAAGATTGTACCTACAAAGACCGGTCGCGTGAACTACACTGCACTGGAGGAGGTTACTGAGGGTACTCAAATAATGACGGGTATGTTTTCCATCAACCAATGCCCTGTTGTTGTGTTATTTGATTCTGGTGCATCGCATACATTTATCAGTGAGGCATGCATAGCATGACTCAATCTACCAGTAACACACATGGATAGACCTTATACTATTCATGCACCGGGTGCATAGTTAAGGGCCAATCAACTCGTTCGGGGTGTATCCCTTAACCTAGGTGGAAAATTTTTCTGAGCCCCTTTCATTGTTCTTCCAAATCAAGGGATAGATGTCATCTTGGGAATGGATTGGATGGAAAAACATGGTGCTATCCTTGATACTTCTTCTCGTTTTATCTGAATCCATTCTTCCGCATATGGTTCTTTGGATATCCCTCTTCCTAAACATGACCTATCAGTCAAGGCAATCTATCATCTAAAAGGGGAGGGTGTAGCAGAAATTTCTATAGTTTGTGAGTATCCTGATGTGTTTCCAGAGGAATTACCTGGTATGCCTCCAGACCGGGATATTGAGTTCGTTATTGAATTACAACCTAGTACTGCACCAATATCTCGACGACCCTACAGAATGACTCCTAGTGAATTGGCTGAATTGAAAATCTAGTTGCAAGAGCTGCAAGATAAAGGTTTTATTCGACCAAGTACCTCACCTTGGGGTTGTCCGTCTTTGTTTGTAAAGAAGAAGGATCATGGGTTGAGATTATGTGCGGATTATCGACCCTTGAATGCGGTCACAATCAAGAATAAGTATCCTCTCCCTCGTATCGATCTTCTTTTTGATCAATTAGCTGGTGCTAAGGTATTCTCAAAGATAGATCTTCGATCTGGCTATCATCAAATAAAAATCAGGCCATCGGATATACCAAAGACGACATTTTCCACTCGTTATGGTCTATATGAATATTTGGTTATGTCCTTTGGATTAACCAATGCTCCGGCTTATTTCATGTACCTCATGAATTCGGTATTCATGCCAGAGCTGGATAAGTTTGTGGTGGTATTCATTGATGATATCCTAATTTATTCCAAGACAGAAGAAGAACATGCTCAGCACCTCCATATAGTACTTCAGTGTCTCAGAGAACATCAGTTATATGCCAAATTCAGCAAGTGTGAATTTTGGCTAAAAGAAGTTCCATTTCTAGGCCATGTCACCACGCCAAAGGGTATTTCCGTTGATCCCAGTAAAGTACAGGATGTACTGGATTGGAAAGCTCCAACTTCAGTGCCTGAAATTTGGAGTTTCCTGGGTTTATCGGGATATTATCGTCGGTTCATACCTAAATTTTCCCGAATTGCTAAACCTATGACCGAACTTCTCAAGAAAGGTACCAAATTCCACTGGAGTGATCGATGTGAGGAAGCTTTCCAGAAGTTGAGAACTCTACTTACTTCAGCACCAATCTTAGCTCAACCCAATACTACAAAGCCATTCGATGTCTATTGTGATGCTTCAGGCACCAGGATTGGCTGTGTTTTGATGCAAGAAAATCGAGTGATTGCTTATGCTTCTCGATCACTCAAGCATCATGAATAGAATTATCCTACACATGATCTTGAATTAGCAGTTGTAGTCCATGCTCTGCAGATCTGGCGACATTATCTTCTGGGCACAAAGTGTAACATTTATACTGATCACAAGAGTCTCAAGTATCTCTTTACTCAAGCTAATCTGAACATGCGCCAATGGAGATGGCTTGAATTGATTAAAGATTATGAGCTAGAAGTGCATTATCATCCAGGGAAGGCAAATGTAGTTGCGGATGCGTTAAGTCGCAAGGCTCACTGTCATTGCCTTTCTGCTATACCTTTGAGTGAGTCTCTTTGCTTTGAAATGGAGAAGCTAAATTTGAGTATTGTACCACATGGCACATTAGCCCATATAGAACTCACTCCTACTCTTTGTGATCTGATTATCGAAGCACAAAAGAAAGACAAAGGGATAAAAGAAATTGAGAGAAGAATAAAGCAGAAGATCCAAGAGTACAATGTTTTCATCAGGATAGCGAGGGTGTAATATGGTTTGAGGACCGCCTAGTGGTGCCTAAGGATTTCGAGCTCAGAAAGCAAATTTTAGATGAAGCTCATCTCTCACGACTATCGATACATCCTGGCAGTAATAAGATGTACCAAGACCTAAAACAGAGGTTTTGGTGGACTAGAATGAAAATAGAGATTGCTAAATATGTATCTGAATGCGACATATGTCGAAGAGTTAAAGCCAGTCATCTTAAGCCAGCTGGAACTCTGCAACCTTTGAGTATTCCTGAATGGAAATGGGAAGACATCAGCATGGATTTCATTGTTGGTTTACCCCGAACTCAGAAGGGTTATGATTCCATCTGGGTCATTGTAGACCGCCTCACCAAATCTGCACATTTCCTTCCAGTTAAGCCAAAATACTTGACCAAACAGTATGGTGAGTTGTATATGGATCGCATCCTATGTTTACATGGTGTGCCAAAGACTATCATATCAGATCGAGGGACCCAATTTATTGCTCGCTTTTGGGAACAATTGCATACTTGCTTCGGAACTCGATTGATCCGCAGCTCAGCCTATCACCCTCAAACAGATGGCCAAACAGAGAGAATCAATCAGATTTTAGAAGATATGCTCCGCGCATGTGTCTTAGCCTATCCATAGAAATGGGATCAATGTTTGCCATTAGCGGAATTTTCTTATAACAATAGCTATCAAGAAAGCATCAAAATGGCATCATTCGAAGCTTTATATGGTCGTCGATGCCGTACTCCTCTGAATTGGTCCGAAGTTGGAGAGAGGACTATTTTTGGACCTGACATGGTTAAAGAAGCCGAAGAACAAGTTCATCTTATTCAAGAGAACTTGAAGATTGCACAGTCCCGTTACAAGAGTTATGCGGATAAGCGGCGTGACCCACTTGTTTTTGAAATCGGTGACCACGTCTATTTAAGGGTATCGCCTTGGAAGGGTATTCAGCGATTTGGGATAAAAGGAAAGCTAGCTCCCAGCTACGTTGGTCCATACCCAATTGTAGAAAGATGTGGTCCAGTAGCTTATCGGTTGGATCTTCCTGAAAAATTTTCGGCGATTCATAATATTTTCCATGTGTCACAACTGAAGAAATGTTTGAGAATTCCAACTGAAGCTATTGACAGTGACACCATTCAGTTAGAATCTGATCTCACTTATTCTGAACATCCTAACAAGATACTTGATCGCAAGGATCGGATTACTCGTCGTACTACCATCAAATTTTATAAGGTTTAGTGGAGTCATCACTCTGAGGATGAAGCGACTTGGGAAAAAGAAGTTTCTAAAGTCCAAGTATCCAGAATTCTTAAACTCATATCAAGGTACTCCACATTTGAGCTTTCCACCTTAATTCTGTCATTCTGAATCTCGGGACGAGATTCTTTTAGGGGGAAGGCTGTAACACCCCGGTGTTTAATTTTTGCTTAGCTTGCTAATCCTAGGTCTAATCTTGCTCTTAGCGATCACTAAACGAGCATCCTAGACAGTTTCTTTAGTAGGGTTCTACCCTATTTTTCTTTCGAATCTAAGGCTCAAATGAATTTTTGCCCAACATCAAGGTTGTAGAACTAATCCTTCACTACAACTTTTATTTTGGCCGAAATTCAAATTCTAGTTGGAAAAATTGAGTTTGGGCCATTCGAACTTCGAATCAGGAATTTTTGGGATGTTGGACATGGGACCGGTTAGACCGGTGTTGAGCCCCAGTTAGACCGATGCTCATGGCGCTGGCGGCGCACAGCGCCAGCGACGCCACGCGTCGCCGCGCCGGGGAAGCTCTCACCGTTTAAGCTGCGCCGCCACATCACGAGCGAAAACCCGTTTTGCTTCTCCTTCTCCCTTCTCGCGCCCGCGCGAAGCCGGCTGGTGAAGCAGAGCCGCTGCTCGCCGCCGCTCGCCGCCGCTCATCGCGTCGGCTGTCTCGCCACCGTTCTTCGAGCCCGCGCCCTTCCCGAGCTACCCCACCTCGCCCCGCACCTCCAAAGCCACATCCCGAGCTCGATTTCGCCCTCCGTTGGCCGGAATCGAGGCCGCCGCCGTCGGTCGCCGTGACCCTAAACCCAGGGCTCCGCCCCTCCTTGTCGACATCCCATTTCCGCCCTCCTCAACTCGATTCAAGGTAGTGGTGTACTTCCCCATACCCTAATCCACGGGTTCATGCGCCACCTTCGCCAGGAACGCCTCTCGCCGCCGTGCGCTGCTGCTTGCCGCCGCCCGCTCATCACCCCGCGCTCTGGGCCGAGCTCCTACGCCACTTCCACGCGCACGGAGGCCACCTAACCCTGCTGGACCCTCCCCGCCCTTCCTTTGCCGCCGCCCCGCCCCTCGCCGGCGGGAACGCTACCGCCGTCAAGTCGCGCCGCATGGCCTCTGCTCTATTTGGCGGGCGCCGCCCAGGGAAGCGGTTAGACCGCTGTGAAAGACCGGTTCAACCAGTCTTCACCGGTAAGACCGGTGTAGTGAACTGGTTGAATCGGTCCACTAATCCTTTTTATGTGCTGATCTCCCAAAATTCCTAGTCATGCGTAGAAAAAATCCTAAAAATGCAAAACCAGTTCCTATAGCTTCATAATTTCGTGCTCTATCTGATAGAGCCATGTAATAGCTAGATTCCATCCTTTTGCTAGATGGTTTCATTTGCACTTGTTTAATAGTAGTTGAGACCTAGAACACCTCCTTTCAGACTTAGAGTTGAGACTGATCTGATCAATGCACTCTCCCGTCTCCCTTGATGGAGACACTTCAGGCTAAAGGAAGTTAAGGACTAAAATCTCATCTCAACACCACACCATTTCGTTGAACCATAGCTGAGAATGTTGTTTTCTAGTTTTGGTCACGCTTTCTTTTAGAAGTATCGCATTGCATTGCATCATTTCTTGAGTTTCATGCTTGGCATATTTTATTCGTGTAGATGCTGAAACCGAAGTCGCATACGAGCTGATTGCCAAGCTAGTCCAGGAGCCACCAGCAGAAGAGCAGCCGACCGAAGAGGTCGTTGATCAAGTTCCAGGAGAAATCACTAACCCCGCTGACCTGCAAGGCAAGCCCCGGAGCATATCCCTTATTTTAAGTACTCCATGTTTTACTTAAAGTATTGTGCATTTACATTCAAAGAGTTGATTGGAACCATAGATGCATAATCTTGGATACCCAGTGTCTTTACTAGTTCAGTTTATCGCTAGCACTGCTATGCTAAGTAAACCCGGTAGAAGACGGGTGATTTCCTGTCACCCGCGAGATATGGGGTTGCTACTTCAGTAAGAGAAGTGAGAAATAATGCTATGAGAATGGAAATAGAGACCGGGCGGAGGGAAAGTTGGGCATGACCATGGAATAAAGGAAAGTTAAGTCTCCGCCTGTGTCGATTGAGGACCGTCCCATTGCTGGCCGTGCTGACCAAGTTTGAACAGTACTAACCACATACCAGAAGTAGGAGGTAGTCGAAACCGGTAAGCTAATTACCTAATTGCAACGGAATCTGACTCTCCATCCGCTACACTTGCCTGGTGCGAGGGCGGATGATGTAGTCGTCCACGGGTTCACCGGGTGTTCGCACGTGTGGGACTCATCATCCGAGTGTTTGCGGCTGCGCGTCAGATTTCGAGGTAATTATGGGAACAGTTGCTCGGTGTGACTCGACGGGGTTGCACTTGGCGTGTGAGTTAGGTCCACCTTGCAAGATTAAATCGGATCGATTCGCCGTGACTCGCGGTTAGGAGAACCTTGGTCACTTCGTCGCTTCGTAGTAAAGAAGTGGAATGAGATTGGATTGGAAAGGTTGAGTTGTATGTTACTAAAAAATTAATGTGATCAACCATGTATACTCTAGAGAACTAGAGAAACCTAGTTTATAGCGGTCAACTCAATTGGCGCTAAAATATTGAAAGTAAGGATCCAATATTAGCAGTTTTTCAGCAAAATAACTCCAGAGCCAAACAGCTTTGCATGTCTAATTAATGGGCTAAGTATACCCACAGACGGGTAAGTCTTGCTGAGTATTAGAGTACTCGGACTTGTTGTTGTAATATATTTTAGCAGGATGCGTTTCGGAGGATTTCGAGGAGATCTGAGCCTCGTGGATCGGTCAACCACTTCCTCCGGGTTGGTCGGTCGAGTGGGTCCCGTCTTCTCCATGAAGTTCGGGCAGGTGAGCCTCACATCAGTGGGCAAGATGTGAAGCTCGTCTTTTTCTTCGACGTTGCTTATCGTATTGTATTTTGAGATCATGTTTTAAACTTTGAATTATTTTCCGCTGCGTTTGAACTCCGAAGTTTGAATTGTAAACCTAGTTTGTAAACACTTTTTGTAAATTAATTTGGTACTTCTGTTATAAACTCGGGTTGTAAATGGCTTTGAATGCTTTTGTTGCTGGTAATCATCTGTGCTCGTCTTTTGGCGAGAGTTCCTGTGTAATCGATCCTGGTTACAGCAGGCGATCTGAGTGTACTGGTTGAGTGCAGTAATTCTGGATTAAGTCTAAGTGTTAATTAGTGCACTTGATTGGTATTATTTGGACTGTTCTGTGACACATAACATATTTGCACTAAGCACAAAGACAAAATGTGTTTTCCATCATATGGCATAGCGCACGTTTCTGCATTCAAAAACTTGTAAATCAATCAACTGAAACTATATATACAGATAAGGGAGGAAATGTAGATAAAAACTGCAGGTACTGCATAATGTAGCAGACAAGTCAAATTCAAACTTCAAGGAATTCTAACCATCATAAACTCACTATAGGAATGAACTGATTTTGATATTTGACCTTGGCAGAACCTTCATGAGAAGAATCTAGGAGCTAACCCTAAGTCTCAAAACTGAATCGAAAAATGAGACAGGGGACATATCATACTAAATATAAGTTATTGGTTTGAAGCCATTAATAAAATTCTACTGCCACTTGAAGCATATTATTCAATTCTAGCAGGAGTCTGAAAAAATACTGGGCTCCAGTTATGATTACAAAAGTGTTGTTCAAAGGGGACAATGAAAATATGCAAGACATCATTCATGAAAGCATATAAAGACATATACTGGTGAATCAGAAGATGATCCATATAATGGTCGTAATAGAAGCTCCAAGTAGAAAAATGCACAACAGGTGATAAGCAAGCTAATCTAACAGAAACATGCTGGTTGTGAACATGACCAAGTCCAGTCAAAACTTATAAATAAACAATTAGAAACTACTCAAACAATTTGGCCGACATGGAAACATGCCAGATTATTAAAACTTATAAAACAACGTACAGTTGCCAACTGCTAGAAAAAATTAGCAGAGATGCTTGGTTGCCTATAAACTTCTATCACGAGCAAACCACCTGACTCATTGCACGTAGAAGAACCATGATGGCTGTTCAGGATAATTGCAACCTTTTGATGTTACCTTTGTCCGCCTCCTCATTCAGTAAACCATAAAAGTTTGTGCTGCACTAATGCCAAAACCTATGGCAGGAAAGTAGTAAAATAAACAATTGTCAAATACGATACAAATGCTAGTGAGCAGCTTGGCTGTACCTGACTATAATGATTTCCCCTTCTTAATTCTTGAGTTGACAGTCTTTTTCCCTAAAAATTTCTACAGTACCCCACCTACTTCTTGTGTTCTCACCCTTTGTCCCTGAAAACTATGAGAAAAGAGATGTTTGATTCATGAATTTTGGGTGGTGTTCAAGATAATTGCAACATTTTACCGGTATCTTGTCCACCTCACCATGCACTAAAACATGAAAGTATGTGATGATGCATTCATGCACTCACCAGTATCGACATACCCATCTTTGAACATAAACCAGAGTACACAAGAGAAAGCTACCACAAAGACCTGGTTGTTAGAGGATAAGTGAGATTATGTTTATATCACAATGGTGGTGAGATACAGGAGCAGTATAAGGATATGAGGGATTGTATATTTGCACAACCTCGAAGCTAAGGTGGCATGATGTTGACATGTACGGTTCAGAATTCAAATCAACGGGACTGTACTGTGATCTCATTTTCAGAATTCAGAGGGAAGTGGCTTGAAAAATCTGCATAACCTTTTTTTTTTGTACAATAAAGCGAAGAGAAAAGCCAGCTTCATGATGAAGAAAGTAACAGTGAAGGAGATATTTTTTTTTCTAAGTGAGCAGGCAGCCAGAAGAAACAGCTTGAAAAGTCAGAAAAATATTTTTCTGAAAGCAAGAAAGAAGAATATTAGGGATCAAAAAAAGAACACAGAAAAATCTGCTACAATAAATCTAATAGATTGCATATACGGCAACCAGCAAGGGTGCAGACAAATATTCACCAACACTTGTGGAAGTGGTTAGTAATAAATCCCTACCACTAGATTGATGTTCATCTTTTATGTATTTATGCAGGAATTGACGGCCTAAATATAGTACTTAAGCGCCGTCAGCAACACCCCCATTCTTAGCCTTTGTTCATCCTCGAGTGAAGGAGAAAGGACTAAGGTAGAATATCACTTCCAAAGATATAACGCAGGCATAAGAGATATTCCAAGCCATATCTTGCACTGTGAACTTTGAAGTGTCTATCATACTATCTTGGGTAGTTGAGGCATGGAATGGTCTTTAATCAAATCATTTCTAATCCTCATGTCAAGTAGTTTGGGATTTTATAATAAGTTTTCAAAACAAACCTTGCTTAGCTCCTCATTGATTCTCTCAGATCGTTCAATGTGTATATATCCTTATCAAGGTATTTGACTTGGATTTTCTTTATATTACTTCTAGTGATGGCTTTATATGGACCTCAAGGTAGGGTATGAATGTTAAGGCATACTTGTATCACATATTTTACAAAGTCAAAAATCCGGATCCAAAGAGAAGAACAAGTCATACAGTCAGATCAAGATGTGCACGTGTATGAATTATGGTGGATGAAATGGAAACTCCTTTCTTTTGTATGATCTCTCTCTGTAAATTCTTTTGAGAGCATGACTATCTTTTTTCTTTTTTTTCTTGGACCTCCATGTGTCCATATTTTTTATCGATAGCCTGTGCCTCTTTTTTTAATAAAAACTGGAGAGAGACCAACACATATTGTGGAGCATTTATTTTGTGGAATGGATGGATGGTACAATACTAACTTCTCATAGAAGCATAGCAAGGGGTATATGAAAATATAATTTGATGTTACCCATTACCAAATGCTTATTTGGAAATATAATTAAAGACATAAGTCACAGAATACAATACCAGGATATTAGAATATCATAATCTCTAAATGTATGGCGTCACAATATCTCCAGCAGACATGCTACTTATTTATCTTCTAATATCTAATCCATGGAATCAGGATGTATGGAATGTATCCTCTTGTGGATACTTATTCGATGTCTGGGTTTGATATTTGGTTATATATATACATCTCCAGCAGACATCCAATTCTTTCTATATATCTATATGATATGAACAATATGATGTACTTAAATACTTAGCCTCTTGTGGATACTTATTCGATGTCTGGGTTTGATATTTGGTTATATATATACATCTCCAGCAGACATCCAATTCTTTCTATATATATCTATATGAGATGAACAATATGATATAGTTAAATACTTAGCTTGTTGTTGGGTTCCTTGTGGATAGAATTCGATATCTGTTTATACGATATAATATAGTTGTACATCTCTAGCAGATATAGTATACATATCTGTGTCAACTTTACGATTATGGCATCCCCTACTGATTCGAGCCTATATAAGCCCAACCATCCCACCGAAAAAACTCACACCAGGAGCAGTGGAGCACACATCACGTCTACCACCAACACAAGCTATATATCCATGGCGAAACTACTCCTAGGTTTGCTCCTTGTCCTTTCTGTTGCGGGGACAATGTCGGCCGGGGACTGCGACGGGGACCGGGAGGACATGATCCAGGAGTGCAAGAAGTATGAGATGTTCCCAGTGGAGCCCAAGATCCCGCCGTCGGCAGCGTGCTGCACTGTGTGGCAGAAGGCGGACATCCCGTGCCTCTGCAAAAAGGTCACCAAAGAGGTAGAGAAGGTGTGGTGCATGGAGAAGGTCCTCTACGTCTCCAACTACTGCAAGAGGCCCTTCAAGCCTGGGTACAAGTGCGGGAGTAAGTGAAACACTACTCTGCACATATATACATATATATAACTATATATGCTTTTTATGAAGTATATGTAAGATTAATTTTGTATGGTTTTGCAGGTTTTACGGTTCCTCCCCTTGGCCAGTAAATGGATCTAGTGATAAAGTATATATATTGCTTGTGAGACTGTGTTGAGAATAATGTATTGTGTACTTTATATGTAAAAAAACTGGGAACAATATGAATATATGTGTGGAAGAACATGGTCTGCAGTAATAATTTTAATATAAATTAAAGAACAATGATTTTTCTCCCTTTTCACCTCAAAAGAACAATCGTTTTGGGTATGTGACAATTTTCTCCGCCTATTAGTATCTCAAAGAAAATATGGAAAGATTATACTGGCTCTGTTCCAAATTGTGGATCATTTTATTTTTTAATTAAATATATAATTTTTGCTATGCACATAGATATAGATATATATTAGCTAAAGATTTCGTACCAGCCAGCCGTATATTAGTGGTCCACATGGCCGCCTCCATCTGGCCAGTTCTCAACCCACGCACTCACACCGAGCATCATTGTGCTGGCAGCTGCTGGGCCCACAACCACATGACGGCACCCAACCTTATCTTCTCTATGCGGTTGCCATTCATCTTTCTCTCCCTCCTCTCTCTCCCTCGTTCCTCCTCTTCCTGGTCCTTTCTCACCTCTCTCTCCCCCTTCCCTCTTGTAGCGCCACCGCTAGGTTGGGTAGTACCAGACGGTGACGCCCGCAGGTGCCAGGTGTGTTCAGGTATTTCATAAACCATGGATAAATCTGCAAGTGCATGGAATACCGCTGTAGCATTTTACCCGAAAGTATTCCGGGGTGTCATTTATATTTTCGCATGGAAGGCGGCGGCTAAAGTGTATAGGCAGGTTGTTGAAATAATCTTGATTGGATATTTTATTGGATCAACAGGGGTAAGATAAATGGTATGATAAGATAGTGTGACACACAAGTCTCAACATAGCTCAAACTAAAATAAAGGTAGAGAGAAAGGAAGAAGTTAGTAGCTCGGGTTTTATAGTAGCTCGGGTTTTATCTACTTTAGTTAATTATACAGTTCATATACTACTATAATACTATATTCATGAGTAGGTTAGCTCTAGTTTAACGGAGTATTACCAGGAGACCGTTACTGACTTGGCAGAATGAATCTGACCAAACCATACGGCTCTTTATGGACCTCCTACCCTCCTAACCGAACAAGGAGAATTGCTAGGGCACAGACAGGGCTGTCACCACCTGCCGGCTACGTCTACAAACCGTGGGAAAGAGTGACACCTAGCAACACTTAATTAACCCAGACACCACGTCTGCGCTTATAAGCAATATTCTAGTATCTCGCACAGAGCTCCCATCCTTCGGATGGATAGACATCATACTAGAGCAATCATACGAATACTGGGCGTACTGATGTTCTAAAGTTGTGTGACTAAACATGTCAAGCATAGCATAAGTATATAAACTAATATGAAACATACATCTAACACCGTAGAATATAAGTCATGCAAATATGAATAACTCGAAGATTGGTCTGTTACAAATAACCAAGAATTACAAAGGAGAACTAGAGACGAACTCATACCGAAAATCCTGAGCAATCTCGCACTACGTGAAAGAGGGTTATTGGTAGCGGGTGTAGAACCACATTGGTAACGGGCATAGCATGTGTTACCAATGTTGGGTTACTAATGACCCATCATCGGTAACGGGGAAATGCCCGTTACCGATAACAGTCATTGGTGCCGGTGCGAATGGCGGCCGGGAACGGAGCGACGACGCGGCCGGAGACGTGGATCGGCAGCCGGGACGGCGCAGACGGCTGATGGGCGAAGACAGAGTGGCGGCTTGGCACTGGGGACGGGGACAGGAAGCGGCCGGGGACGGAGCGGCGGGTACGACAAACGGGGCGGGGGACGCGATGTTTTTTGACGGGTGGGGGCGACGTACGATGCGAGACATACGATGCAAGGGGCAACATACGAAGGGGGCATGACGAAGGGAAAAAAGTGACCTTAGTCTCTTTTTAGTAGTATAGAGATCGCAGGAAAGGTGTTATACATCATTCATGGAGAAGTTCATTGGAGATGTAATCTCTGTGAACTCATGGGTGGTGGTGGATCGGAATGCCGTGACCAGCCAAGGTTCGGGAACAACAATTGAGTTTGCTCTAGCTTTGGTTGAGAAATTTCGATATTTGACATCGAATACGCATGCCTCACCTGTTTTGACATTAAATTCGCAAGCTTTTCAAAATATGGCACTGAGCGTGCGAATTCTTTCAGACGGGGGATTTAATGTCAAAACAAAATTAGTAAAATCGAGAAAAAGAGCCGAAATCCCCCGTTTTGAAAGAATTCGCACACTCAGTGTCATATTTTGAAAGGCTTGCAAATTTAATGTCAAAACAAGTGAGGCATGCGTATTTGATGTCAAATATGGAAATTTCTCGGCTTTTGGTGGCAGGGGTGGATCCACCAGGGGGCTGAAGGGGCTCCAGCCCTCCTACTTCCATGAAGTCAATGGATCCCCCTAAGCCCCTCCTATAATTTAAGGAAGAAAGGGAAGATGACAAAGAGAAGATGGAGGAGGTTGCTGGGCCTTTGCTAAGCTATGAGCCATAAAACTATTCTATTTCTCTTTGCTGTGTTAAGAAAATGACGGTTCCAAATCGCTGAATTTTGTTAATTTACACTTACAATAAATTTGGATCAAGCAGTAGTGTTAGTCCTGTCAGGCTTAGTGACACCTTTTTTTCCCACTCTCCTAAAACAACTATGTATAAATACTAGTGGAGGTGCACGTGCCACATACACGTGTTTAAAAAAATTATATTTAAAAATATCACATGTTTATAAAGAATAATTATATTTAAAATAACATGAGACTCAAAATTAATATAATAAAACAAAGTTGGATTACATTGAATGACTGCTAAAACAACTAAATTCCGCTAAAACAACTAAATTATTTATTGTTAGAAACGTAGCAATCCACTCCATTCTCATCCAGGGTCTCGTACAAAGATATTCTTACAAGAAATTCATTAACCATCAAATTATATTAACAGCAGTTGGGCTGGAAGAAAGTTTTTTTTTTAGACGAATGAAGGAATATATTAGACCATAGTTGAGTACATCATCAGGTTACAAGCACGCTGGAATACAACATGATCATCTAAAAGTCTTGTATAGTCTAAATTCTCAACTTCAGACCTATATGACGCTTCGCATAGAAGGCCGCACAGGCAAACACTCGGCGTGCACAGGCAAACACCCAGCAACAAACATGAGAACAGAAGCCCAAAGAATGGCGGCCAACACTCCTGCAGGCGAAGTGGAGAAACTCCTTTTTTGTGTCTTCCGTCTTCTTCTTTCTGCCACCGAAGAAAAAGGAAGACACCAAGCAAATCTGCCATCACCGAAACCGGTGACCTGAAACAGTACATCCCCGCACATTTACAGAAAGCACCCTAGAGAAAAAGGAAATTACAAGCTGCAATCCCCAACCACCAGACGCTTCCCAAAGCCGCCGGAGCTCCTCGCCGCCGGCCTTCCGTCCGTCGGAGAAGACGACTCACAGCAAGGCAAGGTCCACCACCAATCCTCCTAAGGGGCGTGAAATTTTGTTGCCACAAGAGCCGGCTCCCGGCACCCAAGCCGAAGCACATCGTGGACGATGAAAGAACATCGGCCGCCATCTTGAGAAGAAGAGGTGAGGAAGAGAGGTCCACCACCGCAACAACAACAACATAGCCTTTTTTCCCAAGCAAATTGGGGTAGGCTAGAGATGAAACCCGAAAGAAATAAATTCAAGGTTCAGGCACATTGATAGCTAGTCTCCAAGCGCTCCTATCCAAAGCTATCTCTTTAGAGATATTCCAATCCTTAAGGTCTCTCATAACCGACTCATCCCACGTCAGTTTAGGTCTACCTCTACCCCTCTAATGTTGTAGTACTAATGGAAGCTAGGTGGCCTGTGTACCCATTCCTAAATTAATTGCCTCCAATCCTGAACAATGGTAGACTAATCTGCATCTCTAAATTTGATTCAAGCAAGCATACCAAGCAACTACGCACACCTAGCAAAGAAACAAATGTATAGCTCGTGTTGAATTGACCGATGCGAACTTGCATTTGTAATATGTCTATAGCAGATCAAGTGTGGCACGGACATAAAAGTTCAGAGTTCACACATGAAGGGCTTAGTGCCACAGAACAGCAATGTTGCAACCTATATCGGTGGGCTAGCAATCTAGGACTACAATAATGCCATGTGTCGTCTAAACCATAACGATTTACACAACAAGCACTGGACTAATACTTTGAGGATCATAATTAGCGTTCAACTCACTTGACTGCCTGCAACAGGAAAGCCCCATGACTGCATTAAACAGACGCCATCATCCAATCCATGCTTGACTTCTCTCATAGTTGGCAGAAGTGGAAGTTTGGCTCCTTATCCACTCTGTTGACAATAAAATATTGCATATGCTCGAAAACAGCAAATATTATCATAATAATATTGTTGGGAATCCTAACCGGCTTTTCATCAAGCACATGGTGAGCATGCGGGGAGCAGAGCGCGAGGATGGAATGAACTGAGTAGAATGAGCTGCAGCTTACTTACATCTTACCGACGAAATGGCAAGCGTCTTCAGCAAACCTCATTTAGACGAGAACCAATCGCCTCTCGTCGACGCTTCGTTCTCCTTCCTCACTGAATCGCCTGAGATCCAGAAGATCGACCTTCTAGGCTCCTGCAATGGGCTCGTCCTCTTTGGGTACGGAGGAGTTGCAAAGCATACATATGACTCGGAACTGAAGAGGCAAAGCATTGCCCGTACGAAGCCTACAGACGAAACAAATACAACAAGAGATGACAGAGTGAAAAGGAGGAAATCTTGGTGAGCATCTAACCTGGTGATACCCCTGTACCGGGAGATCCTCTGCCCAATCGTGTCAATGGACATGGGGCGTACCGGCTGCTTCTGGCCTTCCTTGCCGATGGCACCATAAAGACGGTACCTTCTCCACCCGCGATTAGGACTGGCACGAATCTCTTCGCATCTATATGAATCGTCGATGACGGTGGGTACGTCCACCATAGGACACTCGAGGATTTGGTATCCTATGGCGGACGTACCCACCCTTGGGGATCCCCGTCAACTTGAGTTCTGAGATTCGTGCAAAGGAAACGCTGTGACCTGCCCTGGGGCAAGGTTAAGTTAACCTTGGTGCTTAGCCACAATGTCGTCCGGATGAGTTCACACCTGATAGCAGACATAGTGAGGAAACAAACAGTGAAAAGATATCACAGCATTTATTGCATAGCAGAACTATGGGATAATAAAATACTACTGTGCTTCTTCTCAAACGCTCAACTCCCCCGAAACTTTCCGTCGCAAGCGCGCAAGGCTGACCACAGCGGAGGGAGCAAGAGCAAATTTGCTTCCTCTTCGTTTTCCACGCCCTTTCTATCTACAGTGTCAAACAGTACATCTGTAGTGTCAAATAGTGTATTTGCTCCTTCATTTGCTCCCTCCACTGTGGACGGTTTAAAGCAGCGCCCTGCAAATCCGTACAGGCTACCTAGGATTACCAAAAAAACTAGAAAAATTGATTTCAGATCAGTTCGCTGTGAAGAATAGAAGCGCGACGCCATCGCCTCGCGAGGAGGTAAGAGCACTGTACTTCTTCACGAACTCTGTTCTCCGCCCAAATAGATTTCGGTTGGGGCAAACCGCCCTCCATAATGATTCTCTGTGTTATTCCGCATAAAACATGAAATTAATATGGTTACCAATCCAGATCGACTGGTAATTCCTTGAAAGCGCGCGACTAAGGCACAAATTTGTTAGGCTTCTGCAGTAATGAGGAACGATGCTGCACGGAATCGTGGATCTGGAAGTCGCCGAAATGCTGCAGACCAGGTCAATGAGGCTCTCGAGGTTAGTCATATTTGTACCTGTAGTTGAAATTAAAAAAATATGTATATCCATCATATTGATTGATAGAGTAGAAGATGAAAGATGGGCTGGACTTGGGGAGTATGTTGGATAAGGGAGTGTTTATCTTACATTCATGTGCCTTTAAATGTGGGAGCTTACAAAAATATTATGCTTCTCTTACTGTGACGAGTCTTTCAAGTAAAATATAATGTGTAGCAAATCGAGTTTACTCGAGACAAGGGTTGCTAGCAACATCCACATATACTGCCACCATGAAACGCCTCGAAACAAAGTATATGATGTGTAAAATCCCCAAGGGCATAAAAGAATTTAACAATAATCCAACTAGAGTACATACTTATCAGCTATATACTTCAACTGCCTACAACCAATACAACCTGTTAGTTATATTTGTGGCGAAAGTAGTTCATGCCGCATGATCAACTAAGTTCCATATGCATTCAGACTGATCAGTTAAACAATTGAAAATCACAGCTCTTCCCTGTACAAAGATGTCAAACAGATACCACTGAGGTTCGCCACCCAGCCGTGAAAGACGACTACATTGTCAGTTCAACAAGATCATCAATTAAACAAGTGTACGATGTGATATCATCATTCACCGAACAAAAAAGGGATTTGGTCAGATCAATCGGTTTCGGAGGGATTCTGTTATTCCCTCCGCTGAAGAATATCAATCGCAGATTTGCAGTGTGGCTAATGAGCAGAGTAGATCCTCTGTCACAGACAATTGTAGTTAATAACTGTAAGAGAATCAAGTTTAACAAAACGGACGTGGAGAAAGTATTCGGAATACCTTGCCATGGTAAGGTTGTATCGGATTGTAACATGCCACGAAAGGTTATAATTCCTACGGTCAAAAAGTCTTACCCGGGAACAGACGCAAGGGAGAATCGAAGTATAAAGGCAGCACAAGAAGTAGTCGAGAAGCAGTGTAGTGGCACTATGACAGATACAGAACAGGATGCATTTAAAGTTGCATTTGTAATATATCTAATGTCAACTTTACTAGCTCCTGGATCAAAGTATGACTATGTCTCTTTGGAATATTGGGGCGCTCTGGTTGAGCCAGCAAGCATCAAAGATTTCGACTGGTGCGAGTATGTACTCAGAAAATTATTACAAGCAGTTGTCAAGCTGAAGAATGAACTACAAGTAGGCAACAAGGTTTCCAATATTACAGGGTGCTCTGTCTTCCTACAGGTAGCTACAACACTAACTTTGCCAAAGTTATAAATTAGCAGTCAGTATAATTAAATGTCATATCATTACCTGATGACGTTGAATATAATTCTAAATAACAACAAACAGATTCTGTACCTGGACAGTATAGATATTGGAGTAATGAACATGGAGCATTCATCATTCCCGCGAATCAAGCATTTCGCAGCAGAAGAGCTGAAATCAATGATTCTTGCTGACAGCTTAAGCAGGAAACCAGACAACCTCGGCTTTGAGTATGGGAGAAGTCAGGTCAGTACAACCAGAAAAGATGTATCTATACCCCTGCATAAATAATACATATTAGATCTGCCAGCCTTCATGAAAAAAAAACAAAATGTTCCTGCAGCATTTCTTTACTTGAATCTGTAATTTGACAAACTTGAAAAACAAATAATGCCTACAGCTGCGTGAGGCCGCTGGAATATGTTACTCTTGGGCATGCCAGTCTTTCAGCGCGTGTGCGGGAAAAATAGGCACTACTTTGCCAGGCCTATGGGAAGTTGCATGCTCCTTCTCACGTGCACTTGGAGTTCATATGAAGGTATGTAAATGAACAAAATCTAAAATATAGAACTATAAATAACAGTAGTTATGGCAAATCCATGTGTATTAGGCTGCAGGGGCTCTGTTTTTTGCAGTAGCTGAATTTGAGGTGTTAAGCACCAGGAATCAATGCAACCACCCTTCAAGCATCAGTTCTATCAACAATAATCGAGCCTTTCACGAGAGGATTCTGCTACACAACATGCAGGGAGCTGGCAATAGGATCGATAGGTATGTTATTGTCGTAAAAACAAACAAAAAGCTTTGAAAAAAAAACAAGAAAAGTTCAGCCAATTTGATTGTGTTTTGCATATGTCAAAAAAATTATCTCATAAGGTTGCATAAATTTATTGTTGTCATGCCAGAGTGTGATATTTCAAAGATGCTGGATGAAGCCTCATTGTTTGTTTGCTCTAAATGGCAACATAGAATATGTGAATACGAGATCCAGCCAGCAAGATCCACCATTTCTGCTGAGTCAGCCAATCTAGAAAGCTGCAAATGTAAGAAGAGGCCGAGAGGTACTGCTGAAAACATGGGCAAAAATTTCAGAGACACATCTACTTATTACCAGTTTGTCAGATAGAAAACATTATTAATCACTGTTCTTTCATCAATGTCCCCCCACCCCCCCAGATTATGCAGCCAGCAGAAAACATTAAGCAGCACGTGCATCATACCAATCCACAAAACCAAATGTCAACTTTATATTCCCCAGGAGGCACCTTAAGCAAGGATGAACAGGCAACCATAACAAGGGATGAAGATGCAACCATAAGAAGGTATCTGCTCATCACTATATCACTTTATATTCCCCAGGAGTCAGCTTTAATATTGTTCACAACTGAGGCAATGTTATTAATTAATACCAAATACAATGTCAGGGAGTTTATCCCACATTCTGCATCTACAACTGGGACATTACTCAAAGGTAAAATTCCAACTTGACACCAAAGATGGCAATATACAACTAGAGATTCATTGCGCAGCATCCGTAGTTGCACATTTTTAGTCTACAATGGATCAAACTAATGGTAAGCTAACAACAGCTCTCAAGGATTATCATCCGAACATACAATTCGACACTACACCATTGCCACAGAAAGATTCAGGCACTCTTGATCTGCAGACAGATACCGGTATGAGCATCTCCATATACATCCACGTTACTTTGAACAAAAGTCCTGCAAACTGCAGCAATTATAACTAAGCTTATTCATCCTTGCAGTTAACAGTAGCCAAGGAGACAAGACAAGATCGAGGGGGCCACCGATCTTCGACGATTCAATCAGCAACCAGAAGAAAAAGACATATGTTTGGCACAACACATAGGAAACATATATTGAGTTGAACACATAGGAAATTTTGTTCATCAGACACACAAATCTGCTATCAGTTTGGCTTACACAGACACTCAAATCTGCTATCAGTTTGGCTTACACATACACACAAATATGCCTTCAGTTTGGCTTACACATACACACAAATATGCCACCAGTTTGGCTTACACAGACACACAAATGCTAAACAAGAGACATTCATAACTAATAACATAATCAGTTTGTCATATATCAGACACACGCTTTGTCTTCTTCCTAGCAGGCCTCTCTTCCTCTGGCCAGTCCTGAGTTTCATCGTCCCTAGTAGGCCTCCCGGCACTCCTTTTCTTCTGAGACCTCCCCAACCATGCCTTGAGTCCAGTACTAGCTGGACGACCACCCTTCATTGTCCTAGGAGGGCATGCAGCAGGTGTCTCCAAATCACCAAAAGTTACTGTCCTCTTGTCCTCTTGCATAATTGTGCCAGCAGATGTTTGAAGCGCAGGCATCATCCTCAATGCATCCATTGCATTCCTGAACATTTGCTCATCAATACCTGAATTTGAATGAACTACCTGCAGAGTCTGCAGCAGCAGAGCCTTCTTCCTCATTTCATCTACATCTGAACCTACTGAAGTCTCGATTTCATGTAGTTTATGTACAATAGCTTCCTTTGTCCATCTACGCATAATATTACATCTTGGTATCTCTTGCCTTTCCAGGTAAACAAGGACCTGACATATAACACCATGTGAAAACTCAGAGTACATTTTACAATGACAATGATCAAACAATGTATTAAATCCAGATATAGATGTATGTTGTACATTGCAACTAATCTAAAAAAAAGTTAAGTAGAGATAGAAACCTTGATAGCATGCCGGCAAAGCATGCCAATGTGCTCAAAGAACCCGCACTGACAAGAAATAGACTCCTCTCCATTGACATATACAACATATCTTTCATCCTCATCAACACTATTAACTCTAGCTCTTTCAACTGTGTAACATTGCGCTCCCTCCTCACGCAAAACACGAAACTTGCCAGCCTCAAATAACTCATCATAAAATTTCTCATACATGGCCCGAGTATATATACGATCTGCATGCTCCTCAATTGGAACACCTACTCTCATTTTCCTAGAAACCTGTCAATAACATAGAACATCATAAAAATAGCATCATTATTTATGAGTAATGACAATTTCATATGAGAAATCACAAAAAAAAATGTAAAAACATACCATTTTTGTGACGTGCTGCTCACGAGCCTCTTGCTCTGTTCGGTCAGATAAAAACTCATTAAACTTACTAACAAACAAGTGCATAGGAGCTGCCTTTTGTATATACCGCTTGAGCATATGATTTGCACTTTCGCTCCTTTGCGTACTTGTCATTCCAGCACAAAATACACCCATGAAGTACGGTTTTGCCCATTTTTCCCTATACCTATATAACCGCCGCATGTACTTGTTCTTGCGAAGACTATACTTTTCAATAAGTTTGTTCCACGAATTTTCAAACTTCTCCACAGACAACTCATTACTGATTAGATTATAAAAGTCTGATTTGAACTTCTTATGTTTTCCATGGACTTTACCTAGCCTCTTCTTAGAACTCTTAAGCACATGCCACCGGCACCATCGATGACGTGTCCCAGGCATGACAACCCTGATAGCCTTGGCCATTGCCGCACATTGATCTAAAACACACGATATAGAAAACTTTAGACATGCACATAAATCAAATTAAATATCACACTTTATAATAAAACAACAGGATGAAATTGCATATGCTTTCTTAACATCAAATTTACACGCGCAAAAGTGAAGAAAATGTTATCAATCAAATTGCCAGATGATTAACACAAAAATCGATTAACTATGAAAACATGTATAGTACTCTAACCAGTCAATATTGTCGTCGGCGCTAAACCTTCCATTATAACCACAAAGTTTTCGAATGCCCATTGAAAATCTTCGGCTTTCTCACTTGTCAAAAGGACACCACCAAATATAATTGATTGAAAATGTGAGTTCACACCTATGAAAATCCCAAATGGCAAACTATACAAATTAGTTCGATAGGTCGTATCAAACGTCACCGCATCACCAAAATTCTTATAATCAATTATATTCTTCCCAGAACACCAGAGCATGGATATAATTGTGCCTTCATTATCCAGCTTGAACCTAACAGCCATTAGAGGGTCTTTGCTCTTCATTTCAGTCAACAGCTTCAGCGTTTTGCCAATATCATCAGCCATGTTCTCTCGTGCTACCTTAGCACAAAGCGACCTAATTGTTTCTTTCCTAACTGGATTCATAGGGCTGCTGCTACACACTCCTAATATGCTACACACCCTGCCAATCGTGATATTGTTATCTCTTAATTTCTTAATAAAATGCTTCGTTGTTGGATCAATCATACTGTGTGACAGCCATTGCTTCTTCTCTGCATATCCTTCTGAAAACTTGTGATTATGATTTGTATCAACTCTGCTAATATACCACCCGTGATCACTTGTTCTAAGCAACCTTACCATTGCTTTGCAACCAGTCCTTACTGAGGCAGAATTATCATGCCGAGGAGAACCCTTCAGTTCGATACAGCATTATTAGATAATAATTTCAAAGAAACCTACAAAACATCTTAGACAGCGTTCTGGATTGCATGAAACTAAATAAAGAAAGAGACAAATTACCTCACATGAACATACAATATCTTGTCTAGTAGTATATCCCTTATTATTCTTGTTACTCCGTCCAAACCGAACTCCAAACCCGATTTCCCAAGAGTACAAGTTGAAAAAATCTCTAGCCTCTTCACAGCTACTAAATACTGTTCCTTCATGTGGGTAGAATATTGGCTGACCAGGATGCCTCTCAGCTTGACGAAGCGCACGTCCAACTGCGCTCTCTTCATTGGGAGCTATTCGAGCACTCGGCCCGTCCCTTGCAATTTTTCTACATATCCAAACTCGAAAAAGATAAACATACTGAACAAAGTAACTGATATCTACGAAATTACCGCGGTCGCAAACATGGATTGTTCAAACAAAGAAGTGCCAAATTAGCAAGATGGATTGAGGGGATAAATTAGTGAATCCTGGATAATACAAAACATTGAGCTAGCAGAGCGGATATAACTTACAAAATCAGAGATACAAAGATATAGCAACCACATTCCAATAAAATTGAAAGCAGACAAATTAAACATAGATATATTTCTAACCTCCTCGCTTGTTTAATTACACAAATATTGCCCGTAGCGGCAATCTCACAATCGACGACGGGATCAGTGTGATCCCCTTCCGCCTCCTCTAGCTCTTCAATTTCCATGACTAGATTCAAATCTTCCAATCTAAAAAGGAGTTGAATCGCAAGAGGGACAGTGTATGCCTAGCTTTCCCGATGAATTACCACCGAGCATATATCCCCTGATTTCAGCCAACTGTAATATATTGACCAGTTAGCTTCTAGAGTACTCCACTACCGCGTTCAGAAAATCACTTCCGGCCGTCAACCTTTCCCCTTCTACAAGTTACCACAATAGCTGCTATGTGTGAACGGGGCTGTGGTCAGCTGCGTAACTATTGACTTTTTAGCTCCACATCACCATAAAGACGGTACCTTCTCCACCCGCGATTAGGACTGGCACGAATCTCTTCGCATCTATATGAATCGTCGATGACGGTGGGTACGTCCACCATAGGACACCAGAACATTTGGGCGAGCCAAGATCCACGTTTAGCGGCTGCGCGGAGGTCGGCGGTTCGGCTGGGGCGGCATTGACCTGAGTCGCCACGAGGTCCGCACGTCGCACCGGACGCGGTGCGGATGGCAGCGGCGGGCCTAGCGACGGTGCAGCGGCCTTCTCGGATCGACGGGAGGAGGCGGGCAGTGGTGAGGGCCGGCGGGACGGCTCAGCGCCGGATCTGAGCGCCGCAGCGCTGCCGAGCTCTCCCCCTCTCTCGCTCTCGTGCTCTGCAGCGGCGCCGCCGAGAACCGCCGCGCCGTCGATCTCCCGGCCCCGCGCGCCCGCTCCCACGACCTCTAGGGTTTGGCGCGTCGGGGCTTGCCGCTGCTCGTCCCGCCGGCGCGTGGAGCTTCGACGGCCTGAGGGAGGCGCGGTGGCCGGACCTGCGCCCCTTCACCCGCCCCTGAAGGTGGTGTGCCGCGCCGCACGGCGGCCGGCCCGCACGCACGGGGTGCGGCGGTGCCGCGACGGGGAGCCGGCGTCGAGGAGTGCGGCGGCGTCGCAGGCGGGATCCGACGTCGCGGCGAAGCGGTGCGCCGCTGTCGCGGGGAGCAGGCGTCCCGGGGAGCCGGCGTCGCGGCGTGCGTCAGTGGCGGGGCACGCCGTGCTCTGGATCGGCGTTGGGGTCGAGGGTCCGATCCGGCGCCCCAAGGGCCGCGAGTTTGGGCGGAGGGTGTTGGGGGAGGCGGCGTCGCGAGGGAGGAGGGGGCGTCGTAGGGAGGAGGAGGCAGCGTCTGGGGAGGCGGAGGCGTCGGTGACTGCATGTGCAGTTGTGCCGCTGACGTGTGGGCCCATGTGCCGTGGGGCCCACGTGTCAGCGCCAGTCACTGCATGGGAACTTCGTCCGGGCGGAGGCGGGGAGGAGGCGGCGCCTGCGGCGCGTCAGGGGGAGGCGCATCGCGAGGGGAAGGCGAGGAGGAGACACGGGCGGGACTGGAGGTGGGTACAGCGGGCGGGTAGGAGGCGCGGCGGTGAAAAAAAACGATTTAGGCAGAAATATTTTCTTTAATGGTGTTTTGTGATTTGATCGAACACTAAAATTTTTTATATGGATCTAACAGCATCTCCAAGAGCTATTTTATTTTGTTAGCTAAATTTAGAGATTGTAGCCTCTTAGTAAAAATAGAAAAGCACCTTATTATATGTAGTAGTCCAAAAGACTGGTAAAATATAATTGCTATATTTAAAAGTGAGTCCACACCAACCAATTCCATCGTTGGCCCACCGAGATCGATCAGCACAGGCTTGACGTGAGCGCCGCCGCCCCCTGATTCTTGCCGCCGCCCCTGATTCTTGCCGCCGCCCTGTACGTGATGCTCGGCCCCTGTACGTGAGTGCCGCTGCACCTTGAAACTTTACGCCTGGACGTGAACTGCAAGTTGCATCGTCTGGACGTGGAGGGCAAGATCATCGGCGACGGCCCCTGGACCTGGATGATCGGCAACGCTGGAAGTTTGATCAAAATGATTTGAGGTATCGTGACCGTATAACTTCAACGTAGTGCCTTTTCATTCTATACTGCATTGAAGCGATTTTTTGATAAGCTGTGTTTTGATCCAATCTTTAATCTTGCTTGGACAACAGCGTCCTAGAGTATGGATTCAGACGATGAATCCAATCAATTTGTAATGAATGAAATCATTGATTCTTCCTCTTCGGATGATGAGAGGAAAGCTGCTATTCTTGGTGCCGCGCACTTGATAGTTGAGGATACGCTTAATCATCCGGGTCGAATTGGTTCGGTCGAGGGGCATGCTGTTGTGGATCGTGAAAGACTACTACACCATGAACTTCTTTACAAAGACTGTTTCTCAGAAAAACCTACTTTCGGACCAAAGACTTTTAGACGCAGGTAGTATTTGTGCCTACAATTTCTATCGTTATTTTTAATAGCTTGCTTTATAAATGTAGCTAATTTTTTAATCGTGTCATGACACAGGTTCCGGATGAAACGACATGTATTCATGCGCATAATGAATGCTATTGAGGAGCATGATGAATATTTTGTGCAGAAGACGAACGCGGCCGGTACCCTAGGTCTATCTTGTCCGTAGAAGGTTGTGGTGACATTTTGACTGCTAGCTTATGGCGTCGCGGCCGATGCTTTGGACGAGTATATTTGTATTGGTGAGAGTACCGCCTTAGAAGCTTTGAGAAAGTTTACCGTGGCTGTTGTTGAAATTTTTGGACAGGAGTACATGAGATTGCCTAATGAAGAGGGCACCGCTAGATTACTGCCAATTGGAGCAAGCAGAGGTTTTCCTGGTATGCTTGGGTCCATAGATTGTATGCACTGGAGCTGGAAAAATTGTCCTACTGCATGGCACGGTATGTACCACGGACATAAAAAGGAGCCAACAATAATACTTGAAACAGTTGCTTCTAAAGATCTCTGGATATGGCATTCATTCTTTGGTATGCCTGGTTCACACAATGATATCAATATGCTTTAAAGGTTTCCTATATTTGCAAGGCTTGCTGAGGGAGAAGGTCCACAAGTTAATTTCAACATCAATGGCAATGATTATTATATGGGTTATTATCTTGCAGATGGCATATATCTGTCATGGGCCACTTTTGTGAAGACTATTCCAGAGCCTCAAGGTAATAAAAAGAAATATTTTGCAAAGGCACAAGAAGCTTGTAGAAAGGATGTTGAACGGGCATTTGGGGTCCTACAATCTCGGTTTTGCTATTGTTCGTGGGCTGGCTCGCTTGTGGGATGAAGAGTCGCTAGAAAATATTATGAGGGCTTGCATCATAATGCATAATATGATTGTTGAAGATGAGAGAGATGAGTACACTGATAAATATGATTGCGACTATGACGACATGGGAGCAAAGGTGACAGTATCCCATAATGAAGCGCCAGAACTAGAAGCTTTCATTCAGAATTACAAAAACATCAAAAATAAGGAAACCCACACTCGGCTTTAGGCAGATTTGATCGAGCACCTATGGAATGACCACCCAGCTGATTTATACTCTTTTGATTAATTAGACAAGGTTGAATATTGTTTGAACTGCAGAGTTATCTATAGCGAAATAATTAGTTGTGTGAAGGACAAAATTTGTGTTAGCTGCAGTTAATCTCTTACTTAATCAGTGTGCTTTTTCTTCAAAATTTATATTTCATTTGATGACTATAGCATGATGAAGTATTATTTTGTCCGACGATGCCTTATATGTGCTTCAGTGTGTATGAATCGATTTATGGCATCTTCCGTGTGTATTGTAGTATTAATCAATTATCTATGGTCTGTAAGCCAAATTGAGTGTCGAGTATTATTTTACTGTCATTTCTGTCATGGTGTGGAGACAAAATTCAGATGTTGCTGCCGGTTCATATGATTATTATTGTAGGATCTCAACTTCGTACACAATGATGAACACAGAAAAAGGGTTCTCGGACTCTCGGTACACATGATCTTTGAACATGTTTTTTATTCATATAGAATTCAAATTTCACCTTCTTTCACAGTCCCGCAAAACATTATCAGGTTCAACAAAAGGGAAGAGGTCACCGAGTTTCCCCTTGCAGTAATGGTCCTCAGGGACAAATCAAAAGCACCATGGGGTACTGGCACTGTTGTGCAGTAAGCAGGCCTTAGCAGAAAGGCCCTAGCAGCAGGCCTTAGCATGACATTTACAAGCTCTGAAAGTACTATGTATATAGCTGTATACATTTCTGCTAATAATCAGCTTTATGTCTGCACAGGTCAGAAATAATCATAATCTTCTATTCACAAGGCACACAAGCACACAAGTTAATTTCGTGAGCAGGAAGACATGGACACATGTTCACTTTTGACAGAAAGAGTGCACACAGGATCAGGAGATGATTCAAGTAGCAGCAAACCTTCACCAGAACAAAATAGTTACACCCATAGCTCGTAAACAATAGTATCCAGGCCATCCAGATGATAAAAACAGTTTCATGAGCGACAAAGGTAAACAACGATAGACTCAACTAAACTGAACTTAAACATGACCTAAAGAATCTCAGAACTGAACCTGAACTGAATTGTGAAGAAATCTAGATATTCAAACGCCTTCCTAGAATCTTATTCTTACGATATTGGAAATACTGCTGTTCCTCAAAGGCCATTGTGCTCAAATCCATAGCAATAATTTTGTCCTCTTCCAGCTCTCTTTCGAACTCAAATTTCTCTCTCTCCAACAGAATTGCTGATGATGGAACCAACAGATAGGCATACACTAATTCTCTATATCCATTATGAATGCTGAATGTTCAGAACCACCTAACATAGAGTCCAAGTCAAACACATATACTGATTATTTTGTATGATGACATTATTTCTAACAAATGAACTTTCTGGACTAGTAGCACTTGCTGGACTCTGTATATTGTAGCAACAAGGTAAATGATTATTGGGGACACCACCTTCGGTCCGTTCACCGAAGGTTTGCAAAGACGTGGCGGTGAGAACATTGAAGCCGACATCGGGAGTGAACACAAGAAATTCCCGCCTTCGCTTATCTTCGGGTAGGAAGACGAGGACGCGCGAGGACCTCGGAAGTGTGCATAGAAGATTTCCGCCTTCGCTTATCTTCGGATCGGAAGCCGAATACGCGCGAAGGCCGGACGGTGCGAGCATCGGCCAGGAGTAAGCGACAAGGCCACGTGGTCCTCGTCGAGAAGGCCGAAGAGGACCATCTGAAGTTGTGGGCCCATCTGAGCTATGGCGCACTCAACTTGTATTAGGGAAATTACGTGTACATCCAGGAATATTCTAGGAATATGACCGTTGTAAGGGTGTAGAAGAGTAATTGAACATAGGAGGTGTAACGTTACCTATAAATACCCCCTTTAATGTTCATTGATGGGACAAATGGAATAGAGAGAGAAAACCCTTTCTCCTTGCCTACGTGTTCATTCATTACTGTTGTGGTGTCCGTCCGTTCCGGAGACACTCTCCACCAACAGTTTGGCGCCCACCCGTCGGTTCGATACACCACATGGCGACGAAGAAGAGAGGAACCACCGTAGCCACTTCGGAGGACACGACGACGATGACGACGACAACACCCTCGCAGGGCAGCGGCAGCAACACAGGCGAACGGGACTAGCAGTGACGGCGTCTCCGTCGACGCCCTTGCAGATGGCCAGCTTGAAGTCAACCTTCTGGACCTCGGCGTCTCAGCCGAAGACATCGCGGCGATGCGTCATATCGATGCTCGCATCGAAGAGGCGCGAAGGGCTCAGCAGCAGGCCTTGGAAGCAGAACCTTCGGAGCCACAGATGATGAGAAGAGCGAAGGGGAAGCAGACCATGCTCATCGAAGCAGAGAGTCAAGAGCAGTACAACAAGTTGAGGGAGGAGGAGCTTCGCTGCAAGGCAATGCAGGAGAAGCTCCGTGCCCAGCGGCTGCATCTAGAGAAATTGCAGGCACCACCACCACCACCACCACCACCACCACAGAAGGAGATGATCGGGGTCAACCCGCGGCAACAAGAACCACCAAGGTTCCGCCCAAAGTTCGTGCCAGTGGAGGAGATCTCTGACCATTCTGAGTCAGACGGCGAGGAGCATTACCGAAGAAGGCATCAAAGAATATCACCATTGTCCGAAGAGATGGAGGAGGTGCAGTGGCCTCATCGCCTCATCCCAGCAATATTGCCGCAGTTCGATGGGGAATCAGACCCCGAAGAGTTCCTCCTCAAATACGAAGCCACCATAGAAGCATCAGGAGGAGGTACCGCGTGTAAAGTGAAGGCGCTCGTCCTCGCATTGAAGGTCTTGGCGCAGTGTTGGTATGCAAACATCCCACCAGGAACCATTCTGTCTTGGAAGCAGCTTCGCTTCGAACTATGTGCAAGTTTCTGCGTTGTGAGGCCCGACGAAGTCACATCCTGTGATTTTCACGATCTGAGGCAAGGTAGCATGACCTTGCAAGAATATCTTCAGAGCGTCATGAAGCTTCGCGCAAGAGCACCCAATGTCGCCGACTAGAGCATCATCGATTCTGTGGTGAAGGGGATCAACCTAGGACCATGCGGAGAATACATATCCCGGCGTAAGCCGAAGACAGTGACGAAGTTGTTCGAGATTATGCAAGAGTATTGCATATCCAACCATGCGAAGAGAAGAAGGCTCGAGGAGAAGCATGAGCAGAAGAAGTCGCGAAGCAGTGAGAGATCCCATTCAAAACCATGGCACGCAGATGAGCCAAAGCAGAAGAGAACAGTGAACAATGTCTCCGAAGAAGAACCCCGAGAGTCCAGACACCATCACCGGGGGAAAGGCGAGAGGGACCGCCATGAAGAAAGGTCCAATCGCGATGATCGTCACCATCGTGAGGAATAACACAACAAAAGCCGGAGAGATAGCGGAGGTCGAAGAGAGAAAATCCTATTCTGTTTTTTCCACGGCAAGGACAAAGGCCATTGGACAAATGAATGCCCCTTCGCCATTGAAAGAAAAGAAGAGTTTGATCGGCAGAACTCCTAGCCAGCGAAGCCAGTTAATCATACTTCGCAGTTCCCACCACAGTCTTCGGCAACGGCAACCACTTGGGCTCCTACGCCAAATTGGCCGGTGTCATACCCAGTTTTCAATTACAACCCGCTATCGTATGCACCACCTCCGCAACAATCAGTACCAATGCTACCACCTCCGCAGTACAGTCAAACATGGTCCAGAAGCTCCACACCATTGTCTTGCGACACAACAAATCTACCTCCACCTCCGAAACTTGAGCCGGGGCAGATTCCAGAGCGAGCAATCGATGCACCTTCAGGCAGCAGGGTGAACATCATCAACGCCATCTCCGGAGGATCCAACGAACCAGTGCTTGAGACAAAGAGGCAGCGCAAGGAGTACTTCAGAACAGTTTCTCATGTCAGCGAGGGCAAATGCTTCCGAATAACTTGGTTGCATGTCCCAATATCCTTCACACAGGCAGACCTTCGGCTGCAACACTACCCACATAATGACCCTCTCGTCATCAGGGCCAACATCGGCAAGAATTCAGTGCACTTCGCAGGGAATGATGTAGGGAGAATATTGGTGGCCAATGGGAGCTCCGCAGACATCCTCGTATGGCAGTACTTTGTAAAAATGGGTTTCATAGAAACAGCCCTGCACAAGTCACAGTATCCACTCATTGGCTTTGGAGGCAAGAGAATCGAAGCTCTTGGCAAGATAGAGCTCAATGTCACATTCGGCGAAGGAGCAGCACAAAGAACCGAAGCAATAACATTCGATGAAGTTGACATCAACTACCCATATAACGCCATCTTCGGGCGCAACACCTTGGTTAAATTTGCAGCAATAATTCATCAGTCCTATCTATGCATGAAGCTACCTTCGGCCGGAGGAATTGTCACAGTCTTCGGCAACCAGGAAGAAGCAAGAAGATGCGAAGACAATGCATCAATTGGCAACAAGAATGTCCATGTCATTGAAACACCAAATGAGGACAATGAGGCTGCAAACAGCGAAGAGCCAGAGAAGTCAGGGGGGTATCCCCGGCGGAACACACGAAGAAGGTGCCATTGTGCGAAGATGTGCCCGACCGAATGGTGATCATCGAAAAAGGGCTTGAAGAGGCCGAAGAGGCCAGGCTTATACAGTTTCTCCGCAACAATCAAGATGTGTTTGCTTGGTCCCCTTCGGATCTGCGAGGGGTCAGTCGAGAGGTCATCGAGCATGAGCTCAGGGTGAACCCGAAGGCAAAACCAGTAAAGCAGGGATAAAGAACAATGTCCGAAGAAAGGCATAAAGCGGCTCAGACCGAGGTATAGAAATTGCTGGACGCGGGCGTCATCCGCGAGGTCCAGTACCCGGAGTGGCTAGCAAATGTTGTCATGGTACCGAAGAAGAACGGGAAATGGCGAATGTGCATTGACTTCACAATCTTGAACAAGGAGTGCCCGAAGGATGAATACCCACTACCACGAATCGACACCCTGGTCGATGCAGCAGCTTGCTCGGAGATGCTCAGTATGTTGGATTATTTCTCAGGTTACCACCAGATATTCATGAACAAGGCAGATGAAGAGGTGACCAGTTTCACCACCCCCTTCGGGACATATTGCTACGTGAGAATGCCAGAGGGCCTCCGCAATGCCGGATGCACTTTTAACAGAATGATCAAGAAGGTACTGGGAGATCAACTAGGGAGGAACATCTCTGCATATGTCGACAATGTTGTTGTCCGAAGCGAGAGGAGGGAGGATCATATCCAAGACCTTCGCGAAACATTCGCGAACCTTTGCCGTCATGGTTTGAAGCTGAACCCGAAGAAATGCGTCTTCGGAGTCCGAAGAGGCAAATTATTGGGATGCATGATAACCGAAATGGGAATTGAGGCAAATCCGGAGAAGATAGAAGTCATCAAGCGGATGAAGCCGCCAACTACAAGAAAAGGGGTGCAAAAGTTAACAGGCAGGTTGGCTTCGCTTAACCGATTCATATCAAAATCTGCGGAGAAGTGCCTTCCATTTTTCAAGGCACTGAAAGGCTCAGGCAACTTAGAATGGGGCGAAGAGCAGGCGAAGGCCTTCGAAGACCTCAAGCAGTACATTGAGAAATTGGCAGTCATGTCCAGCCCTTCGGAGAAGGCGGAGTTGTTGTTATACATCTCCACATCAGGTGCAGCCGTAAGTGCTGCTCTCGTCGAAGAGCGCACAATCGAAGGGGCATTGACACAGGTGCCTATATACTTTGTTTCCGAAGCCCTAAACGGGTCAAAATTGCTATACTCAGAAATGGAGAAGATGGCATATGCGGTGGTCATGGCAGCACGCAAGCTTCGTTACTACTTCCAGAGCCACAAAGTCAAGGTTCCAACCTCTTTCCCACTTCGGGATATGTTTGAAAACAGAGAAGCCTCTGGCAGGATAGGCAAATGGGCTACGCAATTAGCCGAGCACACCATTGACTTCGTCTCCAGATCAGCAATCATGTCACAGGTCTTGGCAGACTTCATCGCAGACTGGACCCCAGTAGCACCATCGCAAGAGCAGCCGAAGATAGAAGCAATATGGCAACTTGAGTGTGATGGGGCTTACCAGAGAGACGGAGCAGGAGCTTCAGCAATCCTAATAGCACCTTCGGGTACGCAACTGAAGTACGCAGTCAGACTGACTTCAATGGGTGCACCAACAATGTCGCAGAATACGAAGGCCTTCTCTTGGGTCTTCGCAAAGCAAGAGCGCTGGGCGCGCGAAGATTAACGATCAGGTCTGATTCAGAGTTGATTATAGGCCAAATAAACAAGTCAAACAGGGCTCTCAAGCCAGAATTAGCGAAGTACCTGGCAGCAGTGCGAAGCATGGAGAAATACTTCCTCGGGTTTAGTATCCGCAGTTTCTCCAGAACGAAGAATAAGCAAGCTAATCAACTGGTGAAGGCGGCAGCGCAGTTCGATTCATTACCGCCAGATGTGTTCTTCGAAACATTAAAGCAGGCCTCCGTCAATTGTGCGGAAGAACCAGCCAAATTTGTCAATGCCATAACCAGCGAAGACTGGAGGGCAACCATAATGGCCTACCTTCGTGGACACTTCATCCCGGAGGATGAGAAGGAAGAGAAGAGAATGGCACTTCGGGCCAGGAATTACAGAATCATAGGCGAAGAGCTATACCAGAGATACATGCAGGGATGTGTTCTTCGCACATCGCAACGAGGGCCCTGGTCGGCAAAGCTTTCCGTGAAGGATTTTATTGGCCATCGGCTGTGGTGGACGCTCACGAGGTGGTTCGCACATGTCCAAATTGCCAAAGACATGCCCCATACAGCAAATTCCCACCCGACGAGGTGCAGCTATTGCCTCCGGTATGGCCCCTCGCGCGATGGGGCATTGATATTGTTGGACCATTGCCTACAGCTCTAGGAAACTACAAGTACGCCGCTGTGGCGGTAGAGTACTTCTCCAAATGGGTCGAGGCCAAAGCACTCAGGGACATCACAGCAGGAGCCCTGCAAAAATTCTTTTGGCAGAACATCGTCTGCCGCTTCGGGGTCCCGAAGGAGGTTATAGTGGATAATGGCAAGCAGTTCGACTGCGCAACTTTCAGGGAGTTCACCACTCAACTTGGCACCAACTTATGCTTCGCGTCGGTCTACCACCCGCAGTCCAACGACGCGATGGAAAGGGCCAACGGCATCATCTTCGCAGGCATCAAGAAAAACATCACTGAGCAGCCGAAGGGGAAATGGGCGGATGAGCTGCCGAGGGTCATATAGTCTATCAACACAACAGAGTCTAGGACCACAAAGTTCACCCCCTTCAAGCTTCTATATGGTGAAGAAGCCGTAACACCCGAGGAAATCAAACTCAAATCCTGGAGAACAGCCAAAGGGTCAGAAAATATCGAAGAAGATATCAAGCCCTCAATTGACACAATCGAAGCCGGCAAGATACAAGCAGCAATCAACTTGGAAAAATATCAAGAAGAGACACGAAGGTGGAAGAATAAGAAAGTGAAGCCCAGAAACATCAAAGAGGGCGACTTGGTGCTTCGAAGAATACCGAAGGCCAAGCAAAAGGGCAAGATGCACAGCAAGTGGGAAGGCCCGTTTATCGTCGCATCTATGGCAAAACCAGAGGTCTGCAAGCTCCGCACGCTAGAAGGCACCGAAGACCCTTATTCATGAAACAAGGACATGCTACAGAAAGTACTATGTGTAGGAAATGCGTAAAAGCCACCGGAGGGAAATAACCGAAGGGGCTTGTAGGGCAAATTCTTTTTCTTTTTGCTTTTTTTCCCTTTTTCTCATGTGTAAATCCGCACAATGTACCGAAGGGCCCGTACTCTTTTCCTCACGGGGGAAGCTTTCGAGTGTCCACTCGGGCGCCGAAGGTGTGAGGTTTTTAACAAGGCAGAACCCTATGTAACCCCTTGTGAAATATAAATAAGGCCCCCACAAAAGAGTCTCGAAGGAACAGGCATGCTGCAAAGGCGCCGAAGCATCTATCCCTCTTCGTCAAAGCGAAGAGGGGAGTCATCGGCACGAAGTACAAGCCATAATGCTTGAAAGAAGTAAGCACGAGGTGCAACCCCGATTAAGGGATTCGCTCCTCTTAGCTTCACTTCCGAAGAAATTAACAAAATCCCGTTGCATGAAAGCGAAGGGTGGAAAGTCCTGTCGCGCGAAAGCCGAAGGCTAGGCTTGAACCTCTCCGGCTAAAGAGCTGAAGGTCCCCTAACAAAATCCTGTTGCATGAAAGCGAAGGGTGGAAAGTCTTGTCGCGCGAAAGCCAAAGGCTAGGCACGAACCTCTCCGGCTAAAGAGCCAAAGGTCCCCTAACAAAGTCCTTAAGCCTAAGGCGGAAAGTCTTGTCGCGACCTCACCGGCAAAAGAGCCGAAGAACCCTGTGCAGCTCCTCACGAGCAAAGCCGAAGGCAAAGGCGTGCATAATTAAAACAAGAGGCCGGAGGGGATAAAACACGTTTCACAGTCATCATCCCCGCCAGTCGAGCGAAGGGGGGAGTGGCGCTTCGCAAAATAAGAAACACGCACGACGCCGGTGAAGATGAACGAACAAAAAGGCATTTGTAACCTCGCCCGCGCAAAGGGGGGGTTGCGCTTCGCAGAATATATTTGTGCACAGTCGGACAAATGCCAAAAAATTACATAATTTATGACAATACAGATTTATTACACCGCAAAGATACACTTCGCGCGAAGGCACGAAGAAATAAATTACATAGTTACATCCGTTGCCTCTTCCTCGAAGACTAGTCAGTCCACCTCAGATATGATTTCCCGGACCGCCACATCTATTATTTCTTTGGCTGTCCATCGAAGAAATGCTTTGAAGTCGCCCCCCCTGAAACCGAGGGCAACGCAAATTAACTAGAGCTCTTATCGAAGATACCTTTGCGTCGGTACATAAATTAATGAGGCGACAGGGGCTCTTCGTCCACCGGCTCCGGCTTCGGCTCACGGAGACCGGCGGGAGCACTATACGGCCTATCGGTATGAAGAATCCGTTTTATTTCGCAATGAAGCACGCGGTCAGCAAGGATCTTCGCATGTTTTTCCGGATCATGCTGAAATTCGGCAAAACAAATGCTTCGTATCGGCGTTCCGAAGGTCGTAAACACGCACCCTATCCGCCCAAAATTCTTCAAATGAAACTGAAGGGTAACGAATATGGAACTTTGCCCAGGACGCACCAGCGACATAGAAATCCCCTCGATTGAGTTTGCGAGGAAGCACGCCTTCGGTCACCTGTGCAGGGGCCAACGCAGGGTCCTGCGCAGGCACCGAAGGTGTTAGTTCCCAAAAAATCATAATTACAACACAAAAGGGTACTGTCACACGATCACGGCCCTCACACCTTGCCAGCTGCAGGGTGAGAAGAACCCCCCATGGTTTGGTCTTCGGCCTCCGGGGCTCGGTCGGTGGATCCACGACCGCCGCCGTCATTTCCTCCCACGCCACCCGCTCCCTCGTCACCACCCTCGCCAGAAGGCGGCGTAGCGCCTCCGCTGGGGTGGACGCCACCACCTTCAGCAGCAGCAGGTGGCGTTTCGGCAAGGATGGCCTTCGCAACAGCGTCGGCTTTGGCTTGCAGCTAAAAAACATGAAATCTCAAAGATCTCAAGATGCATTTCAGGGCGAAGAAAAGGAACATAAAAAAGAATGGGGTGAAGAAATTACCTGGGCCTTCATTCGTTCAACTTCACGACGCACGATGGCACGGTCTTCGCCCTTGAAGAAGTGGTCCATGAAATTTTTAGCAATGTTCTTCGCAAGGGCGGGCAGCACCTCCGGGTGAACTGCATCTTCTCCGGGCCAGGGAAAACCTTCGTCGCAGAGACAACGGAGCTGGGCCTTCGTTACAGTGCTGGCGCCGGCAGCTTCGGAAGGGAACAAGCTATACACCGCAACACTGAGCTTGCGAACGGCGACAACAACGCTTATATGCTCGTTGAAATGAGCCCCTGCGTCCAGCATAGCAACACATGCGCGGAGCCACTTGAAGAAGTCGTCCACCCCGACGGTGTCCTCCAAAGGGACGTCAGGAGCATCAAGCCCGTATTTCTTCAGGAAATATAGAAGCTCTTTCTGAAGCTTGGTCGCCCCAGCCCTCACTGACTCCTTGAACGAGTGGAAACGTTTGTGCATCTGGGTCCGCCGTTTTTCGGCGTCGTCGGCGAGCAACTTCGCAGCCTTTGCTGCATCCTCCGCCTTCACCGCTCGATCAGCTGTCGCCAGCAGCTCCGTGGTGAGGGTCGCCTTTTCTTCAGCGGATTTGTCGAGGCGACACTGTAGGGTTTCTTTTTCTTTCTCCAGAGCGGCCACCTTCGCCTCGAAATCTGCGACAGCAGCCTTTGATCCCTCTTCGGCTGCCAACTGCCGAGCGGCACAGCGTGCAGCCATGAAGGCCTTAAGCGACAGATCTTGCGCGCTCCCCAGCATGTTTGTCAGGCCACTCCCCATCAAGTCTTTTTCCATTAGAGGGAAACAAAACGAGCCACCCGCCTCCGCCAGTAGCTCACGCTCACGATCCCGGCTCTTGAAGCGAAGGGACTTGACGATGTTACCACCAAGATGCACGGCCGTGGGTTTCACTCCAAGCTCCGCGGCAACAACTTCGGGGTTAGCATTGCGGACGAAGTAGCTGCTGCTTTCCGACGTTCTTCTCGAATCTTCGCCACCGCTCGCTTTCGTCCTAGAGCTGGACACCGTGTTCCGCTCGGGCGTCTTTGCGGCATCTTTGCCGGAGGCCGAGGCTTCGCGCGGCGCAGGCGAGCGACGGGGGGAGTCGATGACAATGCTCACCTCCTCGTCGCCTACTTCATCGTCGCTCTCAACAGCGGTGCTGAACTCGAGGTCCAGGTTTGGAGGGACCGCCTTTAGGGGTGTCGCCTCCCGAGGAGCAGCAAAGGGCGGCTCCTCGGCAGTGGGGCGGTTGCTGCTTTCGCTTCCGCCGTCTTCAGAGTCCCCTTTGCTTTGCAGGGGAGACTGGTGCAGGATGGCGTCAATGAGCCGATTGATTCTTCTTCGGAGCCATCTCCGAAGATCTAGATCGTTCTGAGGTCGCCACTCTTGAAGTGTTGCGTGAAAGGAGCTCGACGAAGAACGAGCTCAAAGAGAACCTTCGCGGTGGGAGAAGCGAGGATGCTATAAAGCAGAATGCGATGAGAGGTAATACACACAGCTCGCGGAGCCGCTATTTAAAGGAGGGGCCGACCGAGAGAAGCCCAGCACCGGTGGCGCCGCGAGGTGGAAAGACAACCGTGCCCCGCACTACTTGTCCAAGATTAAGAGACCGGGAGGTAACTCCGTCTTTTCGAAGTCCTCGAACCAGCATAGGAATTCCCATCGAATTTTAAATCTGAGTTTTAGCACGAACTAACGGTTTAACCCTGAAATTTTTTCCTTCCTCGACGACACTACAGTTCTTGCAGGTTGACACAGACTGTGCTTCGTCAACTACCATCGCGGTGCCCAGCCCGAAGGGTGGTGCTTCGGGACGCCGACGGCGTCCACGGGTTCGAAGCCGCGCCCCTCTCGAGGATCGGACCGAGGCTCCGTGGGGCTACTGTTGGGGACACCACCTTCGGTCCGTTCGCCGAAGGTTCACGAAGACGTGGCGGTGAGAACATTCCCGCCTTCGCTTATCTTCGGGTAGGAAGACGAGGACGCGCGAGGACCTCGGAAGTGTGCACAAAAGATTTCCGCCTTCGCTTATCTTCGGGTCGGAAGCCGAAGACGTGTGAAGGCCGGACGGTGCGAGCATTGGTGAGGAGTAAGCGACAAGGCCACGTGGTCCTCATCGAGAAGGCCGAAGAGGACCATCTGAAGTAGTGGGCCCGTCTGAGCTGTGGTGCACTCAACTTGTATAAGAGAAATTATGTGTACATCCAGGATTATGACCGTTGTAAGGGTGTAGAAGAATAATTGTACATAAGAGGTGTAACGCTACCTATAAATACCCCCTTTAATGTTCATTGATGGGACAGATGGAATAGAGAGAGAAAACCCTTTCTCCTTGCCTACGTGTTTATTCATTACTGTTGTGGTATCCGTCCGTTCCGGAGACACTCTCCACCAACAATGATATGCCATGGTAACAAATCTCAATGCATTCTTAATCAAGCTAAGAGGTTACGTTTATAAACTCATCTTTTCTGATGTTTGTAGAGCTGTACAATATTGTTGGCAGACCTAATGTATTCTGTTCTGGTGAGCTAAGGAGAGCTACTGAAAATTTCAGTTCAAGTAACCTTCTCGGTGAAGGAGGATATGGGTCAGTTTACCAACATGGGGTGCATGAGAATCAAACTATAAAACTGGGGTGGCCCAAATATGGCATTGATCAATATGGCCAGACTAGAAATATTTCAGAAGATAGTTCTCTGGTAAATAAGATGGGGTTGGTATAGCTGCAGCTTTACAGGGGCATATTTGAATTCATCCAAATCAAAACTTAGCCAGTCATCAACAAAGGCATCCAACATTTGTACCATTCCCTAGTTGAACACGCAAAATGACCATATGGGAATATAATGTTTAGCTCTGCAAATTCATATATCTACAAGACTGAAGGGATTCATTTGGCACATGGGATTAACAGGATAGCACAATGGTAAGTTGTGTATGGAAAGACCATTTGGCTCATACATTGCAGATAGACCAAGGTGCAGATTCTAAACATTCAAATATGATAGAACAAGAATTCACAAACTCATTTGGCAAAATGATTAATAGCACAAAAATGCAGAACTTGCATGATGGGTAGCTGTATGGAAACATCATTTTGATCAGAGCTTTCAGAAATAAAAAAGAACCTGTTGACAGCCAAATTTGGCACCTGCCAAGACCGACCGGTCTGACCGGCTGGGTCGACCGGTTAGACCGGTCTGGTCTATACAGTCCGAGTAGAATTAGGTTTTTTGTAAAGAGTCCTCATGTAATCTTACTCGTGAAGGGGTAAGTCTTCCCCGGCCTATAAATATAAAGGCTAAGGCCGATTGAGGTTATTGCCAATCGAATTAATACAAAAATCGCATTACTTTTTATCTCTCAAACCCTAGCCTTTTCCACCCCTAGATTGCTTTCTTCCTTCGTCTTGACATTGTTTGAAGATGTTCTGAGTGGCCTGCTAACCTCAGAGCAACCCAATGTTCACGTGCTCGGACGGGGTCCCTCCCGAGCTCGTTGTTCTAGGTTTCCGGCGACGCCTTGCTTGCACCGGTCAGACCGGTCTGCCCAAGGTTTCGTGGTTGTTGATCGGTTTTACGATCGTCCGTGCGTTCTAGCGTATCTGAGTGTGTTGGTGCGATTCTGCGTCAACATACTTTTTGGCGACTCCGCTGGGGTACAGATTAATCTGGTTTTTAAAACCGATCTAATCTAACTTCTCCGGAAAGATGGGTACTCATGGTGAAATTCACAATGACAACGTCATCAAGGCGACCATGGAGGAACTCACTGAAGACGAGCAGGGCCTACCTCATCGCTGAAGAGCACCTGAAAGAGCAGTTCCTTTAATGATTCAAGAAGGAGTGAGGAGGCCTATTCAAGAGGGTCGGGGAGTTCGTGATGCCATCATTCAAGCTGAACCAAGACAAGGTCGAGGTACTTCCTAATGATCCCTCTGAATTAGTCAAGCAATTCTCTCTTCTGGTAGATTCAAAAATATCCGCCGCGCAAGTAGCTGCAGGAGAGAGTTTTGCTGGGCTCAATGATTAGATTGAGGCACTTAAAAAGGGGAAAAGTGTCGAGGATCGCACTTATATTCAAGAAACGGATTCGGCTGGCACATCTGCTACCCAGGGTCAATTCTTTAGGATGCTGCCGAACTCATTCCCAGGGCAAACACCGTTGCCATCTACTGTCCACGCGCCACCGGTCCCACCGGTCTCCTCGACCGGTCAGACAGGTGCGGGCGGTCAGACCAATTACACGACCGGTCAGACCGGTCCAATGGGACAGTGTCTAGTGCCCTCTGCACCACACGCTTCTATTCCCGGTTTGACCGTCCCTAGCTGAACTAATGAGATAGTGATGCATGCCGGGCCTCATACTACATCACAGCAGGGATCTGGACCTCACTGAGGGCCGATTCCTAACACAAACATGACTTACACCGGTCCTACCATGCAACGTGTTTCGGCCTCTTCACATACATCGGCCAGCAGTACTTATCAGGCCGATTTCAACAGGTTTAAAGAGGATTTGGCCGGTGTGCTTAAATCTAAACTTGGGATTGATATGGGTGGGTCGCGTTTATATCAAAAGCCGTATCCTCCAGAGTTTGATTTCGTTTCATATCCTGCTGGTTGGCGCGATCCCGAGTTTGTGAAATTTAATGGTGAAGATTCTCGTATGACTTGGGAGCATGCTAGCCAATATGTCTTGCAATTGGGAGAAGCGGGTCTTAACGATGCTTTGCGTGTTCGCTTATTTTCTTTATCTTTGACCGGAACCGCCTTCTCTTGGTTTTCCTCGCTTGCGCCGGGATCGATTTTAAATTGGAATCAATTGGAGCGCAAATTTCATGATCTCTTCTTTAGTGGGGAAGCCGAAGTTAGATTGCTAGACTTAACATCGGTTAGACAAAACCGAGATGAATCGGTTTTGGATTATTTCCAGAGGTTTAAAGCTTTGAAAAACTATTGTTTCAATTCGTCTCTTTCGGAAAAAGATTTGGCGGATTTGGCATTTAATGGCTTGCGTTCTTTTTTGAAAGAGAAACTTGAAGGTTTTGATTTCATTACGGTTAATCATTTGCAAATGTGAGCTGTTGGTGTCAAATTGAAATATAAAAATTCTAAAGATTCCTTTAAGCCTCATCGGTCTAACACGCATGTTGTTGAGAATGATTCCGACTGTTCGGACGAGGAGGAAAAGGGAGTGTATGCCGCTGAATTTGTTTGGCCGTCAAAGGACAAACCTTCCATGTGTCCTTCGCTTAAGCCGGTTCAAAAGAATCGGCAAAATGAGATGAAATTTACTTTTGATGTTTCCAAGTGCGATAGGATTTTTGATGAATTACTTAAACTTGGAAACATTCGTTTGTCTCATGCTGTATTGTCGCCAGAAGAACTAAAAAGGCATGCATATTGTAAGTGGCATAATTCTTTCTCACATGCTACTAATGATTGTAATGTTTTCCGTCGACAGATCCAATCGGCTGTAGATGAAAGACGATTGGTGCTTTCTGAGATGCAAGTAGACAAGACACCCTTCCCTATCCATACTTTGGAACTGAATAATCCAAAGGTTCTCCTTCGCCCGGAGCAAGCTGAAGGGGCTTAAGGGAAGAATGTGGTGATTGGAGATCCGAGGCCGATAAATGCAAATGATAAGATTCTGGCCCTTGAAGTCGTTGCTGAGAAGACTCCTAATGGAAAGCCGACTTTGAGGATTTTTGTTAATGCTCCTAAGCCCGGGGGGCAAGCAAGTTCCTCCAGTCAGCCTGCTGTCCAGGCGCAACCGGTCAGACCGGTCAGACCGGGTACAACGACCGGTCAGACCGGCCCAGGGAGCAGCTCCGAACTTTCAAGCTGAAACATCCGGAAGAGGATACTTGGAAAACAAATGTGCCAAAACTGCTGGGTAGGCGTACAAATCAGGGACCTACCTTTGGGCAGTTATTGAACAAGTACACTAAGGCCGTTCAACAAGATCGGCCATTAAAAAGAAACCTTATTCACCACCGCGTCGGGGCAATGCTTTGCCTCCAAGGAGGGAATTCATCAGGCGCAGGAGTGATTATCCTCAGTTTCCTCCACAGAAGGTGTATGCTACTATGCCTTGGTCCCCACCGGCGTCAAATGCAGTTAATCTAGTGTGGGAACATGAGGGGATTTTGCTCCAGTGCTTTCCAATGCCATATCCACCACCATGTTAGAGGGAGGAAAGATCAAGGACGCCAGTACATGACCGATTGGGAGCACACCAATCTGGTCCAGCTCAGCAGGCGCCACCGGTCTCCGGTCCCCTATGACAGGTCAGACCGGTCCCAGCAGAGACCGGCGCGATTTGTTTCTTCGCAGGTTGAATACCGTGTGAAGGAAAAGAAGTTACAGGTGCAATCAGAATCTACTCCAGAGAAGGCTAAAGCCGATACTGTTGTTCAGATCGGCGAGATTAAAGTGGTTGTGCAAGATAAGGGTAAGGAGCCGATGGTGATTGATAAATCGGCTACTTCTTCTGCTCCTGCTATCCAGAAACCTTTTACTGCTAACAATCATGAGGCCGGTGGTAGCAAAGTGGCGGACAAATACCATCAACCTCGTTGGTGTCCCGAGGGATTGACACACACCCAGAAGAGGAAGCTCCAACGTCTTCGCAATAAGGAAAAGAGGGAGTAGGAGGCAGAGAAGGTGAGGGATGAGTACTTCAACAAATACAGAACCATGATCCCTCAAGGCAAGGAGTGGTAGGTCAAGATAGTTGACCAGCCAGCAGAAGGACCGGTCGAACTGACGCCGGCGACCGGTCAGACCGGTGCTTCTGACCGGTCAGACCGCCCTGAGCCACCAGTCAGACCGGTTGAGCCTAGTGCAGAGAATATAACTGAATTAGCGGTGCCTGTTTCGGTTTCTTGAGTTGATGGAGTAGAACCAGCTCCTCCAGCGATGGAAGAAGAGGAATTGGTGGATTATGAGGCGTCTCCGGAGCGCAACAATTTGGAGATTAACGTTGTGCATATGTCTTTGGATTATCTCAAAATTCCTGAAGAGGAGGTGGTTCATCTTCAATTTGGGCCTCGTGATGATGTGTTCCAGAAGCCCATGGAATCGGATAACCACTTGAAAGCTCTCTACATGAGGGGACATCTTAATGGAAAGCCAATTTCTCGCATGTTAGTGGATGGTGGGGCTATTGTAAATCTTATGCCCTACTCATTATATAAGAAGCTTGGCAGGAAGGACGAGGAGGTGATCAAGACCAACATGACGGTTAGTGGTGTAGGTGGAGGTGATCCCATTAGTGCCAAGGGAGTTGCGTCCATGGAGTTGACCGTTGGAAGTAAGACTCTTGCCACAGCCTTCTTCGTCTCGGAAGTGCAAGGTAACTTCAGTTCAATACTTGGGCGTGATTGGATTCATGCCAATCAATGTGTTCTGTCTACCTTGTATCAATTTCTTATTCAGTGGATCGGTGATGAGGTTGAGATAGTGCCTGGTGATACTTCTTCCTTCATGGCTACCGCCGATTCCAATTCCATTGGTGCCAATCACAACATCAAGTGCTTATCGGGCTTGGATCTGTCCAATTATGAACTTATCAGTTGCACCAAGGAGGGTTTCGTTCCTGCAACTCTAAAGCCGATGGAAAATCGGCTAAATCACTTAATGCTGTAAAGATGAGTCCAGCAGGCGACTCAGGTGCAACCGGTCAGACCGGTCCTCTTCGGATCGGCCATCAGAGCCGACCGGTCAGACCGGTGGGTTAGACCGGTCAGACCGGTCCAACGCAGAGTGGCTCTAGCAATGCATTGAGCACTATCGGGCGTGTACAAACGATATGTGCGAAACTATTAAAGAATCAGAAGACATGGACAAGCTGGGCCAAGGTTTTACGTCGGTTGATTCTTTAGAAAAGGTAGATTTAGGTGATGGTACTATTCCTAGGCTGACTTTTGTAAACAAGAATTTATCAGTTGAGTTTAAAGCCGATTTGATAAAGTTATTAAAAGAATATATCGATTGTTTTGCTTGGGAGTATTCTGAAATGTCGGGATTGAGTCGTGATCTTGTTGAACATCGCTTACCAATCAAAGCCAGCTTTAAACCTTATAAACAACCGGCTAGACATTTCAATCCTAGTATTTATGACCGAATTAAAGAGGAGATTAATCGATTATTAGATGTTGGTTTTATTCGGTCTTGTCGTTATGCGGATTGGATCTTTAATATTATGCCCGTTGAAAAGAAAGATTAGGGCAAGATTCGTGTTTGCATTGATTTTAGAGATCTCAATAAAGCTACTCCCAAGGATGAATATCCTATGCCTATAGCCAATATGCTAATTAATGAAGCATCGGGACATCGTGTTATTAGCTTTCTTGATGGTAACACGGGTTATAATCAAATATTCTTGGCCGAGGAAGATACGTCAAAAATGGCCTTTGTGTGTCCCGGATTTGTTGGTTTGTTTGAGTGGGTGGTTATGACTTTTGGCTTAAAGAATGATGGTGCAACTTATCAGAGGGCTATGAATTTAATCTTCCATGATTTGCTTGGTGTTATCTTGGAAGTGTACATTGATGATATTGTTATTAAATCGGCCAGTTTGGATTCTCATTTAGCCGATGTAAGACTTGCTCTTGAAAGGATACGTCGGTATGGTTTGAAGATGAATCCACTCAAATGTGCTTTTGGAGTATCGGCCGGTAAATTCCTTGGTTTCATCATTCATGAGAAGGGCATAGAGATTGATCCTAAAAGAATTGAAGCTATGAGGAAAGTTAAGGCTCCTACTTGCAAGAAATACTTGCAAAAGTTTCTGGGCAAGGTTAATTATTTGAGAAGATTTGTTTCTAATTTGTCCGAAAAGATTGATTCTTTTACTCCTATTCTTCGGTTAAAGAATGAAGCCGAATTTACATGGGGGGCAAAACAGCAAGAGGCATTTGAGAAAATTAAATACTATTTGTCTTCGCCGCCGGTTCTTAAAGCACCGAGGAGAGGTGTTCCTTTTAAACTTTATATAGCGGCCGAAGATAAAGTTATTAGAGCTGTTTTGACTCAAGAGACCAAAGGAAATGAGTATGTTGGTACTTATATAGGCCGATGACTTATTGATGCGGAAACAAGGTATACTTTTATTGAAAAGTTGTGCTTGTCTTTATATCATGCTTGTACTAAATTGCGACACTATCTACTATCCAGTACATGCATAGTGGTATGTCAAACTGATGTGATAAAACATATGTTGCAAAAGCCGATTTTGAGTGGTAGAATCGACAAGTGGGCATATGCATTGATATAATTTGATTTGGCTTGTGAACCTTTGAAATCTATGAAAGGCCAAATTGTAGCAGATTTCATTGTTGAGCATCGGATTAATGATGAGCATGATTTAGAAATCGGCCATATTTTTTGCACACCATGGAAGCTTTATTTTGATGGATCGGTTTGTGATGATGGGAGAGGGATTGGTGTTGTCCTTATATCTCCAAGTGGTGCTGTTTTTGAGTTCTCAAACCGATTAGAAGAATATTGCACAAATAATCAAGTTGAGTATGAGGCATTATTATTCGGCTTGAAAATTTTACAATCCATTGGCGTGAAGCATGCTGAAGTTTTTGGTGATTCCCTTCTCGTTGTGCAGCAAGTATCCAAGGTATGCCAATGTTATAATAGTTCATTAAATGTATATCTTGATAAGTGCCTCGAAATTATTTCTTCTTTTGATGAATTCGTTATAAGACATTTGCCAAAAGAAGAGAATGGATAGGCTAACACTCTGGCTCAGCAAGCATCTGGTTATAAAGTTAGAAAAGGAAAATTTAACATTAGAAAACCGATGCAGATGATAGCCGAGTTGCAGTTTCTAGACGAACCGGTCAAGCCGGTTGACGCGACCGGTCTAACCGCCCCGACCTGTCTGACCGGTCCAGAGACTGGTCTCACCGATCAGACAGCAGGAAACACTAATTCGACCATGAAAAAAGCCGAAGTACAGGATTGGAGAGTTCCTATAATCTCCTATCTTAAAGATCCTGGTCGTGGTGCAGAGAGAAATATTCGGCGTGCAGCATTCAAGTATATTTTAATTGATGATGAGCTTTATCGTCGAACCGCCGAAGATTTTCTTCTCAAGTGTTTGGACTCGGATCAGGCCAAGATTGCTATGGGAGAAGTTCATGAAGGCATCTGTGGTACTCATTAATCGGCTCCTAAAATGAAGTGGTTGCTTAGGAGGGCTGATTTCTATTGGTCATCCATGATTTTAGATTGTTTCAAGTATTATAAGGGATGTGAAGAATGTCAACGATTTGGAGATTTGCAATTGGTACTTGCTGCATCGTTGCATCCTATCATTAAACCATGGCCATTCCGAGGTTGGGGGTTGGATTTTATTGGACAAATTAATCCTCCATCTTCAAAGGGGCATCGCTTCGTGTTGGTTGCTACGGATTATTATACTAAGTGGACCGAAGCGGTTCCTTTGAAGAATATGACACATAGAGAGGTGATTGAGTTTATAACTGAGCATATTATTCATAGATTCGGTATTCCTCAAACTTTGACGACGGATCAAGGCTCTTCATTTATATCCAAGGAGGTACGCGCATTTATCGAATCTTACAAGATCAATTTGCTCAATTCATCTCCATATTATGCTCAGGCCAATGGATAGGCCGAGTCAAGTAACAAGATTTTGATCAAGCTTATTAAGAAAAAAATAGAAGAAAATCCTAAGAGGTGGCATGAAGTGTTATCCGAAGCATTGTGTGCTCATCGTATATCTCGTCATGGTGCTACCAAGGTTACTCCTTTTGAGCTTGTGTATGGTCAAGAGGTCATTTTACCCGTTGAGGTAAATCTGGACGCTTATAGATTGGCTAAGCAAAATGAACTTTCTGCTGTTGATTATTATAATTCAATGATGGATAATATTGATGAGGTGACCGACAAACGTATGAAGGCTTTAAAGGAAATTGAAAAGGACAAGCTTCGCGTTGCTAGAGCTTACAATAAGAAGGTAAAAGATAAATCTTTTCAGGTTGGGGATTTAGTTTGGAAAACAATATTACCTCTTGGGATGAAAAGCAATAAGTTTGGTAAGTGGTCGCCAAGTTGGGAGGGTCCATATAGAGTTGTTAAAGTTATCTTCGGGAATTCCTACATGATGGAGACGCTGCAAGGAGATCGACTACCTAGAGCTATCAATGGGAAGTACTTGAAGAAATTCTACCCAAGCATGTGGCAAGATGCATGAAGAAAGATGGTCGGTTTATGAGAATCGTCCTTAGCAGTATTTTTTAGGACCTAGTATTGTATAGAATACTTCTGTTTTGCTTTTTAGCTTGTAAACTCACTAAAAAGCAGGGGGGCATATGTTGACAGTCAAATTTGGCACCTGCCGAGGCCGACCGGTCTGACCGGTCGGGTCAATCGGTTAGACCGGTCTGGTCTGTACAGTCCGAGTAGAATTAGGTTTTTTGTAAAGAGTCCTCATGTAATCCTACTCGTGAAGGGTTATGTCTTCCCCAGCATATAAATATAAAGGCTAAGGCCGATTGAGGTTATTCCCAATCGAATCAATACAAAAATCGCATTACTATTTATCTCTCAAACCCTAGCCTTTTCCAACCCTAGATTGCTTTCGTCCTTCGTCTCGATGGCGTTTGAAGACGTCCTTAGTGGCCTGCCGAGCTCAGAGCAACCCTACGTTCACGAGCTCCGACGGGGTCCCTCCCGAGCTCGTTGTTCTAGGTTTCCGGCGACGCCTTGCTTGCACCGGTCAGATTGGTCGGCGGCACCGGTTAGATTGGTCTGCCCAAGGTTTCGCGGGTGTTGATCGTTTTGACGATCGTCCGCGCGTTCTAGCGTATCTGAGTGTGTTGGTGCGATTCTGCGTCAACAGAACCAACAACCTATCAAGTCAAAGTCCACATAAATTAGAAAATAACAGGTACATGATGCACTACTGAATGTGAAGCCTTTGCTACCAGATTCTAGGTCAAAATAATAGAAATAACTGAGGTAATTGCATTACTCACTAATTATAGGAATACCAGATTCATCGTGGCGCAATGCAACAAAAGGAACATCAATAATTCCTCATTTCCTCATTTAGTGAACCGTAGCATCAGAAATTCAACATCTCTTGAACCATACCACTGGAAATTGAATCTTACCAAGGTTCACATCATCGGCGAACTCCATTCCGGCACCACCTCTGGCCTCCGGATCCTCAAATCCTTGAGGGAACTGCCGGCCAGGAATTGACCACGCAACATCATCAAGGCGCAATCCAGCTTCTCCGGTCGGCAAGGCACGGGGACGCTGCAGCCGGGACATGGCGAGGACGGCAGCTCCAGGACTAGGGAGCGAGGCGGCACCGATTTGCTCTGGTTTGGTCGCTCGGCATAGCAGGGGAAGAGGGCACGGGGGGCGCAGGGCTGGGAAGGCACCGGCGGAAGAAGGAAGGGGGCGCAACAGGGCTCAGATGGTGCGTGTGAGGAAGAGGGCAGCGGGCGCAGTGGCGGGCAAATCCATGGGGGAACAAGGCAGCGCGCGGAAGAGGACAGCGGGCGCGGGAGCGGCCAAATCTGCGTAGGAACGAGGGCCGAGGGCGGGATGGAAAACGCTGAGCGCTAGGCAAAGATACATGATGGCGGCCCTAGATACAAAACGAGAATACAAAATGAGATATATAGTGTTTCTGTTGGAAGTGGGTTTTTTTGTCTCCTTTTTCTTTTTTTAGATAACACATCCAAAATAAAAGAGTTCTTGGAGATGCTAAGAGAGATATTTTATGAGAGGGGTGGGTGGGTTAGAGTGGGTAACAATTGTTTTCAATTCTTTCATCCTTTATTTATTTATTATAGAATAGATAGATAGATATAGATATTTTAGGATATGTGATATATGTACTATGTAGGGATGGTTTTGTTGCACATTCAATTGCGATTTATTCAGTATCCACGCTCCCGGGCGGGTCAAGACAGGCGCTGAGCCTTGACCCGGCCTGGGTGGGGCGCCAGCCCGTGGGGCCCACCTGTCGGCCTCTGGCTGACGGGTGTGGTCGGATCCGGGTGTACCTAGCGTTTTTGCTAGGGTTTCTTTAGGATTTATTTATCTGCAATCTTGTAAAATCCATAGAAATTCATGTATAGCTCCAAAAATTATGAAACTTATTTTGTTGGATTCCACTAGCTGAGATCTACTTAGGAAAAATTTTGTTTTGCATGTTACTCTGCTGTAGATTTATCTATAGTTTTGTCTTGAAAAAGTGAGTTTAATGCTTATGTATTTGTGTGCTGCTCGAAAAATGTCAAACCAAATTTTGTAAGACTCCTTGTGAGGTGTAGTTTTCAGTGGTGCAACTTGTTCACATGGTTCCTTGCTGTTTATTAAAGTTTTAGTTTGTTTTCTTATACTTTGACTGAAAATGGTTTATTCTCGAACTTCTTGCTGGAAAGTGATAAAATGGAAAAACCAGTTTTGTTAGCTTTGATTTCATGCTTAGTATCTAAGATAATTTTCTTGGATTTGTTTGGTTTAGTTTGCATTCCTTTTCTGATTTACTTTGTTTAAAGTGGCTGAAAATTGATCTATTTATGATTTCTTATAGGAAAATGCTTTTGCTGCAAAACCAAATTTCTTGAGTTCCTTGTTTGGTTCTCTGCATGTTCCAATTATTTCATGATTTATGCTTGTTTTTTAGTTCATTTCTTAATTCTTGCATTGCATTCATGCATTTTAGTGACCGAACCGTCGGAGGTCGAACCTGTGGAGCCCGCCGAGTCCGTGGAGCCTGAACCCGGAGTCCCGTTCGTGGTCGAGTCCGAAAATAACCAAGGCAAGCAGCTAAGCATATTCCTTGCACCTATTTAATCTGATTTAGTTTAGCTATCTCACCGGGTAATGTTGGGTTATATGTAATATTCGTATTGCATTCTTGTACCTAATTTCCTGCAATACCCTTCCTTGAATTGTTATCCATGCCTTTGTCACTTGTTAGTCAATGAACTACTTAATTTGACTAGATGCTTAGCCCTGCTTAGAATACTTATATTGCTTGCAAGAAAGGAATGGTTTGGAGTATCACCCTTACCTGTTTATCCTTGATCGCACTTGAGCTGGGGCAAGTAGAAGTTGGTAGTATCGAGATTCAAGCGGAATGGTAGGGCCTAGAGAATGAAGTCACATGGGCATAGTCCGCTTGGATCGATTAAGGACCGAGTGGATGACGTTGGTTCTGAGCACCTTTCCGTGCTACCACATATCCAATATAATGGTACGGATGAGCCAATTACCTTCTTTGACTTGATCATTGAGGCCCGGTCCCAGATGTGTGGCCAAGGTCTATGCAGGGAGGTTTAGTGTGTCCCCGGGTGGAACTATGTGTAGGAAAGTTTAGAGAAGTCTCCGGTGGAACTAAATCTTCACGCACAAGCTGGGCGTACCCTCAACGGTTGAGCCTTGTTGGGAAGGGTTGACGCGAGTATCCCCTTATCCAACTTTGGCCAGTTGGGTGAGTCGCATGGTCCTCTCGTCGTGTGGGTAAAGTAGTACACCCTTGCAAGGTTATAATCAATTCGAATTGTCGCGCTCTCGGTTATGAGCAAGCTCTTTATCCCATGAACTCATAGAATTTCGATTATGGTGGGATTGGTTCATGTTATAGCTATGATAAGTTATGGATTATATTACTCTCTTAATCAACTAAAAGTGTTTGGGGTTGGGCAAGATTAATTAATTCTGATAGGTGATAGTGTAGAGATCTAATGCTTATGTAATAATTAGTTAACCTTAAAGCTTTTACTTGAGCCATTGCATGATCCTTGTATATGTAATCGCGTAAGTCTTGCGAGTACCTTTTGTACTCAGGTTGCTTTCTAAACCTAGTTGCAGGTGAGCCGGAAGTGGTGTTCGGCCACTTCTACCCCGCTGTTCCAAATGTGGGGGAAGAGTAGGTCGTGGTGGCTATAATGAAATTCTTGAGCAAGGCGTCATTACTTTAGTAAGTCCTTATCGTAATCGAGCTTCGCGAGAGCATGTAAATGCAATAAACTTTATGTTTCTGTTTAATATGACTTTTGTGAGCCCAAGGCTTGTAAGTGAAGTTTGAAACCCACCTATATTGAACTTGTAATATTAAGTGTGTAAAACTGCTCTTTGTGGATTATTGGCAATGTATTCGATTGTAAACGGTATGTGCATATGCTGATCCTGGGCGTATTTTGGAGCACATACCGGGACTACCGGATTTGATATTATTTTGGATGAATGACATGTCGGTTATTCGTGTCTCTAGATGTGGGATAACACGTGGCACGCTCTCCGGCAAGCACGTGTTAACTCTCATCTAGGTGATAATGGCCGGCGGTTCGTTTAAAATAGTATCAAATTGGGCGGTTCTCACAACGGGTATCAGAGCTGAGTTTCCATGAATTGAATCTAAAATTTGCTTAGTGGGGTGAGAGTAAAATAAAATTTGATCACTTGCACTAAGATTTACTTTGGTTAAAAATTTGAACTTAAGGTAAAATGCTAGCTTTCTTCCTTCATCTTAGAGCTAATTCTTTCTTACTGTTTCACTCGTTTAATTAAGACATGCTTAACCCCTCTTGTTTTCATGAGTAGCGGGAGCGTAGGAAAACCCTTTCACCTGCCAGAAACCTTTTGAGCCTTTTACCGGAGTTGAGAAGGTGGGAATCACCTATTGTCCTGAGCGCTATTAGGAGGGTTGTAGCGCTGCTGGACAAGGTGGTTGTTTCGGGTCGTGAGTGCTAGAACGTTAAGGCGTGCTCACGATGTGAGGAGACGACATGTTGCATTCATACCTCGCATGCATGCATACTCTTTTCTGTGGTTTCTAAATTTATACTTGATCAATCTAGTGTGCTGTTGTTAAGATCTTGCCTAGTTGGATCTTGCTAATCTAAGTGGACCAAATCTACTCTATCTTTTAGAGTTACTACTCTTGTGTTGATCATGGGTCATGTTTTAACTGCACATTGTCTTTCCACCCTTCCTTTGTGCATCCTCTATCTTTCATTCCTGACCGTTGACCGTTTTGTTTATTAACAGGATGGTGTTGCGTTCGGGAACCGAAAGGGATGGTGCCAATGGTTCGGATGGCAATAACAATCGCCACAACGAGGATCCCCTTCCTAATCCTCCAGTTCACCCAAACCTCGCGGATGTCCTGGCCCAACAAACTGAACTTATGGCGACCATAGTCAATCAAATGGGCAATGCCGGCAATAATGGTCCAAGAGCTAAGCCTCAAGTGAACAGGTTTGGGGATTTCTTCCGCACCAACCCGCCCATCTTCCGTGGCTCCAAAGATCCTCTGGATGCGGATTTCTGGCTCAATGTGATTGAAGAGAAGCTTGGTCTTATTGAGTGTGAGCCATATGAGAAGGTTTTATTTGCTGCTCACCAACTTCATGATGCCCCTGGGGTTTGGTGGCGGAACTTCAAGGCATCTCACCCTGCCAACCGCCGCTTCACATGGGAGGAGTTCCGCACAGCTTTTCGCTCCTTCCATATTCCCAAGGGTATCATGGACATCAAGAAGAAGGAATTTCTGAATCTCACTCAAGAAAGTCGTGATGTGATGGCCTATGTCAATGCCTTCAACACTCTCTCCCAATATGCACCTGAAGAAGTGGCCACCGATGCCAAGAAGCAAGAACGCCGGTATGATGGGCTCTCTGCAGAGTTGCAAGACAAGCTCTCCACTACCAAGTTTGAAGATTTCAATGACTTGGTGAATATCGCTATCAGAGCTGAGCACAAGATGAAGAATCTTGAGGCAAAGAACAAGCGTCCTGCTCCTACCTCTGCGGGCGGTAGCTCCTCACGTCCACGTCTGGGGCCTTCTCCTTTTCCACCTCAGGCACCAGGTGCTCAACCTCCCCGTCCTATGTGGATTGTGCGTCACCCTCAACCTCCTCAAGGAAAAGCTTCTAGGCCGATCAATGCCTATTGGAGCAACCCAGGTGTTGCCGCAAAGGGTCCGTGCTTCAATTGTGGTGGCCTAGGCCACATCTCCAGGGACTGCCCCTCTCCGAGACGTGGTGGTGCCTTCAATGCACCTAGGCCCAATACTCCTCTGCCTCAAGCATCGCGTCAGGAAGTCAAGCCACAACAGGCTCCTAAGCGTGGTCGTCTCAACTACACCACCGCTGAAGAAATTCCGGAGAATGCCGAAGTTCTTATGGGTATGCTCCTAATCAAATCTCACCCTGCTATGGTTCTTTTTGATTCTGGGGCAACTTTTTCATTTATCAGCAAGAAATTTATACTGCATAATAAGCTGGAGATGCAAAACCTACCAGTGCCATACCATATAGAATCTCCGGGTGGAGAGATCATTTCTAGAAACTTTGTGGATAGGGTTCCAATTCTCATCGAGGGAGCTATTTTCCAAGCTAATCTTCTTGTCCTAGATTAGATGGGTTTAGATGTGATTCTTGGGATAAATTGGTTGGGTAAGCATGATGGAATTATTAAGTGTGGGCCCCGTACCATCAATCTTTTGCATCCCTCCAGGAATAGAGTTCTACTCTCTGTTGCTAAGATGGAATCTGGTTTATATGCCTTGGCGGGTACCAAAGCCACAGCGTTGGAAGATATTCCCGTGGTTTGTGAGTATCCGGATGTCTTTCCAGAAGAATTACCGAGTATGCCTCCTGATCGTGAGGTGGAGTTCGTCATAGAGCTCATGCCCGGGACTGCTCATGTCTCTAAACAGCCTTACCGAATGCCTCCCAATGAGTTGAAGGAATTGAAGAAACAACTCAAGATTTTATTGGATAAGGGTTTCATTCGTCCGAGCTCCTCTCCATGGGGATGCCCGGCTCTCTTTGTGAAAAAGAAAGATGATAGTTTACGGATGTGTGTTGATTACCGTCCGTTAAACGAAGTCACTGTCAAGAACAAATATCCTCTTCCTCGGATTGATATCTTGTTTGATCAACTCTTTGGAGCTCGTTATTTCTCCAAGATTGATTTATGGTTGGGTTATCATCAAATCAAGATTCGAATTGAAGACATTCCGAAAACGGCTTTCTCTACTAGATATGGTCTCTATGAATTCACTGTCATGTCTTTCGGCCTCACCAATGCACCGGCTTATTTCATGTATCTGATGAATAGCATCTTCATGGAGGAACTTGATGTCTTTGTGATCATCTTTATCGATGATATTCTTATTTATTCCAAGACCAAAGAAGATCATGCTCGTCATATTCATATTGTCCTCCAAAAACTTAGGGAGCATCGTCTTTATGCCAAATTTAGCAAATGTGAGTTTTGGCTTGAGAAGGTTTCTTTTCTTGGTCATGTTCTCTCCAAGGATGGTATTGCTGTAGATCCTAGTAAGGTGCAAGATGTTCTCGATTGGAAGCAACCATAGAATGTCCATGAGATCCGGAGTTTTCTTGGACTTGCGGGATATTACCGCCGGTTCATAGAGAACTTTTCAAAAATTGCGAAGCCTATGACCGAGCTACTGAAGAATGGGGTCAAGTTTGAGTGGTCCCCAGCCTGTGAAGAAGCCTTTCAAACCCTTAAGGATCGTCTCACTACTGCTCCAGTTCTTGCTCAGCCAGATGTTTCCAAGAGTTTTGATGTTTATTGCGATGCTTCTCGCATCGGTCTTGGCTGTATTCTTATGCAAGAAGGCCGAGTGGTGGCCTATGCTTCTCGACAACTCAAGCGTCATGAAGAAAATTATCCTACCCATGATTTAGAGCTTGCGGCTGTTGTCCGTGCTGTAAAGATATGGCGTCATTATCTGCTTGGTAATCATTGCAACATCTATACTGACCATAAGAGCCTCAAGTATATTTTCACTCAATCTGATCTCAACATGAGGCAATGTCGATGGCTTGAACTGATCAAGGATTATGATCTTGAAGTGCATTATCATCCCGGTAAGGCGAATGTCGTCGCCGATGCACTAAGCCGAAAGGCTCAATGCAACTGCTTGACCATAGCTTCTCCTGTGCATACTCTCTGTGATGATCTTCGGAAACTCGGAATTTCTATGGTCAAAGAAGGCTATCTTGCTACTCTTACAGTCAGATCTGATCTTTATGATCAAATTAAGGAAGTCCAAAAGAAGAATAAGGGTATGGCTCGAATTCGGGAGTTAATGAATGAGGGTAAAGCTCGATGCTTCTCTATGGATGATCAAGGAGTTCTATTCTTTGGGAAGCGGATTGTGGTGCCAAAGGATCATAACCTCAGGCGAATTATTCTTGATGAAGCCCATAGTTCTCAATTCTCTATTCATCCGGGCAGTACTAAAAAGTATCAAGATCTCAAGCAAAGATTTTGGTGGACTCGCATGAAGCGAGAAATTGCTCGGTACGTCTCTGAGTGTGATATTTGCCAAAGGGTTAAGGCCGAACATCTCAAACCTGCCGGTACCCTTCAACCCTTGCCAATTCCATCATGGAAGTGGGAAGAAATTGGAATGGATTTTATCACCGGGTTACCCAGGTCTTCTCAAGGGTATGATTCTATCTGGGTAATTGTGGATCGATTGACGAAGTCGGCTCATTTTCTTCCAGTGAAGACTACTTATCTTGTCAAGCAATATGCGGAGTTGTACCTTACCCGCATCATTTGTCTTCATGGTGTTCCCAAGAAAATTGTCTCTGATCGTGGTCCTCAGTTTGTCGCTCATTTTTGGAGAAGTTTGCATGAAACCATGGGAACTGATCTCACTTACAGTACTGCTTATCATCCTCAAACCGATGGTCAAGCCGAGAGAGTTAATCAAGTTTTAGAAGATATGCTGCGAGCCTGTGCTCTTATATATGAGAAGAAATGGGTTACTTGCTTGCCGTTCGCAGAATTCTCCTATAACAATAGTTATCAAGCAAGTATCAAAATGTCACCTTTTGAAGCTCTCTATGGAAGACGGTGCAGAACTCCGATCAATTGGTCCGAATCCGGAGAAAGGCCTTTCTATGTACCAGATTTGGTGAAAAATGCCGAGGATCAAGTCAGGATTATTCGTGAGAATCTTCGCATTGCTCAATCTCGTCAAAAGACCTATGCTGATTGTCGTCGCCGAGAACTACATCTCAAGATTGGTGATTATGTCTATCTCAAGGTTTCCCCATTTAAGGGCACTCGCTGTTTCCAAGTCAGAGGAAAGTTAGCTCCATGCTATGTCGGACCTTTTCGGATTATCAAGAAAGTTGGAGCAATGGCTTATCAATTGGAACTTCCTCAATCACTCTCCGCCCTGCACAATGTCTTTCATATCTCTCAATTGAAGCAGTGCCATCGTGTTCCAGCTGACGCCGTCGACCTTGAGTCACTTGATCTTCAACCGGGCCTTACCTACGAGGAACACCCAATTGCCATTCTTGATCGTGATGAAAGAAGAGTAAAGCGTAGCATGGTGAAGTTTGTGAAGGTTCAATGGAGCAATCACTCCGAAGATGAAGCCACTTGGGAGCGTGAGGATCGGTTACGTCAAGAATACCCAGATTTCTTTTCCGATGAGTAAGTTTTCTCTCTACCACACTCCACTTTCTTGATGAAGTTCATAGTTCTAGATGTTATATATGTGTACATAATCACCATCAAGAAAACCCTAGGAATGTCTCACACCACATCATCCCTGTCTTTGTGCACCATCTGTTAGATGTTTATCTTGTCTAGGTGAATATGGCCTCAACCTAGTCCAAGTTTTATCCTTCCCCTCTTGTCTACCAAAATCTCGGGACGAGATTTTCTTAAGGGGGGGGGGGAGATTGCCACGGCCCAGAAAAAAAGGAAAAGAAAATAAAAATCCCCGCCGGGCCCCACCTGTCAGTCTCCCCTCTCCCTCTCCTCCTCTGTTTTGCTCGACGTGCCGCACGCGTCACCGCCGGCGGCATCCATCCTCGCAAGACGCGCCACGTGCCGGCCATCGTCGTGTTCCGTGCCGCCCCTTCACTCCTCCCCTCGCCCTCTCCTTATCCGCGCGCGACCGGCCTCGCTCCCCGCCCCAAACCCTAGCCCTTCCCCTCCATTGACACCGCCAGCCGAGCTCCTTGCCGCCGTCGATTTGCTGCCCTCGGTGCGCCGTAGCTCGATTCCTCACATGGGGAGCTTCCTCGCGTCGTCGTCCTTCGATTTCGCCCCTAACCCGGCCCCTTCTCCTTCCCTGCAGGGCCGTCGGCGAGAGCCTCGGTCCGCCGCCGCCCAACGCCATCACGCCGCCCCCTCGTCGCCGCTCCTCGTATGTGCCACCGCCGGTGAGGCTCGCCGCTACCTCCTCGCCCCCATGTGCGCTTTCCCCGGCCCGCTCTGGCCTCCCCTCGCCGCGCCGCCGCCGCCGTCGCTGCGCGTCGCGCCGCGCGCACGCCGTGGCCATGCTCCCGGGCGGGTCAAGGCAGGCGCTGAGCCTTAACCCGGCCTGGGTGGGGCGCCTGCCCGTGGGGCCCACCTGTCGGCCTCTGGCTGACGGGTGTGGCCGGATCCGGGTGTACCTAGCGTTTTTGCTAGGGTTTCTTTAGGATTTATTTATCTGCAATCTTGTAAAATCCATAGAAATTCATGTATAGCTCCAAAAATTATGAAACTTGTTTTGTTGGATTCCTCTAGTTGAGATCTACTTAGGAAATTTTTTTTTGCATGTTACTCTGCTGTAGATTTATCTATAGTTTTGTCTTGCAAAAGTGAGTTTAATGCTTATGTATTTGTGTACTGTTCGAAAAATGTCAAACCAAATTTTGTTAGACTCCTTGTGAGGTGTAGTTTTCAGTGGTGCAACTTGTTCACATGGTTCCTTGCTGTTTATTAAAGTTTTAGTTTGTTTTCTTATACTTTGACTGAAAATGGTTTATTCTAGAACTTCTTGCTGGAAAGTGATAAAATGGCAAAACCAGTTTTGTTAGCTTTGATTTTATGCCTGGTATCTAAAATAATTTTTTTGGATTTGTTTGGTTTAGTTTGTATTCCTTTTCTGATTTACCTTGTTTAAAGTGGCTGAAAATTGATCTATTTATGATTTCTTATAGGAAAATGCTTTTGCTACAAAACCAAATTTCATGAGTTCCTTGTTTGGTTCTATGCATGCTCCAATTGTTTCATGATTTATGCTTGTTGTTTAGTTCATTTCTTAATTCTTGCATTGCATTCATGCATTTTAGTGACCGAACCGTCGGAGGTCGAACCCGTGGAGCCCGCCGAGTCCGTGGACCCTGAACCCGGAGTCCCGTTCGTGGTCGAGTCTGAAAATAACCAAGGCAAGCAGCTAATCATATTCCTTGCACCTATTTAATCTGATTTAGTTTAGCTATCTCACCGGGTAATGTTGGGTTATATGATATATTCGTATTGCATTCTTGTACCTAATTTCCTGCATTACCCTACCTTGAATTGTTATCCATGCCTTTGTCACTTGTTAGTCAATGAACTACTTAATTTGACTAGATGCTTAGCCCTGCTTAGAATACTTATATTGCTTGCTAGAAAGGAATGGTTTGGAGTATCACCCTTACCTGTTTATCCTTGATCGCACTTGAGCTGGGGCAAGTAGAAGTTGGTAGTATCGAGATTCAAGCGGAATGGTAGGGCCTAGAGAATGAAGTCACATGGGCATAGTCCGCTTGGATCAATTAAGGACCGAGTGGATGACGTTGGTTCTGAGCACCTTTCCGTGCTACCACATATCCAATATAATGGTACGGATGAGCCAATTACCTTCTTTGACTTGATCATTGAGGCCCGGTCCCAGATGCATGGCCAAGGGCTATGCAGGGAGGTTTAGTGTGTCCCCGGGTGGAACTATGTGTAGGAAAGTTTAGAGAAGTCTCCGGTGGAACTAAATCTTCACGCACAAGCTGGGCGTACCCTCAACGGTTGAGCCTTGTTGGGAACGGTTGACGCGAGTATCCCCTTATCCAACTTTGGCCAGTTGGGTGAGTCACATGGTCCTCGCATCGTGTGGGTAAAGTAGTACACCCTTGCAAGGTTATAATCAATTCGAATTGCTGCGCTCTCGGTTATGAGCAAACTCTTTATCCCATGAACTCATAGAATTTCGATTGTGGTGGGATTGGTTCATGTTATAGCTATGATCAGCTATGGATTATATTACTCTCTTAATCAACTAAAAGTGTTTGGGGTTGGGCAAGATTAATTAATTCTGATAGGTGATAGTGTAGAGATCTAATGCTTATGTAATAATTAGTTAACCTTAAAGCTTTTACTTGAGCCATTGCATGATCCTTGTATATGTAATCACGTAAGTCTTGCGAGTACCTTTTGTACTCAGGTTGCTTTCTAAACCTAGTTGCAGGTGAGCCGGAAGTGGTGTTCGGCCACTTCTACCCCGCTGTTCCAAATGCGGGGGAAGAGTATGTCGTGGTGGCTGTAATGACGTTCTTGAGCAAGGCGTCATTACTTTAGTAAGTCCTTATCGTAATCGAGCTTCGCGAGAGCATGTAAATGCAATAAACTTTATGTTTCTGTTTAATATGACTTTTGTGAGCCCAAGGCTTGTAAGTGAAGTTTGAAACCCACCTATATTGAACTTGTAATATTAAGTGTGTAAAACTGCTCTTTGTGGATTATTGGCGATGTATTCGATTGTAAACGGTATGTGCATATGCTGATCCTGGGCGTATTTTGGAGCACATACCGGGACTACCGGATTTGATATTATTTTGGATGAATGACGTGTCGGTTATTCGTGTCTCTAGATGTGGGATAACACGTGGCACGCTCTCCGGCAAGCACGTGTTAACTCTCATCTGGGTGATAATGGCCGGCGGTTCGTTTAAAATGGTATCAAATTGGGCGGTTCTCACAGAAAGTGTGTGTTTTCTTTTCTCACGTTCCAAACAAACGAACCACGGCTCCATGAACCGTGCCATGCAAAGAGATGCGTCCTGAAACAGGAAACGAACTTTTCTTGGTTGGTTACTCCCTAAGCCGACACTCCCAACAAAAGCTGACACCGTACCTGCTCTGCTCGTCCCCACATACATCTGCGCGGCGCAACGCAACCTCCCTCCAGGGCCCACCAGATCAGAGCGGCAGCTGCAGAAGATTAGGGCTGTGTTCACTTCTAAAATTTCTCTGTCCAAACTTCACTATTCACCTATTACATCACCGGCACAGGCGGCGGCTCTCCAGGAGCCCTTCGGCGACGATATCACCGGTGGAAGGGGGCGGCGCGCGGAGCCCTCTGGCGAGTCATGCTGGCGACGGCGGAGGAGGCGGTGGCGGTCTGCAGGGGAGGCGGCGGTTCGGGTTACCCTAACCGCCCCCACCTCCCTCCCTTTAGACAGGCCGTATGGGCCGCCCAGGCCAGGCTGAGCCAGGCCACAATGGGCCAGCAGCGCCCGCCTGCCCAAAAGCCGAGCCGAGCCCACTACCGGCCATCTCGCAGGCCGGCTCGGAGGCCAAGCCGAGCCGTTTGCAAGCCGGGCCGCCAAGCAAATTGCACAAAGGCCCTCTGATTTTAATACATTTACATATTTTAGTGTATTGAGTACTACATATTTATATTTGAGGCCCTAAATTATTCTGTTTTAGCCCCTAGACTAGATACAACACTGCAATATATTGCATTTATAATTGATGATATAAATGCTTGTTTTAGACCTTGCGTTTAAATGCCATACGATGCAAATTATTTACCTAGAGTAAATAGATAGTTTTTGAGACCTATGAGTCTTTATAAATTGCATCACAATATATTATATTGAGGAGTTTTTCACTGTTTACATATGTTTTCTGTGTCTATGTTTTTTTATTTTTAGTCATGGACTCTAACAGAATCTCTATGCTAGATTTTTTACTCCTATACATTGTTTGCTTTCGAGAACAGAAAATTATATATCTAAACACAAATAGTTTATTGATTTTGTTGCTTGGCAATTATTTTTAATTGTCATAAAATCGGATCCTCTTAATTAAGTGATGCTTAATTAATGATGGTTGTATTTAGGCTCATATTGGCCCAGTCTAGAAAGACAAAATGGTAGCCAAACTATTTTCGCTAGTGAGGCTATTTAAATTATCTGTTTTAGTCTCTGACTTTGAAAGTATCAATACAGTAGAATACTTTGTTAACCTTGTTAATTTTGTAGTTTTCTATAAATAGTATTTTAACAAGGATTGTTCCTCTTAATTAAGAATTTCTTAATTGTTGATGGATTAAAATTTGCAATATAAATATCTTGATTATTTTGGTTATAAACACAAGGTAATGGAGTCTATGGCATTGGCTGCGTTTAATTCCTTATAAATTATCCTGCCTTGAGACCATGCCATAGCAGTGATCTAATCACCTGTTACTAAGAGGTCTACATTTTGTTTCTCTGAAACTTGATGATTACCTACGATGTGTTTTTAATTAAAATAAAGGTTTTGGATTGCTCTTTGTCATCATATTGTTTTATTATTACACAAGGTAGTAGAGTTATAAGCAAAGGCTGCGCTTAATTTCTTGAGAATTAATACGCCCAGAGACCGTGCTTAGGCAGCAATTTACATTGCCTACTATAAAGATCTACTCTATGTTTCTGACATAGAGATTATCTATCTTGTGTATATCCAAATTTATGATGATTTGTTGTATGGTCTAAACATTTATGTGATTACCTACAATGATCCAAAACTATGATAAGATATACAATTATAAAATATTGTATTTGATATTATAACATCACCATAGTGATTTGAGTTTACCTTAGGTATAAACTCATTACATCAATGGTTTTTCACTTGTTGTGGATATTGACTTCAGAGGAATTTGTTGAACTCGCTCTCGATGGCATCAATATCCCACATAGACAATGGACATTAATATCAGTTTTATCCCATAAACTAATAAAAGAGTTTAATGACCCTTGACTGGGGTCATTTATTATAGATCAAAGAAAATTGTGCCTTACTGTTATTAATACACAATATCCATAAAGATTATTGATAAGAATATCTTATGGAAGGAAAAATTGATCTGTATTAAACATCAATAAAGGATAAAACAGGAGCTAGGACATATGATTTGAAGAACCTAAATTCATGGACAACAATTTGAATGACTTACTTCGAGATTTGGAATAATCTCAGGGTCCATTGATATTGTTTAGTCCATGGAAATATGTTGTAACACTTGTTGTCAATGCATAACTATTGTGAGTATCATATTGATGGATTTGATACTCGACAATACTTGTGGTTTTCTCTATATATTGGACAAGATTTTCATTGAATTCTTGTCATATATAGATTGTATGGGAATCACTCCAATTTGGAATGATATGCGCCTAGTGGATAATTTGTATCACAAACTCTATAATTACGGAAGAAAAATATTCCTGGTTCCTATGACAAGAAGAGGGAATAACTTTGGCTATCAATGATGCGATCCAATGATAGTTTGGTCGACTCTTCTCCACTATCATTCTTCCTAAGGAAATGAGTAAACAATTGAGGACATTTAATTATGTCCTAATTCAACTCATATTTTACTAAAGTATAGAGATATCCACATGTGTTGTTAGGGAAACACAAAAAGCCAACTTTGGATATGGCATAGTAATGAGATGGATCTCATTTTGGTTGTATTTTTCCTACAACCATCCCGTACAATATGTTGCGTATACAATTTTTTTTACACGGTTGATCTATTCAATTTGAAATGATCAACTTGGGCATCCAAAGAGATGCGTGAGAAATTAATGGCAATTTATTTAGTCATGCTTTTTTCAAAGTGTGGATACGATAAGTACCATAGGGAAACGGATTTTAAGACCCTCTTATCTTAAAATCAGGTTGACTTTATTAGATTTCTTGATCATATTCAAAAGAATATGTATGGGTCCGATACAAAGATTGTATGGATAGTTCAAGCATTTCATGGTTGTATAGATACATCTATGAGATGATCTAGAGTGTGTAAAGTTTACACACTCAACCATGCATTTGCTAGATAATGGCTCTTGTTATGAGCATTATCTTGAACATTACTATACCTACAATGACGATTGTCTGGTATAACAAAAGTTTAGTTACATATCTAAAAGCATAAATTAGAATCTATATGTATGACATTCAAGTCATAATAGGACCATTATTAGTGGATTACTATTGCCAAATTTCGTGTTGAAGTCAGGTAGATTTACACACTCCTGGCTTATGATTAACTGCATATCCCCTATATGCATTTAGTACGTGGAGATCCATGAAGATTTCCTATTTGCGTAAAATTGAGTTACGTTGTATACGTACCACTCTCACTATCACAACATACATTGATGGGTTCACACAGGAAACTGGGGATCTATCCGAGATTTCAAATCTCCGTCGATTGTTCAGTATCTAGATCTCTTAGAGATGATCTATTTACAACATGTATGCCGGATTTCAGTATAAATGAGCTTTTCCAGGCATTAAGGGAAGATTAGAAGTACCATATATAATGCCCGAAAAATATTTGAATGCATGAAGCATTTCAAGCTCAGGATCACGTACTAAAGTAACTGAACTTTGAGTTCAAAGAATTATTGATTTGCATAGTACTGCAAATAAACTGCCACATACATTTACTAATCATTAATCTGATACAAGTATGTGCCAGAAAGAGTAGTGGTACTAAGTAAACCCACTCAACTCCCAATTGTAAATAAGAGGGGGAGAAGTATGGCCATAAAGCAGGATTATTCATGCTAGCAATAGAAGACTTTTCTTCTAATGTAGTAAATGCAACTCAACCTTTTGTTGAAAGATACTGTGGATATTTTTAATCCACAACCCAGCTCAGAGGTGCACCAAAGTACTGATGCTGGGATATCGGAAAGCTCTGACTCTCGTTTAAGGAAGTCACGATAAGTCATTCAGGGTTCATTTTTGAATTTTGATAACCAGATAATTATATCATATAAAGGCTACATGAATCGACTCATACTTCTCTGAATAAATTGTATACATTATTCAAAGTTATCCAGTTAATAAGACCATGGCAGAGTGCTTTGTCACTCTTACTGGAACTTATTGAGTAACATTATACATACAGAGATAGTCTTGCTCACCAAAAGAGAGGTGTTTTGGGCAGTGAAGCCAACACCTAGTAGTACCTTTACTATGGGTACAAAAGTGTTTTTCATCCTAGAATGGATTGAGAACAATGAGGTGGTGAGATTAAAGCAAGACTAGTAGCACAAGGGGTTTACGCAAAGGCCGAAGCATTGATTTTCAATGCAAGTTATTCTCCATACTAAATTATAAATTTCCGATACTAACTTTTGACTGGCAGTACAAAAACATCTATCTTTGCAGTTGATAGTTGATAGATGTAGTGATTACATATGATCACTTGATTCGGTATATTGTGAAACTTCCAGGAAGGAGTTCACATATCCAATAGTTACTTATATATAAAATCGTAACATATACCGTGTATTTCTTAAGTCTATATATGACTTAAAGAAGTTAAGTCAAATTTGGTACAATTGACTTTGTATGTATTCCTTAAATTGAAGGGATACATGATTGATTACACACAGTGTTCATTTCAGAATCCTTAATTAGATTTTCTAGTGTTATATTATGGTCAATAATCTTGACATCATTGGTAATGAACACTTGTCAAGAACACGTTGTAATCTAAAGACGGAGCTTAGAGATGGAAGATAACGGTCTAAACCAAAAAAAATTGTGTTTAGAATCCAAGGATCTTCTCCCAGGTTTTAATATGAAAGGGAATCCTATGTTGGTTCTACCTCATGATAGAGAAACATATGAGGGGAGATTGTTTTATGCGATAGTGATTAAATTAAGATAATAGGACATGTGATCCATTATCCCTGTGCTATTTATGCGCTAATACATATATTGCAAAAGTTCCCGGCCGGATATTGTCTTTGCAATAATATGCTATCTAATAGCAGCGCTATTCTACCTAAGGTTGGTAGATTGAAGTTAAGAATATCTTTGATATCTTAAAAATAGCACATACAGAGTTGGTATAATCCATGATCCGATTTCGTGGATAATTTGATTCTGGTTATCTATAAGATCCCCAAAATTCCAGATCATTAAAATAAGCTTTACATGAATATGGAAAGATTATTTTGTAACAGTCTTTAAGTAGACATTTAATGATCAATTCCATTAATTATTTTGACATTGTATTATACAAGACTTCACATTTCATATGTGTTGAATACATTGGTATGAAAAGTTTGCAAGTTTCATGGGGAGAGTCTTTCGTCTCTCTCTCTGATTAATAACTTGTTGAAAATATCATATTGCACTCTTTTCTTTGTATGAGTTTTTCCCTTTGGGTTTCTCATATAAAGTTTTTAATGAGGCAATATCAACACAAAATTATGTCCTATCATCTATTTTTCCCATAGAGGTTTTTTGGTGGATGATATTAGAACATACGATACATTGTACTCTTTTCTTTATGTGAGTTTTTTCTGTTGAGGTTTCTCATATAAAGTTTTTGATGAGGCAATTTCAACATAAAGCTACATGCTATATCATCTAGTTTTCCCCACCGGGGTTTTTAGAAGATGATATTTGAAACATATTGACCATATGGTCAAGGTGTTATTAGACTAAGACTTTGAGTTTGTCTCGAAGGGTCTAACAACATCGGTGATTGTATATCATGGAGTTTCTACTTGTTTTTCCCGTTAGGTTTTGAGGAGTTTTGCCTGATATATCAGTAGTACTTTGGTTTTTCCCATAGGGTTTTTCAAAGATTCTCCTCATATTTTTCCTTAAGGGTTTTTGGAGAAGTTGTCATATTATCTATTTTTCCCTACAGGGGTTTTTTCAAAGACTATATATATATATATATATATATATATATATATATATATATATATATATATATGACATATTGATCTCTGATCAAGGTGTTTTAGACTATGTCTTTAGGATTACCTAAATGGTCTATAAACATTGGGAATTATATATACCATGGGGTTTCTCCTTATTTTTCCCACTAGGTTTTTAAGGAGTTTTACCTGCTATATCGATATACTTTGGTTTTTCCCACAGGGTTTTCCAAAGCTTTCAAGTATATGACTGACGATCGAATAACGGTGATTACACAAGATTAAACGGTGCCTACACAAGATCCATTGATCAAGGGGGAGTGTTAGGATTAATTAGTGATAATTAATTAGATGATCAACTGGATAATCATTAGCAGTTAGGATAATAGGCTTGGGCCCTTTCGGACGAGAAAACGTCGGGGCCGGACGAGAAAACGTCGGGGCCAAGGCAACCTGCCAACAGGCACCTTTTCGGGTAATATGCCTTGTATATATATTCCTTGTAACACATACACACGGACACGGTTAATCCATTCAGTCATTTGCATTTGGCAAACACTTTTCTGTTTACAGAGGGGATCAAGGCAGATATCAGCAGAGGCATTGCGTGATCGGCTAATTTCCCAATTTTATTTATACAGGTCTTTTCTCTTAGTATCACGGATCGATGGACGCATGTTCATCATATATACCTATCTTGATGTTTATAACAGACTGCATCTTTCTAAGAAAAGTTTTGAGAAAGAAAGCCTCATGTGCAATTTTGCAAGAAGGGCAAAATCGTTTCTACCCTGTTTTGTAATGAAATGGTGATTTTGTCTTTATTTTTTTTATCTTTGTGATTCTACCCTGTGATTTCAAAACGAAAGCAGATTTTACCCTTGGTCTATTAAGTCCCTATAACTGTGTTAATTTTTGGACAAATAAAAGACTTTGCTCATGCGTTTTTATCCCTATTTATTATGAGAATGGTGCTTTTACCCCTGGATTGTTTATCAACGTGTTGACATGTTGTATACAAAAATTGATAGAATATTTTCCATGGTGATTCTCCAAGCTGCCTTGCTGGAGGCTCATAGGCCCTGTTTGGAACCGTGTTTTTTGCATTTGCGATGAAACTTTCGCGAGATAAGCGGAATAATCCCGCCGAACACCCTGCGACAGACGCGCGACTGGGAGAAGCCCGCGGTATGGAGTCCGAAGAAATCAACTCTCCGCCTGCGATTTCAAAAAGCGGTCGTGGAGCCGCGTTCGCGAAAACGCGACGCGCGATTGTACGTCGCGGTTCCAAACAGGGCCATAGTTTGCGTAGGGGCATTGGAGGGGGTGGGACACCGGTGGCCTGCGAGCTACATGCCAGAGGGACGCGCCGTCATCGCCTAGGCGGTCGCCATGCACCGGAGGGCCGCGGACGCCAGTGGCCTGCGAGCCGTGCACCGGAGGGCCGCGCCGTCGCCGCCTGGGCGGGCGCGGGCCGGACGGCCGCGACGCGTCCTAGGCTGTAGGCGCGCACCGACGCCGGGGCACAGAGAGGTGAGGGGGCGGCGCCGGAAGGTGGGGACAGGAGGGCGACGGGAAGGGGTAGGTGAAGCACCAGCGCCGGTCGGGTGGCCGCGGTGCACAGGGAAAAGAGATAGGCAAAGGAGATGGCTAAGAGCATTACTGTCTTTTCTTGTAGGTGCTTTTTTTTTTCATTTTTTCCTTCCATTTAATCCCAGCAAGCAAAATTAGAAGTATGAGGCCGCGCCGTTTCGGCGACCTCCGAGCGTATCCACGTTAGCCTCGTGAAGCTGATCCATTCGATGTAATTTGTGTGACTCAGATAAACTCATTCTCCTTTCTGTGACGGTTGAGAGTGCTCATCCAGTGCAAGTTGATGTACTACGTCAAGTTGGTCTGCAAGTTGATGTCGTTCTTCCTCCAAACTTTGAAAGAGACGTGAGCTTGTGCATTGATGGTGCTGCCACCAAGCCAGTGAAATTTGGTGTGCTTGGTAGAACCGTTCTCAAGGGAGTACACAACATTTAATGAATGCTATTGCATATAGGTATCCATCTTCTCACCCGGCTGTTCATCTCTGTAACTTTCCTTGACATCTAGTGCATCGCCTGGCTATAAAAGCATGGGGCTGCCTTCTTTTCATCGCACGCTCCCTGCAGCGCACCCTCTCCCGCAGTGTTGATATAGTGCATGCTTGAGCCACTAGAATTATTGGCAGCTGCAAAGATCGTTTGGTCTAGCTAAACGGTGTGTTTCTTAACATAGCATGCTATACAGCCATGTATAGTTCGAACCGACAATATCCTAGATAAGTGATATTTTCTAGATAAGTGATTTGTGTAGCCAACTGATGAGATATAATAAAGGTCCTATTATAGCTTTGGAGAAATAAGATTTGTATAATTACCGTGCTAATACGTGTTAGAATTGCCAAAACTTAAATCAGTGGCACATTACTTTAGGATCTTAACATAGCCTAGTTCATGACAAATCAATCTAATGCGGAATAGTTTGGTAGATCATTATACCAGTGTTAGTAGTAGCAGCAGCCATTTACGCCTGATCCGGAGAGGAAGTAGGCGTTCATGTCGGTGTAGAAGATGCAGCAGCCTAGCGGCGTCCTTCTGGCGCCAACGGGAGTGCTTGGCCTTCCAAACCCCTCCAGTGCCCTTAGCGATCAGATTAGCGGTGGCTAGGGTTTTAGAATGACATGAATTGGTGATTAAGGTGCTAACCACGACCTTATATTTATAGGCACTGTGGGGCTGGGGGCCAGCCTCTAGAAACAGGCCTAATGGGCCTGCTGATCACAGCCCATTAGGGTTTTATCATTAGGTTTCCTTAATCACATTTAGGTGGTTTAAACACTTCCTTAATAGTGAAGATCACAATATTGCCTTAACAAAAATATTTCCAACATTCTCCCACTTGATCGAACGGTTAAGGCTAATATTCGTATCATAATAATGTTCACCCTTAATAGTAACAGAAAGTACCGGACCAATGCATCATCAGTAGCTTGATGCACTACTGGGACCCCATTACTCACAGTCTCACTGAAACACCTCGGTAGAACGCTTATTCATTAGTTGGGAGTTCGTAATGGCCCTAAACCAGGACCTAAAGACTATCCACCAAACCCATATTAGTAACGTGCTGCTTAAACACGTTCGGTGGTAAGCCATTAATGAGCGGATCCGCTAATATAGAATTAGTTCTTATGTGCTCAATCTTAATGGTTCGATCCTGGCATCTTTCTTTCACAACATGATACTTAAGGTCAATGTGTTTGGAAGCACCACTTGACTTGTTGTTACTCGAAAAGAATACTGCAGACTGATTATCGCAGTATAACGTTATAGGTTTCGTAATGCTGTCAATTACCTTGAGGCCCGGAATAAAATTCTTAAGCCAAACAGCCTGTCCAATTGCTTCATAGCATGCCACAAATTCAGCTTGCATCATCGACGCTGCAACTAAACTTTGCTTAGAACTTTTCCATGATATAGCTCCTCCAGCTAACGTGTAGACATATCCTGATGTAGATTTCCTACTATCCACACACCCGGCAAAGTCAGCATCAGTATAACTCACAACTTCAAAGTTATCTGATCTTCTGTATGTGAGCATGAAGTCTTTAGTGCCTTGGCAGTAACGTAATGCCTTCTTGACACCAACCCAGTGCACCTTTCCAGGATTTTTCTGATATCTTCCAAATATTCCAGTAGCAAATGCCAAGTCAGGATGCCATACATCAGGCTTCCGATAGCTGAAGCATAAGGTATGTCCTTCATCTCATTTGATTCCAATTGGTTTTTAGGACATTGGGCTTCACTAAACTTATCGCCCTTTCGCTAATGGAACAGGTGTGGCCTTACTCTTATCCATATTAAATCTCTTAAGTATTTTCTCAATATATACTTTTTGAGACAATCCTAGTACTCCTTTGGTCCTATCTCGGTATATCTCAATGCCCAGAACATAAGAGGCTTCACCAAGATCTTTCATATCAAAATTGGATGAAAGAAATCCCTTTGTTTCATGCAGCATACGCTTATCGCTGCACGCTAATAGGATATCATCCACATAAAGCACTAGAATTATGAATTTACCACCCTTTATCTTAGTGTAGATACAATGTAACGAACATGGCACCATTTATGCCATTTCGAGTGATTTTGGTGATCGTATGACAACGCAATCAATGGGACTAATGGTTGTGTTAAGTGAACATTTCTAGATCCCAGGGATGAAATAAAAAGGCCATACAAAGCAAAACACGAAGAAAGAACTCAAAGAAACGCTGAATTGGATGAGTTCTACTGAAATCAGTAGCACCGGAAGAACCGATGCCTATAGCATCGGTGCATCCGATGGTTGTCGGAAGATCCGACGGCCTGGCTTTGGTGCAAGACTGAGCGCCTCTGGAGATCAAGTGAAGAAAGAAGTGAAGCACCAGTTGAACCGACGGTCCATTCAGAGGCATCGGTGCAATCAATGTACCATGTTCCAGAGATGATGTCAAGCATGCAGCAGCCAAGCCTTCAGCACCGGATGAACCGATGGCCATCGGAGCAATGCGTCGGTGCAATGATGTCAGCAAGGTGTATCGGCTTTATGAAGATCAAATGTCACCAGAAGTTCCGATGCTATAGCAGAAAACTGGCCAACGGCTAGTAACGGCTCTCTTGACATGGTGGCCTATATATATGTGTTCCCCCAGCCATTTGAAGCTTGCTGGAGTCCCAAGACTTCTCATACACAACCAAGAACACCTCCAAGCCATACAAGAGCTCATTGATCATATCCTTAGGTTTTAGCACTAGCTTTGTAAAGTGTGAGTGCTAGATTAGCTCTTGAGTGAGTGAACAAGCAAGGTTGAGATCCTTGTGGGTGGTTCTAGAGTGAACCACACTTGTATTACGGTGCGCCGGCCCCTTGGAGCAATTGGTGGCTCGCCGGCAAGTCAACGACCCTCCGGCTTGGTGTGGAGCGGTGTCGACGACATTGTGCGGGGGACAGAGACCCCTCATTCATGGGCAATCTCCCTTAGTGAAGATCGGGATCAAGGTGATCGTGATTGTGTTCACGGAAGAGACTTGATTGCCGGGAAGCAATACTCTTCATGAGTGCTTCAACAACGTGAACATAGGGGCGCCTTTGTGGCAATCCGAACCACGGGATAAATCCTCGTGTCGAGAGTTCGCTTCCTCTCATCCCTCTCTTTAAGCTTCCGCATTTCATATTGCAACTTGTGTGCCTTTACCTTCTTAGTGTAGTATCTTGCTAAGATTGGCTATAGGTTGCAAAACTCTTTTGGGATGAGGGTTACACACTTAGGTGAACCGTAGTTGCACATCTAGTTAGCTTGTTTTAGTTTAAGTTTTGTGCAAACTAGTTAGAGCCATAGGTTAAGGTTTTAAAAGTGCCTAATTCACCCCCTCCCCCTCTTAGGCTAGGGCACCCGATCACTTTCATACAATATCCACATCATTCTCCTTAAATCCGAATTTCTTAATCACTTGATCGAATTTAAGCTTCCACTATCTTGACACTTGCTTAAGCCCGTAAATGGATTTCATAAGTCTGCATCCCAAATGTTCCTTTCCCTTCACAACAAAACCTTCCGGTTGTGCCATGAAGATGGTCTCATCCAAGTCACCACTAAGGAACGCAGTTTTGACATCCATCTGATGCAGCTCTAAATCATAATGAGCCACTACCGCCATGATGATTCTGAATGAATCTTTCTTAGACACAGGGGAGAAAGTTTCATTATAATCAACCCCTTCCTTTTGTGTAATACCTTTAGCTACAAGCCTTGCTTTGAATCATTCGACATTCCCTTTAGAATCACGTTTAGTCTTGTAGACCCATTTACAGCCTACTAGTTTGACTCCATCAGGAATATCTACCAGATCCCATACATCATTAGAACTCATGGACTTAAGCTCTTCTTCCATAACCTCAACCCATTTGGCAGAGTTCTCACATGATACTGCCTCTCTGAATGAGTTAGGATCATCAGCTTTCCCAATATCATACATGTCTTCACTTAAGTATGTCTCATAATCAGGGAAAACTGTCTGTTTCCTAGCTCGCTGTGATCTTCTTAAGGGTTCAACAGACTGAGGTGCTGGTTGAGGTGCAGCCTGAGGCAGCTCGACAGGGTTCTCAACTTCAGCATTAGGCGCCACTTGCTCGGCTTGTGGTTCGCTCGCAGGCTCGTGAGCTACTTCGACTTGCGGAGCAGCGCTAGTACTCTGAACAGGAGGTGTAATCTGAACAGATGGTGTACTCTGAACGGAAGGAACGAACAGCGGCACTAACTGAGGTGTTACTGTTTCTTGAATCACCGGGATGGGAAGCTCAGCCCGTATTTCTTCAAGATTAATTTCTCTCCTCGGAAAGTTCCCACTGATTCCTGCATCCTCTAGGAACACAGCCTGCCTGGTCTCAACGAACTTAGTGAAACGATCAGGATAGTAGAAACGGTATCCCTTAGACTTATTAGGGTATCCGATGAAATAGCAGCTCACTGTCTTATCATCTAATTTCTTTTGCTGTGGATTAAATAACTTAGTTTCGACTGGACAGCCCCACACACACAAATAATTAAGCGACGGTTTCTTACCAAACCACAACTCATAAGGTGTTTTTGGCACAGATTTGGAAGGAACACGATTAAGTATGTGCGCAGCTGTTTTTAATGCTTCCATCCACAGCTCCACAGACAAAGTAGAATAACTAAGCATGCTACGTACCATGTCCATTATGTACGATTACGTCGCTCAGCTACTCCGTTTTGCTGTGGTTCGCCCGGCCTACTGTACTGGGCCTTTATACCATTCTCTTCAAGATACTTAGCGAATGGTCCAGGTACTTGGCCGAATGGAGCGTGTCTCCCATAATATTCACCACATCGATCCGATCTCACTAATTTAATAGTGACATTATGCTGATTTTCCACTTCAGCCTTAAATATTTTGAATTTATCTAATGACTCGGATCGATCACGAATGGGGTAAATATAACCATAACGAGAGAAGTCATCTGTGAAAGTAATGAACGAGTCAAAACCATCAACAGACTTTACTGGGAACATGCCACAAATATCAGTATGAATTATTTCTAATAGGCCCGAACTCCGAGTAGCTCCTTTCTTAATTGTCTTAGCGAATTTCCCCTTAATACAATCAATGCATTGTTGATATAAGTCTGAGAGATCTAATGAATGGAGTATCTTTTCTCTTATGAGACGCTCAATTCTCCCCCTCGAAATGTGGCCCAAATGACAATGCCACAATTTCGAAGAAGTCTCATCATCACGCTTACGCTTATGCGATACATCATCCACATTCATTGCAGAATAAACATTATCAAGAGAGAGCAAATAAAGATCGCATTGCAAATGACCAAGGCCCACACCTAAATTATGAAACTTAATGTTGCACATAGAGTTGCCAAACTCACAAATATGTTCCGACTTATCTAAACGTGAAATAGAAATAAGGTTTCTCTTCAAACTGGGAACATAAAGAACATCATGCAAACTAAGGTTGAAACTGCCAGGTAACTCCAAGTCGAAGCTCCCAATGCCTTCAACCTTCACTTCATTGCCATCAGCCACTCTTAGGCTTCGCTCCCCCTCTCTTATAGTTCGGATCGAACTGAATACCTACAGTGAATTGGAAATGTGCACAGTGGCACCTGAGTCAATCCACCAAGTATTAGGAGAAAAATTCACTCAGAATAATTCATCAATAAAAGATACATAATCAGTAATTGTACCTTTGTTCTTTAGCCACTACTTAAATCCATGGCATTTCTTCTGCTCATGCTTAGGTGACTTACAGAACTTGCATAGCCTCTCATTAGAGGTCTTCTTATGCGACACGGCCTTACTCTTATGGCTCTTAAACTTTCGCTTATGCTGTCTGCTGCTGCCAGACTCAGCCTGATGCCTAGGAGTGTTGCTCACGCTAACACGCCCAAAGCGCTCGCTGACCATGTTGACAGCATCCTTCATCCTCTCAGCTTTCTGCCTTTCTTCTTCCTCAACACAGTAACTAATGAGCTCAGCCATGCTCAAAGTCGCCTTCTGAGTGTTGCAGCTTATTTTGAAGGGACTGTACTGTACTGGCAGAGAAGTCATGATGAAGTGCACCAGAAAACCATCAGAGATAGCCATATCCAGTGTCTTTAGCTTATTTGCTATGTCACACATGCTCATAATGTGCTCCCTGATTCCACTTTGCCCATCATACTGTGAAGTCAGCATCTTCATGATCAGGGTGCTAGCATAAGTCTTGGAAGAACTCTTAAAGTTCTCCTCCACCTTGGCAAGGTATGCCTTGGCGCTCAGCTCATTACCATCCTGGTCCTTATTAGGAATAGCACCACAGATGGCCGGAGAGATCGTGTTCTTAATGATCATGTTGGCCATCCTGTCAGATCTCTCCCACTTCTCAATGGCAGTATGATCACCATTGGGATCAGCGGGCTTTGTTAACATGTCTTGATGTAAGGCGAGATCATACTTGCACATAGCAATGGCAACATTAACATCTTTATACCAGCTGGGGTAGTTGGTGCCATTCAGGGGCTCAATGGACTTCAGGTAGCCCGTCACAGTGTTCACTGAAAATCATGAGAACAATAACTTAATTGAACTCACAATTAAGATGTGCATAAGAAGTATGAAATTAAACCTATGATGGTCTGATTAAGATCATACATAAATTTCAATTTGCATCACCATGGGGAAAACAAACGAAATTTATCATTAAAACTCGTAATTAAATCAACGATGGTCAAAATTAATTACAAGTGCTCTAAATAAACTTTCCGATGGTTCCATTTAAATAGAGTGCATCTTAATAGCTTATGGTGGATGAACAAAATTTTCAGTCAATAAATGCAATTAAAGCATAAAAGTATTTACATAACTCATGGAAAAATTAAATAACATAATGCTGGTAATATAAGTGCAACAGAAATAATTAAAGCCTTTAAACATAACATCAATTAAAATTAAGCTTAAATCATAAGAAATAGTAAATAAAAGGCTTTAGCATCAAAACTAGGCTAAAACTCATGAAACAGGCCCAAAATTCCCCTTCGCGCTCGGCCCAGTAGCATATTGGCCCAGATCGGCCCACTAATCAGCAACCCTAATGCCGGTTTGATCTTAGCCGTTCATCTTGATCCAATGGCCACGAACTGATGTGGTGCAGTATAAAAGAGTGAGGTGCTGTCTGAGAACCCTAATTTCCTCACTCCCTTTCTCTTCTCATCTCTCATACCGCAGCCACCACAGACTTCCTCATGTGCCGCCACCGCTCATGGCCTAAGATCCAGCACTGCCGCTTGGGATTTGGCTGGCCGCCGGCCATGCCCCTGATGCGCCCCGCCGGCCGCGTGCCTGCGGCTCTGGCCTGACGCCGCCTGGCGCGTGCGGGCCCGCAGGCCGCCGCTGGCGCCCATGTGCTGGAGCAGGCCGAGCCATGCGGGCCATCGAGCCGCCGGCCGCGTGCGCGCTGTTCCGAGGGAGCTGCGGCCGCTGGCCGCCCCCGGCCACCAGCTGATGGCGTGCCACGCGCGCCTGTGGGGACGGCGTGCAGAGCGCCCGGCCGCCCGCGCTTGGGCCTGGTCACTGCATGGAGCGTGCGTGCGCCCCGCGCTGCTCATGCGCCGGAGTGCCGCGCACGCGGGTCCCGAGGGTCGTGCCTCCTGATGCGTCACCGGCCTTCAAGGTGCTCCCGTGGGCCCTCTCGCCGGTGTGCACATGCATCTTGGACGTGTGGCATCCCGTCGAGGGGCTCCACTAGGGTACCATACCTTTCACGCCAGCGGCCCGGCGATCCAACTTATGGTCGCCATCTAGGTAATCCTAGGGTTAGGGTTCATGAAAATTGGGGATTTCTTATGCGATCTGAAAATTTGCATTCCCTTTCTTCTAAAATGCTTACTGATGCATCTAATCTCATGGATTTGGATCTAATTTACGGAAATTAAACATGAACAAAGGCATAAATTGGGGAATAGATTAAGTAGCAGTAAACCCTAACATTAATTACTCAACTTAATCATGAAAAAATGTCTCGATCTAATCATGAATTAGCATAAACATTAATCATTTGCATCTAATCCGAGACACTTAGCATTAACAGATCAAGATTCAACTTAAACTTGACCTAAACTGAATTAGTTTAGATCTAATTTCGTGATTAGAAACATAATTAACCATGATTTAGATCTAATCAAGCATGATTAACACGTAAAAGCCATTCTGCAGAGACTAATTGCATCTAAAATATGAATCAAACTTAACTGTGCAATAGGATCTAATTTGCACAGCATATGCATCTTAAAACTGACGAAAACAGAGGCATAAAATGGCTTCAAAATTGACCGTGCATGACTAGGTTAAGATGGCTCATGATACCGATTGTTAGAATTGCCAAAACTTAAATCAGTGGCACATTACTTTAGGATCTTAACATAACCTAGTTCATGACAAATCAATCTAATGCGGAATAGTTTGATAGATCATTATACCAGCGTTAGTAGTAGCAGCAGCTATTTACGCCTAATCTGTAAAGGAAGTAGGCGTTCTTGTCGGTGTAGAAGATGCAGCAGCCTAGCGGCGTCCTTCTGGCGCCAACGGGAGTGCTTGGCCTTCCAAACCCCTCCAGTGCACTTAGCGATCAGACTAGCGGTGGTTAGGGTTTTAGAATGATGTGAATTGGTGATTAAGGTGCTAACCACGACCTTATATTTATAGGCACTGTGGGGCTAGGGGCCAGCCTCTGAAACAGGCCTAATGGGCCTGCTGATCACAGCCCATTAGGGTTTTATCATTAGATTTTCTTAATTGCATTTAGGTGGTTTAAATGCTTCCTTAATAGTGAAGATCACAATATTGTCTTAACAGAAATATGGGTAATGAATAATTATGAGACGGAGTAAGAACGTGTGTTTTGGTGGCCTCTATAGAGAGCTCACGTGTTTGTTTGTAACTATGTATTACTTACCGTTGGTTAATACACTCCGTTGCTAATTATGTATTTTATTTGACTTGCCATGATGTGTTTTCATAGGTGGCTAACGAAAATTCCAGCGGCGAGCAACCCAATAGTAGGAAGTGCGGAATTTAAACTAAACTTTGTATGGACGCTAGGAATTTATGAAAATAGGCACAGAAGTACACCTGTTATGGCTACACGTACCTTGTCCTCTATGCTCCCTAATTTGTATACTGGTATAGGCTGGCGCTGATCTCTCTTGCTAGCTCCACATGAACTTTATCTTTCATTTTATAGAGGTTCCCATGATATGTTTGTCGCAGACACAGCAGCAAGGATGTCGAGGGTGGCACCTAATTAATTTTATCGTGGCAATCACATTAGTTGACCCAATCGGTAGTGGGCATTGATGAAGGTAGGGCCACCGGCCACGAGCTATTTGCAGCTAGTGTACGTTCCTTATGTCATTTTCACTTGTTCCATACGATATTGGTGAGCTGCTCCATCGCCTCACATTAATTATTACTTGCTATGCATTTTTCCCCTGTTTTGCGGTGGATATGGATACCCGGTGGAGTATATGCTCTGTCCGTCCTGAAAAACAATCCAGCCCTAGCTTCTTGAGAGCTCAGACAATTCTAGGTTTCACTAAGTTTTTACAGAACTACTAACATTTAAATCTCCAAATAAATTTAATACAAAATATGTAACATGATTAATCTAGTGGCCCTTATTTTCTAGCATAAATGGTCCCATTGAGATTGGTGTCAGCACCTACCATTTGTCCTTGTGTGCCGGTGCGAAGTGACATAACATTTTGCAGTTGGCGCCATCAATATTTAATTTGGACTGCCCCACCGTATCACAACTTGCAGTTCTCCCCACTAATATTTTTTTAGGATTTCTATCCTTGCTGTCTACTCCTCCGTCCCAAAACAAGTGTAGTTTTGGGAGTTAGGCATGAGAAGGCCAGTCTCAGTGGGAGTTTTATAGACACACTTAGCTGGACTGAAAATTAGGTAACTGTGCCAGTTGGATTTTATGGTGATGAAATTCTTTTCACATGCCATAAAACTCCAGCCTCCTCTCTTCTTGCCATGCCAATAAAATTGATGATATTTAATATCATGAAACTCTCCATGAAACTCCATTAAGACTGACCTAAGGAGAGGTAAAAAGGTAGAGAGTGCACATGAAACAAGAAGAGGTAGAGGAGGAGAGGTAAAAAAGTAGAGAGTGCACATGAAACAAGAAGAGGTAGAGGAAGAGAGGTAAAAAGGTAGTGTACGAGAACTATTTTGGGACAAACTTTGAATCATAAAACTACGCTTATTTTGGGACGAAGGGAATACCTTATAGCTGTATCCAAGCGTGTGCCTGCCTATTTATAGAACAAAGTTCTGAACATGCACCTCCAGCACGGTCTCCTTCCAAGCCGGGCATAGAGCAGCGCAAGGTAATTCGAGTTCTCAAGGATCTCGTCATTAATTATTATTGTTCCACATGCTCATATAGCCAAGGATCTCGTCATTAATTGTTATTGGTGCACATGCTCACATTGCCACCATGGTGTATCCCAGCATAGGTGCGGCTGCATCCCCCACTCAAATATTCTATGCACTTTTTAGCACTCGTCCCTTAGCTTTCTTGCTTTGTTACACTTTTTTTTCCCACTAAAAGCTCTGAATGCCCAAGTCAAAAGTACTGCAGCAAATTAGGAATGAAAATTATCAAGTTTTTTTCTGCGACTAAACAGTAGTAACAGCCCAAATCTGAGGGAACGTTCCCCTGTACATTCTATTATTATTGGTAACACTTAAAGCAATATTACTGCTGGTCCTAGTACATTTAATAGCAGCATAGCTGATATTAGAGGATTGCATGGCTCCATGTGATGGAATACTGATACCACTATTCTTCGTTGTAAGTGTCCACCATTATATTTTGGTTATTATTCATCGGATCTCTCTATACATGGTTCCTACAAAACTCATAGCATTTGATTTTTTTATACTTATAAAATCTGACTAGATAATCCGTTGTTCCCTGAGTACCTATTGCAACTCTATCTTGTGTTATTTTACCAAGAAAGTTCCTCTAGGTAAGGAATTTAGTGCAAGCACATTCTAGAAAAAAATAGCTCTCCCTCTCTAATCCGAATCCCTGATCTGTGCACATAAGAACTTAAGCTACCGCTGCCACGCCCGAATACCCAGCTAAACATTAGGCGGCTGCTGTATATGGACTTAGTTAATTAGTTAGCCTCTGAATCAAATGTACCCACGGACTATATTATTCTCCTAGTGCTGTGTTGATGACCAACCTATGCCTACCAGGTACCTAGGGTTTATGGAATCAAACTTTTATTTCTGTATGCACCTACTCCTCCGTCCACAAAAGAATGCAATTTTAGGATTTGAAAGTTGCCCACAAAAGAATGCAACTCTAGCATACATATCAACTTGGTAGTATGGGATCAACTAATGAATGGATCACGTAGGTGCTTGGCTAAGATCTAAAGCCACGGGTGCTAAATGGAAGAAGAGACTGGCGTGCAAGCTATGGCTAGCACCCTTTTATAGGCCAAACAAGGAAGGGAAGCTGATGGGAGTTTGAATTTTGCGTTCTCTTTTTGGTGTGATGATTTCAGTAGCTTTCCTTAGTGATGTTATGATTTGGTGTTTGAGTTTATCTTCCCTTTAAAATATTGTTGTGTGGAGTGACATATGCTTCGAAGAAGCATTAATTTAGCCATTGTTTAGTGCAGTATTTTATTATAGTGTACAACTTCAAATCATTCGCTTTGGTGTTCGAGCCATCGGTTCAGAGGATATACTAGGAACACGTGTCATTTTATCTATGTATTGTTCTGAGTGAACCAAGCTGGAGTTGCCTTCTTTCATGGACGGAGGGAGTAAAGTATATATTCAGAAATGGCATACTAAGTACCGACATGCCTTACCCTGTCTATATTTGTTGGCATAGATAGCATTGGCACGATTTACCAAAGCCAAATAAAAAATTTGGCAAAATTCGGGTCACCCACCATTTATACAATAGGTAAAACTCACCAGTGTATATTACCAAGTCCAGAGGCCCTCACCACCATCGAAACTGAGCAGAAATGTATAAACAAAGATGGCAACTTCTGTCGTATGAACCACACTCGAGTTGAAATGAGGTTCAATTTGTAGTGAATAATAAAGAACCATGATGTGCGGCATCACATAACATATATTAGTCACTGGCATCAATACATACAAAAAAACATTAGCAGAAGTTTTTCAAGGCCAGTGCTGGTGCAAATCTAAGCAGAGATACTGAAATAGCCATCCATGCTTCAGTCAATCATAGTACAACACACTCATGCACTAATAGTGAACGTAGTTATTGTATTAGTGCCTTTTGGCAACCACATGAACATCTGCATAGGCATCACCTACCCAAGAACTCATTTATAATAGTAAGTGCAGGGCGGCGCACATCGCGTTCCCATGCTATGGTCGTGGCAGTATGGTTTGATCTAGTGATATGCGAGCGTATGGTTTTGGTGGCATCGAGAGAATAGATAGGCCAGCCCCAAATATCCACAATATGTCTAATCTTTGCGATCTGTGCTTCTGCGAGAGCTTGTGTATTGGATTTCATCTCTTTTATAGAATCACAGAGGCTCTTGCGTCCCGCAAAATACTCTCTTAGTTCGGGCACACCGATTGCCCTAGCCAGACTGCTTTAACCAATAGACTCATGAATTGATACAGAATCAAAATATTCTTTCAGTTCCTTGACCATACCAGCATCAACCATATCATCAACCCGACGACTGAGGTATTTCTTGAGGACTACCTCATCACACTAGATCCATAGAAGGTAGCTTTGGTACCTTAAAGTTGGTCGGTAACTCTCTACTGCAAAAGGGTCAATGAGGGTGGCATCAAGCTTGTCAACAAGGAATCCATGGATTAGTGAGTTCGATCCACCTACCAGAACCGGTATGTGACCCCGCCTAACAATAGACTCAGTAATTTTGGTCGCAGCAGATCGGAAGAGAGGTATAGAAACATCATCAGTAATTGCCGAAATGGCCCCGATGAGGTGATGAGGAATACCATGTTGATCATTTAGGCAGACCTTGTTGGTGGTGATGTCAAGGCCAGAATAGATCTACATCTTGTCGGCGTTTACCACTTCACCGCTGATCACCTTGGATACATCAATTGATAGCTTGGTTTTGCCTGTACCAGTAGCACCCATGATCACCACTGGCTTAATCGACAACATCAACATCAAAGATGCAATATATGGTGAAACAGATCTCGGGATGGAGTGGGGAGAGGAAGGAGAAAGTGCTTCTAGCACAGTGAGCTGTGGGTTCACTAGGCCATGTTATACAAAGAGCGAAGGGTGGGTGCAATGAGGAAGGGAAAGGTATTTTAAGACCCATGGACCTTAAGTTTACCGGTAGATGTTATAGCAATAATATAAATCCGGGTATACGGTAACAGGTCACTAGATCTACCAATTTTATTGCATGCGATGCCATCGTAGGCATTTATACTTCATGCACAGTTGCCTAACCAGATAGGCACAGACTGCATGTTTTGTTTATCTCATATTTAACTCAAAATAGTTTATGTGCACTTTCATCCCATGAATACGATAAATTTTCATTTATAGCCAACCTTTTCAACATAGGTTTTGGACCAAATAAAAATTGTGTAGGCATCAAGTGACGCGAGAGATTGGAGATGGAACAATCGGATAACCATAGTTAGCTATGGCCACCAATAGTACTTTGTCTACACAAAATTTTAAAAAAGGACCAAAAAATAACCCCTTGAACTTTAAATTACTAACGGTGTATGGAGCGATTTGCTAGAACGGCGTTCAGTTATTGAGGAAATGGAGTCTTTTACATTTTTACTGCATAGGATGTGGGGATCGAAAGATAGGGAAGTCAAGAATAGAGTTCATAGATATAGCTGTGTAGATTTGTTGGACCCTAAAACACCAAAAATCAGTAGAGAATGCATGGTCTCTGAAAAATTGATTGAGCCCCGGCCTCTTTACTATAGCTAACCTGCTCTGGCCAGTTCTGTTCCAACTCCCTTTTCTTGCCTCCTTTCCATTCCACCACATACACAGACACACGCGTGCCCATGAAACACGGGCATGCCAAGCTTGCATCCCACCACCACTGGTACCCTATCACCTCGACACATGCACATCGCTACACGACGCACCTAACTGTGCTACTCCTTTACCCGTGCCTACTGTCTTTCGCAGTCTGCACCATTGGTAACCAGGTTGCGCCGTTCATAGCATGCGGCGCAATGGTATCCAAGATGAGGGAGTGTCGACTTAGGCCAGCCCAATTCCCTCCAACTAGTCTTGGTTCCACCTCCCTCTTCTTGCCTCATTTATATGCATGTTGCGCATAGGCATAGGTGTGCCCGTGAAACACGGGGCATGCCGGGCTTGGATTTGACCACCATACGCCACCCTGTCGACTCAACAGTCCTACACCACTACATGACACACCTATCTCTGCTACCCTTTTACGTGTGCTGCTACCCCTTTATGCATGCTGTCACACTGATAGTTGGCATGAGAGGATGTCTGCATGAGAGCATGTCGGCATAAGGTAGCCCGGCTTCCTCCACCAATTCTGTTTCCACCTCACTCTTGTTGCCTCATTCCATTTTGACTTGTGCATGTTGCACACAGGTAGATGCGTGCCCATGAAACATGGGGCATGTTGTACTTGCATCTGACCACAACAGACTGCTTGTGACCTCAACAACCCCATCCCAATACACAACACACCTAGCTCTGTAGCCCCTTTGACCAGCTGGCATATGAGCCCACAGTTGTGCCATTGAATATGGGCCAGGAGCTGCTGACTACTCCCTCCTCTTACCTATAAAATATGACACCAAAGAACTCCTTTTTCCACGCTGAAGCTCCCATAGCTCCACTGCCTTCCCATTGATCCATGACCCTTCACTTTCTTCATCCATCTAATCTTGTTAGAGAACTCTGTTCTGGTGAAGAAGATGGCCTCCCTCTCCGCCAGCACCCTTAGCAAGGTAAGTAGCTTGTGAGCACCACCTAGAAATTCATACCTTCCTCTCATGTCCAGAAATGATTACCTCCTCCTTTTTGTGGTAGATGGAAGGAGAAGGATGGGTCACTAGCCATTGCTTGAACAAAGAAGGTTTCCCCAAGCTCCTATATAGCACCATGGCAAGGCTTGGTATTTTGGACCACCCGAAATACATGGGAAGAGAGTATGAGGAGTACGACACAGAGCGATGTGAAGTGACTATCTATATCAGAGCAAGTAAAGACTTCCCTGACATAAAGCTATGGTCAGTGACCACCACAGGGTTTCGGTTTGAGGACACCTACCAAGCTATTGCCCGTAAGGCTCTGAGGTACCTATGCCAGATATATGAGAAGCCAATCTGTCGTACGCCAGGTATTTTCTGCCTCTGCTAAGGAACCGCCTAATATGGCTTACTCGGATGAAGACCCTAGAAGGTTGTGAATTAAGAGAAGATAACCCAACTGTAGTGTTCATGGCAAGGTACTTGCTCACCTTAGATGAGGAATATGATAAACAAGCAACCAAGCTCAAGGAGTGCAACCACAGGGTAGAAGAAGCTGAGAAGTAGATAAGGAAACTTTGTGTGCAGCTTGCTGAGTCTAAGGCCCAGGTGACCATATCTGAAAGTCGTGAGATCGCTGCAATTGAAGCCTTAAAGCAAGCCGAGGACCGCCATGCACAAGAATTAAAAGATGCCTACCTAGTCACTCGGGTGAAAAGAAGGGCTCTCATATTGGGTGGCAAAGAGTGTGATGTGTAGATGGAATCCCAATTGTAGTCATGGATAACGCCAAAAAGAAATTTGGTGTCAGCACCTCCGCCTACAGAGGTCTCTGAGGAGGCTTCAGATCTGGAGCCTACCAAGGAAGAAGTCCTCCAGCAAAATCAGCCACCGGCAGAGAGCAAAGTTGGTCTTCCTCTCACCCCATTAGAAGGCCCTTCATCCTTAGATGAATGATCTAGCTAGGTACTCGAAGATCCAAGGGAATGAAGCTATTGTCCGAATTTAGAATTCTAGAATTAGTTTTAGCTAGCTCCTTTATACTAAGGGAAGTGAAAATTACTTCACTTTGTGTAAACCCTCGTGTAAAGGATATGTGCCCCCATATAGTATAAGCTCTTTCCGCCTATACTGTAATAGCCTCACACCTACTTCATGCTTAATGGATAACTGTTATGACAGTTGATGCTTTCGTGTATTATACGGGTAAGCCAAACCTACCACATTCCAACATAGCTTCAGATAAAAAAAATATATATGACCTTTAGGATTTTGTGGTATACCAATTGGTCACCCGCAGCGAAGCGTGGGCATCAGTGGCTAGTGGTGTTATAATGTAGGGGCTAACAGCTGCTTCGTTTCAAAATAACAAAGGCAAAATCATAAAGTTTAGAAAGAAGAGGTAAAATCACTGTTGAGCTTTGGAGTAGGAGCATGTTTTTCCCATCGCTAGATCAGTTGTCTTAAATTCATCTGTTTTACTGAACGTAGCTCTGTTGCTGAGGTCCTGTTTGGATCCCAAAACACAAAATGCATTTTTTTATAAATCGCTTGCATGGTGTACTAAATGTAGTCGAAAAATAAATCGCATTACACAAATGGACTGTAAATCGCGAGACGAATCTAATGAGCCTAATTAGGGCGTGATTAGACACTAAATTGATACAGTAATGCTACAGTAAATATGCTCTAATGATGGATTAATTAGGCTCATTAGATTCGTCTCGTAGTTTACAGACAAGATCTGTAAATAGTTTTGTGATTAGTCTACATTTAGTACTTCAAATGTTGAAAATTCCCTTCCATAAATCCAAAAATGCAAAATGCAAAGTGATCTAAACACACCCTGAGTTTGGTAGCATCCTACCCTTCAGCAATCACCTTGAGTTCACACTCTTCTTTAGATAATGGAAGTGGGTTCTGGTATCAACCTCTTGGAACGAAGAGAAATCAGTCAAACGCTAGTGCTACAAGACTAGCACAATGGAGCTCTAAGCGATTGCGTAATCGTGCTACGAAACACTTTCCCCTTCTCTACAGTACACCAGGGCGAAAGCAGGGCGAACAAAGTTCCGGTGTCGATTTCGTCGCCTCCTCCTCGCCTCCGGCGGCTGCTCCGCTGCCGGAGGTGATGAGGAGACGCGAAATCGATGTTCGGTGTATATACCCCCTCCTTTTAGCTTATGCTTAGGTAGGTTAGGGTTAGGTTTGCTCCCGGTGGCGGCGTCGTGTGAGCTATGCTGCTTCCTTGCGTTCGCCTTCGGCTCCGGTTGGGATGCCGCCGGCGAGCACAAGAGGATAGCTTGCTTCCTGTGGATTGGTGGTCTTGCTCCGTCCGATGCTGATCCACAGAGGATTTTGACTCTCCAAAGCTTCTTCGGCAACCTTTGGAGTTGTGTGCTTCTCCTCTACTGCTGTGGGTTCGCTGGTTCTCGGGATGGACTCTGCTTCTTCTCCGGTATCGGCGGCGGCAGCAACATGAGGTTAGTTCCCGACAGCGCTTGTTTGGTGGGGGCAGCGCGGCCACCATGGAATAAACTCCCCCAGGTCTCCGTCCACCTCGCCGTCATGTGCTCCGTTGGCGGCGGCGGATCTGTGGGGCTCGTTCGGCTCGGTTCTGAAGCTCCTCGTCGGGATTCAGATGGAGTTGAATTGGGGCTCTTCTTCTTCTTCGACTCCAGTCTGTTCTTCCCCTTCTTGTTGCTGCTGGTCCTGCGTGTGCAAGTCGCTGGGCAAGAAAAGGCGAGTGGCAAGACCGCCTCGAAAGGCCCGACGGCTGATGGGCGGTTACGGAGGATGTGCTGCAACTTTCCATTGTTTGCACCTTCGTTTCGGACTGATGGTGGAGGACTGCGGCTTGTGTGCGCGGTTTGGCGAACAGATGGGGGTCGATGGCTGGGTCGGAGGTGGAAGATCTACAGTAGCAGTAGGGACTTGGTTGTAATTTTCTTATTCCTTGGGGTCCTTTCTGCAAAAGTTGGGTGTACTGATCCGTTTGCATCCTTTTAATATATATATGTGCATCCTCGTCGCAAAAAAAAAAGACTAGCACAACGGAGGCACATGAAAATGTACGAACCTATAACAATCCAATTCCAAAGATAAAAGGCCATCCATAAGACGCCGAGAATGCCAGTCCAGATCGACATCTCAGGAGTGCAACATGCATGGATCAGCAGTTCCCTCCGATCATCAATTCATTGCATTAGCGTCCAAAACTGGAGGCAGAGTACGTCCTTTTGAACAAGACATGCGCAGAAGGTTTTTGGTTTGCATTAGCTAAACACCACTTCCTTACTTGTGAGCCATATTGCCCAACAAAAGGCAACAACCCATGTCAACCAATACAAACTAGTTTTGTCTCCCCAGTTTCTTTTTTTGAGTGGTTGTCTCCCGAGTTTCGGCCACTGGTTGAAGTGGGGTCATCGACATTTAAAGGTGTGACGATCCCGAACACAATATGGATGTCGCTCTACGGGAACTTAGCATAACTAGATGTTAGGTGTGGTTTCTAATTTACTACGAAAGCAGTGAACTCAAACTCCAAACTACTCTACTAAGCAACAAAATGAACTGAAGAGCTTATTTTTGCTGTGTCGTGATTTCTGGCATGAGTGCATCTGTTTATGGTGTTGATGTACTCCCTCTGTCAAAAAAAAAAATGCAACTTTCACTTCCCAAAAAGTCAAATAATTTCAAGTTTGATCAAGTTTATTCAAATTAGTATGAACATTTATATTACAAAATAAGTATCATTAGATTAATTATGTAACATATTTTCTTCCTATAAATTTATTTGGAGACATAAATGTTAGTAACATTTCATATAGATTTAGCTAACTAAAAATTATTTGACTTCTCGCGAGAGTTGCATTTTTTTTTAGAGGCGGAGGGAGTAGCTTGGAGGTACTGTAAGGACATGGCAGTTGACAGTGAGCGAGGGTCGGCTGACCCATCGATACGCTGCGTCAACACACAAACGCTCAGATGGTCATGCAAGAGGTCGGTAGCACAACGATTGAAGCAATTGGCTCCCATGACATGCAGGACGACATGCACTACTACATAAATAGTTTGTAGAGGTGGGTAAAAAGATATTATAAGAGCGGATGTCGCACTCGTCCTTATTTTCTGCAGCTAAAAATAGCAGTTTGTAGGGGCGAGTACGTTACCCGCTCTTGAAAATACCGGTTCACCCCTCATCCGCCCCTACAAACTCATTTTTTTGGAGAGGTGATGCCTTCACCTGTCTCTAGAAACTGATTAAAAAACAAAAAAAAAAGCAACGAGAGCAGGCTGCGCCCCGCCGTAGCAGATCACGCTTCGCCGGCAGCCGTGCCCGCGCTCCGCCGGCCGCCACGCCCGCGCCCCGCCGTAGCAGATCACGCCTCACCGGCAGCCGCACTGTGTCGCAGGAGGCCGCGCCACGCCTCGGTAGGCCCCTTCCCGTGCGCTCGTGCGTCGCCAATGCGTCCCGAGCCGAGTCGTCGTGCGCCGCCGGTGCTTCCCACGCGTGCGCCCCCGCCGCTCCCCATGCCTCGTGGCGCCGCCGCTGCCCACGCCACCGCCGGGGAGTATTGCATGGTCTTCATCTGCAATTTAAAATTGTGCATTGGTAGAGTAGAATGAGCTACTACTCAGAGTGCTAGCTTCTACCTGATGATGAGAACTTTTCTGCGCCTCGTCACATGCCCCTGTGGACATGCAGCTCACCTCGAATCACAGGTAGCAGCCGTAGTCGAGCACCCACCTGCCGCAGAGCCACCCACGCCGGCAGTCCGCAGTCCTGCCGCCGCAGGCCGTCTACGGGCGACACGCGGTCCCCGCGCCGAGCCGACGTAGCCCTGTGCCGCTGCCGCTGGCTGCCGCCACGCCGTAACTCCGCCCGTGCGCTGCGCCGCCGCTCCTCCCGCACGTCGCACCCGCGCCACCGCCGTGGCAACTCCTCCTCGGGCCAAGCAACAACGCCCTGCAGGGAAGGAATATGGGGAGAAGAGGTGGCTGCGGCATGGGACAGGGAGGGAGGGAGGGAAGGGATGTTGCTGCGGAATGAGAGAGAAAGAGATGGGGGAGAAACTGATGAGATAGGAAAGAGAGTGAGGGGTTGTGGGCCAGCCGATCCGCGTGACCATTCTGTAGCCAATACCTGAAAGATTTGCCCATCACGTGGACCCCCTACATTTTTAGGGGCGGTCGACGCCCTCACCCCCTACAAATAATTTTCAAATTTATTTTGAAAATTCATTTAGTTCAGAAAAAGAAAAACAAATAAAAAAAAGTGAAAAGCATTAGCCTATTATCTATAGAACTAGAAAAAATATTAAAACTATATTTCAGTGTATATAAAGTGTATATAATGGTTAAGAGTGTGAAACCATAATGTATAAGTGACCCACTCTAATATCTCATACAACTCAAGACTTAGTTTGTGGTTTCCACACTTATTATCATTATATACACTAAAATATGTTTTTAATGTTTTTCTAGTTCTATAGATCACCATAGGCTTATGCTAAACTTTTGACTTTTTTGACATGTTTTGCTATTTGTCTAAATTAAATAAATTTATAGAACAAATTTGAAAATTATTTTTAGGGGCGGGTGAGGGGGTGAACCGCCCATAAAATGCCAATTATAGGGGTGGGTCACCCCTCATCCGCCCCTGAAAATCGATTTGTAGGGGCAGGTGAGCCCCCTAACCCGCCTCTACAAATATTTTTTCAAATACAATCGAAAAATTAGTTAATTCATTAAAAATAGTAAAGCACATCAAAAAATTGTGAAATTTTTACCATAAGCATATTGTGAAATGTAGAACATAAAAAAATATCAAAATAACATTGCAGTGTATCTAGTGAATAAAAGTGTTGAAACCACAATGAGTACCTAAGTCACACTACTATCTTATACAACTCAAAGCTAACTTTGTGTTTTCGACACTATTAATGACTAAATATGTTGAATTGTATTTTTCGTATTTTCAAATAGTTCTACAAGTCATTACATGCTAATGGTAAAAAATTTATTTTTTTGAAATATTTTGCTGTTTTATTTGAATTAAATGAATTTTGTGAAAAAAAATTAAAAATATTTGTAGGGGCGGATGAGTGGATCGCCCGCGCGCCTACAAATCCATTTGTAGGGGCGGGTGGGGTCCTCTCTCGCCCCTAAAAATATAATTCTCAAATATTAATTTGTTTATGAAGGGTGTCCGGCGGCGAGACGTTCGGACGTCCTAACGTCGGTGGTGGGTGGGTGGGTGTGGGGGGGGGGGCGGCTGGGCTGAAGACGTTCAGACTTCCAAACGTCTCGAGCCGGGAGGGGGCTGGTTCGGCAGCCCAACCCAGCCGGTGTTTGTAGGGGCGGGTGAGGCCCAGACCCGCCCCTACAAATCCTTTTGCAAAGTCAAAAATTATTTAATTCATAAAAATAGTAAAACACATTAAAAAATAGCAAAACACTTCAAAAAAATATGACGATATTGTGATATATAAAACATAAGAAAAATATTAAAATCAAATTTCAGTAAGGCGTGATCAAATACAAATACTTTCGCACATTAATAGATCTCATATTTATAATTATTTCAGAATACATAAATGCATGAACCGCCCCTACAAAGTTATTTTTTAGGGGCGGCTCACCCCTTAGCCGCCAATGGATTTTCTGGGGTGGCTCGATTGCTACAGTACCATGTCACATTTTTAAAAATGGGTGATATTTTGGTCCGTTTCTGGAAAAATTGGAGTGTTGCTACAAATAGATTTTGTAGTAGTGATGGATAGGCCAGCATGGCTCTTCGATCTGCACGATCTACGCATAAGAGCATGAAAGGACCCATTAATTCTTACTAGCAACTATATCCGTGCATCATTACGGATGATACACAAAAGTACATTGTAGCCTTATCTACTTAGAGCATGTCCAACAGAATCGGTATATGTATTTGGATCGGTAAAAAAAAGAGGAAGAGCAGAAACCGGCGTCGAACAGACTCTTTATCTCCTTCCGTCGCTATCATCATCGCTATTCTCTCCCCCCGCCTCGCTTTCTTCTCCGAGCAGCCCTCGCTCTCCATCTCTTCTTCGCTCGCGCGCGCTCCCACCATTCCCTCGCCGGATTCCCCCTTCGCGCTCCGCCTCACCCCGTCCAGCTCGCAGCGGCGGCCAGAGCTAGCTTGCAGCGGCGGAGTGCGTGCGCGGCGGGGTACTTGCGGTGGCCGAGCTCGTGCGCGGCGGAGCTGCCGCAGTACCTGCGCCCTCACCATGGCCACCGCCGACCTCCCCGCGCCCTCGCCATGGCCGCCGGACTCCGAGTCGACGGCGGCGAGTGCGCCATCGTAGCTGAAGCCGCAGCGCCGCTTCCTTCGCCGCGGGCCAAAGCTACCGGAGCCGAAGACGTCCACGAGCCTGCCGCTCCTCCACGAGGCCGGCCCCGTCGACGACCTCCCCGGAAGCCGCGCAGACTGCCAGAAGCCATGGCTGAGTTGAACTCCGCCGCGTCGGCGTTAAATTCGGTCACGGTGTGGGGCCGCCGACCGATTCCCTCCGCCGGGAGCTCCGCGGCGCCGACGCCGACCTCCCCGCACCATAGCCATGGCCGCCACCGACTCCTGCGGCCTCGCCATGGCCGCCGCCGACCTTCTCGCCATGGCCGTCGTCGGCCCGTCGCTATCCCCACACCGCGCCCCTACCTCCGCTAGTCACCCACCACCGCCGAGCACCCCAACAGATTGGCGCAAAGCTCCTCTTCACGGTGGTGGCAGCCCCGCCGGCAGCCAGTTGGCCTTGTGCCTTGGCCCAGCCCCACCTGCAGAGTGGGAAATACATGGGTTAGACTAGGTCTGGGTGAAAAAAATAAAATCCAAAGCAAAGGTCCCACACGTCAGGCGTATGAAGAGCAAGATTTGCCTACTCTTTTGGATTCCCCACCTTTTGTAGAGCTAATAGTTTGGTAAATGATTAGCTAAAAGTGAATATAGAGAGTTTGATTTGAAGAATCTGTTGGAGTTGCTCTTAAATAGCATCAGGGCATCATTGAATTTGACCCTGCCACTTCATGATACTTTCCATACATCGGGTTTCTTAAAGATTGGTGCCCCCTCCGGCCTTGTCCGCGTTTCACGGCTGCGCGCTGCTCTCAGCGTGACACCAGGTCATTCTAGGTAAGCCCGTGACCTATGGTACTGCGCAGCAGGTTCTGAAGGCCTAGACAAGCTTCGAGGCTCCGTGCACCATGACCATAACCCTGTTTGGAGAACTATTCTAGAGTTATTTTTTGGATCAAAAGGTTAATTGGCATTTAATGCACTTTTCCAATCATTGCAGCCCCACTATCTCTCTCTTGCTGTAGTGGACCCCACTCAAAAATAACCCAAATATCACCTCTTGAAGGGATAATTTTTGTTGATGAGTTATTTTTAAATAGCCACAAAATAACCCACCTGTTTGACTCCCTGTAGAGTTATTTGGGCTATTTGAGGGAGGGATAAAAAATAACCCATGAATCCAAACAAGACCCATGATATGCTAGACACGGAAGGATTGGCCACACAATCGCTCTGGGATCATAATTAGCGTGAAATGGGTTCAGCTTGACTGATGGGTCCTAAACTGTGACTATCCCACGACGGGAAAAAGAAACAGATGGGGCTCGGGTGCGGTCACTTTACGTGATAATTCCACATACCAGGAGGATATATTAGATGGGAAATCATGAGCACAACTGCAGAACCACGCTACGATGGGCCGTCATCAACCCAGCTGCAGAACTGTTTCCACGCGTACAACAAGATGATAGTTTAACTAACAGGAGAACGATGCAAATTCAAAACTAAAAAACTATAACTATCAAATTAAATATCCAAATTAAATTTGAATTGCACCATTATTTTTTATGACAAAATATTTAAAACAAGAACCAGTTACCTATGTTTGCATAATATTTTAAAAATATTATTTACACTAAATAATTAATTTTAGCTATTGGAAATAAATATTTTATATAAAACAGTTAAACTTGGCGACCAAATAATAATATACTACAAAAAAAATATTAAATATCACCAACATTTAATTGTATATAATAAAGAATAGAAATAAATATCAACCAGTATTTAGGTTCAAAGTGAACATATGATTATGCATTTGTAAATAAATTAGTTACATGTAGATAAATAATTTTATATGAAGAACAAATACATCTACATTGAAAAAATATATTTTTATAAGTATATATACATGTGATAAACAACTTAGCATATAAAGGAAATAAATTGTTTCACACCCCCAACTTATGAGTCCACCATACAAATAAATTAATATAAATTAAGCATGGCTCGCTCTTAATTGTGATCAAATAGTTTGGTACTATAGTAATAGGTAACTATGTATAGATCTACTAATATCTTATGAAAGAAACAAACATGGTTGATACAAATTATAAGAATGATAAAATATAAACTCAAACAAAGATTATGTACATGAGATTTGTAATCTGGAAAGAAAGAAAGAGAGAGAATTGATAAATAAATGGATACAAAGGATTAGGAAAAAGAAAGGAAAATAGAAATAGAAGGAGAGAAATAAGAAAGAGAAGAAAACAACAAGAGAAATAAACAAAAGAAGAAAATAAATAGAAAAGAACATGATTTGTTACATTCTTATCATTAGTATAGTGTAGATGTTAATTGGGAACATGCAACTCTATTTTGAAGAATTAATAGCAGATCTTCCGAGCTTCAATTCATCATCACAACTCCATCACAACATGCATCAAAGTTTTATCATCAAATATTTGTAATAAATTGACTCTTGAGAATAAGAGAAGGGAAACATAGGCTTAGCAAAGCAATGCTATATTAGGTATACCTGATATATTTTTTTATATACGTTTCGAATAAGTTTTCAAGTAATGCTCTTTAATTCATTTATACTATTAAGATTATATCATGTGCCTGGATGGAGACCGAACTTTGCCTCCTGGCTCGAGCCGCGATGCCGCCACACTGCGTGCCCGCGCTAAGCGACTCCAGCACGAGGCCGCCGACTAGAAGGAGCTCCTCACCGCGGTCCTCATGGCCACCTCACGCGCCTAGGATTCCGGTGCTGACGGCGGGCCCATAAAACCAAGGCTGCGACAGAGAGGGCCAAGGACAAGGCGTCCTGGAGGGCCCGTGTGCAGGATATGGCTAGCCATGCTGTCGCCGCCCTCAAGGAGGAGCTCATCGTGGAGCGGGCGCACTGGCGGTAGCTGGAGCAGGCGAACACGAAGCTGATGCGCGAGATGGCAGAGGCGAGGTGTTGACACCCAAAATTGGCACGATGAATATTTTCTAGACAATCTGGGCAGACCGATCAGATACTCCTATAAACCAGTCAGTCCGGTCTAGTCAAGTTTGTCAAATTGCCAGTTGGACTCCACCATTGCATAGATCTCGTCGATACAATCGAAATGCATATATAGAACGTCCAATTTGGAGTCTGGATGAGGGAGTTATGCCTCCTGGAAGACCTGCACCCCAGTCTGACCGGTCAGACCGATCCAGGGCGGTCAGACCGGTCCGAAATGCCCAATCCGAGTTAGGAGTTGTATTTTGACACGGGATTAGATATGGTTCCGACTCATAACGGGTACAGACCTCCCCACCCTATATATATGAAGGGCCACGGCCGATTGAGGGTAATCCCAATCGATTCAACAACTCATACCCTACTTTTTATCTCTAAACCCTAGCTTTTCCAACCCCATCTGCTGTTCTTTGCTCGTCTCTACGGCGTTCGAGGATGTTCTGAGTGGCATGCCGAACTCAGACCAACCCTAGATCCACGAGCTCCGACGGGGTCCCTCCCGAGCTCGAGGTTTTAGGTCTTCGCGGCGTTCTCTATAGAACCGGTCTGACCAGTTGCCCTAACCGGTCTGACCAGTCTGTGCACAGGGAACCCGTTGGTGAAGATCGTGTCGATGATCAATGCGCGTTCTAGCGCATTTGAGTGTGTGACTGGATTTTGTGCCAACACACTTTTTGGCGACTCCGCTGGGGACAGATTAATCTGGTTTTTTAAACCGATCTAATCTAGTTCTCAAAGAAGATGGGCGTCATCACTGACCTCGACGAAGGCAACATCTCCACATCTATCGAGGAACTCAGCGAGGAGGAGCACCAAGATTACTTGGTGTTTAGGAAGCACGTCAAAGCACAATTCTTGAAGGGATTCAAGAATAATCAACAAGGCCAGGTCACGAGGGTTCAAGACTTCGTGATGCCCTCCTTCACGCTCAAGAATAAGCAAGTCGAGGTAATAAGCGATGTAAGCACTTCATCTTCCGACTTGTTTAGCCAATTATCATCTATTATGGATCAGAAGATTGCTGATATATATAAGCCCATGAATGATTTAAAAGATCAATTAGACAACATGAAAAAAGGCAAATCTATAGATGATAATTGTTCTTTCCAAATTGTTAGTTCATCGGCTACGCCAGCATCTGCCCAAGAAGCATCGTATGCCATGCCGATGAACTACTATAAAGGGCAAACACTACTACCGCGAGCGTCACAGCCAAACATGGCTGGACCAATCGGACTGGTCCAACAGACCGGTCAGACCAGTGCATCGGTGGTCAGCCCAGTAACATCTACACCGAACACGTCTACTCCTTGTTCGGCAATCCTTAGCCGAACCAATGAGCTGACAAATTGTGTGCATCCGTCTTCTTCACAAGAATCTGGTTTTCTTCACGAACCAATTTTTGTTAATGTAGATGGAAATTCTGCGGGGCATGCACCGATAAGTTCGGTTCAGACGATGGTACAAGATGATCCTATAGAACATCGTCTTACTTTTGCAGCACAAGCATCCACGAGTGGTAGATGCGAAGCTGATCCCTCTAGGTTAAAAGAAGATTCGGCTAGTGCGATGAAAACCAAATTTGGTGTGGATATATGTAATTCTACATTATACCAAAAGCCATATCCTGCTGAACTTGATTTGGTTTCTTTTCCTGCTGGTTGGTGTGTTCCTAATTTTGTGAAATTTAGTGGTGATGATAATAGAGCACCTTGGAAGCACATTGACCAATATATCTTACAACTGGGAAAAGCTGGTTTCCATGAGGCTTTGCGCATTCGCTTATTTTCATTATCTTTGACTGGAACCACTTTTTCTTGGTTTTCTTCATTGGCCCCGAATTCTATTCAATCTTGGAATCAATTGGAATCTTGGTTTCATGATCGATTTTATAATGGGGACAATGAAGCTCAGCTGTCGGATTTGACATCGGTTAGGCAAGGGCAAGATGAGCCTGCTTTGGATTACTTCCGAAGGTTTAAAGATATAAAAAACCGATGCTTCAATTTAATAGTTTTCGAAAAGGAATTGGCTGATTTGGCTTTTGATGGTTTGCGTTCTTATTTGAAAAAAAGAACTCGAAGGCTTTGAGTACCACAATGTTAATTATTTGCACATGAAAGTATTGGGTTTAGAATTTAGATTCCAGAACCCAAAAGATGCCCATAATACTAATTAGTCCATACATGTTGATTGTAAATCTGATTCGGACGATGAGAAAAAGGAAGTTGCTGAATTCATATGGCCATCATAAGCTAAGTTATGTTCTTGTTCATCGCTTAAGCCGATTCCAAAGAATCGGCAAGAACAAGTTTGTTTCACATTTGATGTTTCTAAGTGTGATCATATATTTGATGAATTGCTTAGAAGTGGAAACATCAAGTTGTCTCATGCCATACCGTCGCTTGAGGAGCTAAAGCGGCATGCATATTACAAGTGGCATAATACTTTTTCTCATGCAACTAATGATTGCAATATCTTTCGTCGAAAAATCCAATCGGCCATTAGTGAAGGACGATTGGCAATGCATGAGGTGAAAGATGACAAGGCGTCATTCCCTGTCCCTACAATTGATTTGGATAATGTCAAGGTACTCATTCGGCCGGAACAAGCCGAAGGAGCAAAAGGAAAAAATGTTGTCATTGGTGAGCCAAGGCCGAAAAATGTCAATGACAAGATTCAGACTAGGGAAGTGACGATGGAGAAGACTCCTGATGGAGAGGAGTCACTAAAGATCACTATCAAAGCTTCAAGGCCAGAGGGGCAAGAGACTTCCTCACGAGACACGAGTCGGTCTGCTGCCCAGGCACGACCGATTAGACTGATCGCCTCAACCGGTCAGGCGAAAAGCCGACCCAGAACTTTCAAGCCTAAGCGCCAGGAAGAAGGTACTAGGAAGGTTAATGAGTCAAAGGTGCATGGGAGTTTTACAAAGCAGAAGCTCACGTTTGCTCAGCTACTGGACAAGTACACAAAGGCTATTCCAAAAGATCGTCCACTAAAAAAAGAACCAAGTTCACCTCCGCGTCAACCCAAGCATTCTTCTCCTAGGGGAGAATCCAGCAAGTGTAGGGGTGATAGCACCACAGTGTTCCTTCCTTAGAAGATGTATGCTACTATGTCGTGGGCATCACCAGCATCGGGTTTTCCTGGTCCTACATGGGAGCATGAAGGAATTTGGATGTATTGTTATCTGATGCTATACCCACCATCTCACCACAGGGAGGAGGATCGCAGAAGGCCTGTGTTCAGCAGGGTTTCCCGACCAGTGCACGACTGATTGGGATCCCACCAATCAGGTCAGAGGCGGCAGCCTGCACCGGTCAGACCGGTCACCACTGACCAGTCAGATCGGTCTCATCAGAGGCTGGGTAAAGTTCATTCTCCAAGACAAATTTACCGTGTCAAGGAGAAGAATGAAGAGGTACAACCAACTGTCGATCCAGAGAAAGCTAAAGCCGATGATGATGTGCAGATCGGCGACATCAAGGTGGCTGTCAGTGATATAGGCACAAGACCGATGGTTTTTGGTAAATCGGTCAATCCTTCTATCCAAAGGCCGATCATGGCTAATGATCATGAGGCCAGCAGCAGTAGTTCAACATCAAAGTACTTTCAACCAAGATGGTGTCCTCCAGGGTTGACTCATACTCAAAGAAAAAAGCTGCAGCGTCTACGTGCTCAGGAAAAGAAGGAGCAGGAGTTCAAGAGGCTGTGGGACAAACAATTCAACCACTACAGACCTATGGTCCCTCAGGGCAAGGTATTGGGGGTCAAAGCAGTTGACCAGCCAGCACGACCGGTCAAACCGCCTTAGGCGACCGGTCTGACCGCCCAGAGCAACCAAGCAGACCGGTTGAGGTTACATCAAAACAGTTAGCCCAATTGGCAACGCTTGTTTCGGCTCCTTGCGATGGAGAAACACCTTTAGCATTCTCGGTACAAGGAAAAGAGGAGCTAGTGGATCATGAGGTTACACAAAAAACGCAACAATATGGAGCTCAACGACATTTAAGTGCTCAGGGAGCAAAATATTGGTAAATGATAATTTACCTCATGAAGTTTATGTGCAACAAATCAGTTTGCAAGGGGCTCTCAAGACTTTGATTATGTCTTGAGCTGGTTGAAAATTGTAACATCAACAAATAAAAGCCGAATTAGAAGTTTTTCAATTCGAGCTAGAAAATTGGCAAACTATTTGTAATGAGGCGTATTGATGCTCTTACTTCTATTCTTCAGTTAAAGAATGAAACTGAACTTACTTGGGGGGCAAAACAGCAAGAGGCCTTTAAAAAGATCAAGATTTATTTGTCTTCACCACCTGTGCTCAAGGTGCCTAGGATAGGGGTTCCTGAAAGGACCTCAGATGTCGCCTAGAGGGGTGGGGGGGTGAATAGGCATTCAACAAATTCTACAAATTTTACAACTTAAACACACTGTCAGCACACTGACCGGTCAGATGCAGAACCTGCATAAATATCAGAGTTTCTTCCCTCCTTGAGCTCTAGCACAAATACAACTTGGTGAAGTGTTCCTGCAGGTGATTATAAATGTGTTGCAAGTCCCTGCACACACACAGAAACAGCACACCAAAGTAGATCGATGCGAAATTACAAAAACAATGCTAGAACTCAAAGTAGTGAGGCAAAACCACAAAGGAGACACAAGGATTTGTTTCCCGAAGTTTAGATTCACCTAAGTGAATCCTACGTCTCCATTGAGGAACTCGTTGGGCTTGAGTCTCTTGCAACTCGATCCCTTGAGTTGGGTCTTTTTCAACCACTCCTCCTTTCTACTATCTTGATCCTTTCCACCAAGGGGGCAAGATCACCCCCGCACAGACTTGCCGCTGCTCACCACACCGTCGGGAGCTAGTCGGCGACGCCTAGCCGTCTCGGAGGCAAACCTCCAAGAGTAACAAATGCAAATCGAAATCTTTTGATGGAACCAAGAGTGCTCAAGCTATGGATGCTCTCAACTGCTCGAAATGCAGCTCTCACAATGGTCACTTTGCTCACACACATTCAATCTCTCAACCCAATCCAAGAATATGTAATCTAGTTAGCACAACTCACAAAGAGTGTTTGGGAGAGCTTGCTGGTCAAGAAAATGGCTTTGGGAAGCTCAGGAATGCCAGGGAACCAGCATCACTCAAAGGAGAGGGCTGAGGGGTATAAATACCCCACTTCCAAAAACTAGTCGTTGCTCTGTCAGTACAGACCGGTCAGACTGGTCCCACAGACATGTTTGTTAAAAAACTAGCCGTTACACCCAGGACCGGTCAGACCGGTACGGGCCAGAGAAGCCCAAACCCAGTTTTATGTGCACCACTTGGTCCACCAAGTTGACACTTGATCATCCAGGTAGCACAAAGTTAGTTCTCAAGGGTTTTCTCTCAGAATTCTTACTTGGGTGGCCTATGAGCACTTTTGACAATGCTCTTGATAGTACGATATACCTATACTCAAGATTAAATATAAAACACATTTCATCCACTTAAGTCTTGAATCACTTCATCTTTTCCATACTTTGATTTTCTCGAACTTGGGATTCCAACATTGCATAATCTTCTCTTTTGAGCAAATCCATACTTGAGCTAGTGACTTAGAATCCCAATACCTTTACAAAATCTATCCTTGGATCCTCAAGTCACTCCAATAAGATATTTGATGCATTGCATCGCTTCTCACAATAAGGCTTGGATATGATTCTTCGAACACCCCACGAATACTAGCACTTCACCTTAGCATTTCGCACACATGGTGAGCCTTCGCTCCACCAAAGCTTGCTTAGTCCCTCACACTAGTCATCTCGGTTGGTTTCTTCATCACTTACCCTTGCCATGTTGAGTTAAGCTTTGCTCACCAACAATGAATTCTATATTCCATTCTCAATATCTTCATTTCTTTGTCTTGCATTGTAATCATGAATAATAACTATATTTCACGTATTGCAAGCTTCCATAAATAAGATCAATATATCTAGTTCACAAGTGTATGTCGCTTTTTATTTTTATTAACCCATGAAGCCTTGCAATAATGCTTGACTTTCAACAATAAGCTTCTCTTTTATTTGATTCTTTTTCACATGAGTCAATGCATAAATGATATACAAATAAGTCCCTGCTCATGATATCTCAAATAAAGCATTAGTCCTTTAATCATGTTTGTCATTCAATTCACCAAAACCAATTAGGGGCCTAGATGCAATTTCAATCTCCCCGTTTTTGGTGATTGATGACAACTTTGGTCAAAGCTTACAAATGAATCAGGATAAAAGGTTTTAAATTTTCAGACATATCAAGAGCTCCCCCTAAATATGTGCTTTGAATTGAATTCAACAACCAAGGCCTCAAATGCCATTTGCACATATTTAAATAAATAGGAGCTCCTCCTATATCTCAGAATTCATGGGGTGCAACAGTGTATGTGTGTCTGCAAATATACTACACGTGATGCATATGACAAGATAAATCATTTCAGCACAAAGAAGAAGAACATGACTCTGTCTGGTGCCAACCGGTCAAACCAGTCGCATAGACCGGTCAGACCCAGACAGCCAGCCAAAAACAACATTTCGTCATAAAAATGCATCACACTAGCATAATATCACTTAGATAGCATAAAGAAGTCTATTACACCCAGTATCACACATTACAAGTCCTCAAGTCCACAAATAAAATTAAGGTACGAATTATTACAGTTCCAGAGTACAGAAATGATAGACCGGTCATACCGGTCCCTCAGACCGGTCAGACCGGTCTGGCTAAGATAGACACACTCTGAACTGAGATTTTCTTCTATTCTTCTTCTTCTTTCCTTTGCCAAGCTGAAGCTTTAATCCATGTTCTTCTCCCCCTTTGTCATCTATCACCATAAAGGCCCTGGGAGAAGTAGCTTGGCGCCAATCACTGTTCATTACCCCCATTTCCATTGCCGTCGGAGGGAGTTCTCCGATCATGTAGACCTATCCAAAGGTTTGAGGTCAGATACGCATTTTTAGGTAGAGTTGTGGCCTCAAGTGAAGTGATTTCAGTGTCTAGCGAAGGACTTATAGAAGAGGTTGCAATGCTTGACATACCATGATGAGTACCAAAAATGGAGGCAGCTGCGGATTGAGCAAAGATCTCTGTTGTTGAGGGACGAGGAGCATCTGACTGAGATGTGTGCAGTGGTGCTATAGTGGAAGTCCCTGGAGCTCCAAGAGTACCAAAGCCATAACCAGGAGGGGGTGGTGGAGGGAATGGAGCTGATCCTGAGGGTCCTGCTGCTCCATAGAACATGTGTGGACCAAAGACTCCTTCTCCAGGTGCAGAGTAGAGGATGTGGCACCAATGTCTGGATAGAATATGTGTCCATACTGCTCAAAATACCCAGCATCCATGTAGCTCTGCATCCTTGCATCTACTGAGGGAATGTCAACCTTAGGAGGTGAAGGAGAAATGGGTGAGCGAGGTGGTTGAAGATTAATAGCATTGTGCATCATCTTGATTGAATCTCTTTCTTTCTTACTAGCCCTCCACTGCCTCTGCTGCTCAACCTCTATGTCTCGCTGGCTTTTGCACATGCCAACAAATAGATTGATGAGTTTCTTGATTGGAGAAGAGGACTTCTGCCTGCTGCTGTGCTGCCCCTGGGCCGACCAGTCAGACCGGTCGCCTGGACCGGTTAGATCGGTCCCAGTCTGGGCAGCAGGAGAATGCTGTTGTGGCTACTCTTCCTCCTCTTCTCCTATTTCTTCCTCATTCTCTGAATATCTGTGAGGCGAGGGCTCTCTTCTATGCTTGGGCACCTTAGGATGGATGGACTCATGCTTTACATCAGTTTGTAACTTGGTTTTTGTGGCCTTTTCAATCAACTCCATCAAGTAAGGCGCATAGGCACAAATCTTTTGGGGATTTTCTGAAATGTACTTGATTTCCTCCCAAATATAATCAGCCACATAGAAATCCTCTACCCTAGGCCTCAATCTAGCAAGCAAGTTCTTTGCATCAAGGGAAATATCACTTGGATTCCCTCCCCTTTGAGAAATCGTCTTCCTAAGCAACCGGTTCATAATGGAATAGTAGGTGTACATCCCGGTTACCTTCCCTGCATTCCCCACTTTATTCCTTAGATACATGAATCTCATTTCCTCATTTGGGAGCACTGGCTGAAGGTTGATCTTGGGCCTATTTGCATCATCTCTATCAAGCCCAAGTACTCGAATGAACTGAGTGAATTTGGCTTTGTAGTAGCTTCCTTTGGTCATCCAGAAGATAGTTCTCTCATCTTCTATGTATCCAAAATAAACAGTGGCATAAAACTCAGCAATAACCTCTTTGTTCCAATCTTTCTGAAATCCCATGAGTGCCTTGATGTTTTTGTTCTCACATTCACTCATGATTTCCTGAAATAGAGGATCATTGGCCCTCTCCATGCTGTTCCAATCAATCCACTCTGCATCAACTGCAATCTTCCTATCTCTGATGACGACTGACTCATAAAAGTCCTGTTGTTCCTTGGTATGAAATCTGGGGTCAGTCGAGGTCCTTTCCAAAGAGTATGGATCGATCTTCCTCCATCTCTTAACCTCTCTAGTCATCCCACTGGCTGAATAATCAACACATCTGCCACGGCCAAATCTGATAGGTTCTTTAATGGTGGGAAAACTGAGCTCCTCCTGATGCATTTCATTTTCCTCATCCTCCTCATCATCACCTGCAGCCTCCTCGTCCTCACTGCTGTTCTCCTGAACAGGAGCCTTGCCATGCCTTGGTTCAATCCTATAGGGTGAGTCCTCCACATCATCTTCATCACTGGATGTGGTGTCACCATCGTCTCTCGCAACATTATCTGCTGTCCTCCTTTGCCTCGGCCTCAGTGTCCTCCCACTGGTCACATTTGGGTGACTAGAACCACCTTCATCCGCATCTGCCATGTGCACATCACTAGTTCCTCCCTCATCTTGATTACCCCCAACAGGATCCATACGACGCTTAGTTCGTCTCTCATATAGCTTAGGCATGATGCTGATATTCCTGAGTTCAAAAGATACATTGGAATGATATAAGAACACAGGAACAGATTGCATTTGGATAGAGTCGTTTAGGAACAATATTGAAGCAATTTTCTGGGCTGGCCGGTTAGACTGGTCAGAGAAACCGGTCAGACCGGTTGCACCCAGAACAGAAACAATGGCTCCAATAGCAATCTGTTATCAAGAAATGATCAAGAATAATTTTTATGAGATAAGGAACAATCCTAGGATAGATTGTGTTGAACATTTTGCACAAAATCACGACTTAGGGTTCCACTGGGCAGACCGGTTAGACCGGTCGGTGCGACCGGTCAGACCGGTCGACCCAGTCCAAACCTAGATCGTGAATGTGTCCAAAATACCGAATGAAATTGAAAGATCTTCTAGGAACATGTTCTAGGATGTAGCAGGAGATGTTCTACCAGAGGGATTTTGAATCTATGGCCTAGAAAAGTAGATCTGTGAGAAACAAACCCTAGAGTACCTTTAGAACGGGATTTTGAAGGAGAAATCGAAGGACCGTCTTGGGAGGTTAGTCAGGCTGGTGATGAGATGAAAATCCCACAAAGGGATCTCCTTTTCCTTGGTTGAAACTTGAAATCGCCAATGGGGCGCCTTGTGCGCGTGGGGAAGAAAGGAGGACGAAGGAGTGTCGGTGGAGTGGTGAATGGAAGAGAGTCTTTACTATTTTACCCATGAAGGGGTAAAAGAGGTAACTGCCAGGCATGACCGGTCAGACCGGTCGGGCCCCTAGCAGCTAGGAGTTGAAGTCCAAGGTCTGTTTCTCTTAGATGAATTTTAGGGATAAAATATGGGCTATGAAACTTGATAGATATAGAAGATAAAATCATTGTTCCAATATTTCAAGTTTTTCTTGATACTTCCAAGAGAATAGAAGAGATGGATTTGGATTTTATGGACTTGAGTTAATTTTACCACTTGTGACTAGCCAACAATCAAACAAAGAAAACTATAGTCACAAATGGCTCAATTGGGTCACAAAGACCAAAAACCAAATTCTATCCTATACACTCACACTTTCTAACATGCTAGTAGAATTTTGAAAGATAACTATCCTATGTCACACAAGACACATAAATGCACACCCTAGCAAGATGAAGTGGCCTAGATGCACAAAGGTAAAAACTAGAGTTTACGGAACATACCTTTGCCATTTAGATAAGCATTGTGCAATATCTATCATTAGTTCCAATTTCCTTTGGTCTCAATAGATTTTACAATTAATGCATCAAGAAGGTAGACAAAGTTAATTGTACATGCTTCTAGTTTCACTTTAGTGATCCTTTAAGTGTGGAATGTGTTTGGATCAATAAAGATGAAACCTCACAATATAGGCTAAATTCCTCAACTCTTAGTGCATATGTAAAGATATGTGGAAGACAAGCTCACATGCACTAATTTGGTCAATTAAGTTCAACTCAAGGAATTTAAACTATATTATGGAGAGAGCTATGCAAGAGTTAGCAAGAAACCAAATAACCAATATAGGAAAGTTACCACTTTTCATTTCGAGCACAAGATAGCATACTCAAATATTGAGAGCTTTTTCTAACCCTCTTTCACGAGACTACAAATTCACTAGAAGGAATTGTTAGTCCCAAGTTGACACAAATTTGAGAATAAGCTCCCACTTAAATAGTGCTTAAGATTTTGAATATCTTGATTGCAAAGCACTTGGTTCAATTAGGAACATGGCAAGCTTACTCACAAATTTGGTCAAGCACACAAATAATATACAATAATTGAATTTGTGCTTGAGTTTCTTACTGTCATGTTGAATGTACCCAAACTTGTGACAATGATGAGAACTCACTTCAATATATTCTTTAGAAGGCATTTTCCTCATGACCACAACACCACTACACTGCTCTGGGCCAGACCGGTCTGTCAGACCGGTCTGACCGGTCTGTCCAGAGACAGGTTCCTGCTCAAGTCCAGATCATCCGGCATGTTCCAGAGACAAACTGGCAGATAGTCCGGATCATCCGACCAAGGGTCAGATCATCCAACCCTGTACAGTAAATGGCTTCAAAATGGTGTTGTTTTGAATGTTTTGTCTTGATGGATCTCATGATACAATCTATATTTTCGGCATATCCAAGGCAACTTTTCTACTAGAGAGACATTAAAAGCATCATATGGCACATAGGGATTTAGTGACATAAAAATGAACCTAAGTCACTTTCCAATGTATCACAACAAGAGTAGTGATACACTTTTGTTCACAAAAAAACTAAAAGTAACTCAAGTATGACAGTTAGCACGAGATACCGAGATGCCATTAGAGTAGAGATATGCAAATTAGCTTCAGACTTGGTTGTATCTTAAGTTTTGTCATTTCTTGCCACAAACCAAGTCTCCAATGCATCTCCATTGTCCTACAAGCTCAGCAAGAACCTTTTCGTACCCAAACCTTGTTGGGTCTGCTCAAGTTAGCCACAAGGTGCTTAGGAACCCAAATGACCCTTATGCTAGTTCGAGGAGAGTCAATCACTCTAATAGCACAAGTACCTGCTTGGTCCTTCCTAAGCTTAGTGAAATCATAATGGACAAGGTTTGAGTTGAGTTCATTGCCATTTGGACAATCCTTATCCATATGACCTTTTGCCCGACAAGTGTAGCAAATTCGGTGTTTAAGCTTGACAAAGGTGCTCTTGTTGTTCTTTTTATGGTTTTGAAAAGCAGTAGACCTTTGCACTTGCCTTACTTCAGGCATCACCCTTGAATTTTCATTTTGCTTGCTTTTGTAGGAATGAGGTTGGGCTTCTGGGCCCCAACCGGTCTGACCGATCTAGGGTGACCAGTCTGACCGGTCGGGTCAGACCTGAGCTCACTTTGTTGAACGGGGCATGCTGCAATGAGGTGACCCTTTTCTTTACATCTGAAGCACACCCTAGTTCTTGCACGTTGCTTTTCATTTCTTGAAAGCTTTGTCTTGTTCTTGGATTTCATGTTTGACCTTTTGATTTGAACAAGACTTTCTTCTTTTGCTTGATCTTGTTGAGGAGCAAGGATAGTGGAATTTGAGCCCTTCTCAAGCTTCTTCACCATGTTATCATGGTTATCTTGAGAAGGCTGCACTTGACCCTTGCTCTTCAACTGGATCATTTCAATTTTGAGCTCTTCGACCTCTCGCTTGAGTTCATCATTTTCTTCCGCGATGAGGTCATCACATGGCTCTGCAACAACATGCTCAACACAAGAATTTGTTGCTTGGGAGCAACATGGTTTATCACAAGATAATATAATTTGAACTTGTGAGCATGTGCATGTGTGTGTGAGAGGTTGATAGGATTTAGGGTTTAGGGTTTAGGGTTAGGGTTTAGGGTTTAGGGTTTAGGGGATGAGTGTGTGTTGCTGTTGTAGTACACTCCTCTAGTGACTTCTCCTCTTCTTGTTGATCTTCATCGTCACCATCTTCTTCACATATTGACTCAATGAACTTCCAAAGATGATGGGCATCAAATCGTGTCTCTTTCAACTTATTCTCCTTGTGTATAAGATCTGATAGTTCTCTGTCCAAGTTCTTAAACAAGAGGTTAACGACACGATGATTGTTGATTAAGCATATTATCTCCTCATTTGATAATTTGATCAAATTGTCAAAGTCATTAGGAAGAATACTTTCTTCAACAATCTGCTCAAAGGAAGGACCCATGGTCCTTAAGACATTAAGTATGTGAGCTGACCAAGAAGTGTAGTTTGAGCCATCTAGTGATAGCGGCTCACACGGTACCTCACAAGCAGTCGACATCGCGAATCTCCAAGCGGTGAAGCTTTAATCCGGAGACCAATGCTCTGATACCAATTGAAAGGACCTCGGATGTCGCCTAGAGGGGAGGGGGTGAATAGGCGTTCAACAAATTCTATAAATTTTACAACTTAAACACACTGTCGGCACACTGACCGGTCAGACGCAGAACCTGAATAAATATCAGAGTTTCTCCCGTCCTTGAGCTCTAGCACAAATCCAACTTGGTGAAGTGTTCCTGCAGGTGATTATAAATGTGTTGCAAGTCCCTGCACACACACAGAAATAGCACACCAAAGTAGATCGATGCGGAATTACAAAAACAATTCTAGAACCAAAGTAGTGAGGCAAACCAAAAAGGAGACACAAGGATTTGTTTCCCGAAGTTCAGATTCACCTAAGTGAATCCAACGTCTCCGTTGAGGAAATCATTGGGCTTGAGTCTCTTGCAACTTGATCCCTTGAGTTGGGTCTTTTTCAACCACTCCTCCTTTCCACTATCTTGATCCTCTCCACCAAGGGGGCAAGATCACGCCCGCACAGACTTGCCGCTGCTCACCACACCGTCGGGAGCTAGTCGGCGACGCCTAGCCGTTTAGGAGGCAAACCTTCAAGAGTAACAAATGCAAATCGAAATCTTTTGATGGAACTAAGAGTGCTCAAGATATGGATACTCTCAACTGCTCGAAATGCAGCTCTCACAATGGTCACTTTGCTCACACACACTCAATCTCTCAACCCAATCCAAGGATATGTAATCTAGTTAGCACAACTCAAAAAGAGTGTTTGGGAGAGCTTGCTGGTCAAGAAAATGGCTTTGGGAAGCTCAGGAATGCCAGGAAACCAGTAGCACTCAAAGGAGAGGGTTGTGGAGTATAAATACCCCACTTCCAAAAACTAGCCATTGCTCTGTCAGTACAGACCGGTCAGACCTGACCGGTTTGTTGAAAAACTAGCCGTTACACCCTAGACCGGCCAGACCGGTCAGACCGGTCCGGGTCAGAGAAGCCCAAACCTAGGTTTAGGTGCACCACTTGGTCCACCAAGTTGACACTTGATCATCCAGGTAGCACAAAGTTAGTTCTCAAGGGTTATCTCTCAGGATTCTTACTTGGGTGACCTATGAGCACTTTTGACCGAGTCAAATAATCAATGTTGCATCCCTCCTGATAGTACGGTATACCTATACCCAAGATTAAATCTAAAACACATTTCATCCACTTGAGTCTTGAATCACTTCATCTTTGCCATACTTTGATTTCTCGAACTTGGGATTCCAACATTGCATAATCTTCTCTTTTGAGCAAATCCATACTTGAGCTAGTGACTTAGAGTCCCCATACCTTTGCAAATCTATCCTTGGATCCTCAAGTCACTCCAATAAGATATTTAATGCATTGCATCGCTTCTCATAATAATGCTTGGGTATGATTCTTCGAACACCCCACGGATACTAGCACTTCACCTTAGCATTTCGCACACATGGTGAGCCGTCGCTCCACCAAAGCTTGCTTAGTCCCTCGCACTAGTCATCTCGATTGGTTTCTTCATCACTTACCCTTGCCATGTTGAGTTAAGCTTTATTTCTTTGTCTTGCATTGTAATCATGAATAATAACCATATTTCACGCATTGCAAGCTTCCATAAATAAGATCAATATATCTAGCTCACAAGTGTATGTCTCTTTTTTTTATTAACCCATGAAGCCTTGCAATAATGCTTGACTTTCAACAATAAGCTTCTCTTTTATTTGATTCTTTTTCACATGAGTCAATGCATAAATGATATACAAATAAGTCCCTGCTCATGATATCTCAAATAAAACGTTAGTCCTTTAATCATGTTTGTCATTCAATTCACCAAAACCAATTTGGGGCCTAGATGCACTTTCAGTTCCTTTCAAGCTTTATGTGGCTGCTGAAGACAAGGTCATTGTGGCTGTTTTGACTCAAGAAACTGAAGATAAGGAGTATGTCATCACTTATATAAGCCGACGATTTATTGATGCGGAGACAAGGTATACTTTTACTAAGAAATTATTTTTGTCTCTATTATGCTCGTACCAATTTGAGGTATTATCTACTATCTAGTACTTGCATAGTAGTATGTCAAACCGATGTGCTCAAGTGTATGTTACAAAAGCCGATTTTAAGTGGTAGAATCGGCGAGTGGGCTTATGCTTTAATTGAATATGATTTGGCTTGTGAATTCTTGAGATCTCTGAGAGGCCAAATCATAGCGGATTTCATTGTTGAGCATCGGATTAATGATAAGCATGATTTGGAAATCGGCTATGTTACTTGCACACCTTGGAAGTTATATTTTGATAGATCGGTTTGTGATGATGGTCAAAGAATTGTTGCTGTCTTGATTTCACCAAGTGGTGGTATTTTTGAGTTCTCAAACCGATCAAAAGAGGATTGCATAAATAATCAAGTTGAGTATAAAGCGCTCTTATTTGGCTTGGAATTTCTGCAATCCATGGGCGTGAAACATGTTGAAGCCTTTGGTGATTCACTTCTGGTGGTGCAGCAAGTATTCAAGGTATGCTAATGATACAATGGATATTTAAATGCGTATCTTGATAAGTGCCTCGATATTATTTCTTCCTTTGTTAATTTTTTATAAGATATATACCATGGGAAGAGAATGGACATGCTATTTCTCTTGCTCAGCAAGCATCTGACTAAGCAATTATGAAGAAATATTTTCATGTTCGAAAGCCGATGCAAGCAAAAGCCAAGTTGCAGGTTCTGGACGAACCGGTCCGACTGGTCGATTCAACCAGTCCGACTGCCCAGACCGGTCTGACTGGTCATGAGACCGGTCTGACTTCCCAGACTACTGGAGACACCAATTCGGCTATGAAAGGTGATTCATCACTAAAGCCGAAGATCAAGACTGGAGGGTTCATGTAATCTCCTATCTAAAGATCCTGGTCGCGGTGCAGAAGGGGATATTCGGTGAATGACACTGAAATATGTTTTAGTCGATGATAAGCTCTATCGTTGAACAGCCGAAGATTTATTTCTTAAATGTTTGAACTCGGATCAGGCCAGAGTTGTCATGAGGAAAGTTCACGAAGATGTTTGTGGTACACATCAATTGGCTCCCGGGATGAAGTGGTTGTTTGACAGAGCCAATTTGTATTAGTTTACCATGAACATTGTTTGTTTGAAGCAGTATAAGGGGTGTGAAGAATGTCAGTGGTTTGCCCGCTGTGTTGATACATCTTATTATCAAATCATGGTCGTTCCGAGGTTGAGGATTGGATTTTATTATTTGAATTAATCCTCCATCTTCAAAGATGCATTGCTTCATGTTAGTTGCTACATATTATTTTACTAAATGGACCGAAGCAGTTCCTTTGAAGAACATAATTCACAACCGAGGTTGTATATACTCAGGCTTGTCTCGCTTATACAAGATGACATGGCCGATATATGATATCATCCTTCAAAGCAAGACATGATTGGTGCGTAGGTGCTTCTCATTGTTCAAGTGTATTTTTGGGCTTGGAGATATGTTTCTTGGCACGCAAGATTTACCAAGAAACAGGGGAGCATATGTTGACACCATAAATTGGCACGATGAATATTTTCTGGACAATCTAGGTAGACCGGTCAGACCTCTCCAATAAACCGGTCAGATCGGTCTAGTCAAGTTTGTCAAATTGCCAATTGGACCCCACCACTGTGTAAATCTCGTCGATACGATCGAAATGCATATATAGAATGTCCAATTTGGAGTCAGGATGAGGGAGTTATGCCCACCGGAAGACCTGCACCCCGGTCAGACCGGTCCAGGGCGGTCAGACCAGTCCGAAATGCCCAATTTGAGTTAGGAGTTATATTTTGACACGGGATTTGATAGGGTTCCGACTCCTAACAGGTACAGACCTCCCCACCCTATATATATGAAGGGCCACGGCTGATTGTGGGTAATCCCAATTGATTCAACAACTCATACCCTACTTTTTATCTCTAAACCCTAGCTTTTCCAACCCCATCTACTATTCTTTGCTCGTTTTTACGGCGTTCGAGGATGTTCTGAGTGGCCTGCCGAACTCAGACTAACCCTAGATCCACGAGCTCTGACGGGGTCCCTCCCGAACTCGAGGTTTTAGGTCTTCGCGGCGTTCTCTGTAGAACTAGTCTGACCGGTTGCCCTAACCGGTCTGACCGGTCTGTGCGCAGGGAGCCCGTTGGTGAAGATCGTGTCGACGATCAATGCGTGTTCTAGCGCATTCGAGTGTGTGACCGGATTTTGCGTCAACACGATGTCGTCGGCCTAGCAGCAGGTGCAGAGCTATGAGATGTAGCTCAAGGCCCGCGAGCTGATGGAGGAGGCATGCTCGAAGCTCATGCGGGAGGCGTAGGAGGACCAGGCGGAGGTCGAGCTGCTGCGCTGAGACTTTGCCTGCACATGCGGGAGGAGATTGAGGAGGAGCGTCCTGTTCTTGTGCAACTTGCACTGCATACTCTAGCAAACTTCAACTCTAAGGTTTGAAATGCTCTCTTAGCTGACTGATGGTAGTGTTTGGAACTTAAAATGTGCATTTCTTTCAGGGTCAACGAGCTCCTGCAATTCTCTAGAGAGTGTCATCCTCTATCTGGAAGATGAGGATAGTAGTACCAGAAAAGCTGCCTCATTGTGTTGTTGCAAATTAGTGCGCACTCTCTTTCTACTTCCTCAAGTTCAGAGTTCAGTTCAAATAGGTCAAACCGTATGGGAGGAGCTAAGCCTCGCCAGCTTGTGGAGGAGGTTTGTCTGAAAATTTATAGTTTAACATGTATTTAAGCATTGCTACTTTGGCTTAGTAGCAGTGGATGTGTACTCAATATTGTGTCTTTTTGGCAAGAGCAATTAACTTGAATGCATAATCATAATATTATGGCAAAAAGTGTCATAATATTAGCTGTAGATGGCAGAGGTCTGGCACGAGGAGTGCGTGCAGACAAAGCTCTTCAACGCCAAGCTCGCGCTCGAGATGTGCGGCTCAGCCACCTGCAGGCAGACATGGAGGCGTTCCTGAGGAGCAAGGGCTCTTCGTGCCACTCATCCACAATGTGGGAGGCACGCTTCATCAGCGATGCTGCGGTAGCGGCAAGCGCCGTGCTCAGATCCAAAATTATACTTTTAGTCAACCTCATGAGCAGGCTAGATAAAACTTCAATATATTTTTCTTATACTGACCAAAATATCATATTTTCTTATTTGTTTTTGTTGTACTATAGATTTTAGGGTCAACCAGGTAAGTGTTTTATGTGGGCAGTGGCTGACTGGCAGTACCTCAATTTATAATTACCTTTTTTTGCCATAAGCTAGAACTAAAGGTATTGATCTTGTTTCAATTTTCTTATCTTTGTGTGATTCAAAATTGTTTCTAAGTTTAGATAAATGTAGAGTATAGTGATCTCAAAGAAACTTTGTACAACATTTTGCTTAGCTATCATATAGGGGAGAATAATAAACCTGCTTGCACTTTGCTTAGGTGAACGTGTTTGGAATTAGAAGATTGCATATTAGGTCCATGAATGCGTGGGGTTCTGTCAATGTTTGCAAATTGATTTGGTTCATGTGAAATTGATTTAGTTAATGTGGCCCATAGCGTGAGCACGGGCAATATACCATATCTAACAATCAATGACTTTGCTAGCTAACTGACACCCGATGCAGATACATGTTGTCAGCACTCAGCAGAGACCATATGCACCCAAATGTTTTGGTTTTTGTTGTGGACTGCACACATATGGAGGTTGAATTCTCAGCCGCGTTGGCCACGGTAACAGACAAATGATCCACATGTAAAGAGCGCTGCCGCAGCACGAGTTTGTTCCGTATGTGGCTTGCAGCCCCAGCTCACATGTCTGACTTCACACCTTGTTTATGCAGGTAGTCAGAGTTCTGAAGATACTCGTGCACACATGTTCAGCGATCAAGGATGCCGATCAAAGCAAGATCGTGTTGACTGAAGCAATAATCTCCATAATGGATTTCCCACCTGGTAGCGTTCGCACTTGTCAGCCCCGTGTTGTAGCTGCCACGCTCTGGACTTTGAGCTGTTCAAACCGTTCAAAGCTTGCTAGGTGCTGAGTGCAGCACAAGCAAACATCATAGTCCTCTTAACATGTAACAAAAGAATGTACCTTGCACAAGTTAAAATGTTGTATATTTTATTGTACTCAACTTCCTTATCTGAATTTACTCTGGCGACAATCTTTTGAAGGGCTGGCATTTGTGGAACGAGTGTTTCAGCTGTCTACTACTGCAGTTCATACGATGACGCCAGGACGTTGAAGCTCTTCATCTAAACGTTCAAAACTAGCTCATTAATGTATTCTGTGCCAGCATGTATTCTGATACAGCTCTGAATGTTTGATTCTCGTCATGTACTGCAGTTCATACGATGTATTGATTTCATCTTATGCTATGCTTGGTTTAATTCTCGGTTATATTATCTTATGATTACTTATATTTGATTGCTCAAATGGTAGGGCGCGCATCGCGCGCCGAATGTTCTAGTGCCACTAATTAGCACACCCGCTCCCTCAAAAGATCTCCACACCATCCTTCATAGTGTTGGCCGCCGTGACCTAACCTCCCAACATGTTAGCGTGACACTATGACCCGACGAGGGAGCTAAGCCCTTCTCGCCCTACCCACTTTCGCGGACTCTCCGCTCTCCAATATTGTGAGAGTGGCTTCTTCCTCCTCAGCAAGGTAATCCACGCCTGCTCAATGCCGGCCCTTTCCCTTCCTCTCTTGCAGAACCTCCCTCTACCTCGCGTGCAATTTACTTGAAGATAAGGCGATCTCGATTTCGAGTTGAAGAAGATTTTAGTCCCGTATATATAATAGTAGCGTACATCTATGCATATTACAAATTTCAAGCTACTATAGCCTACTTCTGTAGATATTTAAGATAGTTAAGGTCTCCAATCGTCCAGTTTAGAAATTCATCAAAATATACTAGAGCACGAACAAGTGCACTCTCCTCCGCTTCCCAATACCTACCACATATACAACTACATATATCGAACAATGGAGTGTTAAGCTGACTTGTTCTGCAAAAGGAGAGTTTTGCTTGGAACCTTAAATCTCTAGTAAAGAATGGCTCTCCACCCATGTAAGTCAACCTAAATATTCTAAGACTTGATTCAGAATAGCCCGAAAGCTAACAGCCGCAATGGCAGATTCACCATCGATGAGATCCTAAAAGGTGATAATAACGTTATGAAAGTTGAAAAAATAATGCAACATTACTAAAGTTAACAATGACTAAAAAGAAAATCTCATACTCTGTCTTGTCGAGTAAGCTGGCAAAGCCTCTCTGCAGTCAGAATAATATTGCTTTCTCCCGCCTGTAGCTAGTTAATTCGAAAATATGAAAAGTTGGGCACAAAGTACCCTTGATCCTTAAGCTGCCGCAAGCAGGCCTCCACCGGTAGCCTCTCATAAGTTGTCGAAATTTGTGCCACTCCACCCATTGCGGCAATAGAAACCATCAGTATCCTCGAGGATATTGGTTCCTCTCCTAGTTCCATCGAGGCAAAATCTATATGTCAAACAGGGACTTGAAAAGAAATATGTATCCTTTTGAAATCCGGTTCCCGAACAAGCTCGAGTCGCACCACAGGAGTAGTACCACCGAAATCTTCGACAACATCTTTAGGCCATCTAATAATGTTGATATGCTGCATTGTATGTGAGCAAATTTAGAAATTATTGAAGTGTAGGTAAAACTATATGAAAAATAACAAATGAATCTTACAGCATTTGGAATTGATCCGCGCGTTCGATTGCCTGATGGCAAGGTAATGGCTTCATGAAAGTGTATGCTTGGACGTTGAGATTCACTATGGTGCATACGGCCACGACCACCACCACAGAACATCTAGCAGATATAAATTGATTCCATCTATGAATATAAATGCACTTACAAAGTTTATGCGTTCATATTCTCAACTTCTCTAGGTGTGTGTGCGCCTTGCATTTTCAAAATTCATGTGTGCATTTTCAAAATCTCACAAGCAGATGCATTTATTTTATCTAAAACATCTAGAGTTAAAAACTAGCCTTCACAAATAGGTCCCTGAGTTTTTTGCTAAAGACCCTGCCAAGATTTAACAAAAGCAATCGGGTCCTTGGATCCTCACCTCGAGAGGAGTCGCCGGCGGGGAGCCTCGGCGTGGGGAGGAGGCGGGCCGGGGAGGGCTGCGCGCAGAGGAGGAGGCCGCCGGCGTGGCAACCTGGCGGCGCTGAAGGCACGGGGAGGAGGCTGGCTTCCTCGGGGAGGAGGTGGCGATCGGATCCAGCGAGGGCGCGCGGGGAGGACGCTGGCTGCCTTGGGAAGGAGGCGGCGGCGGGATTCGGCGAGGGCACGCGGGGAGGAGGTGGCGGCCGGATCCGGCGAGGGCACGCCCAGGAGGCAGGAGGGGGGTGCCGGTGGAGGATGTGTCGCGCGGGGGTACATGCGTGGATCCGACGTGGCCGCGCTGAAGAGGAGGCGCCGAAGGTAGGAGAGGCCTAGGTGGTGGTGCCGGAGGTCGGCGAGGCCGGCGTGGGGAGGGGCGACCGCGGGGTGGCGGTGGCGAGCGGGCCCGGAGCTGACGGGCGGGTGCCGGTAGGGGAGCGGCCGGGCGGGCACCAGCGGAGGAGGGTCGGGGTGGGGGCTCAATTGCTACAGTACCCGAGTCCCATTTGTAGGAGCGGGTGACTTTTTGGTCTGCCCCTAAAAAAATTCAAGGTGTTGCTACAAAACTTTTTTGTAGTTGTGGACGTCTCTGCCCAGCATCTATCATCCCAGGGCACGGGGCACCATCGATCAATGACCTCGTGCCGTTTAAGGAGAACATTGCTGGCACTGGGAGTCAGGGGTAAAAATGTATTTTTAGGAGTGAGTGCGATACCCACTCCTAGTTTTCGCAGTTAAAAATCGATTTGTATAGAGAGGTACCTCTAAAAATTGATTTTTTTAAATCTTTAAATATAGTAGAACAAACAAAAAAGTGAAACTTCTATAATATGTTTATTGTGAACTATAGATAACAAAAAAATATGTCAAATATATTTCTATGTGTATAAAGGTTAAGATTGTGGAAACTTGAAAAAATGATGTGCGCCTTGCATTTTCAAAATTCATGTGTTCATTTTCAAAATCTCACAAGCAGATGCATTTATTTTATCCAAAACATCTAGAGTTAAAAACTAGCCTTTACAAATAGGTCCCTGAGTTTTTGCGCTAAAGACCATGCCAAGATTTAACAAAAGCAATTGGGTCCTTGGATCCTCACCTCGAGAGGAGTCGCCGGCAGGGAGCCTTGGTGTGGGGAGGAGGCGGGCCGGGGAGGGCTGCGCGCAGAGGAGGAGGCCGCCGGTGCGGTGACCTGGCGGCGCTGAAGGCGCGGGGAGGAGGCCGACTTCCTCGGGGAGGAGGTGGCGGTCGGATCCGGCGAGGGCGCGCGGGGAGGAGGCTGGCTGCCTCGGGGAGGAGGTGGCGGCGGGATTCGGCGAGGGCGTGCGGGGAGGAGGCCGGCTGCCTCGGGGAGGATGTGGCGGCCGGATTCGGCGAGGGCACGCCCAGGAGGAAGGAGGGGCGCTGGTGGAGGATGCGACGTGCGGGGGTACACGCGTGGATCCGACGAGGCCGTGCCTAGGAGGACGCGCCGAAGGTCGGAGAGGCCGAGGTGGTGGTGCTGGAGGTCGGCGAGGCCGGCGTGGGGAGGGGCGACCGCGGGGTGGCGGCCGCGAGCGGGCCCGGAGCTGAAGGGGCGGGCGCCGGCAGGGGAGAGGACAGGCGGGCACCAACGGAGGAGGGTCGGGCGGCGGCTCAATTGCTAGAGTACCCGAGCCCCATTTGTAGGGTGACTTTTTGGTCCGCCCCTAAAAAAAATTCGAGGTGTTGCTACAAATCATTTTTGTAGTAGTGGACGTCTCTGCCCAGCATCTATCACCCCAGGGCACGGGGCACCATCGATCAATGACCACGTGCCATTTGAGGAGAACATCGCTGGCACTGGGAGTCACGGGTAAAAATGTATTTTTAGGAGTGGTTGCGATACCAACTCCTAGTTTTTGCAGTTAAAAATCGATTTGTAGAGAGAGGTACCTCTAAAAATTGATTTGTTTAAATCTTTAAATATAGTAGAACAAATAAAAAAGTGAAACTTCTATAATTTGTTTATTGTGAACTATAGATACCGAAAAAATATGTCAAATATATTTCTATGTATATAAAGGTTAAGATTGTGGAAACTTGAAAATATGACTTGAATTGTATAATATACTATGTAGTCATAGCCATATGTAAGACCCAACTAGCAAATGATGTTGTAGTACTAAATGTTCTCAAATGAGTAATGTATAAATCATAAAGTTTTATATCTTACCACTAAAACTTTTATATGGAACTACCCTACGTTCTACATTCGAAGTTATTTGAAAACAAAGCAAAACTTGTAGATTTTGAAACTAGTGAACCTATAATAATTTTTTGCACTATTGTAACACCCGGTTTATAAAAGGACATAAACCGAGCAATCATATACGTGCCAGGATCAGGTCACCCGTATATACAACAGAATGAACAGTATATCGCATCACATATCACGTAAAAAGATATAATAAAGCGAATATGAATGTTATTTATTACATAAATGACAAAAATGTCTGATACAGCGGAAGCGAAGTACAAATACGATAAAAACTCTCCGAAGCTGAGCAGGGCGCCACAGGGACGTCGACTTGGAGACGAACGCCTAGAAGTCCTCGTAGTCCTGGTAGCGCTGAGCGAACTCCCTCGTGTCGGCAGGAACTAAGCAGCAGTAGAGTGTCCCCAAGAGGAAAAAGAGTAGAGTACGCAAGAGTGAGTACACAACTTGTACTCAACAAGTATAACACAAACTATGAGGCTCTAGGTTGGCTGACTGACTGCATTAGCTTTTAAGTTTTGGCAAAATTTTATTAAAGCTATTTACTACAAGTTGAGGAATTACCATAAACCCAGTTACATAGTAATTAATCAAAATTAATCATGTTACTACTGAGAACCAAACCAAACCAAACCAAGCCACCCGGGGAAACCTGCCTCGTCAAAGGAAGATAACCCCACTAGTCAAAAGGAGGATCTGGGCCGCTCATGACCGTGAGCACAGCTAGTATACCAGTTTTACACTCTGCAGAGGTTGCACATCTTTACCCACAAGTCGTGAGCTACGCTAGTTGTTCATCACACTTCCTTAGGTGAGATGACTAGGAAACTCACTACGAGGCCTTTACAAAGAATCTCGTTAGTAAGGAGTAACCACGAGGGTGGATCGGCGACTATGGAGCAGGTCTAGTGGGCGTCAAGACACGAAGCACAGACGAGGCCACTCAGCACGAGGGCCATAGAAGCTTACCGCCCCTGCCCCGCAGGTAAGTTACTCCAAACCAAAAAGTCCTAATTATTACGCCAAGACCGTCCCGTTCCAGTCTTGTGGTAGCGCTGTTGTCCCAGGTTGTCGCTCTATGAACCGGTCCTTATGGAGAGTGGCCAACCAAGCACTAAGCACCGTGCTGGCCCCCTAAACCAAGTTTCTAACAAAACATATTTTAACGAGACGTGAGCCACCCAAGCACGAAGCACAGAGGGCCACTCCCAGAATTAAGTTGCATAAACCATTAATCAAATTAATTAAAAAGGGACCAAGTGTGTTATAGCGCGGCACCTAGCACAACTAACCAAAATGCAACCCAAAGGATATATAAAGGATATAAAGGGGCTAGGAAAGTCCTTATAGGCATACAGTATTAAAATGCAGTATGAAAATGTATTTAAAGATGATAGGTGGTGTTCATGTTATACTTGCCTTCCTCGTACTGCTCCTGCTGCTGCTCAAACTGGTCGGAAGACGGCTGTTCCGGGTACGGGTACTGGGGCTCCTCAGATGGATCAATATCTACTCACGAACACGTGGCCAAAAACAATGCACAACAATAAGCATACAAGCAAACACTAACAAACGCTAAGAAACAGTACATCAGTACATAAAACAGCACACTAAACTAGTCTAAAACTATTCTACGCATTACAACGATCGCGTGGACATAAAGAACGCCTAAAACGGAGTTAAAACGGAAATTCTAGGCCTAAAACAAGTTCCAGGGACCTATTTGCAAGAAAACTGGAATTCCAGGGGGTTTCTGGGAAAAACGGAGGACCAAAACATAATAACTAGAAAGATCCGAGGGCTAACGAGCAGGTTCTATATCTAAAAAGCTCAGGGGTTAAAACGTTAAAAACTGGGCTTAACTGAAAATATTTTTGAACTGGACCGGAGCTCGGGTTGATTTCTAGGAAACTGGGGGGTTCTTTAGCAAATTTTCCAGGCCGAAGGGGTACGCGCGGATCTGATCCGTTGGTTCAAGATGTGGCGCGGCAGCGGCTAGGGTTTGTAGGGGCCGTTGTGGATGGGAGGTGGAGTGCGGGAGAGGGCCAGGGTGCGTTTAAGAAGGGAAGGCCGGCCTCGGCGTGCGGGTCCAGGGCTGACGCGGCGCGGAGATCGCGGCGGCGGTTGCCATGCGGGGAAGTCGGATCTCGTCCAATGATTTGGCATGATCCGAGCTCGGGAGAAGCTTCCAGAAGGGGTGCGCGGGCTGGCGGGCGGGCCACTGTCTCGGGCTGGTCCACGGCGCAGAGGGAAAGGAGTTTGCGGAGCGGACAGAGTGGAGCAGAGTATCTCGTCGCGGGGAGGAAGAAAGTAAAGGGAGACGGGGTGCTGATCGGCGGGGTCTTGGTGTCAGAGAGAGAGAGGGCGCGGATGCTAGCTGGGCGACGGGGGCTGCGGGAGCAGGCCGGCGCGAGCTGGGCCGAGGTGTGGGTCGTGCGGGGTGAGAGGAGTGAACTGGGCCCGCAGGATGCTGCTGGGCCAAGAAAAGGGAAAGGCCGGGCTGGGTTACTGGGTTGGGTTTTGGGGTTTTGGTCCTCTTTTCCTTTACTCCTTCTAATCTATTTCTACAACAAACAAAGTTTGAATTCAAACCACACTCAAAAAATTAAAACTATGCACCAGCATGACTGCAACAACAAGATTTAAACCTAGATAAAGTTTTAAATACTTGAGGAACAAAAATTAGATTAAATGCCATTCTAAACACAATAAACCTTAGAAATTTAAATAAAGCCAATTAAATTTATTAAAAAGTGCTGAAATTTAAACTAGGGTGTTACAACTATTAAATGACTTTAAATTAAAAAGTTGTCAACTACAAAATTGTAGATCTCATCAATCTCTACAATTTTGGTATAAAGCGTGCCTTCATCCAATATCATATGAAAAAGTTGTGAATTGTTTTACGTAACAATATTTATAGGGGTGGCCGGGTCATGCTATCACCCGCCCCTAAAGATCATTTGTACGGGTGGTGACGCCATCATCCACCTCTAAAAATATATTTTTAGGGGTAGGTGACGCTATCACTCGCCCCTAGAAATAGTGCTTATTTCTAGGGGTGGGTGATTAAGGGGTGAGTGGTGGCATCACCCGCCCCAAAAGTGGTGGCTATTTCTAGGGACGGGTGATGCCATCATCCACCCCTAGAAATGCGTTTTCAGGGGTGCGTCAACTCTATACTAGCTTCGTTCTATTTGTAGGAGTGGGTTACCTTTTGACCCGCCTTTAGAAAATAAGGGGACGTTCCTGCAAATCTTTTTTTTTAGTAGTAAGTCCATCCACATGACATCAGGTCTCGACGAGCGCATGAAGTAGCCACAAGCCAGATGACATGCAAGTTGTGGATAGATCCGTACCTATAAGGAAGGAAGAAGCCACACTCCTGCTAGAATTCCTATATAATCCTACTAGAACTCATACCTTATAATTCTACTAGGACCCTTATCTTGTAATCGACTACTAGCCTCGGCCCCTGTAGTATATAAAGGAGAGCAGGGTTACATAGATCGGAACAACCAACTCAAGCCTAAACTGGCTAGACAAAACATCCATGCGCAGAGATACAACACCCCCAATAGGACGTTGGGTGTTACAGGCGGTCCAAACCTATATAAATTTGTATCTTGTATCCTCACCTTTACCATCAAACACAGGTCTGGCGATCCCTCTTCCTACAAATCTACTACCTCGAGGTATCCCTCAGAGGCGCACTAGGTGGGATGATCATTGAGATCCTCAGGTGAGACTGAAAGACCTGTTCATTAAAATAAATCCACTCCACACGACGGATCAATTCGCCGAGTTCTTGATAGGATCTTTGTGCAAACGACTACATCGATGTTCGGCCAACTCAATTCCAGCTTGCGCCGCAGTGTGATGGAACCACCAAATTAAAATGCTAAATTAAGCGTAATGGCCGTCATTTGAACACATCAGGCGCATTTAGATTAATGGTTTAATTTGATGGTCCTTTCTCAACCCACGGCCCGATCGTACAGCACCGATAGTCTCACGCGAAGGTGAGCACATATGGTACAAGCACAACAATACTTAAATACCAAAAAAGGGACAAACTGAGATACAACAGTTTTACAAATCCAGATCAGATATACAGCAGTTGCATACTTTACAAACTTTACAAAAGATGAAGCCGAAGTTCGAATGGAGAAGAACCTACAACTACACTAGCTTATACCAGTTCTGACTTTACATGACCGGTCAGACCGGTTCACTCAACCGGTTAGACCGGTCGCCACCGGTTTGAAGCCTTCATCGGTCAGACCGGTCCCACAGACCGGTCAGCGCGAAAAGAGGTGCTGCACACTCTGCCCTCAAGTGTGCAACTTGACAACTCCCTTGCCTAGGGGTCTCACTCCACCACCTCCCACCCCTCTGCATCCCGGCGGATGAACTTGACACAGAAGGGGCAGAAGTCAACGTCTGGATGGCCTGAAAGAATTATGACAACAGCCCTGAGTATACTAATACTCATCAAGACTTACCTGACTATGGGTATACATAGCCCATTAACTAGACATGCACGACTTTCTGGCCAGTGGTTTGTTTTGCAGAAAAACATCTATAGGTGGATTCTTACTTTCAATATTTTAGCCGCATATTTTATATAGATAGACTATCAACTAATATTTGCACATCTAAAGCAATCATGGTGGAGCATTCAATATTAACTCAAAGTAGTATCCATCATTTATCACTATTATTCTAACTCATTTCTACGAGGCGACAAAGAGATCAAGGCCCTCATATCCGCGTGACACGGCGAATCGATCCGATTTAATCTTGCAAGGTGGACCTAACCAACACGGCACGCATAAGCCCTGTCGGACCACATGCACCAACCATTCCCCTCCCCGCCTCGAACTACAGGAACCAGCCTAATGACATATAGTCAGCCGAGCCCTACGAGAGACCACCAAAAGTAAACATATGCATCCCCAATTCTCCGCGGCCACTTGACTACCCTAGGAGTTGGGTGCGGGTTCCTGTACTTTGGAAACAAAGCAGTACTAGACTTACCGGTTTCGACTACCTCCTACTCCCGTCATGTGGTTAGTACAATTCAATCCTCGATCCGCGCTGCCGACAACGACCGGTCCTTAATCAACACAAACAGGGCTAAGACACCCAGGAACCCTGTCCTGCTGCCATACGTATATATCATCATCATTCCCCATCCGGTCTCAAATTTCCATCATTTCCACATTGCATTCCAATCTCAAATACTGAAGTATAAAGATAATTATGCATCTCGCGAGTAACCGGCAATTACTCGACTTCTATAATATCCTATATTTCGCGAGTGACCAGAAATCACTCATCTTCTACCGAGACCTATTAAACATAGCATTGATATCGACTTATACATACTAGTATAAGCTCAAGGAAGCCTAGGGATCATGCAACTAAGATTCCAAATAATTTCTAAACGCAATACTCAAGAAATAAATAAACATATATATAGTGAGTCATAATTTAAAATAATAGGACATGCACCGGGGCTTGCCTTCAAGCAGCAGCTGCTTAGAGCTAGGCTCAATTGGGCCTGGGGCCGGGTGCTCGTGAGTCTCCTGCTGCTGGACTTGCTTCAGCGGTGCCTGTGGCTCCGCAACCACCTTGTATATCACCTCCTCTACCGTGGCTGCCACAAGTAAATGGCCAAACCATGCATTTAATGGTTCTACCATATAGATCATGAAGATACGAAGCTAACACAATTGGTTTTCCATTTTTCTGTTTTTTTTGCAATTTTCTACGCATTTTACAAGTTCTGCTGCTCAGTGCTGATCGGAAGTTCCGACCCCCATCGGAAGTTTTGAGCTTCTTCCGACAAAAGGTGCTTGGCCAAACCAAAATAAATGTGTAGGAAGTTCCGATGACTGTCGGAGGTTTTGGCTTTCTTTCGTAAAGGGATGCTCGGCCTGCCCGAAATAAACGTGTATGAAGTTCCGATAAACACGTTTTCAGCCAAACACAGAAATCCTTATTGCAGGAAAACTAACCAACTAAAATCAAAACCCCTTTAGATCTGAGTGAAGGGATGCATATAGAGATGATTGACCAAAGGGAATCACTTAAAATGATCTAGAACGAGAGGTCGAGCCATCACAAGCTAGAATACCTTGGGTGAGCCTTCTCTCCGCGAAGAACTTGGATCCACAGCACCCCGGGAAGGGAATCGTGGAGAGGAAGCTCCCCCATGCCGATTTGATATTTTCTTGGCCTTGGAATCAAGTGTAGAGGGAAGATTTTGTGATTTCTAGGGTTTGGGGAGAGGGGAGCTCAGGGAGAGTGATCGAGAGGTAGAGAGCCGACGGGAGAGAGTGAGAGTGAACCGGTGAGTGAGAGAGTGTGATTTAAATGATGTGGGGCCACATGACCCCATGTCAGCCGGTTCAACCGATCTGACCGGTCACTCCGACCGGTCGGACCGGTCCAGCTTGAGCCAGCCCAAGATTTATAGAAAAATTTACCTAGCGATTTGTCACGTCGGTTTAGAACTTAACGACCATAATTAGCCTTAAGTCAAAGTAATTAACACCTGGGTGTTACACGCAGCGACGATCTCGACTACTCGGTTCGACTCCAGCTCACATCGTGGCGACGACCTCGACCACTCGGCTCGACCTCAGCTCATGTTGCGACGTCGACGTGCTGCCATTGACCTCGACTACTCATCTCAACCAAAAACTAGTCGGGGATGGGCTTTAACCTCTCGGAGATGAGTTCCCGTGATCAATAACTTGTCAGAATCGATTCCGACTAGTTGGCTTTATCAATAATCAGCCATGCATCAGGCTAAGTCACTTATACTTTGTCCAACTTGTTCGCCACAAGATTGTACAATGTGATGGCTACTTATCTTTGCATGCTTCTCGAAGGAATTACCATCTAGAGCTACACTTCACCGACTATTTCGGGGGTACGTTCACCTATAGCCATGGGCTTGGTTCACCAAATTATAGAGGCTATGGCCACGTGTTTGGTGTACTGAGTTCCAGAGGCTCCACCATGGCTTTGGTATATCAAATTAATTAAGGACGCTACGGCCATAGATTTGACATACTGAGCGTTGTTGGCTCACAATGGCTATACTCTATGAACATACACACTCTCGCCAACCACCTTACGCGAAACATGAGATCTCACCGACTATTTTATGTGCAACACACATACTCTTTATCGCAATGTCGACTTCTTATTTCTGCATTTGTTGTCTTGTCTTAACGGTCGCTAATCTACTCGGGTAGAAAATGCCCGCGTACACGGGATAAAGATCTCATACACGCTATGAGCAATGGCTAAAATAGGATCATATGCTAAAACAAGAGCTCGACACAACAAGTTTATTTTAGATCAACTATATTTATTTATATCCGCATTATGCTACATAATGTTTGCATTGTCATTTTCCAGATCGAGCTCTGGCAACAACTCTCTAGGCTGCTTGGCACATCTCCAATAGCTCTGCTAGCTCCCACGCTCGAGGGCTGGGCGCCAATAACTACTCGAGACGGCTCCTATGGCTCACCTGGCTCATAAGCTTGGGGGCTAGATGCCACGAAAATCCCAAACTGGACGCCACAAAAATACTCAGAAGATGACTCACATGGAGACTAAGATCGCTAAAGACCCTTGAATTGATTATTCAAATCATTTCAAGGCTCACGGGCTGATAAGCTACGCCCAACATTTGATTTTCTATTTCAAAATGAAAAAAGAAGATTCACATAAAAAGTGCACTTTGATTTTGTTCCACTATATTATTACCCGACATTTCAGTTTCTAGTGTTAGAAATTATGCAAAATCTTTTTGTTGTGCCAGCAGTTTTCTTGGAGAAGTGTATGTACTTGTTGTTGTTTTTCTGTTGTTTCTAATGATCACTTCAGTTATTTGTGCCGCAAATTATTGCAAACTTCTTATAACGCCGACGGTTTCACAGGAAAGCTGCATCTACTACTCATTATTTTTCACTAAGATTTATAGCCGACAGTTCAGTTTCCTAGTGTCACAAAATATGTGAAACTTCTTACTTTGTAAATGGTTTTACGCGAAAAAGTGTTTGTATGCATTTTTACTCTATAAGTTTTAGCTGACATTTCAGTTATTAGCGCCGTAGATTGTGCAAAACTTCTAACTGTGCCTATGGATTTACTAGAAAAGTGCAGGTACTTCTCATAGTCATTCCTCTGTAAATATAGCTAATCCATTCACTAACAAGCCCAGAACAGACTATTGCTTTTACAATGAAAAGAGAGATGGTGCCTCCATGGCTAGAGCTACAACTTGAAACACAATTCTTTACCACTTGTCCAAACCATCTTCTTGCCAGTCGTAATGAATGTAACCTATTTTGCATCCAATGTGAGGCACCACCAGCTGCTTTCTGCTACTATTGCCGTTCAGGATTCATGCGCTATGGAGTGGAAAACGGCGAACCACTGACTGGTGAGTGAGGCGAACCCACGAGCCCCCACCCCCGCCGGCGGCCACCATCACCCTCCACCGGAGGCCACCCCGGCCCCGGTGCCCACCTCCCCCTTCTCGGACGACCCTCTCCCCCGTTAGACTCGCGATGAGCAGTTCTCCCCCTCCCTTCACCCCTCCACCGCCCGGACCCGATCCAGATTCGCGCCGGCAACTCAACCCGAAGGCACCACCCTTCTCCCCCTCCACTAGGGCGGGTCCTTCGCGCTCGTGTGAAGACTCCCCGGAGGGGATTTGTTTCAGCATCCCCTCTGACTCCGATGGAGAGGATGAAGATGAGGTCGATGCGGACGAGCTCCATTGGCTCCCTCCCTGCACCTCCCCTAAGGGGAAAGCTGCTGCGGTCGCTGCGAGACGTAGATTTGCTTCCCCCGCTCACTCTTCGGGTGGATTCATGGCCAGCGCACATCACGTGGGCCCGTTGCCTCAGTCATCTTCACCCCCTCTGGTTGATGAGGATGGCTTCCGCCAGGTTGTCAGTCGGCGTCGCCTCCGCAAAGATCCACGCCGGGCGTGCCTGCCTCGCGTCCGCCGACCTGTACCCGCTGATCTGGTCGAAAGATGCTTCAACTGTCTAGCGTTTGACCACATCACTTCCCAATGTGTTCATCCATCCCGCTGCCTCCAATGTGAGCAGGTCGGGCAGATCGCTAGGAACTGCAAGCGGCAACGCTTCCCAGGTGCCCCGATTCGGGGGCGTGGTCGGCCTGTTCGTCGGGCTGCCCCCGGCGTCGATGCTGCGGTGGCCTCCAACTCCCGAGGCGTGGGTCGCTCTGCTGCCTCGGCGTCCACTGCTTCGTCGTGCTCAGCATCTACTGGCCGTGACTACTCCGGCCCACCGTCGATCTGAGCAGTTGTAGTGATCTGAGCAGTGGTCTGAGCACCTGAGCACCGTCGAGGCGTCACTACTACTACTGTCAGCGCTGATTTTCGACGCTTTCAGACAGTGGTCTGGTGTAGTGACCCTGATCTGATTCCTAATGAGGCGGTTGTATGCATCCCTGAGAAAGTCGCTGATCCGGAGAACAATAATTTGTTCCTTCGGCCTGATGAGATCATCCATCATGAATTGCGTCTGCTTCGCTATAAAGTTGAAATCGAAATCTTGGAATTCCAGGACTGGAATGATTTTGGGTCATCTGTTGACTCCGGTACGTTGCCGGATCATGTTCTTTCTGACTCTGATTCTGATGAGGACTTCCCAGGTTTCACTCAGCATATGCGCTCTCATCCATTCCCACATCGAACTATCTTTCGGACCACTGGCGGTTTCCCTAGTTTCGGTTGTGGCGCTGCTGGCGGCGGTGCATGTTCGGGCGAAGGTGGTGGTTCTGCCCCTGCGAACCAGGCTTTGGCGGGCTGCCCACTTTCTTGTCCCATTCGCTTTGGTTCCTTCCAGTGCTCTATTGGTACTCTTTGCCCCAAAGGTTCGGCGCCTAGCTGCAGTAAACGTCTGGAACCTGATGTGGCTTCAAAACAACTTGATTTATGTCGTGCTGAGGTCGCCCCTGTTCGATCGTTTGACCCTATGCTTGCTGAGGCATTACGTTCTGATCACCTTCGCTTTCGGATTCATGATGAGAATGGGATGGCTAGGCATGTTCAGTCCCATGTGCCGGCCATGCCACATGACCCTATGCTGATTGAGATCGCTATACTATCTGCACTGTCACATGTGGCTGAAGCTGATGTTGCTTCGCCACCTCATCTTCACTATAGCCTTCCTAAAATGGTCGCACCTCCTATGGCTGCTCCTAATTCCTCAGCCATGGCGGATCTTGAAACGGTACGTTTCGATGTTCAGGAACCCCAGCCACTGTCTCACATCCCTGATGACATGCGCAATGTAATGGTCGCTCGTGGGACGGGTGAAACGCTTCCACTTCATCTTTTTGCTGGTACTGAGGCCCCAACGATTGATGCTATTGTTGATTTTGCACATACTGTGTGCAGGAACATGCCTCCACCGCCGCTGGTTGCCTCTCCCCCATGCCGGAGAAGCCGTCTGCAGCAGCAAGAATTTACTATCAGGCGCAGCGAGAGGTTAGCAAGAAAGTCGTGGCACCGGGCCACCAAGCCAGTGGTCGAAGCACAAAATGTGATGATGAGGAAACTTGGCATCACCTCCAACAGCCAGCCACCGGATGTAGGAATATGGGGTAGCAAAAACAAAAATTTTCTACCAAATAAACTAGGATTACTGCAGTTATAGATCAGGGGATTACCACTATACGCGCGGTTGCGGAACTTCTGTAGCGCGTCGGTGTAGTGCAGATGGAAGCCGGCAGTGCAGTTGCGTGAACCACCTCACGAACGGCTCATCTTTGTGTAGCAAGCGTAGCACCTCCACAAAGTCCACACGTATGGAAGAAGCATCACGATCCGGACTGCTAGGTCCGCACAGGAGGGAGGGGACGGTACTGTTCACACACGGGAACTGTAGCAGGGTTCTGTTCACGCGCGAGAAAAGGCTAGGGTTAGCCTTGGGTGCCCCCCTTCCCCTTGCTTTCATAGCCCCTGAGCGCTCCCTTAGGTGGGCTCCTCTTGGGCCCCACCTTGGGCGTCCCTTTTGGGCCTGAGAGGCCCATTAGTGCATCTAAGCCCAGTCTAATTTGGATCACATCCTTATCAGGCTTCTTTCCCTTAAGTGTATGACCCTATGGGCTCACATGTGAATAGACATGGCCCGAGTACTCTTACTCGGCCCAATAGTAGACAGCGACCTCTAGCAAGACATGTCAACTCCTATATGCACGCAAAGATCATATCAGACGAGCCGTCACAATGTCATATACATGTTGTTCCTTTTGCCTCACGATATTTGGTCTAGCTCCAAGCCAACCGCTCTTTCTCGATCTTGTGATTCGGAATCCTTGGTTAACTCTTAACCCCAGCATGGCCATGCATTTCCTGATCTGAATCACTCGAGGAGCCCAGAGATATCTCTCTCTTGCAGAGAGGGGCAAATCCCATCTTGACCGACCATGTCTCACAGCATGCTTCTTGACAGACCCGAAAGCCACCTTTATAACTACCCAGTTACGGTGTAGCATTTGATGGCTCCTAAGTAAGTCGGTTCACATCTTAAGTACATACGACGATCTCAGGTCTTAGGACACAGCATACATATTGTGTAATGAGAAGTCATCATCTCGTGTTGGGTCAGTTCAGTCTCATGTCTCACATGAGACCACATTATTAGTTTGACATCCCCATGTCCATGACTTGTGAAACGTAGTCAATCAACTAATACATATGCCAGTCTAATATTCATGTGTGTCCTCACATGAACTCCGACTAGGAACATTTTAGAATATCCATACAAGTAAAGAGTTTCACAAATACTTCACATAAGCATTAATCAATACAAGTTGTCATCCATGGATATTCAAGGAACACTTTATTAACCATGAATACAAGGAAATATGATTGCCTCTAGGGCATATTTCCAACACCGGACGCCTCGTCATTCCAGTAGTTTACGGCTACTTTCTCGTCCACCCTAACAGCCTCGCATTGCGAGGCCCTTGATGCGTTGCTGCCCGCTGGTATGGGCTCATTGGCAACAGAGGTGGCCACACCAGTGATGGTGTCCTGAGCCTGTTACTTGGTTGCTTATTGGTCGCAAAATTGTTTAGCTATGTTAAGTGACAACTGGTTGGTCTGGAATGTGCGTGGCTTGAAATCTAGAGCCAGGCGTAATGTGGTGCATGAAATTGTCAGTAAAGAAAACATCTCTCTTCTATCTCTACAAGAAACTAAACTTGATGACTGCCCACCTAACATGGTCCTGGAGACCTGTGGTGCTGATTTTGATTTCTTCTTCCAACCGCAACCAATTCCTTTGGCGGTATCCTTTTGGCTTGGAGAAGAGATGCCTGGTCGGTCTCATCTCTTATTATTCAGTCGTTTAGCTTGTTTGCTACAGTCACGTTGCTACAAACTAATGAAACCAGGTGGGTTACATGTGTTTATGGTCCGCAATTGGATCATGAAAAATCGATGTTTCTGGAAGAGCTTAGGGTACGTGCGACTTGCCAGGGTAGGTGGCTCGTGTGGGGTGATTTCAATCTCATCTATCAAGCCGGGGACAAGAATAACCATAGATTTAATCGACGGTTGATGAACTCTTTTCGTACATTCATTGACGACCTGGAGCTTCAAGAGCTACACCTCAGAGGTCACCTATACCCTTGGTCGAATTAACGTAACAGACATACTCTTGTGCACCTCGATCGGGTGTTTGTCATGGAAGATTGGGTCACGAATTTTCCTGACCATGATTTATCCACTTTGGCAACGGAATGCTCGGACCACACGCCCTTGCTGTTAAAAACTGACTGTTCCTTGCCACATTTCAAGTGCTTCCGTTTTGAGAACTATTGGACATGATGTGAGGGATTTCTCCATGTTGTTGAGGACGCATGGAATGCCCCACTGCCCTGGTCGGCCACGGATGTGGATGTTTTTCGGTGTTTGGATTTCAAGCTGCGGCAAACGGCCAAAGCTTTAAAGAGTTGGAGCGCGAAGCATATTGGGTCGGTTCGCCTTCAACTTGCAATTGCCAAAGAAATTGTCTTTCGTCTAGACTCAGCTCTGGATACCAGGGTCCTTGCGCCACAAGAGCTAGCCTTACGTCGCAAGGCCAAGCTATGCTCTTTGGGGTTGGCCTCCCTACAAAGGACATTGGTACGCCTGCATGCCCGTATCACTTACTAGCGTGCCATAGAAGTCGCAAAAATCATATCACCAAACTGCGAGCTGATGATGCAGTTTTGTTCAGAGACGAAGAGATGGCCAATGCAGTCTTCGATCATTTTGACTCAATTTTTGGATACAAAGGGGAATACCTCAACCACATTAAACTGGAAGAGCTAGATCTGCAGCCTCTGCAGGTTGTGCACCTAGATCACTGCTTCAGTGAAGAAGAGATTTGGCAGGCTATTGTTGAAATGACAACGGATAAGGCGCCGGGACCAGATGGCTTCACAGGGCTTTTTTACAGAATGGCTTGGCCGATAATCAAAGGTGACATTTTTAGAGCATTTCAAGCCCTTTGGTCTCTTGATGGTCGCAGCTTCTTCTTGGTAAACCATGCCTACATGGTTCTTCTTCGCAAGAAACAGGAAACGATTGCCGTCGGTGACTACAGGCCAATTAGTCTGATACACAGCTTTGCTAAGTTATTCACTAAGGTGCTAGCCCGCCGTCTTGTCCCACACATGCATGGCCTTGTCAAGCATAACTAAAGTGTATTCATTCGATCAAGACTCATCCATGAGCATTATAAGGCAGTACATTTGACTGCAAAATTTCTTCATCGTGCCAGGATCCCGAGTGCTCTAATCAAGGTGGACATTTCTAAGGCTTTTGACACAGTCAACTAGCGCTTCCTCCTCAGTCTGCTACAACACCTTGGGTTTTCTAGATGGTGGATTGATTGGATTTCTCTCATGTTGTCCTCGGCAAGCACCAAAGTAATTTTGAACGGGTCGCCGGGCAGGAGGATATGTCATGCCAGGGGCTTATGTCAGGGGGACCCTTTGTCGCCACTAGTATTTGTGATTGTAATGGAAGGACTGAATGCTCTACTCAAGTTGGCCGATAATAAGGGACTCTTACGGACCCTGCATCCCAAGATCAAGGAAAGGCTTTCATGTACGCCGATGATGTGGTCGTTTTCTTATCACCAATGCGGCAGGATTTGTTAGCCACAACAACAATAATGGAGATATTTGCAGGTGCCTCGGGATTAAAGACAAACATGTCGAAATGCATGATATCTCTGATACAGTGCGACCTGGAGGCCACAGTAACACTCATTAGATATTTTCCAAGCAAAATTGATCCTTTCTGCATTCGCTATTTGGGCATACCACTTGGGCTGAGGCAGCTTTCCAAGAATGATCTTCAGCCTTTGATTGATAAAGTCGCGAGCAGGTTACCTACCTGGAAAGCTGGTCTTTTGAACAAGGCCGGAAGATCCACCTTAATCAAGAGCACACTATCGGCCATCCCTACCCACACAGCACTGGCGGCAAATCTCTCTCCTTGGGTGACAAAACAAATTGATAGTGTTAGGAGAAGTTTCCTTTGGAAGGGGGCTCAATCTACGAAAAGGGGTCACTGCTTGTTGGCTTGGCCGCGTGTGTGCAGGCCACCTGACCTTGGCGGATTAGGAATTCTTGACTTACAACGGTTTGTTTATGCTTTTACGCATGAGATGGCTTTAGATGAAATGAACCGACGAGGCAAGGTCGTGGCATGAGCTTCCCATGGAGAAGGAACCTATAGTTGAGGCCATGTTCCAGTCTTCTATTTATGTTGAGCTGGGCGATGGGCGCAAAGCTTTATTCTGGACTGATTGTTGGTTGCAGGGGCAATCCCTACTCGATCTTGCGCCGTGTTTGTGTAGTGCTGTTGGTGCCCGAATTAAGGGACAAAGGACAGTGGCTGAGGCACTGTCATGAGACCAATGGATTGGGGACATCTCCGGGGCTCTCACGAAGCAGATACTCCTAGACTACCTGCAAGTTTGGGATTGGACACGTCACATCCAATTATCGGAGAATCAACTAGACAGGATTTGCTGTAAATGGATGGGGACAGAATCTTCTCCACCTCCTCCGCGTACTTGGCTTTCTTCATTGGACAACATCCGATTGAAGGTGCAAAATTGCTCCGCAAAGCACGAGCTCCGGCCAAGTGCAAATTCTTCATTTGGCTTGTGCTCCATGACCGATGTGATATGCAAATTAGCTTCACACTTGGTTGTATCTTAAGTTATGTTGTCCTACAAGCTCAGCAAGAACCTTTTGGTACCCAAACCTTGTTGGGTCTGCTCAAGTTAGCCACAAGATGCTTAAGAACCCAAATGGCCCTTATGCTTGTTCAAGGAGAGTCAATCACTCTAATAGCACAAGTACCTGCTTGGTCCTTCCTAAGCTTAGTAAAATCATAATGGACAAGGTTTGAGTTGAGTTCATTACCATTTGGACAATCCTTGCCCATATGACCTTTTGCCCGACAAGTGTAGCAAATTCGGTGTTTAAGCTTGACAAAGGTGCTCTTGTTGTTCTTCTTATGCTTTTGAGAAGAAGTAGACCTTTGCACTTGCCTTACTTCAGGCATCACCCTTGAATTTTCATTTTGCTTGCTTTTGTAGGAGTGAGGTTGGGCTTTCTGGGCCCCAACCGGTCTGACCGGTCGGGTCAGACCTGTCCTCACTTTGTTGAACGGGGCATGCTGCAATGAGGTGACCCTTTTCTTTGCATCTAAAGCACACCCTAGTTCTTGCACGTTGCTTTTCTTTTCTTGAAAGCTTTGTCTTGTTCTTGGATTCCATGTTTGACCTTTTGACTTGAACAATACTTTCTTCTTTTGCTTGATCTTGTTGAGGAGCAAGGATAGTGGAATTTGAGCCCTTCTCAAGCTTCTTCACCATGTTATCATGGTTATCTTGAGAAGGTTGCACTTGACCCTTTCTCTTCAACTTGATCATTTCAATTTTGAGCTCTTCGACCTCTCGCTTGAGTTCATCATTTTCTTCCGTGATGAGGTCATCACATGGCTCTGCAACAACATGCTCAACACAAGAATTTGTTGCTTGGGAGCAACACATTTTATAACAAGATAACATAATTTGAACTTGTGAGCATGTGCATATGTGTGTGAGAGGTTGATAGGATTTTACCGAAGTTATCACAACCTCATGAGCTATGCCTAGCATAGCTTGTGATTCAGCAAGCTCCTCATAGGAGTGTTCAAGTTCCTTATGAGTGCCTTGTAAAGCCACATGCTTGCTAGTGAGACTCTCAACTTGAGCCTTGAGCATTTGATTTTCTTTCTCCAATGACGCTACACAAATAGATGACTTAGTAGCATTAGCATAATCATTGGACAATTCATGATACCACTGCGCCAAAGAAGCTTGTTCTTGTTTGATCATTTCAAGCTCTTGAGTTAAAGCCTTGATAACTTTAACTTGAAATTTATCTTCCTTAGTCATTTCATTGATTCTAGCCATCAAGCAATTGTTATGAACATCACTGGAAGATGCTGACATTTCTGAAGCTTGTGCTTGTCTTGATCGCCTTCGGGAGCATTTCTTGCTCTTCTTCTTCTGGTTCCTAGTCAGACCAGTCTAACTGGTCACATGGACGGATCTGACCGGTTCCAATTGGGAACCAGCAGACTCCTCTAGTGACTCCTCTTCCTCTTCTTGATCTTCATTGTCACCATCTTCTTCACATATTGACTCAATGAACTTCCAAAGATGATGGGAATCAAATCGTGTCTCTTTCAACTTATCCTCCTTGTGTATAAGATCTGATAGTTCTCTGTCCAAGTTCTTAAATAAGAGGTGTCAGACCCGGGGTAGCGGGACTGCTTATAGGCATAGAATGTTCTAGAGTAAGGGATAGCTCATGGATGTGCCTTAACTCTTTTGTAACTACCCGAATAGGCGTAGAACTAGCTGCAGTACAAAGGAAACTACCCGATTGTATTGTAGTAGGACTCCAACTGTACTCGGCTAGGACTTTCCATGTAACCCTGTCCCCCCGGATATATAAGGACGGGCAGGGACCCCCTCCAAATAATCATCAACACCTAAGGCAATACAAATCACACAGGACGTAGGGTATTACGCAAACTGAAGGCCCGAACCTGTCTAAATCTTTCTGTTCCTTGTACCATCGAGTTCCAGAGCAGCCGATCCCTACCTACAAACCTTACTGCTAAGGGTATCCCTGAGCAGGCTTGGTGGTAAACACCGACAGCTGGCGCGCCAGGTAGGGGATTCGGCGAGTTCATCAGCAAATTCGATGGCCGGATCAAGCAACGCCAACAACGTGCCTGAGGGCACACCCCTTGTTTTTGGTTCCTGGGCATGCACGGCTGACGGATCTGACGGCTTCTCCAGCCACCTTGTCATGCCTAACGCGCCTAAACTGAAAACCAAAACCCAACTCGCCGACATCCATGAGTTTACGGATCGCGATGAAAAAAGAGTTCTATCTGAACTCGATTCGGACAACCCAGAAAATGTGTCAACTCTAACCCGAACTCTTGGTTCAGTCAAGTTCGACACAAATTCTGATTCCGAAAAACCCCACTTTTCCAAAACCCTTGGAAAATACTTGACTCATCTCAAGACGATCAAATGCCCCAAGATCAAAAACTCAGAACTACTCGATGGGGTAGACCAAGTTTCACGATCAATAGAGGGCTGCATCAAACTCGCAGAAACTGCTCTTGGCTCATCTACATCACAGAGGAACCCTGAAGTATTGAACCCATCACAAAAAAAGTCGGGTGATATATTTTCAGGGACCGATCGAGTGGATTCCAAGCTCGCCGACTGCATTAAGATAGCTGAAAGCACCCTGCAAAACAAAGAGCAGAAATTTGGAGGAGGAATTGCGGGGGATCTGGTGAGACAAACCCCCGGCTTGTTTGGATGGGACCATCTATCTCCAGGATACCTCAGAGCCCATCACCGAAACCTACTCGCATTCGGACTCCTGAACCGTCGAGTCCTCGTTCAATCAAGACTTTGATCAATTCATGAACGGTCTCGGCAACTTCGAAAAATTCGATGATCTCGAAGACTGGTCTGACAATGTCAACTTGTTCATGGACGCTATGGTCAATCCACCCGAGCATGCTGACACTCTTTGGGAACTGGCCAAACTTAAAAAGGGAAAAGCCAAAGCTCCAGAACAATCTAGCGAGTCAATTTTCGACAAACCCTGGATCAAGGAGCCAAAAGGGCTGACGCCCACCCAATCATGGCTACACTGGATGAACATCCCGCTTCTCGCTCACCCAAAGCACACATACTCTAAAATCGGTGGCCTAACCGACTCCGATGCCGAGTACTCTTCCAACTTGGAGAACGAACTAGATAACCTAATCCAGTACAGCAAGCAAGTCGAGTCCAACTCGGCTAAGAACTCCAAGTCCGATCAGGACTCCCTCCCTTACTTGGTCATATACGCAACACTGCAAGGATGGACGGCGCACCTAAGGAAGACACAAGATCCCAACATTTCTGGCTCGCAGCCAATGGATCTGCCCTTCCAGCAGAACAACCCTCTAGACCCGTCCTCAGGCAAAAAAGACCAAAAGATTCAAGATCTTTGCCATGAAATCCTCATGTTTTGCATCTCTGAAGTTCAAAAACCTAAGGGCGATTCCGCGGAGTGTCTCAACCTCGATGACTACAATTCTGATGATTTCAACGAGTACCTTTCCGATAATATGGAAATTACTCCTCCCACAATCACAGAAGCCCAAGCTACTATCAAGCAAGATCTGCTTGCACCTCCTCTAGCAGTGGTAGTCACTGTACAACTGGAAGAACAGCGTCCAGCAGATCTCTACGAGCGTCGTCGCCTGCTTAACCAGAAAAGGGTGTTCAAGCGCCAGCGCCTAGCCAACAGTCAGCAGGAACAGCAAGGCAACAGCTACGACTACTCCAACTACGACCACCGCAACATGATCAATGTTGGTCGTGATGTGCGCAACATTATCATCTCAAGGAGAAAGGAACGTAAGGAAGTCGAGGCTTACAGCCCTTCTTCTAACTACCACATCCCACCAAAGGCTCCCGCATCCTTCAAGAAGCACAAGCCGGTAAACACCCGTCTTAAGGGTAAACCGCGCACCCCACATCATGGAGAAACATCTCTTGGCGGAGCTAGGGTCAACAAGGCCCTATTATGCAAGTGCTTCATCCACCCGAAGAGCTCTCACATAATCGTCGAGTGCGACTCACTCCGTAAGGTCCTCGGGGCACCTCTCCTAAAGGAGACTCTACCTACAATCTAGTCGAAGCAATGTATCGACTAGTTTTATCTTCGAATAAGCTTTATTCAGTAATGGAAACCATTGGTCACGTCTAACAAGCAAGGGGTAGGTCCTAAGAGTCAGAGTCTGTCATTTTACAACAAATGTAATCTCGATAAATCCAAAATAAAAGTTGATTTCCTTCGCAAATCGACTACTTGGCTCTCGCTCACATGGCAAGTACCCCATCACAAACTCTACCCTAAAAGCTACATCAGAGCAGCAATCAAGTTGTTTTATGGTTTACTCCGAGTATTCTTACGACACCTACGTCTTGGGCAACCCGATGGGGTTTGTACCTAATAGTTCTGTCTTAAGAGTTACTCCAGTCCCGGTTGAGGACACCTTGCTCACCTCGCTCGAGTAAGTTTTGGATATCCTTCTAACATTTACGTCTTGGGCAACCCGACGGGGTTCGTACCTAACAGTTCTATCTTAAGGGTTACTCTAGTCCTTGGTTAAAGGACACTTTACTCGCCTCGCTCGAGTAAGTTTTGGATATCCTTTCGACATTTAGGTCTTGGGCAACCCGACGGGGTTCGTACCTAATAGTTCGTTCTTAAGGGTTACTCCAGTCCTTGGTTAAAGGACACCTTACTCGCCTTGCTCGAGTAAGTTTTGGATATCCTTTCGACATTTACATCTTGGGCAACCCGACGGGGTTCATACCTAACAGTTCTGTCTTAAGGATTACTCCAGTCCTTGGTTAAAGGACACCCTACTTGCTGGCTCGAGTAGGTTTTGGATACTCTTCCGACATTTTCGTCTTGGGCAACTCGACGGGGTTCGTACCTAACAGACTTGTTCGAAGAGTTACTCCAGTCCTTGAGTAGGACACCTTGCTCGCTTTACTCGAGTAAGTTGGGATATTTCTAGAATATTTACGTCTTGGTTAACTCGATGGAGTTCAATCCTAACAGTTTTATTCTTGAAATCTATCCAGTCCTGGTATAGGACATACTACTCGATAAGCTCGAGTAGCCAGGGATATCCTCATAAATAGTTGTGCGCTACCTATATGACCGAGCAAGGTCTACCCTAACTGGTCAACTACTAAAATCCCTCAAGGAGCATAAATAAGTTCTTGATACTCTAAAATAAGTTTACATGAGTCTCCCGCTTGCTCAGTCTACTATGGGAATCTTCGTTACGGAATCTTTTTGCCTAGAGTACTTGACAGGTACTAATCGCTTGCTTGAGATACAAAAAGAAGTTCTGTTTTCCCTTAGCATTTTGAGTAGTTGTCGAGAGCTTCTCATTCACCTATCTATCAAGGAACATCCTAAAGCTCCTATATCTTTAAATACTCAATAAGAGTTCTTCCCAGGACCGGACAAACAAAGTCCATGTGAGCTTCGCTCAAGCAAAGCATTTTCTTTGAAAAGGAAATCTGCTTCAAGCTATGGTTTTCAAATATTCTTATAGTACTTTCCCCACTTGGTTAATCCTGTGGGATTAAATCCTAACCGGTCAGCACTAGAGTTCTGATTCAGAACCACATAAACTCGATCCTATTCGAGAATACTTAGTCTTTTAAGGCACTTACGGATACAATCCCTTATATCTACTATTATAACTGAGTAGGCGCGATGCTGCCAACACTAAGGACTTTCGAGTACAACTACTCGATACATCAAAGGATTCCACAATCCTAACACAAAATAAGTACTTAACATTATACAAATATTCAATATTTGTTCAAAAGTACTTCTGGCTCGTAGGCCAACTCAATTACATTCAAAGATCAAGGGGACTCAGGCTTGCTCAGGGACTCCACGATCTGGTTGGCCACCATAGTAGTTTCTTCCAAATACTGACTGAATTGTTCTTCAGTACAATCAGCTTTGGCGCCCTTCCCAAGTGCGTCCAGACGAGTGGTTGGCCAATAAGACTTTACCAACCCGAGTACGTGACCCACGTACTGACTGGTGGTCGTGGAGACATACCTTTCAAAGGCCTCAGGTACTTTATGAAGTTTCCCCGCCAGCGAAAACGGTTCGCCTTCATTCCCTTCCGAGATCTCCATAACCTCGGCTACTTCCTGGGCAACATCCCTGACTTCCCGCAACGCGATAAGCTCTTGTTGCATCGAGTCCCGGGACCCTGATAGTTTTTTCGGCTGCTTCAGAGCTCCCACCATCTCCTGGTCAGAATCCTCCTTGATCTTCTTGAGCTTTAAAGATTTAAAGATTTTGTACAAGCTGTGTACTCGATTGAAAGAAAATCTTATAAACACCAAGCAGATCAACTAGTCGAACGCATAGTATATGCTAAAGACTAACCTTTCTTGATTGGGAGAGCTTCTTAAGCTTCCCCCTGGAGAGTAGCCTTCTCGGACGAGAGCATCTTCACCCTCTCTTTTAGGGCATTCAACTCTGTATCGTCCTGGGCTTGGGCACTCTCCCGCCCCAGCGCTTCCTACAAAATCAAAAAGACAAGTTAACTAATCGATACAAAGGCAAAATCCTACAACTACAAGTTTCAAGAAAACTTACATAGGAGCCCTCTTAAAGGCAAGCTTCTCTACGCCCAACTTTCGGGTAGGCATCGAATCAATGACCTGCCTACCCGCATCTCCGACATTATCTACATTGGAACTACTCACTGGTAGAGTAGTCCCAGTCCCCTTTAATGGGTCCACTGTGGTGGAAGGGACAGTTTGTCCCACCACAGTATCATCCCCAGATGCTGACGTCCGTGGTAGTTTAGCCGCCGGACTTGAAAAAAAGCAATAACACAAATCAAAACTTGTAAGTCGACAACTAGAAGTACTCGATTGCAAAAACAACTAGCTACTTACCTGTCGCTAGAAGTTTGGGAGGAGCTGCGACGCTTCCTCGCCACCGATCGAGTACCTATTGGATGCCCAGTCTGGGTATCAGTACTCGTAGTAGGGCTGAGCTCCCTATCACTCTCCCCCGTCACTGCATCATCTACACAACCATGGCTAGACATCAGTATTATTCATATGAAATCTCATATGGTCATACTAGAACTTGGTTAACAGATCGTAAAGCTTGGAAGAATAAAAGGGCGAATAAATGCCTGGCGGTGAAGGACTACTCTTAAAGCGCTCCACGTCCTCCTATAGAAAGCAAATCCTATCAGATTCACACTAAGGTAAAGTACTCGATCACTACGTATCGACTACTCTTATTAAGTACCTGCTTTGAAGGACTAGCAGCAGAATATGTATCAGGAACATCTGTGATTTTCTTTACATCCCTTAGCAGTCGTCGTACTCGACTGAATGCTTCATCATCCGAGATCTCTTCCTTCGAGTACCTTGATGAGTCAGCTGTTCCTTGATACCGGAAACCAAGTGTTTCCTGAGCCTGTAATGGCTGGATCCTTCTTTTCATCCAGTCGAATACGACTGCCTCTCCAGTCAACATATTTTGCCTCAGAACGGTAATTCGCTTGAGCAGCTCAGGGATCTGACTCTCGTCGACATGTTTTTTATTCCACTCAGGCCATTGGATAGGAGGGCCTGGAGTAATTGGTGGGAAGCTGTCCCCCTGGTTCTCGACATAGAACCACTTGGGCTTCCATTCGATTACTTTACTACTAAGACTATAAGGAATATACACTCTATCCTTCCTTTGCCTAAGTTGGAGACCCGCACCTCCTACTACATCTAACTAGTAAGTTGCCCGTGCTAACGCTACGGGTTAAAAAAATAAACATATTTAAGTGCAGCATCATATAATTATACTCAGAAAGAATGCATACAGGGCTGTGATGGTCAGGAGTCTAACTTCCAAAAAAAATAAGACCAGGAGCTCGAGCAAATAGGTTGCATCTCTTCTCTTAAAAATCCATCTATACAATTCCACATATTGAATGTGTTTTAATTTAGATGTCAATGGGATTTGTTGATAAATTAAATAGAACTAACATCACATGCATGGTACAAGATGACAAGGCCGATATATGATATCATCCTTCAAAGCAAGACATGATTGGTGCGTAGGTGCTTCTCGTTGTTCAAGTGTATTTTTGGGCTTGGAGATATGTTTCTTGGCACACAAGCATTACCAAGAAACAGAGGGGCATATGATAACACCCAAAATTGGAACGATGAATAATTTCTGGACAATCTGGGCAGACCGGTCTGACCTCTCCTATAAACCGGTCAGACCGGTCTAGTCAAGTTTCTTAAATTGCCAGTTGGACTCCACCATTGTATAGATCTCGTCGATACAATCGAAATGCATATATAGAACATCCAATTTGGAGTCCGGATGAGGGAGTTATGCCTACCGGAAGACCTGCACCCCGGTCTGACCGGTCCAGGGCGGTCAGACCGGTCCAGAGACCGGTCAGACCGGTCCGAAATGCCCAATTCGAGTCAGGAGTTGAATTTTGACACGGGATTTGATAGGGTTCTAACTCCTAATGGGTATAGACCTCCCCACCCTATATATATGAAGGGCCACGACTAATTGAGGGTAATCCCAATCGATTCAACGACTCATACCCTAATTTTTATCTCTAAACCCTAGCTTTTCTAACCCCATCTGCTGTTCTTCACTCGTTTCTACGGCGTTCGAGGATGTTCTGAGTGGCCTGCCGAACTCAGACCAACCCTAGATCCACGAGCTCTGACGGGGTCCCTCTCGAGCTCGAGGTTTTAGGTCTTCATGGCATTCTCTGTAGAACCGGTCTGACCGGTTGCCCGAACTGGTTTGATCGGTCTGTGCGTAGGGAGCCCGTTGGTGAAGATCGTGTCGACGATCAACGCGCGTTCTAGCGCATTCGAGTGTGTGACCGGATTTTGCGTCAACACGAGGTCGTCAGCCAAGCAGTAGGTGCAGAGTTACGATATGGAGCTCAAGGCCCGCGAGCTGATGGAGGAGGCGTGCTCGGAGCTCACGCATGAGGCGGAGGAGGACCAGGCAGAGGTCGAGCTGATGCGCCAAGACTGTGCCTGCACATGCGGGAGGAGATTGAGGAGGAGCATCATGTTCTTGTGCAACTTGCACTGCAGACTCTAGCAAACTTCAACTCTAAGGTTTGAAATGCTCTCTTAGCTGACTGATGGTAGTGTTTGGAACTTAAAATGTGCATTTCTTTCAGGGTCAACGAGCTCCTACAATTCTCTAGAGAGTGTCATCCTCTATCTGGAAGATGAAGATAGAAGTACCAGAAAAGCTGCCTCATTGTGTTGTTGCAAATTAGTTGTGCACTCTCTTTCTGCTTCCTCAAGTTCAAAGTTCAGTTCAAATAGGTCAAATTGTATGGGAGGAGCTAAGCACCGCTGGCTTGTGGAGGCGGTTTGTCTGAAAATTTATAGTTTAACATATATTTAAGCATTGCTACTTTGGCTTAGTAGCAGTGGATGTGTACTCAATATTGTGTCTTTTTGGCAAGAGCAAGTAACTTGAATGCATAATCATAATATTATGGCAAAAAGTGTCATAATATTAGCTGTAGATGTTAGAGGTCTGGCGTGAGGAGTGCGTGCAGATGAAGCTCTTCAACGCCAAGCTCGCGCTCGAGATGTGCAGCTCAGCCACCTGCAGGCGGGCATGGAGGCGCTCCTGAGGAGCAAGGGCTCTTCGTGCCACTCATCCACGATGTGGGAGGCACGCTTCACCATCGATGCTGCGGCAGTGGCGAGCGCCGTGCTCAGGTCCAAAATTATACTTTTAGTCAACCTCATGAGCAGGCTAGATAAAACTTCAATATATTTTTATTATACTGACCAAAATATCATATTTTCTTATTTGTTTTTGTTGTACTATAGATTTTAGGGTCAACCAGTAAGTGATTTATGTGGGCAGTGGCTGACTGGCAGTACCTCAATTTATAATTACCTTTTTTTTTGCCATAAGCTAGAATGAAAGGTATTGAGCTTGTTTCAATTTTCTTTTCTTTGTGTGATTCAAAATTGTTTCTAAGTTTAGATAAATGTAGAGTATAGTGATCTCAAAGAAACTTTGTACAGCATTTTGCTTAGCTGTCATATAGGGAGAATAATAAACCTGCATGCACTTTGCTTAGGTGAACGTGTTTGGAATTAGAAGATTGCATATTAGGTCCATGAATGCGTGGGGTTCTGTCAATGTTTGCAAATTTATGTGGTTCATGTGAAATTGATTTAGTTAATGTGGCCCATAGCGTGAGCCCGGGCAATATACCATATCTAACAATCGATGACTTTGCTAACTGACACCCGATGCAGATACATGTTGTCGGCACTCAGCAGAGACCATATGCACCCAAATGTTTTGGTTATCGTTGTGGATTGCACACATATGGAGGTTGAATTCTTAGCCGCGTTGGTCATGGTAACAGACAAATGATCCAGATGTAAAGAGCACTACCGCAGCGTGAGTTTGTTCTGTATGTGGTTTTCAGTCCCAGCCCACATGTCTGACTTCACACCTTGTTTATGCAGGTAGTCAGAGTTCTGAAGATACTCGTGCACACATGTTCAGCGATCAAGGATGCCGATCAAAGCAAGATCGTGTTGACTGAAGCAATAATCTCCATAACGGATTTCCCACATGGTAGCGTTCGCACTTGTCAGCCCCGCGTTGCAGCTGCCATGCTCTGGACTTTGAGCAGTTCAAACCATTCAAAGCTTGCTAGGTGTTGAGTGCAGCACACACAAACAACACAGTCCTCTTAACATGTAACAAAAGAATGTACCTTGCACAAGTTAAAATGTTGTATATTTTATTGTACTCAGCTTCCTTATCTGAATTTGCTCTGGCGACAATCTTTTGAAGGGCTGGCATCTATGGAACGAGTGTTTCAGTTGTCTACTACTGCAGTCCATACGATGATGCTAGGACATTGAAGCTCTTCATCTAAACGTTCAAAACTCGCTCATTAATGTATTCTGTAACGGCATGTATTCTGATATAGCTCTGAATGTTTGATTCTCGACATGTACTGCAGTTCATACGATGTATTGATTTCATCTTATACTATGCTTGGTTTAATTCTCAGTTATATTATCTTATGATTACTTATATTTGATTGCTCAAATGGTAGGGCGCGCATCGCGCGCCGAATGTTCTAGTTCCACTAATTAGCACACCCGCTCCCTCAAAAGATCTCCACACCGTCCTTCACAGTGCTGGCTGCCGTGACCTAACCTCCCAACATGTTAGCATGACACTATGACCCGACGAGGGAGCTAAGCCCTTCTCTCCCTACCCACTTTCGCGGACTCTCCGCTCTCCAATGTTGTGAGAGTGGCTTCTTCCTCCTCAGCAAGGTAATCCACGCCTGCTCAATGCCGGCCCTTTCCCTTCCTCTCTTGCAGAACATCCCTCTACCTCGCGTGCAATTTACATGAAGATAAGGCAATCTCGATTTTAAGTTGAAGAAGATTTTTGTCCCGTATATATATGAGCTCAATCCACTTTTAATTCCACATTTGATGAGAATTTTAATAAACCAAAGTTAATGATGGACAAGGAAACAATATAATCCACTATTTAGAAATAGGTAGAGATTAATGTTTGGCCATATCCGGCACACACAGAATTAAAAGTGTCCCATTAGAGGTGATCTATCTCCTAAAATTAGAGGTTAATTACTTGGTTTATGAAGGAGAAAGAAGGACAAAATCAAGATGCAATGTTCGTAGTGTATGAACGGGAGACGGACTATCTAGGCCCACCCTCATCCAAAAAATACTGAACGACCACACGCTTTACATGGAGCGGTCGAATTGCGGCAACACTCAATGCATCGCCTGCTATCTTATCTGCCGCCCTAGCATCTGGGAGGCTTTTTGACGAACGATGGAGCCGGTGATGCCCTTCACATCCATCAGGAATCCAATGACCACTACTACAAAATGTATTTGTGGGGCGGGTAAAAACACATTTGTAGGGGCGGGTAGCGCGCTCATTGCTAGTTGTCGCTGCTAAAAATACTTATTTTCAAGGCGGGTAACGAAACTGCCCCTAGAAACCCGTTTCTAGGGGGCGGGTCACCCCCTGACCAGCCCCTAAAAATGCACCCGCCCCTACAAATGAATTTTCAAGGGCGGGTGGGGAGGTTTCCCGCTTCTGAAAATGCATTTACAGGGGCGGGTGAAGGGGTAGCCCGCCCCTGGAAATGAATTTTCAAGACATCAAAAAATTAGCAATTTGAATTTAATTTATTTTTTGGTGTTTTTTAAAATTTGAATTCTCGCTATATATATTATTCTACCAAGCTAGGTCTGAATTGACCCATCGAATCCAACACTCAAATAACAATGTAATCAAATTTCAGAAGATAAAGGTAGGGCATCCATACATATTACAAATACTTATGTTTGTACAAGCTGTCCAAATCCATAAGATAATAGTAGCATACATCTATGCATATTACAAATTTCAAGCTACTGTAGCCCACTTCTGTAGATATTTAAGATAGTTAAGGTCTCCCATCGTCCAGCTTAGAAATTCATCAAAATATACTAGAGCATGAACAAGTGCACTCTCCTCCGCTTCCCAATACCTACCACATATAGAACTACAAATATCGAACAATGGAGTGTTAAGCTGACTTGTTCTGCAAAAGGAGAGTTTTGCTTGGAACCTTAAATCTCTAGTAAAGAATGGCTCTCCACCCATGTAAGTCAAACCTAAATATTCCAAGGCTTGATTCAGAATAGCCCGAAAGCTAACTGCCGCAATGGTAGATTCACCATCGATAAGATCCTAAAAGGTGATAATAATGTTATGTAAGTTGAAAAAATAATGCAACATTACTAAAGTTAACAATGACTAAAAAGAAAATCTCATACTCTGTCTTGTCGAGTAAGCTAGCAAAGCCTCTCTGCAGTCAAAATAATATTGCTTTCTCCCGCCTGTAGCTATTTAATTTGAAAATATTAAAAGTCGGGCACAAAGTACCCATGATCCTTAAGCTGCCGCAGGCAGTCCTCCACCTCTAGCCTCTCATAAGTTGTCAAAATTTGGGCCACTCCACCCATTGCGGTAATAGAAACCATCGGTATCCTCGAGGATATTGGTTCATCTCCTGGTTCCATCAAGGCAAAATCTATATCTCGAATAGGTACTTGAAAAGAAATATGTATCCTTTTGAAATCCGGTTCCCGAACAAGCTCGAGTAGCACCACAGGAGTAGTACCACCGAAATCTTCGACAACATCTTTAAGCCATCTAATAAGGTTGATATGTTGCATTGTATGTGAGCAAATTTAGAAATTATTGAAGTGTAGGTAAAACAATATGAAAAATAACAAATGAATCTTACAGTGTTTGGAATTGATCCGCGCGTTCGATTGCCTGATGGCAAGGTAATGGCTTCATGAAAGTGTATGCTTGGACGTTGAGATTCACTATGGTGCATACGGCCACGACCACCACCACCACGACCACCACCACGGAACATCTAGCAGATATAAATCGATTCCATCTATGAATATAAATGCACTTACAAAGTTTATGTGTTCATATTCTCAACTTCACAAGGTGTGTGCGCGCCTTGCATTTTCAAAATTCATGTGTTCATTTTCAAAATCTCACAATCAGATGCATTTATTTTATCCCAAAACTTCTATAGTTAAAAACTAGCCTTTACAAATAGGTCCCTGAGTTTTTCGCTAAAGACCCCGCCAAGATTTAACAAAAGCAATCGGGTCCTTGGATCCTCACCTCGAGAGGAGTCGCCGGCGGGGAGCCTCGGCGTGGGGAGGAGGCGGGCCGGGGAGGGCTGTGCGCAGAGGAGGCCGCCGGCACGGCGACCTGGCGGCGCTGAAGGCGCGGGGAGGAGGCCGGCTGCCTCGGGGAGGAGGAGGCGGTCGGATCCGATGAGGGCGCATGGGGAGGAGGCTGGCTGCCTCGGGGAAGAGGTGGCAGGGGGATTCGTCAAGGGCACGCGGGGAGGAGGCCGGCTGCCTCGGGGAGGAGGCGGCAGCCGGATTCGGCGAGTTCTTGATAGGATCTTTGTGCAAACGACTACATCGATGTTCGGCCGACTCAATTCCAGCTTGCGCCGTAGTGTGACGGAACCGCCAAATTAAAATGCTAAGTTAAGCGTAATGGCCGTCATTTGAACACATCAAGCATATTTAGCTTAATGGTTTAATTTGACGGTTCTTTCTCAACCCATGGCCCGATCATACAACACCGATAGTCTCACGCGAAGGTGAGCACAGATGGTACAAGCGCAACAATACTTAAATACCAAAAGCGGGACAAACTGAGATACAACAGTTTTACAAATCCAGCTCAGATATACAGTAGTTGCATACTTTACAAACTTTACAAAAGATGAAGCCGAAGTTCGAATGGAGAAGAACCTACAACTACACTAGCTTATACCAGTTCACTGAACCGGTTAGATTGGTCGCCACCAGTTTGAAGCTTCCACCGGTCAGACCAGTCCCACAGACTGGTCAAACCGGTCGTTGCAAAACAGAGGGGCTGCACACTCTGCCCTCAAGTGTGCAACACGACAACTCCCTAGCCTAGGGGTCTCGCTCCACCACCTCCCACCCCTCTACATCCCGGTAGATGAACTTGACACAGCAGGGGCAGAAGTCAACGTCTGGATGGCCTGAAAGAATTATGACAACAGCCCTGAGTACCCGACTATGGGTATACATAGCCCATTAACCAAACATGCACGGCTTTCTGGCTAGTGGATTGTTTTGCAGAAAAACATCTATAGGTGGATCCTTACTTTCAATATTTTAGCCACATATTTTATATAGATAGACTATCAACTAACATTTGCACATCTAAAGCAATCATGGTGGAGCATTCAATATTAACTCAAAGTAGTATCCATCATTTAGCACTATTATTCTAACTCATTTCTATGACACGATAAAGAGATCAAGGCCCTCATATCCGCGTGACACGGCGAATGGATCTGATTTAACCTTGCAAGGTGGACCTAACCAACATGGCTCGCATAAGCCCTGTCGGACCACATGCACCAATCATTCCCCTCCCCGCCTCGAACTACAGGAACCAGCCCAACGACATATAGTCAGCCGAGCCCTACGAGAGACCACCAAAAGTAAACATATGCATCCCCAATTCTCCACGGCCACTCGACTACCCTAGGAGTTGGGTGCGGGTTCCTATACTTTTGAAACGAAGCAGTACTAGGCTTACCGGTTTCGACTACCTCCTACTCCCGGCATGTGGTTAGTACAATTCAATCCCTGATCAGCGCTGCCGACAACGACCGGTCCTTAATCGACACAAACGGGGCTAAGACACCCAGGAACCCTGTCCTGCTGCCATACCTATATATCATCATTATTCCCCATCCGGTCTCAAATTTCCATCATTTCTCCATTGCATTCGAATCTCAAATACTGAAGTATAAAGATAATTATGCATCTCGTGAGTAACCGGCAATTACTCGACTTCTATAATATCCTATGTCTCGCGAGTGACCAGAAATCACTCGTCTTCTATCGAAACGTATTAAGCATAGCATTGCTATCGACTTATACAAACTAGTATAAGCTCAAGGAAGCCTAGGGATCATGCAACTAAGATTCTTAAACGTAATACACAAGTAATAAATAAACATATATATAGTGAGTCATAATTTAAAATAATAGCACATGAACTAGGGCTTGCCTTCGGGCTGCTGCTGCTTAGGGCTAGGCTCAACTGGGCCGGGTGCTCGTGAGTCTCCTGCTGCTGGACTTACTCCAGCGGTGGCCAAACCATGCATTTAATGGTTCTACCATATAGAGCATGAAGATACAAAGCTAACACAATTGGTTTTGTATTTTTCTGATTTTTTTGCAATTTTCTACACATTTTACAAGCTCTGCTGCTTAGTGCTGATCGGAAGTTCCGACCCCCATCAGAAGTTTTGAGCTTCTTCTGACAAAAGGCACTTGGCCAAACCAAAATAAATGTGTAGGAAGTTCCGACAGAGTGTCGGAAGTTCTGATGATTGTCGGAGGTTTTAGCTTTCTTCCATCAAGGGGTGCTAGGCCTGCCCGAAATAAATGTGTAGGAAGTTCTGACAACGCGTCGGAAGTTCTGATAAACACATTTTCAGCAAAATACAGAAATCCTTATTGCGGGAAAACTAACCAACCAAAATCAAAACCCCTTTAGATCCGAGTGAAGGGATGCATATAGAGATGATTGACCAAAGGGAATCACTTAAAACCATCTAGAATGAGAGATCAAGCCATTACAAGCTAGAATACCTTGGATGAGCCTTCTCCCCGTGAAGAACTTGGATCCACAACACCCCAGGAAGGGAATCATGGAGAGGAAGCTCCCCCACTCTGATTTGATCTTTTCTTGGCCTTGGAATCAAGTGTACAGGGAGGATTTTGTGATTTCTACGATTTGGCGAGAGGGGAGCTCAGGGAGAGTGATCGAGAGGGAGAGGGCCGATGGGAGAGAGTAAGAGTGAACCGGTGAGTGAGAGAGTGTGGTTTAAATGATGTGGGGCCACATGACCCCATGTCAGCCGGTTCAACCAGTCTGACCGGCTGCTCCGACTGGTCGGACCGATCCAGCCTGAGCCAGCCCAAGATTGATAGAAAAATTTACCTAGCGATTTGTCACATCAGCTTAGAACTTAACGAACGTAATTAGCCTTAAGTCAAAGTAATTAACACATGGGTGTTACACGCAGTGACGATCTCGACTACTCGGTTTGACTATAGCTCACATCGTGGCGACGATCTTGACCACTCAGCTCGACCTCAGCTCACGTTGCGACGTCAACGTGCTGCCACTGACCTCGACTACTCATCTCAATCAAAAACTAGTCGGGGTGGGCTTTAAACTCTCGGAGATGAGTTCCCGTGATCAATAACTTGTCAGAATCGATTCTGACTAGTCAGCTTTATCAATAATCGGCCATGCATCAGGCTAAGTCACTTATACTTTGTCCAACTTGTTCGCCACAAGATTGTACAAAGTGATGACTACTTATCTGTGCATGCTTCTCGAAGGGAATTACCCTCTAGAGCTACACTTCACCAACTATTTCGGGTGTACGTTCACCTATAGCCATGGGCTTGGTTCACCAAATTATAGAGGCTATGGCCATGTGTTTGGTGTACTGAGTTCCAGAGGCTCCACCATGGCTTTGGTATATCAAATTAATTAAGGAGGCTACGGCCATAGATTTGACATACTGAGCGTTGTTGGCTCACAATGGCTATACTCTATGAACATACACACTCTCGCCAACCACCTTACGTGAAACATGAGCTCTCACCGACTACTTTATGTGCAACACACATACTCTTTATCGCAATGTCGACTTCTTATTTCTGCATTTGTTGTCTTGTCTTAACGGTCGCTAATCTACTCTGGCAGAAAATGCCCACGTACACGGGATAAAGATCTCATACACGCTATGAGCAATGGCTAAAATAGGATCATATTCTAAAATAAGAGCTCGACACAACAAGTTTATTTTAGACCAAATCTTTTTGTTGTGCCAGCAGTTTTCTTGGAGAAGTGTATGTACTTGTTGTTTTTCGGTTATTTCTAATGATCACTTCAGTTCTTTGTGCCGCAAATTATTGCAAACTTCTTATAACGCCGACAGTTTCACAGGAAAGGTGCATCTACTACTCATTATTTTTCACTAAGATTTATAGCCGACAGTTCAGTTTCCTAGTGTCACATAATATGTAAAACTTCTTACTTTGTAAATGGTTTTACGCGAAAAAGTGTTTGTATGCATTTCTTACCCTATAAGTTTTAGCCGACATTTCAGTTATTAGTGCCGTAGATTGTGCAAAATTTCTAACTGTGCCTACGGATTTACTTGAAAAGTGTAGGTACTTCTCATAGTCATTCCTTTGTAAATATAGCTAATCCATTCACTAACAAGCCCAAAACAGACTATTGCTTTTACAATGAAAAGAGAGATGGTGTCTCCATGTCTAGAGCTACTACTTGCAACACAATTCTTTACCACTTGTCCTAACCATCTTCTTGCCAGTCGTAATGAATGTAACCTATTTTGCATCCATTGTGAGGCACCACCAGCTGCTTTCTGCTACTATTGCCATTCAGGATTCATATGCTACGGATTGGAAAACGGCAAACTGTTGACTGGTGAGTGAGGCGAACCCATGAGCCTCCACCCCTGCCGGTGGCCACCATCACCCTCCGCCGGAGGCCCCCCCGGCCCCGAAGCCCACCTCCCCCTTCCTGGACGACCCTCTCCCCCATTTGACTCGCGAGGAGCAGTTCTCCCCCCCTCCTTCACCCCCTCCACCGCCCGGACCCGATCCATATTCACGCCGGCAACTCAACCCGGAGGCAGCCCCCTTCTCCCCCTCCACTAGGGTCCTTCGTGCTCGTGTGAAGACTCCCCGAAGGGGATTTGCTTCAGCATCCCCTCTAACTCTGATGGAGAGGATGAAGATGAGGTCGATGTGGACGAGCTCCATTGGCTCCCTCCCTGCACCTCCCCTAAGGGGAAGGCTGCTGCGGTCACTGCGAGGCACAGATCTGCTTCCCCTGCTCGCTCTTCGGGTGGATTCATGGCCGATGCATGTCGCATGGGCCCATTGCCTCAGTCATCTTCACCCCCTCTGGTCGATGAGGATGGCTTCTGCCAGGTCATCAGTCGGTGTCGCCTCCGCGAAGATGCACGCCGGGCGCGCCCGCCCCGCATCCGCCGACCTGTACCCGCTGATCTGGTCGGAAGATGCTTCAACTATCCAGCGTTTGACCACATCGCTTCCCAATGTGTTCATCCGTCCCACTACCTCCAATGTGAACAGGTCGGGCACATCGCTAGGAACTGCAAGCGGCCTCGCTTCCCAGGTGCCCCGATTCGAGGGCGTGGTCGGCCTGTTTGTCGGGCTGCCACCGGTGTCGATGCTGCGTTGGCCTCCAACTCCCGAGGCGTGGGTCGCTCTGCTACCTCAGCGTCCACTGCTTCATCGTGCTCAGCATCTACAGGCCGTGACTACTCCGGCCCAACATCGATCTACGTGGCATCGCTGGTGGTCTGTTTCGCTTCACCGGCCGGTTGCCCGATTTCGCTGGTAGGTCGCTCGTCTCCACCGCCAACTCCTCTAGAGCTTCCGCGCGGGCATCCTTCCCGGCGCCCCCGCCTCGTCACCCGCACAGTCCACTGCACGGTAGAGCTCCAGGACGACGAGGACGCACTGGTCGCTACTGCTCTGGTCATCCTGATCGTTGGCACAAGGCCTTCCATTGCCCCCTATCAGGTGCGCAGGCATATTCAGGACAACTATGGTTTGGCTGGAACAGATTTCACCCTACATTGCTACTGGCCGGAGGATTTCTTGGTGATTTTCAGCAATCCTGCTAACCTTCGACGGGTGTTGGAGGCTCCACCATTGCCGCAGGCAGAAATGGTAACTAGATTTCATCGTTGGAATAGGCTCGCCACTGCTGATGATGATTCCAAGCGCTACCGAGTCTTGCTTGAAATCAGGGGCTTCCCAGCTCATGCTTGGTCTGCTACAACTACTCAGATCATCCTTGGCGATGCTTGTGCAGCACCTGAGCCCACCCCTACTACTACTGCCAGCGCTGATTTTCGATGCTTTCAGACAGTGGTCTGGTGTAGTGACCCTAATCTGATTCCTAATGAGGCGGTTGTACGCATCCCTGAGAAAGTTGGTAATCCGAAGAACAATAATCTATTCCATCAGCCTGATGAGATCATCCATCATGAATTGCGTCTGCTTCACTATAAAGTTGAAATTGAAATCTTGGAATTCCAGGACTGGAATGATTCTGGCAGGGGCGGAGCTGGACCAAAATTTTGGGGGGTGCAGACACATTTCAAAGAACTCTCAAATCGACTCCTTGCTACAGTAGCAGAGAAACCGCCGGTGAAGTAAAATGAGTGGCTTAATCAACTCCTATTTTGTTCTCTTTGCGAATTGGCACCTAATTTTGCGATTTGCGAAGTAATAAATTTGTTTACTGAATTAAAAAATAATTAATAATATTTATCAATGTATTATGGTGAGGTTTGAAGAATAGAAGGCCACAAATAAAATTTGGCTTGGGTTGTCAAAATAACTCATTGGATTCTAAAGTTCTCATGGGTCTATTGAGAAACAAAATGTTCTAACTTTTAACAAAATTGCCACGTAAATTTAATTAGCATATATAGATCATGAAAAGTTAATTTTAGAGGAAGTGATTAAATTTTTAACATGTGACCTCATAAGCAGGGGCGGAGCCTGACTGAACTGCTAGGGGGGCTGAGCAACCTTGATATCACATTTAGGGGGGCTAATAACTGTTATTTGCATGCAAGATAAAATAAAGGTGCAGAGAAACTCCCTAGGCTGCCGGCCAGTAGGGGGGCTGGAGCCCCCCCTAGCCCCCCCACTGGCTCCGCCGCTGCTCATAAGTATAAAATACATCATGTGCTGATAGGTCTTGAGATAATAATAAATTACACGGGCCTTTAAAAAAATTGCTTGCAAGGAGAGAACTGCGACTAAAAAGCAGCGAGGTCGAGCAAAGAAAGCGGTAGAATAGATGGTGTTTTGGGGGATTGAATAGATGATGAGTTACACCATGAGGCCTACTTACTGACACGTCACAAAAGGTTGTGTGACCTGCTGTGTGGAATGTGGATTAACGCAACTTAATTTGACTTGGCCTGTTTAGTCGCCGGAGACACAAAGATTGCTGGTTTGCTAGGTCTTAACATGAGGCTGCTGCTCAGGCTTAGTTTGCCGGCCACCAGGCCTAGCTCGTGGGTGCATGCCCTTGGCCTAGGGGGGTTCATATGTGGTCAACTAAGTATGGTTAGCACTGGAATTTGGTTTTGCCGTGGGTGCACGCGCACCCACTCCTTACTACGCAGCTCCGCCCCTGGATTCTGGGTCGTCTATTGACTCTGGTACGTTGCCGGATCGAATTCTTTCTGACTCTGATTCTGATGAGGACTACCTAGGTTTCACTCAGCATATGCGCTCTCATCCATTCCCACATCGAACTGTCTTTCAGACCCCTAGTTTCGGTGGTGGCGCTACTGGCGGCGGTGCATGTTTGGGCGATGGTGGTGGTTCTGCCCCTGTGAACTAGGCTTTGGCGGGCTGCCCACTTTCTTGTCCCATTCGCTTTGGTACCTTCTAGTGCTCTGTTGATACTCTTTGCTCTGTTGATACTCTTTGCCCAAAGGTTCGGGGCCTATCTGCAGTAAACATCTGGAACCTGATGTGGCTGTAAAATAACTTGATTTATGTCATGCTGAGGTCGCCCCTGTTCGATCGTTTGACCCTATGCTTGCTGAGGCATTACATTCTGATCACCTTCACTTTCGGGTTAATGATGAGAATGCAATGGCTAGGCATGTTCAGTCCCATGTGCCGGCCACGCCACATGACCCTATGCTGATTGAGATCGCTATACTGTCTGCACTATCGCCTATGGCTGAAGCTGATGTTGCTTCGCCACCTCATCTTGACTACAGCTTTCCTGAAATGGTCGCACCTCCTATGGCTGCTCCTAATTCCTCGGCCATGGCGGATCTTGAAATGGTGTGTTTCGATGTTCAGGACCCCCAACCATTGTCTCACATCCCTGATGACATGCGCATTGTAATAGTCGCTCGTCGGACGCGTGAAACGCTTCCACTTCATCTTTTTGCTAGTGCTGAGGCCCCAACGAATGATGCTATTGTTGATTTTGCACATACTGTGTGCAGGAACGTGCCTCCGCCACCGCTGGTGGCCTCTCCCCCGCGCCGGAGAAGCCGTCTGCATCAACAAGAATTTACTATCAGGCGCAGCGAGAGGTTAGCAAGAAAGTCGCGGCACCGGGCCACCAAGCCAGTGGTCCAAGCGCAAAATGTGGTGATGAGGAAACTTGGCATCACCTCCGACAGCCAACCACCGGATGCCTCGTCATTCCAGCAGTTTACGGCTACTTTCTCGTCCACCCTAACAGCCTCGCACTGCGAGGCCCTTGATGTGTTGTTGCCCGCTAGTATGGGTTCATTGGCAATAGAGGTGGCCACACCAGTGATGTTGTCCTGAGCTCGTTACTTGGTTGCTTATTGGTCGCAAAATTGTTTAGCTATGTTAAGTGAAAACTAGTTGGTCTGGAATGTGCGTGGCTTGAAATATAGAGCCAGGCATAATGTGGTGCGTGAAATTGTTAGTCAAGAAAACATCTCTCTTCTATCTCTACAAGAAACTAAACTTGATGACTGCCCACCTAACGTGGTCCTGGAGACATGTGGCGCTGATTTTGATTTCTTCTTCCAACCGGCAACCAATTCCTGTGGTGGTATCCTTTTGGCTTGGAGAAGAGATGTCTAGTCGGTCTCATCTCCTATTATTCGTTGTGTAGCTTGTTTGCTAAAGTCACGTTGCTACAAACTAATGAAACCTGGTGGGTTACATGTGTTTATGGTCCGCAATTGGATCATGAAAAATTGATGTTTCTGGAAGAGCTCAGGGTACGTGCGACTTGCCCGGGTAGGTGGCTCGTGTGGGGTGATTTCAATGTCATCTATTGGGCCGAGAACAAGAATAACCACAGATTTAATCGACGATAGATGAACTCTTTTCGTACGTTCATTAATGACCTGGAGCTTCAGGAGCTACACCTTAGAGGTCGCCTATATACTTGGTCGAATGAACATAACAGACCTCCTCTTGTGTGCCTCAACCGGGTGTTTGTCATGGAAGATTGGGTGACGGATTTTCCTGACCATGATTTATCCACTTTGGCAATGGAATGCTCGGACCACACACCCATGCTGTTAAAAACTGACTATTCCTTGCCACATTTCAAGAGCTTCCGTTTTGAGAACTATTGGACATGATGTGAGGGATTTCTCCAGGTTGTTGAGGATGCATGGAACGCCCCACTACCCTGGTCGGCCACAGATGTGGATGTTTCTCGGTGTTTGGATTTCAAGCTGCGGCAAACGGCTAAAGCTTTAAAGAGTTGGAGCGTGAAGCATATTGGGTCGGTTCACCTTCAACTTGCAATTGCCAAAGAAATTGTCTTTCGTCTCGACTCAGCTCAGGATACCAGGGTCCTTGCACCACATGAGCTGGCCTTACGTCGCAAGGCCAAGCTATGCTCTGTGGGGTTGGCCTCCCTACAAAGGACTTTGGTATGCCAGCGTGCCCGTATCACTTACCAGCGTGCCATAGAAGTCACAAAAATCATATCACCAAACTGCGAGCTGATGATGCAGTTTTGTTCAGAGATGAAGAGATGGCCAATGCGGACTTCGATCATTTTGACTCCATTTTTGGTTCCAGAGGGGACTACCTCAACCACTTTAAACTTGAAGAGCTAGATCTGTAGCCTCTGCAGGATGTGCACCTAGATCACTGCTTCAGTGAAGAAAAGATTTGGCAGGCTATCGTTGAAATGCTAACGGATAAGGCGCTGGGACCGGATGGCTTCACAGGGCTTTTTTACAGAACGGCTTGGCCGGTAATCAAAGGTGACATTTTTAGAGCATTTCAAGCCCTTTGGTCTCTTGATGGTCGCAGCTTCTTCTTGGTAAACCAGGCCTACATGGTCCTTCTTCGCAAGAAACAAGAAGCGATTGCCGTCGGTGACTACAGGCCAATTAGTCTGATACACCGCTTTGCTAAGTTATTCACTAAGGTGCTGGCCCATCATCTTGTCCCACACATGCATGGCCTTGTCAAGCATAACCAGAGTGCATTCATTCGATCAAGACTCATCCATGAGAATTATAAGGCAGTAAATTTGACTGCAAAATTTCTGCATCATGCTTGGATCCCGAGTGCTCTAATCAAGGTGGACATTTCTAAGGCTTTTGACACAGTCAACTGGCGCTTCCTCCTCAGTCTGCTACAACACCTTGGGTTTTCTAGAAGGTGGATTGATTGGATTTCTCTCATGTTGTCCTCGGCAAGCACCAAAGTAATTTTGAATGGGTCGCTGGGCAGGAGGATTTGTCACGCCAGGGGCTTACGTCAGGGGGACCCTTTGTCGCCACTAGTATTTGTGATTGTAATGGAAGGACTAAACGCTCTACTCATGTTGGCCGATAACAAGGGACTCTTATGGACCCTGCATCCCAAGATCAAGGAAAGGGCCTTCCTGTACGCCGATGATGTGATCGTTTTCTTATCACCAGTGCAGCAGGATTTGTTGGCCACAACAACAATATTGGAGATATTTGCGGGCGCCTCGGGATTAAAGACAAACATGTCGAAATGCATGATATCTCTGATACAGTGCGACCTGGAGGTCACGGTAACACTCAGTTGATATTTTCCATGCAAAATTGATCCTTTCTGCATTCGCTATTTGGGCATACCACTTGGGCTGAGGCAGCTGTCCAAAAATGATATTCAGCCTTTGATTGATAAAGTCATGAGCAGGTTACCTACCTGGAAATCTGGTCTTTTGAACAAGGCCGGAAGATCCACCTTAATCAAGAGCACACTATCGGCCATCCCTACCCACATAGCACTGGCGGCAAATCTCTCTCCTTGGGTGACAAAACAAATTGACAGTGTTAGGAGAAGTTTCCTTTGGAAGGGGGCTCAATCTGCGAAAGGAGGTCACTGCTTGTTGGCTTGGCCACGTGTGTGCAGGCCACCTGACCTTGGCGGATTAGGAATTCTTGACTTATAACAGTTTGGTTATGCTTTATGCATGAGATGGCTTTGGATGAAACGAACCGACGAGGCGAGGTCGTGGCATGAGCTTCCCATGGAGAAGGAACCTATAGTTGAGGCCATGTTCCAGTCTTCCATTTATGTTGAGCTGGGCGATGGGCGCAAGGCCTTATTCTGGACTGATCGTTGGTTGCAGGGCCAATCTCTGCTCGATCTTGTGCTGTGTTTGTGTAGTGCTGTTGGTGCCTGAATTAAGGGATGAAGGACAGTGGCTCAGGCACTGTCATGAGACCAATGGATTTGGGACATCTCCAGAGCTCTCACGGTGCAGGTACTCCTATACTACCTGCAAGTTTGGGATTGGACACGTCACATCCAATTATCGGAGAATCAACCGGACAGGATTTGCTGGAAATGGACGTGGACAGAATCTTCTCCACCTCCTCCGCGTACTTGGCTTTCTTCATTGGCAACATCCGATTGAAGGTGCGAAATTGCTCCACAAAGCACGAGCTACGGCCAAGTGCAAATTCTTCATTTGGCTTGTGCTCCATGACCGATGTGATATGCAAATTAGCTTCACACTTGGTTGTATCTTAAGTTATGTCATTTCTTGCCACAAACCGAGTCTCCAATGCATCTCCATTGTCCTACAAGCTCAGCAAGAACCTTTTGGTACCCAAACCTTGTTGGGTCCGCTCAAGTTAGCCACAAGATGCTTAGGAACCCAAATGGCCCTTATGCTAGTTTGAGGAGAGTCAATCACTATAATAGCACAAGTACCTGCTTGGTCCTTCCTAAGCTTAGTGAAATCATAATGGACAAGGTTTGAGTTGAGTTCATTACCATTTGGACAATCCTTGCCCATATGACCTTGTGCCCGACAAGTGTAGCAAATTCGGTGTTTAAGCTTGACAAAGGTGCTCTTGTTGTTCTTCTTATGCTTTTGAGAAGAAGTAGACCTTTGCACTTGCCTTACTTCAGGCATCACCCTTGAATTTTCATTTTGCTTGCTTTTGTAGGAGTGAGGTTGGACTTTCTGGGCCCCAACTGGTCTGACCGGTCTAGGGTCACCGGTCTGACAGGTCGAGTCAGACCTGACCTCACTTTGTTGAACGGGGCATGCTACAATGAGGTGACCCTTTTCTTTGCATCTGAAGCATACCCTAGTTCTTGCACGGTGCTTTTCTTTTCTTGAAAGCTTTGTCTGGTTCTTGGATTCCATGTTTGACCTTTTGACTTGAACAAGACTTTCTTCTTTTGCTTGATCTTGTTGAGGAGCAAGGATAGTGGAATTTGAGCCCTTCTCAAGCTCCTTCACCATGTTATCACGGTTATCTTGAGAAGGTTGCACTTGACCCTTGCTCTTCAACTTGATCATTTCAATTTTGAGCTCTTTGACCTCTCGCTTGACTTCATCATTTTCTTCCGCGATGAGGTCATCACATGGCTCTGCAACAACATGCTCAACACAAGAATTTGTTGCTTGGGAGCAACAAGGTTTATCACAAGATAACATAATTTGAACTTGTGAGCATGTGCATGTGTGTGTGAGAGGTTGATAGGATTTTACCGAAGTTATCACAACCTCATGAGCAATGCCTAGCATAGCATGTGATTCAGCAAGCTTCTCATCAGAGTATTCAAGTTCCTTATGAGTGCCTGGCAAAGCCACATGCTTGCTAGTGAGACTCTCAACTTGAGCCGTGAGCATTTGATTTTCTTTCTCCAATGATGCTACACAAATAGATGACTTAGTAGCATTAGCATAATCATTGGACAATTCATGATACCTCTGCACCAAAGAAGCTTGTTCTTGTTTGATCATTTCAAGCTCTTGAGTTAAAGCCTTGATAACTTTAACTTGAAATTTATCTTCCTTGGTCATTTCATTGATTCTGGCCATCAAGCACTTGTTATCAATATCATTGGAAGATTTTGACATTTCTGAAGCTTGTGCTTGTCTTGATCGCCTTCGGGAGAATTTCTTGCTCTTCTTCTTAAGGTTCCTGGTCAGATCGGTCTAACCGGACACATGGACCGGTCTGACCGGTTCCAACTGGGAACCAGCAAACTCTGTTGATTCTGCTCCTTGTTCTTCGGAAGGAGTCATAAGAGGATGAGTGTGTGTTGCTGTTGTAGTACACTCCTCTAGTGACTCCTTTTCTTCTTCTTGATCTTCATCGTCGCCATCTTCTTCACATATTGACTCAATGAACTTTCAAAGATGATGGGCATCAAATCGTGTATCTTTCAACTTATCCTCCTTGTGTATAAGATCTAATAGTTCTCTGTCCAAGTTCTTAAACAAGAGGTTAACGACACGACGATTGTTGATTAAGCATCTCATCTCCATATTTGACAATTTGAAAAAATTATCAAAGTCATTAGGAAGAATGCTTTTTCAACAATCTGCTCAAAGGAAGGACCCATGGTCTTTAAGACATTAAGTATGTGAGCTGACCAAGAAGAGTAGTTTGAGCCATCTAGTGATAGCGGCTCACACGGTACCTCACAAGCAGTCGACATCGCGAATCTCCAAGCGGTGAAGCTTCAATCCGGAGACCAATGCTCTGATACCAATTGAAAGGACCTCAGATGTTACCTAGAGGGGGGTGAATAGGCATTCAACAAATTCTGTAAATTTTACAACTTAAACACACTGTCAGCACACTGACCGGTCAGACGCAGGACCTGCATAAATATCAGAGTTTCTCCCCTCCTTGAGCTCTAGCACAAAAACAACTTGGTAAAGTGTTCCTGCAGGTGATTATAAATGTGTTACAAGCCCCTGCACACACACAGAAATAGCACACCAAAGTAGATCGATGCGGAATTACAAAAACAATGCTAGAACTCAAAGTAGTGAGGCAAACCACAAAGGAGACACAGAGAATTTTTTCCCGAAGTTCAGATTCACCTAAGTGAATCCTACGTCTCCGTTGAGGAACTCGTTGGGCTTGAGTCTCATGCAACTCAATCCCTTGAGTTGGGTCTTTTTCAACCACTCCTTTTTTCCACTATCTTGATCCTTTCCACCAAGGGGGCAAGATCACGCCCGCACAGACTTGCCGCTGCTCACCACACCATCGGGAGTTAGCCGGCGATGCCTAGCTGTCTAGGAGGCAGACCTCTAAGAGTAACAAATGCAAATCAAAATCTTTTGACGGAACCAAGAGTGCTCAAGCTATGGATGCTCTCAACTGCTCGAAATACAGCTCTCACAATGGTCACTTTGCTCACACACACTCAATCTCTCAACCCAATCCAAGGATATGTAATCTAGTTAGCACAACTCACAAAGAGTGTTTGGGAGAGCTTTCTGGTCAAGAAAATGGCTTTGGGAAGCTCAGGAATGCCAGGGAACTAGCAGCACTCAAAGGAGAGGGCTGAGGGGTATAAATACCCCACTTCCAAAAACTAGCCATTGCTCTGTCAGTACAGACCGGTCAGACCGGTCTGTTCAAAAACTAGCCGTTACACCCTGGACCGGTCAGACTGGTCCGGGCCAGAGAAGCCCAAACCCAGGTTTAGGTGCACCACTTGGTCCACCAAGTTGACACTTGATCATCCAGGTAGCACAAAGTTAGTTCTCAAGGGTTTTCTCTCAGAATTCTTACTTGGGTGACCTATGGGCACTTTTGACTGAGTCAAATAATCTATGTTGCATCCCTCTTGATAGTATGGCATACCTATACTCAAGATTAAATCTAAAACACATTTCATCCACTTGAGTCTTGAATCACTTCATCTTTGCCATACTTTGGTTTTCTCGAACTTGGGATTCCAACATTGCATAATCTTCTCTTTTGAGCAAATCTATACTTGAGCTAGTGACTTAGAGTCCCAATACCTTTGCAAATCTATCCTTGGATCCTCAAGTCACTCCAATAAGATATTTGATTCATTGCATCGCTTCTCACAATAAGGCTTCGATATGATTCTTCGAACACCCCACGGATACTAGCACTTCACCTTAGCATTTCGCACACATGGTGAGCCTTCGCTCCACCAAAGCTTGCTTAGCCCCTCGCACTAGTCATCTCGGTTGGTTTCTTCATCACTTACCCTTGCCACGTTGAGTTAAGCTCTGCACACCAACAATGAATTCTATATTTCATTCTCATATCTTCATTTCTTTGTCTTGTGTTGTAATCATGAATAATAACCATATTTCACGCATTGCAAGCTTCCATAAATAAGATCAATATATCTAGCTCACAAGTGTATGTCTCTTTTTATTTTTATTAACCTATGAAGCCTTGCAATAATGCTTGACTTTCAACAATAAGCTTCTCTTTTATTTGATTCTTTTTCACATGAGTCAATGCATAAATGATATACAAATAAGTCGCTGCTCATGATATCTCAAATAAAGCGTTAGTCCTTTAATCATATTTGTCATTCAATTGACCAAAACCAATTAGGGGCCTAGATGCACTTTCAGTTCCTGTCAGGCTTTATGTGGCTGCTGGAGACAAGGTCATTGTGGCTGTTTTGACTCAAGAAACTGAAGATAAGGAGTATGTCATCACTTATATAAGCCGACGACTTATTGATGCGGAGACAAGGTATACTTTTACTAAGAAATTATTTTTGTCTCTATTATGCTCATACCAATTTGAGGCATTATCTACTATCTAGTACTTGCATAGTAGTATGTCAAACCGATGTGCTTAAGTGTATGTTACAAAAGCCGATTTTAAGTGGTAGAATCGGCGAGTGGGCTCACTCTTTAATTGAATATGATTTGGCTTGTGAATTCTTGAGATCTATGAGAGACCAAATCATAGCGGATTTTATTATTGAGCATCGGATTAACGATAAGCATGATTTGGAAGTCGGCTATGTTACTTGCCCACCATGGAAGTTATATTTTGATAGATCGGTTTGTGATGATGGTCAAAGAATTGGTGCTGTCTTGATTTCACCAAGTGGTGGTATTTTTGAGTTCTCAAAGCGATCAAAAGAGGATTGCACAAATAATCAAATTGAGTATGAAGCGCTCTTATTTGGCTTGGAATTTCTACAATCCATGGGCATGAAACATGTTGAAGCCTTTGGTGATTCACTACTGGTGGTGCAGCAAGTATTCAAGGTATGCTAATGATACAATAGATATTTAAATGCATAACTTGATAAGTGCCTCGATATTATTTCTTCCTTTGTTAATTTTTTATAAGATATATACCAAGGGAAGAGAATGGACAGGCTATTTCTCTAGCTAAGAAAGCATCTGGCTAAGCAATTATGAAGAAATATTTTCATGTTCGACAGCCGATGCAAGCAAAAGCGGAGTTGCAGGTTCTGTACGAACTGATCCGACCGGCCGATTCAACCGGTCTGACCGCCCAGACTACTGGAGGGTTCCTGTAATCTCCTATCTAAATATCCTGGTCATGGTGCAGAAGGGGATATTCGGCGGATGACACTCAAATATGTTTTAGTCGACGATAAGCTCTATCGTTGAACAGCCGAAGATTTGTTTCTTAAATGTTTTGAACTCGGATCAGGCCAGAGTTGTCATGAGGAAAGTTCATGAAGATGTTTGTGGTACACATCAATCGGCTCCCGGGATGAAGTGGTTGTTTGACACTGCCGGTTTGTATTAGTTTACCATGAACTTTGTTTGTTTGAAGCAGTATAAGGGGTGTGAAGAATGTCAGTGGTTTGCCCGCTGTGTTGATACATCCTATTTTCAGATCATGGTCGTTCCGAGGTTGAGGATTGGATTTCATTATTTGAATTAATCCTCCATCTTCAAAGAGGCATTGCTTTGTGTTAGTTGCTACATATTATTTTACAAAATGGACCGAAGCGAGTCCTTTGAAGAACATAATTCAGAACCGAGGTTGTATATACTCAGGCTTGTCTCGCTTATACAAGATGACATGGCCGATATATGATATAGTCCTTCAAAGCAAGACATGATTGGTGCATAGGTGCTTCTCGTTGTTCAAGTGTATTTTTGGGCTTGGAGATATGTTTCTTGGCATGCAAGCTTTACCAAGAAACATGGGGGCATATGTTGACACCCAAAATTGGCACGGTGAATATTTTCTGGACAATCTGTGCAGACCGGTCAGACCTCTCCAATAAACTGGTCAGACCGGTCTAGTCAAGTTTGTCAAGTTGCCAGTTGGACTCCACCATTGTGTAGATCTCGTCAATACGATCGAAATGCATATATAGAACGTCCAATTTGGAGTCCAGATGAGGGAGTTATACCTCCCAGAAGACCTGCACCCTGGTCTGACCGGTCTGACCGGTCAAACCGGTCAGAAACGCCCAATTCGAGTTAGGAGTTGTATTTTAACACGGGATTTTATAGGGCCACGGCCGATTGAGGGTAATCCCAATCGATTCAACAACTCATACCCTACTTTTTATCTCCAAACCCTAGCTTTTCCAACCCCATCTGTTGTTCTTTGCTCGTCTCTACGGCGCTCGAGGATGTTCTGAGTGGCCTGCCGAACTCAGACCAACCCTAGATCCACGGGCTCCGACGGGGTCCCTCCCGAGCTCGAGGTTTTAAGTCTTCGCGGCGTTCTCTATAGAACCGGTCTGATCGGTTGCCCTAACTGGTCTGACTGGTCTATGCGCAGGGAGCCCATTGGTGAAGATCGTGTCGACAATCAACGCGCATTCTAGCGCATTCGAGTGTGTGACCGGATTTTGCGTCAACACGAGGTCGCCAGCCTAGCAGTAGGTGCAGAGCTACGAGATGGAGCTCAAGGCCCGTGAGCTGATGGAGGAGGCGTGCTTGGAGCTCACAAGGGAGGCGGAGGAGGACCAGGCGGAGGTCGAGCTGCTGCGCCGAGACTGTGCTTGCACATGCGGGAGGAGATTGAGGAGGAGCGTCCTGTTCTTGTGAAACTTGCACTGCAGACTACAGCAAACTTCAACTCTAAGGTTTGAAATACTCTCTTAGCTGACTGATGGTAGTGTTTGGAACTTAAAATGTGCATTTCTTTCAGGGTCAACGAGCTCCTGCAATTCTCTAGAGAGTGTCATCCTCTATCTGGAAGATGAAGATAGCAGTACCAGAAAAGCTGCCTCATTGTGTTGTTGCAAATTAGTTGCGCACTCTCTTTCTGCTTCCTCAAGTTCAGAGTTCAGTTCAAATAGGTCAAATCGTATGGGAGGAGCTAAGCACCGCCGGCTTGTGGAGGAGGTTTATCTGAAAATTTATAGTTTAACATGTATTTAAGCATTGCTACTTTGGCTCAGTAGCAGTGGATGTGTACTCAATATTTTGTCTTTTTGGCAAGAGCAAGTAACTTGAATGCATAATCATAATATTATGGCAAAAAGTGTCATAATATTAGCTACAGATGGTAGAGGTCTGGCGCGAGGAGTGCATGCAGATGAAACTCTTCAACGCCAAGCTCGCGCTCGAGATGTGCGGCTCAGCCACCTGGAGGCGGACATGGAAACGTTCCTAAGGAGAAAGGGCTCTTCGTGCCACTCATCCACAATGTGGGAGGCACGCTTCATTAACGATGCTATGGCAGCGGCAAGTGCCATGCTCAGGTCCAAAATTATACTTTTAGTCAACCTCATGAGTAGGCTAGATAAAACTTCAATATATTTTTCTTATACCGACCAAAATATCATATTTTCTTATTTGTTTTTGTTGTACTATAGATTTTAGGGTCAACCAGGTAAGTGATTTATGTGGCTGACTGTCAGTACCTCAATTTATAATTACCTTTTTTTGCCATAAGCTAGAACTAAAGGTATTGAGCTTGTTTCAATTTTCTTTTCTTTGTATGATTCAAAATTGTTTCTAAGTTTAGATAAATGTAGAATATAGTGATCTCAAAGAAACTTGTACAGCATTTTGCTTAGTTGTCATATAGGGGAGAATAATAAACCTGCTTGCACTTTGCTTAGGTGAACGTGTTTGGAATTAGAAGATTGCATATTAGGTCCATGAATGCATGGGGTTCTGTCAATGTTTGCAAATTGATTTGGTTCGTGTGAAATTGATTTAGTTAATGTGGCAGGTAGCGTGAGCACGGGCAATATACCATATCTAACAATCGATGACTTTGCTAACTGACACCCGATGCAGATACATGTTGTCAGCACTCAGCAGAGACCATATGCACCCAAATGATTTGGTTTTCGTTGTGGACTGCACACATATGGAGGTTGAATTCTCAGCCGCGTTGGTCACGGTAACAGACAAATGATCCACATGTAAAGAGCGCTGCCACAGTGCGAGTTTGTTCCGTATGTGGTTTTCAGCCCCAGCTCGCATGTCTGACTTCACACCTTGTTTATGCAGGTAGTCGGAGTTCTGAAGATACTCGTGCACACATGTTCAGTGATCAAAGCAAGATTGTGTTGACTGAAGCAATAATCTCCATAACGGATTTTTCCCACCTGGTAGCGTTCGCATTTGTCAGCCCCGCGTTGCAGCTGCCACACTCTGGACTTTGAGCAGTTCAAACCGTTCAAAGCTTGCTAGTTGTTGAGTGCAGCACAAGCAAACAACACAGTCCTCTTAACATGTAACAAAAGAATGTACTTTGCACAAGTTAAAATGTTGTAAATTTTATTGTACTCAGCTTCCTTATCTGAATTTGCTCTGGCGACAATCTTTTGAAGGGCTGGCATATGTGGAGTGAGTGTTTCAGCTGTCTACTACTGTAGTTCATACGATGATGCTAGGAAGTTGAAGCTCTTCATCTAAACGTTCAAAACTAGCTCATTAATGTATTCTGTGCCGGCATGTATTCTGATACAGCTCTGAATGTTTGATTCTCGGCATGTATTGCAGTTCATATGATGTATTGATTTCATCTTATACTATGCTTGGTTTAATTCTCAGTTATATTATCTTATGATTACTTATATTTGATTGCTCAAATGGTAGTGCGCGCATCGCGCGCCGAATGTTCTAGTGCCACTAATTAGCACACCCGCTCCCTCAAAAGATCTCCACACCGTCCTTCACAATGCTGGCCGCCGTGACCTAACCTCCCAACATGTTAGCGTGACACTATGACCCGACGAGGGAGCTAAGCCCTTCTCTCCCTACCCACTTTCGCGGACTCTCCGCTCTCCAATGTTGTGAGAGTGGCTTCTTCCTCCTCAGCAAGGTAATCCACGCCTGCTCAATGCCAGCCCTTTCCCTTCCTCTCTTGCAGCACCTCCCTCTACCTCACGTGCAATTTACATGAAGATAAGGCGATCTCGATTTTGAGTTGAAGAAGATTTTAGTCTCGTATATATATGAGCTCAATCCACTTTTAATTCCACATTTGATGAGAATTTTAATAAACCAAAGTTAATGATGGACAAGGAAACAATATAATCCACTATTTAGAAATAGGTAGAGATTAATGTTTGGCCATATCCGGCACACACAGAATTAAAAGAGTCCCATTAGAGGTGATCTATCTCATAAAATTAGAGATTAATTACTTGGTTTATGAAGGAGAAAGTAGGATAAAATCAAGATGCAATGTTCGTAGTGTACGAACGGGAGACGGACTGTCTAGGCCCACCCTCATCTAACAAATACTGAACGGCCACAGCGCTTTACATGGAGTGGTCGAATTGCGGCAACGCTCAATGCATAGCCTGCTATCTTATCTGCCGCCCTAGCATCTGGGAGGCTTTTTGACGGATGACGGAGCCGGCGAGGCCCTTCACATCCATCATGAATCCAATGACCACTACTTCGAAATGTATTTGTGGGGCGGGTAAAAACGCATTTGTAGGGACGGGTAGCGCGGTCGTTGCTAGTTGTCGCTGCTAAAAATACTTATTTTCAAGTCGGGTAACGAAACCGCCCCTAAAAAACCGTTTCTAGGGGGCGGGTCACCCCCTGACCCGCCCCTGGAAATGCACCCGCCCCTACAAATGAATTTTCAGGGACGGGTGGGGAGGTGTCCCACCTCTGAAAATGCATTTACAGGGGCGGGTGAGGGGGTGGCCCGCCCATGGAAATGAATTTTCAGCACGACAAGAAAAATAGCAATTTGAATTTAATTTATTTTTTGGTGTTTTTAAAAATTTGAATTCTCGCTATATATATTATTCTACCAAGCTAGGTCTGAATTGACCCATCGAATCCAACACTCAAATAACAATGCAATCAAATTTCATAAGATAAAGGTAGGGCATCCATGCATATTACAAATACTTAAGTTTGTACAAGCTGTTCAAATCCATAAGATAATAGTAGTGTACATCTATGCATATTACAAATTTCAAGCTACTGTAGCCCACTTCTGTAGATATTTAAGATAGTTAAATTAAATAAAGGTGCAAAAGGTGGAGGGGGTCATGGGGGTGCTCACCGTGCACTGGGTCGGTCGGAGAGGTGTCGCAGGGAGGCCGGCGACGAGGTTGGGTGGTGGTGTTCGGGCAGCGCTCGGGCGGAGCTCGAGGAGGAGACGTGGTTGTGGATCTCTGAGCTCCTGGTCCCTTCGGGCTGACTCGTGTTGATGCTGCGAAGACAGAGCCGGGTTCAACACGGGCTGATCCGCACCGGTGACGAGGAATTGCTGCGGCGGAGCAAACTCACCGGTGTTGGGTGTCGGTCAGATTCACGGTGTTGCACAGGTCGGGGTCGAGGATGAAGGCCCCAGGGAGCTTCACAGCAGTGAGATGAAGCAGGTGCGGTGGCTGGCCGGGATTGGGGAGCTGCTGGGCGGCGAGATCGCTGTGGCATAGAGCTTCAGCACGGTGGAGGCAGGGTGTGGTGGTGGCGCTGTGGTGCAGGAGCGACGGCATGGATGCAGTTGCGGGCGCAGAGGGTCATGGTGGGGTGTTTAAAGAAGCCGGGCGAGATTCTCGGCGTGTGGGCGAGGAAGGGCATCCCCGGCGATCTTGCCGGTGATCTTGGGCGCGGGCGGAGCGGATCGCGCCAATGGCTTGATGATCACGGCTCGGGATATGGCTTCTAGAAGAGGACAGCACGAGCGGATTTGGACGGTGGGTCTGCAGGAGCTGGGGGTCCACGGGCAGTGAGGTTGCGGCACGGAGGGCCATCGGCAGAGGAACTCGGCACGGGGACGAAGAAAGGAAAGAGGAGGAAGAAGCGCTGATGAATGGGGCGCAGCTATCAGTGAGCGGGCTGGGAGAGGAACGCGCGGGCTGGCGTGAGGGAGGAGGTGAGTTGGGCCTGGCGCGGGAGTCTGGGCTGGTGCGGGAAAGGGAAGGAGTGGGAGCGGCTGGGCCGAAGCGGGGTGAGGAAGTGGGCCGGCCGGGTTTGGGCTTGGGTCCAGTTGGGTTTTCGGGTTTTTCCTATTTCTCTGTTTTCTCTCCTCTTTTCTTTTCCAAACACACTCAAACTATTTGAATTCAAACACCAGTTTGAATTCAAACCTTATGCACTCAACCAAAAATAAAACTATGCTCCAGCATGAATGCACAACATATTGACCTAAGAAAAATTTTATTTACTTGTGGAACCAAAATTAGATTAAATGCAAGGCTAAGCATAATAAACCTTAGAAAATTAAATAAAGCCCATTAAATTTATTATTAAAAGCTGAAATTTAAATTAGGGTGTTACAGGTCTCCAATCGTCCAGCTTAGAAATTCATCAAAATATACTAGAGCACAAACAAGTGCACTCTCCTCCGCTTCCCAATACCTACCACTATAGAACTACAAATATCGAACAATGGAGTGTTAAGCTGACTTGTTCTGCAAAAGGAGAGTTTTGCTTGGAACCTTAAATCTCTAATAAAGAATGGCTCTCCATCCATGTAAGTCAAACCTAAATATTCCAAGACTTGATTCAGAATAGCCCGAAAGCTAACTGCCGCAATGGTAGATTCACCATCGATAAGATCCTAAAAGGTGATAATAATGTTATGAAAGTTGAAAAAATAATGCAACATTACTAAATTTAACAATGACTAAAAAGAAAATCTCATACTCTGTCTTGTCGAGTAAGCTGGCAAAGCCTCTCTGCAGTTAGAATAATATTGCTTTCTCCCGCCTGTAGCTGCTAAAATCGAAAATATGAAAAGTCGGGCACAAAGTACCCATGATCCTTAAGTTGCCGCAGGCAGGCCTCCACCGCTAGCCTCTCATAAGTTGTCTAAATTTGTGCCACTCCACCCATTGCGGCAATAGAAACCATCGGTATCCACGAGGATATTGGTTCCTCTCCTGGTTCCATCGAGGCGAAATCTATATGTCAAATAGGTACTTGAAAAGAAATATGTATCCTTTTGAAATCCGGTTCCCGAACAAGCTCGAGTCGCACCACAGGAGTAGTACCACCGAAATCTTCGACAACATCTTTAAACCATCTAATAAGGTTGATATGCTGCATTGTATGTGAGCAAATTTAGAAATTATTGAAGTGTAGGTAAAACTATATGAAAAATAACAAATGAATCTTACAGCATTTGGAATTGATCCACGCGTTTGATTGCCTGATGGCAAGGTAATGGCTTCATGAAAGTGTATGCTTGGACGTTGAGATTCACTATGGTGCATACGGCCACGACCACCACCACGGAACATCTAGCAGATATAAATCGATTCCATCTATGAATATAAATGCACTTACAATGTTTATGTGTTCATATTCTCAACTTCACTAGGTGTGTGTGCGCCTTGCATTTTCAAAATTCATGTGTTCATTTTCAAAATATCACAATCAGATGCATTTATTTTATCCAAAACATCTAGAGTTAAAAACTAGCCTTTACAAACATGTCCCTGAGTTTTTGCGCTAAAGACCATGCCAAGATTTAACAAAAGCAATCGGGTCCTTGGATCCTCACCTCGAGAGGAGTCGCCGGCGGGGAGCCTTGGTGTGGGGAGGAGGCGGGCCGGGGAGGGCTGCACGCAGAGGAGGAGGCCGCCGGTGCGGCGACCTGGCGGCACTAAAGGCGCGGGGAGGAGGCCGGCTGCCTTGGGGAGGAGGTGGCGGTCGGATCCGGCGAGGGCGCGCGGGGAGGAAGCTGGCTGCCTCGGGGAGGAGGTGGCGGCGGGATTCGGCGAGGGCGTGCGAGGAGGAGGCCGGCTGCCTCGGGGAGGAGGTGGCGGCCGGATCCGGCGAGGGCACGCCCAGGAGGAAGGAGGGGCGCTGGTGGAGGATGCGACGTGCGGGGGTACACGCGTGGATCCGATGAGGCCGTGCCTAGGAGGACGCGCCGAATGTCGGAGAGGCTGAGGTGGTGGTGCTGGAGGTCGGCGAAGCCGGCGTGGGGAGGGACGACCGCGGGGTGGCGGCGGTGAGCGGGCCCGGAGCTGAAGGGGCGGGCGCCGGCAGGGGAGAGGACGGGCGGGCACCAGCAGAGGAGGGTCGGGGCGGCGGCTCAATTGCTACAGTACCCGAGCCCCATTTGTAGGGTGACTTTTTGGTCCGCCCCTAAAAAAATTCGAGGTGTTGCTACAAATCATTTTTGTAGTAGTGGACGTCTCTGCCCAGCATCTATCACCCCAGGGCACGGGGCACCATCGATCAATGACCTCGTGCCATTTAAGGAGAACATCGCTGGCACTGGGAGTCACGAGTAAAAATGTATTTTTAGGAGTGAGTGCGATACCCACTCCTAGTTTTCGCAGTTAAAAATCGATTTGTAGAGAGAGGTACCTCTAAAAATTGATTTGTTTAAATCTTTAAATATAGTAGAACAAATAAAAAAGTGAAACTTCTATAATTTGTTTATTGTGAACTATAGAAACCGAAAAAATATGTCAAATATATTTCTATGTGTATAAAGGTTAAGATTGTGGAAACTTGAAAAAATGACTTGAATTGTATGATATAGTATATAGTCATAACCATATGTAAGACACAACTAGCAAATGATCTTGTAGTACTAAACGTTCTCAAATGAATAATGTATAAATCACAAAGTTTTATATCTTACCACTAAAACTTTTATATGGAGCTACCCTACGTTCTACATCCGAAGTTATTTGAAAACAAAGCAAAACTTATAGATTTTGAAACTAGAAAACCAATAATATTTTTTTAGACTATTAAATGACTTTAAATGAAAAGGTTGTCAACTACAAAATTGTAGATCTCCTCAATCTCTACAATTTTGGTATAAAGCTTGCCTTCATCCAATATCATATGAAAAGTTATGAATTGTTTCACATAACAACATTTATAGGGGTGGCCGGGTCATGCCATCACCCGCCCCTAAAGATCATTTGTACGGGTTGTGACGCCATCATCCGCCTCTAAAAATATATTTTTAAGGGCAGGTGACGCTATCACCCGCCCCTAGAAATAGTGGTTATTTCTAGGGGTGGGTGATTAAGGGGTGAGTGGTGGCATCACCCGCCCCAAAAGTGGTGGCTATTTTTAGGGACGGGTGATGCCATCATCCACCCCTAGAAATGCGTTTTCAGGGGTGTGTCAACACTATACTTGTTTCGTTCTATTTGTAGGAGTGGGTTACCTTTTGACCCGCCTTTAGAAAATAAGGGGATGTTCCTGCAAATCTTTTTTTTAGTAGTAAGTCCATCCACATGACATCCGCTCTCGACGAGCGCATGAAGTAGCCACAAGACAGATGACATGCAAGTTGTGGATAGATCCATACCTGTAAGGAAGGAAGAAGCCACACTCCTGCTAGAATTCCTATATAATCCTACCAGAACTCATACCTTATAATTCTACTAGGACCCTTATCTTGTAATCGACTACTAGCCTCGGCCCCTGTAGTATATAAAGGAGAGCAGGGTTACATAGATCGGCACAACCAACTCAAGCCTAAACTAGCGAGACAAAACACCCATGTGCACATATACAACACCCCCAACAGGACGTTGGGTATTACAGGCGGTCCAAACCTATATAAATTTGTATCTTGTATCCTCACCTTTACCATCAAACACAGGTCTGGCAATCCCTCTTCCTACAAATCTACTACCTCGAGGTATCCCTCAGAGGCGCACCAGGTGGGATGGTCATTGAGATCCTCAGGTGAGACTGAAAGACCTCTTCATCAAAATCAATCCACTCCACACGACGGATCAATTCGCCGAGTTCTTGATAGGATCTTTGTGCAAACGACAACATCGATGTTCGGCCGACTCAATTCCAGCTTGTGCTGTAGTGTGACGGAACCGCCAAACTAAAACTCTAAATTAAGCGTAATTGCCATCATTTGAACACATCAGGCGCATTTAGTTTAATAGTTTAATTTGACGGTTCTTTCTCAACCCACGGCCCGATCGTACAGCACCGATAGTCTCACCCGAAGGTGAGCACAGATGGTACAAGCGCAACAATACTTAAATACCAAAAGCGGGACAAACTGAGATACAACAGTTTTACAAATCCAGCTCAGATATACTGCAGTTGCATACTTTACAAACTTTACAAAAGATGAAGCCGAAGTTCGAACGGAGAAGAACCTACAACTAAACTAGCTTATACCAGTTCTGACTTTACATGACCGGTCAGACTGGTTCACTCAACCAGTTAGATCGGTCGCCACCGGTTTGAAGCCTCCACCGGTCAGACCGGTCAGCGTAAAACAGAGGGGCTGCACACTCTGCCCTCAAGTGTGAAACTCGACAACTCCCTAGCCTAGGTGTCTCGCTCCACCACCTCCCACCCCTCTGCATCCCGGCGGATGAACTTGACACAGCAGGGGCAGAAGTCAACGTCTGGATGGTCTGAAAGAATTATGACAACAGCCCTGAGAATACTAATACTCATCAAGACTTACCCGACTATGGGTATACATAGCCCATTAACTAGATATGCACGGCTTTCTAGCTAGTGATTTGTTTTGCAGAAAAACATCTATAGGTGGATCCTTACTTTCAATATTTTAGTCGCATATTTTATATAGATAGACTATCAACTAATGTTTGCACATCTAAAGCAATCATGGTGGAGCATTCAATATTAACTCAAAGTAGTATCCATCATTTATCACTATTATTCTAACTCATTTCTACGAGGCGACAAAGAGATCAAGGCCCTCATATCCGCGTGACACGGCGAATCGATCCGATTTAACCTTGCAAGGTGGACCTAACCAACACGGCATGCATAAGCCCTGTCGGACCACATGCACCAACCATTCCCCTCCCCGCCTCGAACTACAGGAACTAGCCCAACGACATATAGTCAGCCGAGCCCTACGAGAGACCACCAAAAGTAAACATATGCATCCCCAATTCTCCGCGGCCACTCGACTACCCTAGGAGTTGGGTGCGGGTTCCAGTACTTTCGAAACAAAGCAGTACTAGGCTTACCGGTTTCGACTACCTCCTACTCCTGGCATGTGGTTAGTACAATTCAATCTCCGATCAACGCTGCCAACAACGACCAGTCCTTAATCGACACAAACGGGGCTAAGACACCCAGGAATCATGTCCTGCTGCCATACCTATATATCATCATCATTCCCTGTCCGGTCTCAAATTTCCATCATTTCCGCATTGCATTGCAATCTCAAATACTGAAGTATAAAGATAATTATGCATCTCGCGAGTAACCGACAATTACTCGACTTCTATAATATCCTATATCTCACGAGTGACCAGAAATCACTCGTCTTCTACTGAGACCTATTAAGCATAGCATTGCTATCGACTTATACATACTAGTATAAGCTCAAGGAAGCATAGGGATCATGCAACTAAGGTTCCAAACAATTCCTAAACATAATACATAAGTAATAAATAAACATATATATAGTGAGTCATAATTTAAAATAATAGGACATGCACCAGGGCTGGTCTTCGGGCTGCTGCTGCTTAGGGCTAGGCTCAACTGGGCCTAGGGCCGGGTGCTCGAGAGTCTCCTGCTGCTGGACTTGCTCTAGCGGTGCCTGTAGCTCCGCAACCACCTCGTATACCACCTCCTCTACCACGGCTGCCACAAGTAAGTGGTCAAACCATGCATTTAATGGTTCTACCATACGGAGCATGAAGATACGAATCTAACACAATTGGTTTTGCATTTTTTTATTTTTCTTTAATTTTCTACGCATTTTACAAGCTCTACTGCTCAGTGCTGATCGGAAGTTCCGACCCCCAACGGAAGTTTTGAGCTTCTTCCGACAAAAAGCACTTGGCCAAACCAAAATAAATATATAGGAAGTTCTGACAGAGTGTCGGAAGTTTCGATGACCGTCGGAGCTTTTGGCTTTCTTCCATCAAGGGGTGCTCGGCTTGCCCGAAATAAATGTGTAGGAAGTTCCGACAATGCGTCGGAAGTTCTGATAAACACGTTTTCAGCCAAACACAGAAATCCTTATTGCGGGAAAACTAACCAACTAAAATCAAAACCTTTAGATCCGAGTGAAGGGATGCATATAGAGATGAATGACCAAAGGGAATCACTTAAAACCATCTAGAACGAGACATCGAGCCATCACAAGCTAGAATACCTTGGATGAGCCTTCTCCCCACGAAGAACTTGGATCCACAGCACCCCGGGAAGGGAATCGTGGAGAGGAAGCTCCCCCATGCCAATTTGATATTTTCTTGGCCTTGCAATCAAGTGTAGAGGGAGGATTTTGTGATTTCTAGGGTTTGGGGAGAGGGGAGCTCAGGGAGAGTGATCGAGAGGGAGAGGGCCGATGGGAGAGAGTGAGAGTGAACCGGTGAGTTAGAGAGTGTGGTTTAAATGATGTGGGGCCACATGACCCTATGTTAGCTGATTCAACAGGTAGGACCGGTCGCTCCGACCGGTCGGACCGGTCTAGCCTGAGCCAGCCCAAGATTGATAGAAAAATTTACCTAGCGATGTGTCACATCGGTTTAGAACTTAACAACTGTAATTAGCCTTAAGTCAAAGTAATTAACACCTGGGTGTTATACACAGCGACGATCTCGACTACTCGGTTCGACTCCAGCTCACATCGCGGTGACGATCTCGACCACTCGGCTCGACCTCAGCTCACGTTGCGACGTCGATGTGCTGCCGCTGACCTCGACTACTCATCTCAACCAAAAACTAGTCGGGGATGGGCTTTAAACTCTCGGAGATGAGTTCCCGTGATCAAGAACTTGTCAGAATCGATTCCGACTAGTTGGCTTTATCAATAATCAGCCATGCATCAGGCTAAGTCACTTATACTTTGTCCAACTTGTTCGCCACAATATTGTACAATGTGATGACTACTTATCTGTGCATGTTTCTCGAAGGGAATTACCCTCTAGAGCTACACTTCACCGACTATTTTGGGGGTACGTTCACCTATAGCCATGGGCTTGGTTCACCAAATTATACAGGCTATGGCCACGTGTTTGGTGTACTGAGTTCCAGAGGCTCCACCATGGCTTTGGTATATCAAATTAATTAAGGAGGCTACGGCCATAGATTTGACATACTGAGCGTTGTTGGCTCACAATGGCTATACTCTATGAACATACACACTCTCGCCAACCACCTTACGCAAAACATGAGCTCTCACCGACTACTTTATGTGCAACACACATACTCTTTATCGCAATGTCGACTTCTTATTTCTGCATTTGTTGTCTTGTCTTAACGGTCGCTAATCTACTCGGGTAGAAAATGCCCGCGTACATGGGATAAAGATCCCATACACGCTATGAGCAATGACTAAAATAGGATCATATGCTAAAACAAGAGCTCGACACAACAAGTTTATTTTAGACCAAATAAATTTATTTATATCCACATTATGCTACATAATGTTTGCATTGTCATTTTCCAGATCGAGCTCTGGCAACAACTCTCTAGGCCGCTCGGCGCACATCTCCAATATAGCTCTACTAGCTCCCACACTCGAGGGTTGGGCACCAATAACTACTCGACACGGCTCCTACGGCTCACCTGGCTCATAAGCTTGGGGGCTAGATGCCACAAAAATCCCAAACTGGACGCCACAAAAATACTCAGAAGATGACTCGCGTGGAGACTAAGATCGCAAAAGACCCTTGAATTGATTATTCAAATCATTTCAAGGCTCACGGGCTGATAAGCTACGCCCAACATTTGATTTTCTATTTCAAAATGAAAAAAGAAGATTCACATAAAAAGTGCACTTTGATTTTGTTCCACTATATTATTACCCGACATTTCAGTTTCTAGTGTTAGAAATTATGCAAAATCTTTTTGTTGTGCCAGCAGTTTTCTTGGAGAAGTGTATGTACTTGTTGTTGTTTTTCTGTTGTTTCTAATGATCACTTCAGTTCTTTGTGCCGCAAATTATTGCAAACTTCTTATAACGCCGACGGTTTCACAGGAAAGGTGCATCTACTACTCATTATTTTTCACTAAGATTTATAGCCGATAGTTCAGTTTCCTAGTGTCACAAAATATGTGAAAATTCTTACTTTGTAAATGGTTTTACGCGAAAAAGTGTTTGTATGCATTTCTTACCCTATAAGTTTTAGCCGACATTTCAGTTATTAGCGCCGTAGATTGTGCAAAACTTCTAACTGTGCCTACGGATTTACTGGAAAAGTGCAGGTACTTCTCATAGTCATTCCTCTATAAATATAGCTAATCCATTCACTAACAAGCCCAGAACAGACTATTGCTTTTACAATGAAAAGAGAGATGGTGCCTCCATGGCTAGAGCTACTACTTGCAACACAATTCTTTACCACTTGTCCAAACCATCTTCTTGCCAGTCGTAATGAATGTAACCTATTTTGCATCCAATGTGAGGCAACACCAGCTGCTTTCTGCTACTATTGCCGTTCTGGATTCATGCGCTACGGAGTGGAAAACGGCGAACCGCTGACTGGTGAGTGAGGCGAACCCACGAGCCCCCATCCCTGCCGGCGGCCACCATCACCCTCCGCCGGAGGCCACCCCTGCCCCGGTGGCCACCTCCCCCTTCCCGGACGACCCTCTCCGTTGTTAGACTCGTGATGAGCAGTTCTCCCCCCACCTTCACCCCCTCCACCGCCCGGACTCGATCCAGATTCGCACCGGCAACTCAACCTGGAGACACCCCCCTTCTCCCCCTCCACCAGGGTGGGTCCTTCGCGCTCATGTGATGACTCCCCGGAGGGGATTTGCTTCAGCATCCCCTCTGACTCCGATGGAGAGGATGAAGATGAGGTCGATGCGGACGAGCTCCATTGGCTCCCTCCCTACACCTCCCCTAACGGGAAGGCTGCTGCGGTCGCTGCGAGGCGCAGATCTGCTTCCCCCGCTCGCTCTTCAGGTGGATTCATGGCCGACGCACATTGTGTGGGCCCGTTGTCTCAGTCGTATTCACCCCCTCTGGTCGATGAGGATGGCTTCCGCCGGGTCGTCAGTCGGCATCGCCTCCGTGAAGATGCACGCCGAGCGCGCCTGCCGACCTGTACCTGCTGATCTGGTCGGAAGATGCTTCAACTGTCTGGCATTTGACCACGTCACTTCCCAATGTGTTCATCCATCCCGCTGCCTCCAATGTGAGCAGGTCGGGCACGTCGCTAGGAACTGCAAGCGGCATCGCTTCCCAGGTGCCCTGATTTGGGGGCGTGGTCGGCCTGTTCGTCGGGCTGCCCCGGCGTCGATGCTGTGGTGGCCTCCAACTCCCGAGGCATGGGTTGCTCTGCCGCCTCGGTGTCCACTGCTTCGTCGTGCTCAACATCTACTGGCCATGACTACTCTGGCCCAATGTTGATCTGTGCGGCATCGTCGGTGGACCGTTTTGCTTCGCCGGCCGGTCAGCCAATTTCACCACAGGTCGCTCGTCTCCCCCGCCAACAACTCCGGAGCTTCCGCGCGGGCATCCTTCCCGGCACCCCTGCCTCGTCGCCTGCACAGTCCCCCGCATGGCAGAGCTCTAGAACGACGAGGACGCACTGGTCGCTACTGCTCTGGTCGTCCTGATCGTTGGCACAAGGCCTTCCTTTGACCCCTATCAGGTGCGTAGGCATATTCAGGACAACTATGGTTTGGCGGGAGCTGATTTCACCCTACATCGCTACTGGCCGGAGGATTTCTTGGTGATTTTCAGCAATCCTGTTGACCTTCGACGGGTGCTGGAGGCTCCACCATTGCCGCAGGTAGAAATGGTCCTCAGATTTCGTCGTTGGAACAGGCTTGCCACTGCTGATGGTGATTCCATGCGCTACCGAGTCCTACTTGAAATCAGGGGCTTTCCATCTCATGCTTGGTCGGCTACAACTGCTCAGATCATCCTTGGTGACGCTTGTGCAGCACCTGAGCCCACCCCTACTACTACTGCCAATGCTGATTTTTGACGCTTTCAGACAGTGGTCTGGTGTAGTGACCCGTTCTGATTCCTAATGAGGCGGTTGTACGCATCCCTGAGAAAGTCGCTGATCCAGAGAACAATAATTTGTTCCATCGGCCTGATGAGAACATCCATCATGAATTGCGTTTGCTTCGCTATAAAGTTGAAATTGAAATCTTGGAATTCCAGGTCTGGAATGATTCTGGGTCATCTGTTGACTCTGGTACGTTGCCGGATCGTGTTCTTTCTGACTCTGATTCTGATGAGGATTACCCAGGTTTCACTCAGCATATGCGCTCTCATCCATTCCCACGTCGAACTATCTTTCGGACCACTAGTTTCGGTCGTGGCGCTGCTGGCGGCGGCGCATGTTCGGGCGATGGTGGTGGTTCTGCCCCTGCGAACCAGGCTTTGGCGGGCTGCCCACTTTCTTGTCCCATTCGCTTTGGTTCCTTCCAGTGCTCTGTTGATACTCTTTGCCCCAAAGGTTCGGGGCCTAGCTGCAATAAACGTCTGTAACCTGGTGTGGCTGCAAAACAACTTGATTTATGTCATGCTAAGGTCGCCGCTATTCGATTGTTTGACCCTATGCTTGCTGAGGCATTACGTTCTGATCACTTTCGCTTTCGGATTCATGATGAGAATGGGACGGCTAGGAATGTTCAGTCCCATGTGCCGGCCACGCCACATGACCCTATGCTGATTGAGATTGCTATACTGTCTGCACCGTCGCCTGTGGCTGAAGCTGATGTTGCTTCGCCACCTCATCTTGACTACAGCCTTCCTGAAATGGTCGCACCTCCTATGGCTGCTCCTAATTTTTCAGCCATGGCGGATCTTGAAACGGTACATTTCGATGTTCAGGACCCCCAGCCACTATCTGACATCCCTGATGACATGCGCAATGTAATGGTCGCTCGTGGGACACGTGAAACGCTTCCACTTCATCTTTTTGTTGGTACTGAGGCCCCAATGAATGATGCTATTGTTGATTTTGCACATACTGTGTGCAGGAATGTGTCTCCGCCACCGCTGGTTGCCTCTCCCCCGCGCCGGAGAAGCCGTCTGCAGCAGCAAGAATTTACTATCAGGCGCAGCGAGAGGTTAGCAAGAAAGTCGTGGCACCGGGCCACCAAGCCAGTGGTCCAAGCACAAAATGTGATGATGAGGAAACTTGGCATCACCTCCGACAGCCAGCTGCCGGACGCCTTGTCATTCCAGCAGTTTACGGCTACTTTCTCGTCCACCCTAACAGCCTCGCATTGCAAGGCCCTTGATGCGTTGCTGCCCGCTGGTATGGGCTCATTGGCAACAGAGGTGGCCACACTAGTGATGCTGTCCTAAGCCCGTTACTTGGTTGCTTATTGGTCGCAAAAAATTTTAGCTGTGTTAAGTGAAAACTGGTTGGTCTGGAATGTGCGTGGCTTGAAATCTAGAGCCAGGCGTAATGTGGTGCGTGAAATTGTCAGTTAAGAAAACATATCTCTTCTATCTCTACAAGAAACTAAACTTGATGACTGCCCACCTAACGTGGTCCTGGAGACCTGTGGCGCTGATTTTGATTTCTTCTTCCAACCGGCAACCAATTCCTGTGGAGGTATCCTTTTGGCTTGGAGAAGAGATGCCTGGTCGGTCTCATCTCCTATTATTCAGTCGTTTAGCTTGTTTGCTAAAGTCACGTTGCTACAAACTAATGAAACCTGGTGGGTTACATGTGTTTATGGTCCACAATTGGATCATGAAAAATTGATGTTTCTGGAAGGGCTCAGGGTACGTGCGACTTGCCCGGGTAGGTGGCTCATGTGGGGTGATTTCAATCTCATCTATCGGGCCGAGGACAAGAATATCCACAGATTTAATCGATGGTTGATGAACTCTTTTCATACGTTCATTGACGACCTGGAGCTTCAGGAGTTACACCTTAGAGGTCACCTATACACTTGGTCGAATGAACGTAACAGACCTACTCTTGTGCGCCTCGACTGGGTGTTTGTCATGGAAGATTGGGACACGGATTTTCCTGACCATGATTTATCTACTTTGGCAACGGAATGCTCGGACCACACATCCCTGCTGTTAAAAACTGACTGTTCCTTGCCACATTTCGAGCGCTTCCGTTTTGAGAACTATTGGACACGATGTGAGGGATTTCTCCAAGTTGTTGAGGACGCATGGAACGCCCCACTGCCCTGGTCGGCCACGGATGTGGATGTTTTTCGGTGTTTGGATTTCAAGCTGCAGCAAACGGCCAAAGCTTTAAAGAGTTGGAGCACGAAGCATATTGGTTCGGTTCACCTTCAACATGCAATTGCCAAAGAAATTGTCTTTCGTCTCGACTCAGATCAGGATACCAGGGTCCTTGCACCACATGAGCTGGCCTTACGTCGCAAGGCCAAGCTATGCTCTTTGGGGTTGGCCTCCCTACAAACGATGTTGGTATGCCAGCATGCCCGTATCACTTACCAGCGTGCCATAGAAGTCGCAAAAATCATATCACCAAACTGCGAGCTGATGATGCAGTTTTGTTCAGAGATGAAGAGATAGCCAATGCAGTCTTTGATCATTTTGACTCCATTTTTGGTTCCAGAGGGGACTACCTCAACCACATTAAACTGGAAGAGCTAGATCTACAGCCTCTGTAGGATGTGCACCAAGATCACTACTTCAGTGAAGAAGAGATTTGGCAGGCTATCGTTGAAATGCCAACGGATAAGGCGCCGGGACCGGATGGCTTCACGGGGCTTTTTTACAGAACGGCTTGGCCGATAATCAAAGGTGACATTTTTAGAGCATTTCAAGCCCTTTGGTCTCTTGATGGTCACAGCTTCTTCTTGGTAAACCAGGCCTACATGGTTCTTCTTCGCAAGAAACAGGAAGCGATTGCCATCGGTGACTATAGGCCAATTAGTCTGATACACAGCTTTGCTAAGTTATTCACTAAGGTGCTGGCCCGTCGTCTTGTCCCACACATGCATGGCCTTGCCAAGCACAACCAGAGTGCATTCATTCGATCAAGACTCATCCATGAGAATTATAAGGCAGTACATTTGACTGCAAAATTTCTGCATCGTGCCGAGTGCTCTAATCAAGGTGGACAATTCTAAGGCTTTTGACACAGTCAACTAGCGCTTCCTCCTCAGTCTGCTACAACACCTTGGGTTTTCTAGAAGGTGGATTGATTGGATTTCTCTCAGCAACCACCAAAGTAATTTTGAACGGGTCGCTAGGCAGGAGGATTTGTCACGCTAGGGGCTTACATCAGGGGGACCCTTTGTCGCCACTACTATTTGTGATTGTAATGGAAGGACTGAACGCTCTACTCAAGTTGGCCGATAACAAGGGACTGTTACAGACCCTGCATCCCAAGATCAAGGAAAGGGCCTTCATGTACGCCGATGATGTGATTGTTTTCTTATCACCAGTGCAGCAGGATTTGTTGGCCACAACAACAATATTGGAGATATTTGCGGGCGCCTCGGGATTAAAGACAAACATGTCAAAATGCATGATATCTCTGATACAGTGCGATCTGGAGGCCACGGTAACACTCAGTAGATATTTTCCAGGCAAAATTGATCCTTTCCGCATTCGCTATTTGGGCATACCACTTGGGCTGAGGCAGCTGTCCAAGAATAATCTTTAGCCTTTGATTGATAAAGTCGCGAGCAGGTTACCTACCTGGAAAGCTGGTCTTTTGAACAAGGCCGAAAGATCCACCTTAATCAAGAGCACACTATCGGCCATCCCTACCCACACAGCATTGGTGGCAAATCTCTCTCCATGGGTGAAAAAACAAATTGACAGTGTTAGGAGAAGTTTCCTTTGGAAGGGGGCTCAATCTGTGAAAGGGGGTCACTGCTTGTTGGCTTGGCCGCGTGTGTGCAGGACACCTGACCTTGGCCGATTAGGAATTCTTGACTTACAACGGTTTGGTTATGCTTTACGCATGAGATGGCTTTGGATGAAACGAACCGATGAGGCGAGGTCGTGGCATGAGCTTCCCATGGAGAAGGAACCTATAGTTGAGGCCATGTTCCAGTCTTCTATTTATGTTGAGCTGGGCGATGGGCGCAAGGCCTTTTTCTGGACTGATCGTTGGTTGCAGGGGCAATCCCTGCTCGATCTGCATGTTTGTGCTGTTGGTGCCCGAATTAAGGGACAAAGGACAGTGGCTCAGGCACTGTCACGAGACCAATGGATTGGGGACATCTCCGGGGCTCTCATGGTGCAGGTACTCCTAGACTACCTGCAAGTTTGGGATTGGACACGTCACATCCAATTATCGGAGAATCAACCGGACAGGATTTGCTGGAAATGGACGGGGACAGAATCTTCTCCACCCCCTCCGCGTACTTGGCTTTCTTCATTGGCAACATCCGATTGAAGGTGCAAAATTGCTCCGCAAAGCACGAGCTCCGGCCAAGTGCAAATTCTTCATTTGGCTTGTGCTCCATGACCGATGTTGGACGGCCGCTCGACGGAAAAAGCATGGCTTGCAGGATGATGACTCTTGTGTGCTTTGCGCCCAATTGCCGGAAACGATAGATCATCTTTTAACTTCTTGCCCTTTTTCCCGGGAGGTATGGTTCAAGGTGCTGCAAAAGGTTGGATGGGAGATGGTCGCGCCCAGCATGCACACTTACAGCTTTACCTCTTGGTGGGCTGCGGCACGGAAGCAGCTCCCAAAGACAAGTAGGTGTGGCTTCGATTCTTTCGTCATCTTGGTATGCTGGCTGCTTTGGAAAGAAAGGAATGAAAGGACTTTTGATCGTCGAGTTCGAACTGTACACGATGTTGTCTTACGTGTGCTTGATGAGGTTGTAGCTTGGTCCCATGCGGGTTTTAGGCAGCTTGAGTTGGCTTTAGCGAAGGCTGGTGTGCTTTCCGGTCGTGCCATTGTAATTGTGTAATAGGATCCATAGTTTTGTGTTGGTTCCACTTCTCCGGAACCGACATTATGTAACCTCTTTTCTATCCTCTTAATGAAAAACGTGCCCAGGCACGGTCGCGAAAAAACTATTGCCGTTCAAGTGATCACTCCACCCATCGTGTAATCCAGGTACAAAATGTGTAATCATACCGTCAATAGTATGTTATGAAATTCCACAAAGGGTATACGTATATTCCATATAACTAAAATGTTTATGACTTGGATATATATTCTATTTTTGCTTCGTTCTTAGCTCACCTCATAATCAAAACACAAGCATAAACCTTACGTGAACATAAATTTGGATGTTCATTAATGAATTTTGTTTATATTCCATGGATATTGTGAGTAAGCGCATATAAGATAGCAAATTTAAGTTTTCGATATTGGGCCTTTCAGATAAGGCGATCATCCTACCATGATGTTGTGAGAGTTTCAGAGATTGAGGACATTCTCGATATTAGTGTTGTGCAAACATACATAATCAATAGTGCAAGGGTTGTATTCTTGAATGAGCATCCACAACAACGTAACTATGGTGTCTCTAAGACAACTTCATCTTCAACACATAACTGTGAGATATGTGGCCGTGCTCTACTTGATGCATTCCGCTTCTGCTCTCTTGGCTGCAATGTAAGTGATCACACATCAGCTAAAGATTAAGTCAAAAATAAGAAATAATTTTCATTATCAGTTTAACATACTCTACATCCTAAATTTCTACAGCTCAAAGGCATACAAAATGACATGAATATGGCAGCTACGATTGAAAGCAGTCCTCAGTGTTGCGGAAAGGCTGACGTACGTAAGAGTGATGATGGTTCAGGTACTACTAGTGACAAAGATAGCTGCAATGAAAACAATGAAGAAGAACCACCACCAAAAAAGATTGCTCGTCACCGACGCAAGGGAATTCCCCAACGTGCTCCATTCTTCTAATGCAAGCTCATGACTGTATCCATTATATTTTAAGGCAATAGGATAATGAGCGAAGATTTGTCATGATGGTTGGAATGAATGAAGGAATGCACAAATAAAATAAAGGACCCTATTCTATTTAGGGTAGTTTTCTCTATTTTGGAATCCTTTCATAAACAATTTAATTATTATATTATTGTTAGATGGTTTATTCTACCCTATTTCTACAAAAGGTAATAGATGAGCTAAGTGGATCCACATGGTGAGCGTTGAACACATGGGTCCCTATTTCTCTTAGTGCCATTCATGATCAAGGCACTAGAGCAGTTTGAAGATCAAATGGAGGTGGGGCATATTTCTTGGATTACAAATATTTTAAAGTGAAATTATATGATGCAAACGAGTTGGACGTGACACAAATGCCTTAAAGCATTGTAAAGAAACATGAGGAAATGGGGTATGTAATCTTAGTTTTGTTGCATTTGCATTGCCAAAGTATAATTGAAAACATGGTTTATTTTTTAGATAATGGGAATAAGAGTACCCAGTCTTGACCTCAAAAGAGGCTACAACCGATTATAACAATGTTTGCAGCTCTTCATCTGCGATCATACTGACAAGATTAAACAATAGGTCCTACATGTTTGAGAAAAAGAGTAAACAAAAGGTGACATAGCCAACCCAAAAGTTTGATGAAGAAGCTTATTAAGGACTAATCCTATTACTAAACCTCCATCCATGCTTAGCAAATAACTGCACGACCAAGACCTCCATGGTTTGACATGCCTTCGGTATCGCCTCCTTGTCTTCGTCACGCCTTTGTAGTTGCGCCCAGAATCAAAGCCAATTGGTGCCCTGATATAGTACCTGCATATAAGTTTTAGTTAGAGATTTGCCAAACACCACATCCTAAGCCAAATGGCCCAACATAAAGCAAATGCTCCTACTAAGTACTAACAGTTTTCTTTTAACTTGGTTTCAATCACCCTAAGCCAATTACCAAGCAAATGAGTAATGCTATGAGGCGGATTTAAATCGAAGGCAATATATATGGCTCTCCATTGGAACTTGGCTACATGACAACCAATAAAGAGATGTTGAATAGTTTCATCACTAGAACAAAAACAATATTGTTTGTTACCATTCCAATTGCGTCTTGCTAAATTGTCTTTAGTAAGAACAACACCCCTCTTCAAGTATGATATAAATACTTTAATTTTAAGGGATATTTTTAATTCCATAGATGTTTGTCAAACGGTATGTTACCATTGCTAATAAGTGCAACATACATTGAGTTAATGGTAAACATACTAGATTGATTCAAGTTCCATCGAGAAATATCAGCATTATCATTTAAATGAACATGACTAATGCGAGCAAACAAATCATGTCATAAAGTAAGTGTATGGCCTGCCAAAGTTCTTCTAAAGGACACAATGAGAGGTACTCTATCAAATACTAATGCTACAGTCGCATGCTTTTTTCGCACAATATTAAAAAGGGCATGATATTGCTCTCTAAGTGTATGAGTGCCTAACCACTCGTCCTCCCAAAATCTTATTTGATTACCATCATTTAATTGAAAGGACCCATAGTTCATAAATGTATCTTTAACTTTCATGAGACCCGCCCAAAAATGAGAGTTCCTCGATTTCTTTTCCACTTGAGCAATAGTCTGGTTCTTCAAGTACTTGTTCCTTAATAAACTTTGTCAAATGCCCTCTTCATTGATAAGTTTAAAAAGCCATTTATTGAACAAACAGCTATTCTGTATATCAAGGTTCTTAATGCCTAAATCTCCCCCTCCCTCCCCCCCCCCCAATTCCTTTTGGCTGGCATATAATACTCCATTTGGCTAATCAATATTTCTTCTTATGTTTGTCAGATTGCCAAAAGAACCTTGACCGATAGTAATCCAATTTTTCAAGTACCTGGGATTCAAAAAAAAAGATAACATAAACATGCCTGAACCAGTTAAGACTGAATTTATTAGAACCAATCGTCCTCCTACCGACATGTGCTTCCCTTTCCAACTACTTAGTTTTTTTCTCAAACTTCTCTATGATCCTCCGGTCTGCATTGCTAAGCTTTCTAAAGTGCATTAGAACGACAAGATATCTAAAAGGATACTTCCCATTGTTTCATCTCTTTAGCTTGTCCAAAACAAAATATTTCACTCTTATGATAGTTAATTTTAGGACCTGATAATTGCTCAAAATCACATAATAACATCTTCATGTTAGTTGCTTTTTCAATATCGTGGTCCATAAAAAGGATGGTGTTGTCAGCATACTGCAAGATAGACAAGCCACCATCTATAACATGAGGAACAATCCCCGTAACCTGACCCTCATACTTAGCTTTGTTTATTAGGATATCGAATATATCGATAATAATATTAAAAAAATGGGTGAAAGTGGATCACCTTGTCTCAGGCCTTTCAAAATTTGAAAGTTTTGTCCTATCTGATCATTGATTTTGATAACCACATGACCCCGTTGGATGAAAGCTTCGATCCATTCACACCACTTTTGTGAGAAACCTTTCATTCTTAGTGTTTATTGGACGAAACTACATTTTACTTTGTCATATGCTTTCTCAAAATCAATTTTAAAAATGACTCCACTCTGTTTTTTCCTATGTAGTTCATGAATGGTTTCATGTAAAATGACGGCCCCCTCCATGATATTACTACCAGGAAGAAATGCAGTCTATGTAGGACTAATAACCTTCTATGCCACCACATTGAGATCCTATTAGTAAACAGATGGGTCTGTATTGCTGAATTTTGATAGCTTCTTTATACTTTGGTAGTAAAATAATTGTTCCAAAGTTGAGGCTATAGAGAGGTAATTCTTCTTTATGGAACTCTGAGAACAACGCCATTAGGTCACCCTCAATCATACCCCAAAATGCCTGATAGAATTCAGCCAAGAAACCATCAGGCCCTGGGGCTTTATTATGTTCCATTTGAAAAATAGCCTCTCTCACCTCCGCTTCTGTGAACACCGAAGTTAGGATCTCATTTTCATTATCTGTTACTTGGGGAATGTCATCTATTCAAGTCACATCCAGGTTAAAATCATTATTATCTGGTGGACCGAAGAGACCTTTATAATATGTGGTGATGTATTTCTTTAATTCCTCATCACCCCTTATTATATGGTTCCATCTTGTAATTGATATATCCTCATTTTTCCTATGTTTTCCGTTGGCAATCAGTTGGAAGTACTTGGTTTTTTAGTCGCCTTCTAGTAACTTCTTAACCTTTGCTCGTTGGTACCACTTAATTTCTTCCTCTCTAAGCATTTCTGCTAGTTTGTTCTTCATGTACTGTTCTAGATCAGCGTCTTGTAGGGATAAAATAGTGGTTTCCATTTTTTATCTAGACTATCCATGCTGTCTAGAATTTTTTTTCTTTTCCTTTTTTAGTGCACCACTTGTGTTCTTAGCGTATCCCCATAGGTGTTGGCGAAGTCTCCTAATCTTAGCTTGCCATCTTTCCATCAGAGTGGAACCAAGATCCACATTCTCCCAAGCCTCCTTTACCATGTCCATTAAACTATCAGGAAGCAACCATCCCAATTCAAACTTGAATCGACATAAGGGTCACCTATTTGCACCCCTAATACTCAATAGGTAAAGGTAAAAACGAAGAGAAACAGGATCTGTCACCATTAGTAGACTGGATCTCTGTGTCCTTGCCAGCCATCACTGCAAGAATAGGTGGTATTAACGACGACATATGTGGTCGTTAAAAGTGTATATGTGGTCGTTAAAAGTTTTTAATGACCACAAAAATGTGGTTGTCCATGGTTGTTATAGGCTCCGTCATTAAAAGAATTAACGACCACATATAATTTCCCGTCGTTAACTTTTCAACAACCGGACAATATGTCGCAATATGTCGTCGTTATTGCTAGAGTATTAACGACCACATTTCTATTATTAACGACCAAACTTTTCATCGTTAATCTCATTACCCCCATTTTACAAAAGGTATTAACGACCACATTTTAGTAATAACGTCCACATTTACTGTTCTTAGGTACATGCACTAGATGCACCGGTGCACTAACAACCACTTCTTTATACTAACCACTCCATTTTACTGTTAACATCCAATTTCATATCATTTGCCACTACATTGCACCTTATGCGTTCACATATATTTGTAACAACACAATAGCGGGAAACAAATAAATTGTGATAGCAAACTTTTATCATTTATGCAAACTTCAACACTTCAAGATGCTTATTTGCATCCAAGAAAAAATGAACCAGTACGATACAAGAAATAAGCTAAAAGCAACTGGCTAAGGCTAATCCTAGCAGAGAAAAAAATGCTTCACGAATTGTCCTGTGAAAGCATTTTAGCAGTATGGTGCTTGAAGATCATCCATCAAAGGCCTCACCACAAACAATTATCGTGTCATCCTTCTACATCCTGATTCCTACAATATGCAATTTTTTTATCAGGACAAAGATAAAAGAAAACAAATGGATCAGGCATGAGAATAAATAAGACCTTTTTGAGCAAAAATTCTTACAATGCTGGTCCGTCTGATTCATGTTGGCTCAAATTGTCCCAGGGCAGCTACCTTCGATCCATCCTAGTAGTAGCCACTGGCTTCTCAACAAAGGGCAGGATTTACCATGTGCTGAAACTGCAGGCACCAAATCTCTATTATCATTTTTGTAAGTTGACTCCGATCTACATATGATAGGAGGAAAATAGTTGTATATCAAAAATAAGATCTGTACTGAGGTATATATACTTACATTACAATCATATTTTACAACTACAAATTTTGTTTATGCAAGGAAAAAAAATTAAAACAAAAAACAGCAATTATTGAAGAAATAAAGGTGAGATTTACAATTCATATGAAGTTGCCTAATTAGTACTCCAGCAAGTTTTAGGAAACACATGCTACGGTTGACCAGAGAAAATTAAACTGCCTGAGTGAAGCAATCTTTATCCTTGACTCAAAGAAAGGAAAATTCGCATTCAGCTAATCTATTAACTCATACCAAAAAGATGTAGGTGCTGCCTTAATAAATGTATTACTCATGCTTCACAAACATGTATACAGATATTATCTTTGGAACAATTCTGCTAGGGTTAAGAGCAAAAAAATTCAACTTACCATAGAAGAAAAGACTCGAATATATGAAGCAGAGGGAACCGATATGCTTGAGTCTAACATTTCAAATTCTTTTCAATCATGCACCCTTTCAACAATGCATCTGCAGTTCTGCACCCTGGTTCCTGACTGCAGGACATACGTAATAACTGTAAATGATGTTAAAATTCTATATTTCCAGATGGTAGTACGAACAAATCTTTTCATAATCAAGAATGTTTATGAACTCCCCAACCGACCCTGATGTCTGAGAATAAATATGCAATTGGTAACCCACGAGACTACAGATGGGGGACAATAACTTCTGAGCCTATATCATCTAAGAAAATAAAACTATTTGTCATTGCTACAGGAAGCAAGCGTAAATCACAGGATTCAGTTGCCTGACAAAAAAGTAGCCAGCCTTTTCGGTCAGAAACAAATATATAGATAAGATAAGGCAAACCATGTGAAAATGCGATAGAAATTTGAACCCTAACCTCAGGGGATTAGTTGATACCTACAAATCCAAATATGCCGTTGGGCAGCTATGAAGTGAAACCTTACTTTCTCATCCTGTTGTTCTGAACGGACTGCGAAGACATGCAATGGAGGAGCTGATGAATCTTCACGCCTACGGCCCCACTTCCTAAAAAAGCCTAGAAAGTCCATGCCAGGTCATGTAAATCTGAAGCTATTTATTTCAAAGAAATAAAGGATGTGCAAAATATAATTAATTGTTAAAAATTATAATTGAAAATACAAAGTACCGATTGCATTAAGGGGTTCTTCTACACCTACTGCCTAATGGACAGGGTTGGTTCCGTGACTTTGGGTGTAAAATAGACACAGCACAGGAGAATAAAAATGATTTCAATGCCTTAGCCCCTCCATTTTCTAGGTCTGCAAAATTATTATGCATAAAAATCAAGTAAGACAACCAAAATTCAGCACAACCGGACAAATAATTGGAGATTGGATTGGGTAAATCAGGAGGCATAATGAAAACTAAAGAAGCGAGGCGAAATAACAGATGCTGCTGTCCTGCTATGCTCCGGATGCCGTCACGCCGCAGAAGCTGCTGTACTGTAGTCCTGCTGGCCACCGATTGACCGATGCTTGCAGCACGCTTGCCCCATGCAGCGCGCGTGCAAAGGAGCTGCCCGCACCTCCGCCCCTTCTGGCCTTCTCGATTTGGTCACATGCGCAGGAACGGCTTGCCGCCGCCGCCGGTCGCGTGCGCAGGAACGGCTTGCCGCAATACGCCAATAGGTATACATCGATGGAGGGGGAATAATGGGAGGAGGCAGGCATCAGGAGGCAGATCTGCATGTTTTGCCAGGGAAATCTATAGCGGATCGGATGAAAAATCAGAATCAAATCCGATGAGAGCAGGGAAGTTATTTTTCTAGAGAGGCATGGGGAAGATATGAGAGGAGAAAGGGCATTAAGAGTAGATCGATCTCTCGCACGGATAAGAAGTAAGAATAACTGTTAGGCTATGCGATTAGCGACCACATTAGCCTGTTCGATAACGACCGCTTCTTTTCTCGTCGTCGGGTGTCCAGCTTACGACTGGGATGGACATCAAATAGCATCCTCTAGTAGTGCATCAACTTTGAGGCCTGGTGCAGCACCGCCTCGTCGCTGGTGTCCACCAAGCGCTTGCTGGGGCGAAGCTCAACGCCCGCCAGGATGGCCACTAGCTCCGCCGGGCTTACTATATGTTCCTGTTGTTTCCTACATGATCTGCTGTATCATAGCTTCATGCCCACCAAGCTAAGAGTGGTGCGTAAGAGTTGTAAAGCCGGATGTGTACTCTTGGTTCAATTACTGTGAGCAATGGGCGGTTCCAAATTGGGAGTAATGCTCAATTGTCTATTAGTGGTAAAGTTGGCCAAATGGGCTGGGCCCAACGGGCCGGCACGGGGAGGCACGGCCTCGGCCCAGCCTGTCACCCCGCGGGCCCGTGCCGTGCCCGTGCCAGAGGCCGGGCCGTGCCTGGGCCGCGATCTCGGCCCGCGGCACTACCACGGGCCCGGCCCGGCTAAGGGCCCAGCACGGGGAGGCACGGCCTCGGCCCATTTGGCACGACGGCGGCCCGTCCGGCCCGGCGCCCCGTGCCCCCCTCGACCGTTGGATCTACCCGTTGGGGGGCGATCTGACCGTTGGGGGGGGGAGGGCTATATAAGGCCCGGCGCCGGCCGTCCCCCCCACCCCACCCTAACCCTAATCATTTCTCTCCCTCCGCTGGCCGCCGCTCGTCTCGCTCTCGCACTCTCGCCTCTCAGTCTCTCACCCTCTCGCCTCACATCCTCTCCTCGATCTTCCTCTCCTCTCCTCTTCCCGAGCTCCGGTGAGTAGCTCGGAGCCCCAGAGGGCGAAGCCCGGGGTGCGGGGCCGGCACTAGTAGACGGCACGGCCATTTAGACCCATCATCTCGATCTCGCACAGACGATGTAGCATCCTCTTCTCGTTGTCATCCTCCTCGCCGTCACCGCCGCCGGACTCTGGTGCTCCGGATCTCGCGTAAGTACCTCTATCATTTCATCTCGCTCTAGCACATACGCTCTCGGCCTCTTGATCTCTCACTCTCCTCGCCTTTTTCTGTAGATGTAGACGAGATCCGAGGAACCGGGGCCGGGGGGCTAGATCCGTGCTTCATCGACCTCGCCGGTGTACCTGGTGCTCCGGCTACAAAGGTGAGTCTCTTACCCTAACCCTAGATGACTAGATCTATGTTCTTTCCCTAACCCAGGTCTTGATCTGTGCAGCTATTGAGGAACCAGGTAACTGGCGAGTGACGATGGCCGGATCTGACGACGAGACGGTGGAGCTCGGTGTTACCGAGAACGAGGAGCGGTGATTGTGCGGGATGGCCGGAGATGATGACGAGGATGACTTGCGCGAGGACTGTGATGCCTTGTTCGGCCCTGGTGCTGATGATCCCATCAACGTCGACGATGATGGCCCTGCTGTACCTGCCTGCGGCGGTGCACCTCCCCCAGACGGTAACAGCGCCAAACGCTCACGTCCCTCTACCTCTCCTGTTTGGGATGATTTCGAGAAGCTGTTCAAAACCACAGCTGATGGTAAGACCGTCAGGTATGGAGCTAGGTGCCTACATTGCTCTAAGATCTACTCTGGTTTTTCTAGTGGTGGCACTGGTCATCTTTCACGCCACATTGCCTCTTGTGTTAAGAGGCGTGAAAAACTCGCATGTCTCAGTCTCAAGTCTCTTTTAATCCTGATGGTAGTATGCGTACTTGGGACTACTGTCCTCTGGTTGCTCGTACTCAACTGGTTAGATTGATTGCTAGACTTGATGTTCCTATCTCTATGGGTGAATCTGAGGCTTTTGAAGAGTTTATTAAAACTGCTCACAATCCTAAATATGCTAGAGTGTCTAGGCAAACCACCACTAGAGACATACAGAAGTACTTCACTGATTGCAAAGGCTAAACTTGTTGAGACTTTTGGTACTTCTGTTAATTGTGTGTGTCTAACCTCTGACATTTGGTCTGGTAATGCCAAAGAAGATTACCTCAGTGTTGTTGCTCACTACATAAACTCTGACTGGCAATTAGAGAAGAGGGTTCTTGGTCTAGTTCTTATTGATGTGTCCCACAATAGACAAAATATTGCTGACCGTGTAGCATCTGTTCTTGCTGTTTATGGTTTGACTGATAAAGTGTTTGCTGTTACTTTAGACAATGCATCATCTAATGCTTCAGCCATGCTAAAATTGAAACCTATCCTGTCTCACTACCTTGGTTTTGATGTTACTGATGAACCAGAATATGCATCATGTAATGACATTGCATCATCTTCTGTTAATTCTATGTTCTTGCATCAGCATTGTGCATGTCATATTCTCAATCTGATTGTCAAGGAGGCCTTAACTACTCTCAAGCCTTTGATAGAAACATTTAGAACTGCAATATCATTCTTAAATTCAACTAATCAAAGAATTGCTGCATATAAAAGTTACTGCATTGCAACTGGTGTTAGGCCTAGAAAGTTTCAGCTGGACATGGAGGTTAGGTGGGATTCTACCTAACTAATGCTTAAACATTTGTTTCCTCATAAGTCCCCTTTCACTACTTTCATCCAAGCTCAGTATCCTAGGTCTGAAGGTGAGCCATTTCTGTTAACTGATGAGCATTGGATGATTGCACAAAAAGTTTTATCATTTCTTGAGCTGTTTTATGATTCAACAGTTACATTGTCTGGTGTGTACTATCCTACATCTCCACTTATGATTCATTATCTTGTTAAGATTGCTTTGCATCTAAAAAATTATGCTAATGATATACACATCAGATCTGTGGTGCAACCTATGATAGACAAATATAATAAGTACTGGAGGGACATACCTTTGCTGTACTCTTTTGCATTCATCTTGGACCCAGTGCTAAAATGAAAGGTTTTACTAGGGTGCTTAGAAGGTTAGGTGGTCTCACCAGTACTGATTATTCTACTTATTTAGTTGGCACTAGAGCTAGACTTACTGATGTGTACAATAAGTATGAAGAGAAATATGGTGCTATTAGGTTGAGGAGGACTGACCCTCCTGTCCTGTCTGGTAAGTCAAGATCTGCTTGGGACGAAATATATGATGATGATGGTGCTGCTTGTTTGGTTTCTGGTAGCTTGCCTGGTACTCTTAACATGTCTAGAGATACATCTGCTACCTCTCTGCTGCATGCGGTAAGGTCATCAGCTTCAGCTTCCAATGCTTCTGAACTTGTGTCCTACTTGGACTGTGACACTGTCAACCACCTAACTGATGACTTCAACATCTTGAACTGGTGGCATCAGCACAAACTTACATACCCAGTACTCTCAATCATGGCTAAAGATATCTTAACTGTTCCTGTTTCTACCATATCTTCAGAATCCACTTTTAGTATGACTTGCAGGATCATCGAGGAGCGAAGAAGGAATCTGAAGCCTGAAATGGTGGAGATGCTGACCTGCATCAAGGACTGGGAGGCTGCAGAAGTAAGGCTGCAACAGAATGTGGAAGACAAGGAGCTTGAACAAGCTTTTGAAGAACTTTATCTTGATTAGTGATCATTCATGTAATGGGCTGTAATATTTAGGACTTATTGACACTCTAGAACTTTAAGTATTGGACTGTGATGTAATGAACATTATTGGAGCTTGGCTGTACTCTTTTTCCCTCTCTAGAGTTTCTCACAAGGGTGAGTTTTATCTAGAGAGGTTTTTAATGAGGCAGCCATTGCACAAGCTCCTGATAAAATTTATCTTTTGTTAGATCTTGTGCTGAGTTTTCTGAGTTAAATTATGTGCTTGTTTGAATCTACTACAAATTCTAAGTTGAATGAGTATTTTTGGCACTACCGTGCTAGTGCTGGCCCGGGCACTAACGTGCCCCTTGGCACGGCACGACCCGGCTAACTGATAGCCGTGTCGTGCTAGTGCCTGGCATGTGGCACGGCGGCACTAACAGGCACGGCACGGTTAATCAACCGTGCCACTTAGTGCCGTGCCATTTAGTGCCGTGCCAGGCCGTGCCCGTGCTGTGTAGTGCCGGGCCGGCCCGTTTGGCCAACTATAATTAGTGGGCACTTGTGCCTTAAAATTAACATACCGGGAAGATTGATAACGTGATTTGGTTTACCCATTTCTGGAATTTGATCAAAACCTAACCATACCCAAATTGGGAAAAAGAAGAAATTCACTACTGGAAACCCGAACATTGCCGAGTGCCAAGGGGTTTGCCGAGTACAATTTTACGGGCACTCGACAAACAATCTATTTGCCAAGTGCCATCGAGAAAACACTCGGCAAAAAAAGGCACTCGGCAAACAAGGTTGTTTGCCGAGTGCCTAGAGGTTGGCACTCGGCAAAGAGATGTTTGCCGAGTGCCAAGGGGTGGGCACTCGGCAAACATCCCATTTCTGAATTTTCTAAAATTTTAAAAATAGCAAACAAAGTCTAAAAATTATGAGATTTGGCAAGATGTCATAATATCATATGTGTAGGTTGTGAGAAAAAATTGAGGAGGTTTCGCACACTTTTGTCATGTACGTGCTTACAAACCGATATATCTCCGAAGAAAAATCATAGAGTTGAGAATGATCCGATAAGAATTGGAGTCAAATTGATGGTCGAATTGTTGTTTGAGTTCAAAACTTTTTGTATAGGCAATAGATAACATAGATTGCTTAACGTGAAATTTTGGTAATTTTTCAAGTCCATTTGGTATTTTTAAATTATTTTTACTTAATTTTTTTGCCGAGTGTATTTTATTGGCACTCGGCAAAAAGAGGCTTTGCCGAGTGCCATAAAAATACACTCGGCAAAGCGTCTCGGATGAATTTTAAATTAGAATTTTTGGAGTATTTCAAATGACCTCGGATGAAGAAACTCACAACAACAAAGTTGTAGATCTCGAAAAGTTAAGAAACTTTGTAGTTCACAACTTTTTTATTTGAATGCATTTAGGATTTCAAATATGTGTTTGAATTTCTCAAATTTGAAATTCAAATTTTGCAAACGACCTCGGAACAAAAAACTTACGACATCAAAGTTGTAGATCTCGAAAAGTTATGGAACTTTGTAGTTCAAAAGTTTTTTATTTGAATACGTTTAGGGCCTCAAACAAGCAATTTTATCTCAAATTAGTATAATATGAGGAGAATCAAAACAGGATCTAGACATATGTAATACAGGGTTGGAGTGGTAGAGGAGGCTACACGCGAAGCAATAGGTCACGAGTTCGAATCAAGGCAGTCGCGTAGCGCGCGATTTAACGCGAAATAATAACGAGACTTGTGACTTGTCACATTGGATGATTCGTGTGATTACCGGGTGAAAATAAAATGTTTTGCTATTTTTAAACGCTGTTTTTCTAATCTGGTTTTGAAAAGTTTGCCGAGTGCTTTTTGACACTCGGCAAAAACTTTGCCGAGTGCCCGAAAAAAGACACTCGGCAAATGTGCCTTCGCCGTCACTTTTTTTACCGAGTGCGGTTTGCCGAGTGCCACACTCGCAAACCCTTTGCCGAGTGTATTCGACACTCGGCGAACAAGGCCAGTCCGGTATATTGTACTGTGGGCGTATTCACAAAGGTTCAAAATATGCCAGCTAGCTGAGAATGGCACAGCTGCACTGTCATCTCTGAATACGAATGGTAAAAAACTGCCTAAGGTTGCCTTCCCCGGCATCTGCATGACGGTATCACTGGGACCACGGAGAAGGGAAGAGCTGGTCAAGAACCTGTGTAAAAACCAGAGGACAGGATCGGAGTGCCTTGTTCAACCATTGCCTCAAAATAGCCAAGGCTCGAGGACCATTCCGTGTACATAGGAAACTTTGCTCTTCCCTCTCCCTCGCACGATATCTTCGAGAACACCCACCTCCCCAGCGGTGAGGAGAGCCAGCAGGCACCATAACGAGAAATGGCTTCCGCAAACAATGCTCTCAGATTGTTCTTCATCCTGACGGTCGTATGCGCAGCGAGGGCAGCCCCTGCGCCGGGAGGCGCCGCCAAGGCAACCGGTGGAGCCGGCGAGTCCTTCGACATCACCAAGCTCGGCGCCACAAGCGACGGCAAGACAGACTCCACAAAGGTAACTAAACATATGTCGCCAACGACGGCCTTGCATCGATATATAATAACTCGATTTGATTATGATTAGTTGGGCTGATGATGGTGGTCGTCGGTCGTGTTGATCAGGCGCTGCAGGACGCGTGGACGTCCGCGTGCCGGGCGACCGGGAGCGCGACGGTGTTCATCCCCAAGGGCGATTACCTGATCGGGCCCCTAAACTTCAGCGGGCCGTGCAAGGCCGCCATCACCATCCAGCTCGACGGCACCCTGCTGGGCTCCAATGACCTGGCCAAGTACAAGGCGAGCTGGATCGAGGTGTCGCACGTCGAGAACATCGTCATCTCCGGGCCGGGCACCCTGGACGGCCAGGGCACCGCCGTGTATCCCAAGGGCAAGACACCTATGGACAGCAAGGCGCTGCCCAATGTATGTACATTATGTTACGTCGACGATAGATCACGTTTGATGGACGACTCACTCATCACTTGTGTGCGTGCGTGACGTGTAGACACTGGTGCTGTTCTACGTGACCAACGCCACCGTCTCCGGCATCAGGCTACTCAACGCCAAGTTCTTCCACATCAACATTGACACGTCCAAGGACATCACCGTGAAGGACGTTAGCATCACCGCGCCCGCGGACGTCGAGAACACGGACGGCGTCCACGTCGGAGGCTCCTCCAAGGTGAGCATCACCAACGCGACCATCGGCACCGGCGACGACTGCGTCTCCATCGGCCCCGGGAGCTCGGGCGTGACGGTGACCGGCATCACCTGCGGCCCCGGGCAGGGCATCAGCGTTGGCTGCCTCGGCCGCTACAAGGACGAGAAGGACGTGACCGACGTCACGGTGAAGGACTGCGTGTTGAAGGGCACCACTAACGGCGTGCGCATCAAGTCGTATGAGGACGCGGAGTCGGTGCTGACGGCGTCCCACCTCACCTTCGAGAACATCAGGATGGAGGAGGTGGCCAACCCCATCATCATCGACCAGTACTACTGCCCCGAGAAGGTGTGCCCGGGCAAGCGCAGTAACTCCTCCAATGTCTCAGTCAAGGACGTTACGTTCCGCAACATCACCGGCACCTCGTCCACGCCCGAGGCCATCAGCCTGCTCTGCTCGGACGCGCAGCCGTGCAGCGGCGTCCAGCTCGTCGACGTCAATGTCGAGTACGCCGGCAAGAACAACAAGACCATGGCGGTGTGCAGCAACGCCAAGGGCACCGCCAAGGGCAGCCTCGAGGCCCTGGCTTGCCTTGTCTAGTTCATGAGCTCTGCACATTATGTTTTGCATTTCAAAATTGGATTCTGTTTCAGCCAAGAGGAAGACGCGAGCGCCTCCTGGCATGCTATATGGGTCGTATACTTCCCTGGTTTAGAGCATTAATTAATACTAGAGTACAAGGCGTTTTGTATTGTAGTATCATATGTTCTGCCATATATATACAGTAACGTTAGTAATTATATGCTAACATCGCACCACTACCTGATGAGGTTCTGTGAGAAATCAGGCATTATATATATTGTATTTGAACCATGCATGCATGTACTACTTTATTTGCCTTGCATATGCAGTGACGACATGCATTACTAATGCGACTCCATTCTTCCTCGTACAAACAATAATTGCCAAAATAGCATTGGCCACATTACTAGCAAAATGTTCATCCATGGAGATCTGATTAGTGGAAATTCTTCTGGTTCCAAATAATGTTTTTAATTAATCTGGAATGTCTCCTCAGTAATATGGTTGGGAACTTTGTCATCGACGAGTTGTTGAACGAAAACAACAAGCATGGTTACCAAGAAGGGAACATATCATGTGCAAACCAATCTCTTCATGCAAACCGTGCAAACTTCAATCTGTACCATCGGATCAACATCCAAGGGGCATGGGGGATTGGATAATTTTACAATTAAGCATCTGCCTCTAAATATTTTGGATTATTGGATTGACCCAAAAACTTGATAGAATAATTATCTAGAATGAGTGAATGACTGGTATATCTATAGAGATGAAAGAGTCCAGCAAGACATTACTATCCAACTTGAAGATATCCTTCTACAGCAAATATGGAATAGGTTCACAACGTCCTTGCACACAAGAAAAGCACACCAAACTCCATTGTTTAACCAAGTTCTGGTTCACTCTTGACAATTCTACTCTCCATTAAGAAACTCGTAGCATACGAGCCTTTTTCAACTCCCTCTTTTGAGCTGGGTCTCTCTTTCAACCACTTTCCTTGAATCTACTAGTTGACTTTTTTTCTTCTAGAGGTGAGGTTGCAGCCTTCACAAAAACTTGCAGTTGCTCACCACACTACTATAAAAACGGATTAACAGCGACCTTTAAAAAAGGGCTCTGAGGCGGGCAGGCTAGTGGCACTCCTCTATTAATGGTGGCCGGGCCGTCGGCCATACAACCGCCTCGGTTAATAGCCTCTTTAAATGGGGGGCGCTAGTTCACGGTCGCCCATTATTTGGGTTCCGTGCGATCAATTCCGATTTTTGCCGATTGAATTTATGTACCCGGTCCCACTATTCCAGGAGTCCTATATCCTCATGGTCGCACTATTTGTGGAGTCCTATATCCTCATGGCGTCATCTCATATCATCCCATCTTGTTCCCAACTTCAGTGAAACAAGCTGTGACACAATTCTAAACAAAAGCTTTTAGAAAAAAATTGAAAGAGAAAAATTGAAAGAAAAAATTCCCAAATAAAAAGATTTCATAAAATTTAGACTAGAATTTTTGAGATCCATAAATTTTTGGAAAGAAAAGTCGTGGTACAAATTTTTTGTACAAGCAAAAATTAGGAGAAAAAAATGCAGCAAAAGATTTCTGAGAGAAATTTTGGAGAAAAATATTTGACATAAAATTTCAAGATAAAAAAGTTAAAGAATAAAAAAAGTTGGAGACAAAAATTATAGAAGCAAAAAAGAGAAGATAAAAAGTGGAATCGGAAGAGCTCGCAGCCCGCTGATCCCACATGCACAGGCAGAGCGCGAGCGGTCGACCGCAAAACCAGTATTGCGCTTTAAATGCCTCGGTTTACAGTGATGTGACATCTAAGGCGTTTGCTTTGCTCGCCTAAATCCATTATGCCCGCCTCAATTAAGTTTATTGTAGTAGTGCCATATGCCTTGGACCTAGCCAGCAACGTCTAGCTCGCTAGGTGAATTCACCTCCAGGAGTAACAACTAATTTACAAGTTGCTTTAACGTCAACCACAAGTGCTCAAGTTATGAATTTATCTCTGAAGCTCATGTAACACCCTCATTTTGAAAAGCTGAAACAATAATAAAATTTGATAAATTTATTTGATTTACATTAAGGCTTCATTTTAATTTCTTTTAATCACTACTAAAAAATAATTTATAGCAACACCCCGATTTTTTAAGGGGCGGACCAAAATATAACTCGTTGCTACAAATAGGGTGGAATCACCGTAGCAACCGATCCGACCCTAAAAATGTATTTTTAGGGTATTTTTAGGGTCGGGTGAGGCCACGACCCGTCCCTAAAACTAGACTTCATTTTTAGGGGTGGGTGATGGGGTGACTCGCCCCTAAAAATGCTATTTCTAGGGGCGACTCAACCATCACCTGCTAAGCAGTTTGAATCGCACGAGCGGGCTTCAAAAAATCCAAGCGGCAGTGTGGAGTACCTTTATTAGGCTGTCCGCACTGGGACCTGTATCCCATACGCGACGCCAAACTGCAGTTCCATTATACCGTAAAAACTCCCGCAGCGGGGACCAGTAAATGATACAGCATCTTAGCGTCCCTCCTCCCGTCCGCCACTTCTAGCGCGGTACGGACCGCACACTACCCCTGCCGCATCCCAACCACCCCACCTTCGCACCGCCACTCGGAACGGAAGGAGAAGAGGGGGAGAGGGCCGCCACGGGCGCCGTCGCCACGCGGAGCAGAGGGGAGAGGGAGGCGCCCCATCCGCGGCCGCGGTCGCCGCCGCCTACTGGAGAGGAGCCCGGGCATGGCCGCAGCTGCTCCCTGCCGTCATCTGCCTCCGCGTGCCCCCGCTCCGAGCCGCTCGCGCCGGCCGGCGCTCCCGCCGCCGTACCCGATGCCGCGCTCCTGCCGGCGGCTGGAGGGGGCAGAGGGGGCGGTGCAGGGGCGCGGAGGGGGGCGGCGTGACATGGTCGGAGCTGCTCCACGTGCTGCACCGCCGTTGAGCTTGACGCTGCCGAACCCCGCGCGTGCCGCCGCCAAGCTCGACGCCGTTGAACCCCGCCCACGCGCCCCTGCCGATCCCCGCTCGTGCCGCTGCCGAACCTCGCGTACCGGCTCGAGGAGAGGTCCGGCGGAGCTCGAGGCCCGGCCGCCTCGCTGGGCCGCGCCGTGGCCACCTCGCCACGCAATGCCTCCACCGCCGGCCGCCGCAGCCGCGCGCCGCCATGGACCTGCGAGCGCCATGGTTTCGCCGGCGTGGGAGGAGGAAGGAGGGGCGCCGCTCCAACCAGCCTGTGGGCCGCACAGGTCGCCGGTGGCGCCGACCTCCTTCGGGGCCATGGGGCGCAGACCCGCCCCATCGAGCCGCTAGCCGGCCGAGCACCTGCTCTGCTCCATCGCCGCGCGCACGCCGCCGCGCACGCCGCCGCGCGCGAACGCCGTGGATGCCGCACGCGCACGCCTCGGATGCCGCCGCCGCCGTGCGGATCTGGCTCGGAGGGAGCTCTGTGGCCGCGTCCAGGCGGAGGTCCGCACGAGGCCGGGACGGGGACGCCGCGTGGAAGCTGCAGGGGGGAGCTGTAGCGGCCTAGGAACACGATCTTGCCGGAGGTCTGCCGCCAAGGCCCCCGACGCGCGCCCGGCATTGCCGCCTCCGGCTGCGCCGGTCGCGGGGCTGCCTCCGCTCGAGGCCGGCCGAGCTCCACGCCGACGAGCTTGAGGCCGGCCGGCATGGCGGAGGGAGGAGCCGTGGCCCGCCCGCGGTGGCGCTCGGGGATGCAGAGGGGAGAGAGAGAGAGAGAGAGAGGGAGAGAGAGAGAGGTGGAGGGAGCGAGGCGAGGCAGAGAGACAGGGCCGGAGGGGGCGGGGGGTGGCCGGGTGGGGTTAAAAAAATATTCTGACACATGGGCCTATGCTTGGGTAGTTGGAATAGAGGATGGATGTAGAGTATGAACGGGTGCGGGAAAACTGGATTGAGAAGATGGAATTTTGATGACCAGGACAGAATATTCCTTTTAGATGATGGAAATAGAGTATGACGAGTACAGACAGCCTTATCTATTTCTCTCAGTGGCCACCCCTCCCTTATCCTCATTTCTCTCCTGTCTCTGTCCCTCGTCTCTCTCCTCCTTCTCTCTCTCACTTACCCAGAAAACCTCGCAGCTTGGGGTCTAGCCTCCTGCAGCACCGGCGAGCAGCACTCGTGCACGCGGGGGGCGTTGTGGCCTCGGCGCACGCAGCGGTGGGGCGGAGCTTCGATCGTTCGCGGAGCGGCGTGGGTGTGACCGCAGCCGGCAGAGGTGGCTTCCTGTGCTTGCAGGTGCTTTCCCTTCCATGAAATCCAGCTTGCCTTCCTGTGCTTGCAGGTGTTGCAGCTTCCAACGCGGCGCTGGCGGCGTGCAAGGGCGGCGGCCTGATGCCCCGCCCTCCAGCACGCACGGCGGCGGCCTAGTCTGCTGGCTTGCACCCCGGTCTCCACACTACTAGAAAACAAGGCTTAGGTCCACCCCAAAAGTACTAGTATGAAAATGAACCGGTACCTATGCCAGCATAGGTACCGGTTCATCTTCATACCGGTATTTTTGAGGTGGATGGAATTTATGAATGAGCCTTAGGTATCGGTTGGTATTATCAACCGGTACCTAAGGCCCTCTATAGGTATCGGGTGGTAATTTTTACATTAGTATCGGGTGGTATCACCAACCGGTACCAATAGACGAGCCTTAGGTACCGGTTAATATTACCAACCTGTATCTTAGAAGCCTTAGATACCGGTTTGTATTACCAACTGGTACCTTAGCCTCATATATGAGTTACTTTAAATGGAAAATATCTCCTTCTCAATCAGAATTGCTGTGTAGTTGAGATGGTAAAGGGGCAGCGCTCGAGGCTAGAGGTCGTGGGTCCAAATCCCAGCCAAAGAATATTTTACGTGATTTTGAAGGCCTTAGGTATCGGTTATTTTACCCGGTGCCTTTAGTACCGCTTTCGGGGTACCGGTTCAAGAAACCGGTACCAAAGGGCATCACCAACTGGTGCCTTTGGCACTTTTTCTTGTAGTGCCAGCGCGCACGGCGGCTATGCCATGCGACGCGCGGTGGCCTGGCAGGGCGCGTGCTCGGCCTCCGGCACGCATGGCGACGGCAGCGTTGCGCGGCACGCGCGCCGAGTGCTTGGCCACCAATTTTTTTTTATTTTTTTATTTGTATGGGTGGGTTGTCTCATGACCCGCCCCTGCAAATTCATTTTTAGGGGTGGTTGTTTTATCCGCCCCTAGAAGTAACATTTGTAAGAGTGACAACTAGGGGCGGATATCACGTCCGTCCTTAAAAATAAATTTTTACCCACCCCTAAAATCTATTTTGTATTAGTAAATTTAGAGCATTTAACAGTAAATCGACAAAAAAGAAATATAGGAATTATTAGATCTTGTGCATTCATGTAAGCAACATCATTTTAACTGTCTGTGCATTCGAACCAAATTAAATTCGCTCAAATTTAAATTAGTTTGGTCTCTCTCTCCCTTTGCCGTTTTCTTTTGTCCCATGGACCGTGGCAGCCTTTTCCATCTTTTCCACTTCTTCCTCCCACTTTTTCTTTTCTCCCAGCACAGCCCGCGCATCCTCCGCCCGGCCCATACCGGCTCCTAGTCATAGGCCCAACTGTCCTCTGCCTGCAAGATACTCTCTCCTGCACTTTCTGCTTGGTCCGCGACACTTTTGCCCGTTCCACTTGCGAAGGACCTTCATCGACAGTAGAGTCATCGCGTCATAGCTATATATCGCCCATTGACGGGGCCAATAGACGAACCGGGAATTAGCTGATAGGGATGCAAACGGTAAGGAAACAGAAAAATAGATATCCGAAAATATTTGAGATATCCGAATTCGTATCCGTACGAATCCGATCCATTTCCATTTTAAGGGATGGAAATTGGAAGGAAACACAAATATGGTTATCCGAGATATCCGAATCCGTATCCGTGCGAATCCGATCCATTTCCATCCTTACTGACAGACGAATTGGTGCGCTCAACAAAAGATATGACCAGTCCCGGCCTGCCAAATGAGCAGCTGACCTGAGGGCCCAGGCTGATAATTTGTGCATATGCACCCCTGCGCAACAAACGGGGTAGGGACGCCGCCTATAGTACTAGAGTCAGTTGGCACATAATAGACACACTGAAAATCTGATTGCGTGGGAGCATCAACATTATTTCGAAGTCTAAATTATTGTGGGATTCGAGATGACCTACATTGGAATTAAAATTGTATACCTTAGTAAGGGAAATCCTCGAAATAAATTAAAAACATAGTGAATGGTTTCACAGCTGGTTTACATGTCCCATTCAGAGCCAAAATGTCTTATTAGATAAACTACCATAGGCTGTCTTGATTTACTTTGAACTTTGTCGAATGATGAGTTCCCTTAAGGAAACGTACTTGTCATCTGCCGGTCTTTCTCCTTTGCGTACCCATTTCATTGGCAGCTTCAAAATGTCTTGCATGACAATCACCTGTTCCGAGTATGTATTGCCATCCACTTTCGCCAGACAGATCCACCATAATTTCGGCCTAAAATCTCTAATGTGTGCCTATTCATTTTAAAATACATAAAAAATTTATCATAAATTTTATCTAATATATATATAGTACATCTATTGTACCCAGTTCCCTGGGCACCGAATAATACTTCAGTACCCGAGCCAGCCCAGCTCCCACCCGACACCCGCACCGAGCTCGCTTCCTCCCCCGTCCGATTTTTATATGCTCTTCGCCGGTGCCCACCCTCCGTCGTTTTTTTCCCTCCGCCAGCCTGATGGATCGTGGGAGGACGAATCAGTTTCCAATTTCTCCCACTGCTCCTCCCCGTGCCGCACCGGCGCGATCCTACGCCCCCGGCTCCCGCGCCGCCCCGGCAACGCCCTGTGCTGCTGGCTCCTGTGCCGACCCGGCGACGCCATTCGCCGCCAGCTCCTGTGCTGCCCCGCCGAGAACCTGCACCGCCTGCGCTGCCCCGGCGGGACCCTGCGCCGCCCCGGCGAGGCTGCACCGCCGGCTCCCGGCGAGCTCGCGTGGCGGCCTCTGCAGCTTCGACGACCTCTTGGCACCTCCCCAACAGAAGCTCTCTCCAGTCTCCAATGCGCGAAGGAGCAGCCGCCATGGGGGATTCGGTCACCAGCTGTCGCTGATTCCACCGGCGTTTGTCGTTGGTGAGCCCACGAGCGCATCCCTGCCATCTCCTATTTCCAATGCCTGCTCCGTTTCGTACATAGGATGCTGAAGTGCCGTCAAGAACCACCTGGGCGGTGGACGTCATTAATCAGGCTCGTGGTATGGCCTTTGTGCTTTAGATCCTCATTGATTGAATTCGAGTTATTCGTTTTGTGAAAAATGTGCCACATAATTCGTCCTGATCCCTGAGCCTGTAGATCGATGGATGAGAGATGATTCGTGGAGAAATGGGTGGACCGGCTGCAAGAGCCATGCAGAGCCGTGGTAAGAATGGGATCGGCTGCAAATTCCATGGAGGGCAGATAGAGCAAGGCTGCTAAACTGGTTCCAGGGATGCCGGTGCTAGATCCGTGAAGAAACATCATTGAAGGTACTGCTACCGATTCCGAATCCACTAGATTTCCGTGCATTGATTTTCGTCCAGGGATCCAAGGATTGGGCAAAGGATTTGTTATTTTACTCTTCAATCTCTTGATACAATTCGATATGCTAATGTACAATATCTCACATAAGTACTTGAACTCAACAGATTGTCAAATCAATTGCTCCGTCCATTTATGGCCATGAAGACATTAAGACTACCATCGCACAAGCTATGTTCGGTGGACAAGAGAAGAATGTGAAGGGAAAACGTCGTCTAACTGGGTGATCCAGGCACTGCAAAATCCCAATTTCTAAAGTAAGGACAGAATCAATCACTTTTCATCATTTGAGGTTGCACCAGTAATTTTCCATCTTTTAGGTATGTGGAGAAAATAGTACACTGAGCGGTATATACAACTGGAAAAGGAGCCTCTGCTGTTGGTCTCACTGCAGCAGTTCACAAGGATCCAATAACACGAGAATGGACACTTGAGGGAGGTGCACTGGTTCTTACTGATAGGGTCATATGCCTTATTGATGAATTTGACAAGATGAATGATCAAGATAGGTATGTTATAATATTTGCATTGTAATCTTCTGTACTATTAGCATCTAAATTTCTATCTTATGAATATATAATTCTCTTCTGATTCTTCCAGGGTGTGTATTCATGAAGCCATGGAGGAACAGAGTATCAGTATATCAAAGGCAGGAATCATCACATCTCTTCAAGCTCGATGCAGTATTATTGCTGCAGCAAATCCAATAGGCGGAAGGTAGCTTTTATTACCTGCATAGTTGCAAGCCATGTAACCAGTGCCTATTATTAAGAAAGTTGTTGAATGTATTCATCCTTGATTTCACATACCTTCACGAAGAAATCCGGCCACCAATTGTCCACCGTGAGATCAAAGCAAGCAACATTCTCCTTGACAGAAACCTCAGCCCCAAGATAGCAGACTTTGGGTGACAAAGTTCTTCCCAGGCAACATGACACATATCAGCACAAGGGTTGCAGGGACATTGTAAGTAGTGGCTCACTTCCTGTTGATGTCCATGCCTCTTTGATGTTGCAGATATACCATATGATCAGGTAAACAGAGTTGACGTATATTTCGTTTGTCAGAGGATATCTTGCTTCGGAGTATGCAATCCGAGGGCAGCTAACCAAAAAGGCCGATGTCTACAGCTTTGGTGTACTGCTGCTGGAGATTGTCAGTGGCAGATGCCACACTGATCCCAGCTTACCTCTTGACTAGCAGTTCCTCCTAGAAAAGGTTAAGATTCATCTCGATAAAGGTTTAGCCATTTAAGGTTGATATGTTTTGCAAATTTATTTGAATATGGTTATCAATCACTACTGTATGATTCTCTAGCAAGTTTAGACAACAAACTACACAGAACCATCGTTTATGTCAAAGAACCATAGTACAGACATGCTACTATTTGGATTATCCAATTAGACCATGAGGAATCAGACCAGGCATATCCTGTACTGTTTACATGAATGATTCAGTGTCCTATAGCCAATTTTGCATTTACATAATCACATATTAGACAGGGACACGCACAATCTACTTGTTAGAGTTGGAAGAAATCCAAGGAAAGTTCAAGGAAGGTGCCCTTTCTGTGTTGCTAACAATTATTTAAAGCAGCCATTGAGTCATCGGCTGTGTTCCAAGTTTTTAGATATTGTTCTAATTCTTAAAGTTGGTGATCTGTGAGAAATTTACTTAGTTTATAGAAGTACAAATGGACATACTTTAAGAAACTTGCTAGTGTGGTCTCAAAAAATGAAATTTGCTAGCTTCACAATACCTGAGGTGCTAGTGCTATTATATCTTAGATTTTGATTTAAAGCATCTGAAATCAGAAATTTCTGCTATCCTGTCAGGTATGGATGCTCTATGAGTCCGGTGATCTTGAGAGCTTCATTGACAGGACCCTGAAGTGTGATTTTGGCACCGAGAAAGCGCGTCAGTTGCTGAAAATAGGGCTTCTGTGGACCCAGGATAGGCCTAAGATCAGGCCCATGGATGTCAATGGTTGCCTAGATGTTAAAGGGTGAGTGTGCCGTTGGTGATAAGATCATGAGGCCTGGCCTGATCATAGACGTCATGGAGCTGAAAGTCTGGACAGTAGAGCCGGTCCAGTTTAGTTTGTCTCCTGCATTGAGCAACTCACTGTTGTCCACACTTGCTGTAGCTGGTAGCACTGTTGTAGAGGAGAGCCCCTGATGAAAAATCAGCAAGTTGAAGGACCAGATGCCTAAGAAAAAATGGGCTGTAAATTGGAAGGAGCATTTCTTATTTTTCCTGGTGATTTAGCACATTGTAGGCGTGTCAGTTTGTATATATATCATCCTAGTTTGATTATACAAGTGCCACTTAAAAATCACATATTGATTCAAATGGCTCAGCTCAAGAAGTTTCAAACGGCATCACAGGCTACAGGACCAAATCTCCGTTTTCTAATCTTCAGATATGCATCATAATGATGTTAAGGAATAAAGCATAAAAAACAACCTGTGAACAGCTGACTATACTGTAAATATACTAACATCAAATCAAATTTTACACATCTTGCTGAACAAGCCAATCCAGAAATTACAGGTCACTTCAGAACTTTGTCTTCCCAGAGCTAGATCCATTTATTGCTTTTCTACTACAAAGTTCATGGGTTTCTACGATGTACTAGTTCCACCAGTCTACAAACCAAAGAAAGAAATAAAAAATCAGTTAATAGCAGAAGATAGCTCACTTACATTGGCATCGAACTACTGCATCCATAATTCAATATTCCTCTATAGAGCAGCCCTACCAGGAACTCGAGTTAATGAGGAACAACTTGGAAATAACCAGAGCCAATGAAATGAACATCCTGGACTATAGGACATATTAACATGACTGTTTTCATTAACAACAAATTGGTAACATATTTGAATAGGTGGCTACCTTACCTGAATGACCAGCAGTTATAATGTGAATGTCCAGGATTCCAGGTGGGCATGAGTTAAACAAAAACCATCTTACTGTTTTTCTTTTGCACACAAACAATAGATTTCCTGAAAAAAAGCTATTACCAGTTTTATACCTTATAAGTATTTAAATTTTAAACATAATCAATAAAAGCTACCCAACAGCAATTCTCCTGGAGTAAGGTAGTTCAGGTTTGTCAAAGCAACAGTTGACAAGAGTATATATACATAAATTCATCAAGAATAAGAACTGAACTCATGTTGATGGCAGTAGCATAAATATCGGCAACACACCGAGAATACAGCAATATCATGCCCATCAAGCCTTTCATCTTTAACAGAGTGAAAGCTCAAAAAAGCTAATGCATTGAAATCATTTAAGAGTTTTATACAACAGGTACAAAATTGAATTGGACTCCAAGCCTAGGTGATCTATTAGCATGATCTTCCCTTTCGGTCCATTTCCATCAATTCTGTAAGAGTTACAGCACTCCATCTCTTAATTCCCTCTTGACGTTGTGCATACAATAGTCCCTTCACAGAGTCTATGCAAATGCTAACAGTGCCAAACTCATACACCGGCATGCCATTGTAGAACTTGCCAACTCTAGGCATAAACAGCAGCCCTTGCTCCATTGCATAGGCCTGGATAGACTCCTTGAAGCTCAAATCTGCCATGGCTGCCAAGGTACGCTGCGCTGCAGGTGGCCGGCTCTCTCTCGCGGCAATTGCGTTGATCGGGCCTTGCACGCCGACGAAGCGACCCAGACTGCCGCAGGCCTCGTTCACGGCATAGCGTCCGTGGCTTCACGGAAGCGAGAGATGGCAGACTCCGGCGACGGTCTCGACACCTATTTTCCACCATCATTTCAAACAAAGAACCAATGCGAAGAAGACATGCTTGCTGCAGGCAGGTTATATTATACGTTCTTTCATCAAAGGAGACGGAGTTTTACGAGGATTACCGCTAGGGAGGTTAACAGATCGATTTTACTGTACCTCTCATCGTCAGGTCGATCAATCAGAGAATCGGCAGCACGGGGTGCGGCCGGCTCTTGACTCTTGAGAGCCAGGGACGGGGCTCGAGCGAGAGTACGCGAAGGACCCCAGGGGGGAGAGCTAGGGATGGGAGTTGACGGAGCTAGGGACGGGGCCGCATACTCCGGCGAGAGGGCCGCCCGGTCGCAGAGACGCAGACTCCATCGGCGGTGGTCAGACGCGACGTGAGCACGGTCCACAACTACTCGCGAGACGTGGGCGACTAGGAGAGCCAGGGACCAAGGAAAACCAGCCGCAGGAGAAAAACGGACGCCGGGCGCACGCGCGTCGGGACTAGGGAGGTAGGCTCGGGGAACCGTGTGGCTGGGTTGGCTCGGGCACGGAACAGCCTATTTCATATCTAGAGTAGGGATTAGTTCTGTCATATATATGGATAGTATATTTTGTGGTCGGTTATAGAATAGTTATTTCGTAGCCAGTCCACATGTCACCTATGATTAGCCACCAGGGTCCCCGTTCCCACCCCCGTGACCCACGCCTCCAGAGGCTTCAGCCGTGCCTCCACAGCAGCTGAGCCAAAGTAGCTAGCCAGCGAGCTGAGCGCGTTCCTCATTTACTGCCTTGCGTCCATTTAATGCCTACCGGAACTCCGGCGAGCCGTGAGGCTGTTCGCCATGGTACCTTCGTGCCTCACTACAAAACAAACCTTAGGTCCACCCCAAAAGTAACGGTATGAAGATGAACCGGTACCTATACTAGCATAGGTACCGGTTCATTTTCATACCGGTACTTTTGGGGTGGATGGAATTTATAGAAGAGCCTTAGGTACCGGTTGGTATTATCAACCAGTACCTAAGGCTCATCATAGGTAACGGGTGGTAACTTTTACATTGGTACCGGGTGGTACCACCAACCGGTACTGATAGACGAGCCTTAGGTACCGGTTGATATTACCAACCGGTACCTTAGAAGCCTTAGGTACCGGTTTGTATTACCAACTGGTACCTTAGGCTCATACATGAGTTACTTTAAAAGGAAAATATCTCCTTCTCAATCAGAACTGCTGTGTAGTTGAGATGGTAAAGGAGCAGCACGTGAGGCTAGAGGTCGTGGGTTCAAATCCCAGCCAAAGAATATTTTGCGTGATTTAAGAGGCCAAAGAATATTTCCAACCGGTACTAATGGAAGCCTAAGGCACTGGTTGAAAAACCCGGTGTCTTAAGGCGAGGCTTGTCCCGGTTGGAAAACCGGTGCCTTTGGCCCTTCTCAGCCGGTGCCCAAGGCCCGTTTTCTAGTAGTGCCTGGTTCCCATATACTACGAGTTTTTTTAAAAAAATTGAAATTACCAGAATAGACGAACCTTTTGAAAGTCAATGAAGTTACTATAATTACTAGACTAAATTACCGTAAAACAATTACGATAATTAGCATGAGGTAGTTACTATAACTAGATTCTGATGTTACGATAAAATCCGTTACACGTCTATGGCAGTGTAGAATATGATATACAAAAACCAGGCTTTGCTTCCTTGTAATCCAATGGCGTAACTAATTTACTACATGACGCTCAGTTTCTTGTAATCCATGATCATGTGCTTGCATTTACCACAATGGAGTATTTAGTTTACTACAATGTCAGAATAAATACCACAACCGAGTTACCACAATGAAATATTTGTATTCAAAATTACTATAATAATCCCTCCCAAATCTAGATTGCTTGCTTGCACATTCTATCTGGCGCTGGCGCCACTCCAACACAGAGCACTAACAGAATCACCATGCTTGTCTGCTGCTCTCAAATGTAGGTGCACTGATGGTTGGTATTTTTCCCAGGTCTCATTACCTAAACTCACCAATAATAAGGACAATGTTAAACAATATATTAATTATTTAGGTCATCAAATAGGAAATGAGGCTTCACAAAACTATTACAGTGTTCACCCTGAATCTGACTTAAGCTTCCTACTACGCAACTAAATGGAAAGCTATGGTAAACTATTATTATGAGTACTGTAATGGAAGGAAATAAGCTCACGGGCACAAATGCACCGTGTAAATCATCTGTCAAACTTACAGTACCACAACAATGACTAACATAATTTTCTAATTATGATCTGCATGAGAGAAAAATTAATGATAAGTAATTGACATGAATCTATGAATTTACTATAATAACATTCAGGGTCCAACTTGATTGACGTAAATTGCTGACTTCGATTTACTAGAAAGAAAACTCTTGGCAAGTAAGTAACATGGATCCATAAATTTTCTATAACATTTCCTAATAAAAAAACTTTTAGTTTCGTGCTACTTAGACCCAAGTCCATAAAATCAACCACAATAAAAGAACCTGATGAAATCGGCACAATTCAAAGAAAGTAGCAAATTATATGGTTAATTTAGCATTGTACAGGATCAATGAAGGTCTAGAAAATTACAAGAATTGTGTACTAAGAAGCATGGTAAACTAGTATATGAGCGATCAATCATTCAACAATACATTTGTTACCTAAAAGGTAAAAGTAATGCAGCCTGGTACATAAACTACTAAAGCTGCCTGTACCTAGAAATAGATGGAATCATAGTGGAGAAAGGCCGAATCCCACTGCATTTGACACCGAGGTTTCATCTCCTAAAACATCGTCATGAAAGGATCAGGAGTAGATAATATGAGCACTCCAGAGAGCTTTCATTATACTTCGAAATATTTAAGAATAACTCTATATACTCCAAGCAAACCTATCGCTAGGTAACTGGGACTAATAGTTAAATCTTTGACTCTGTTAACTATATCAGCTCTTTTGTCCAATATAAATCTGAAAATATGGAACTAATTTAAGGCTTTGCAACAGAAACAGATAAAAACAGAGCTTAGACACGTAGCTGGCAGCATCTATGTCAATGTGTCTTCACACGCTTAGTAGAGAAAAACCACTTCTGTTGTATGTTCTTGATCATGCATGTGACATATGAATTACAAGAATCCATGCCTTCTGGGAATGAGTTACCATAATCGGTCCTTTACATATGAGTTACTAGAATCCATGCCTACTAATATTAAAAATCCATCAACTGTGGCATACAGGAACTTTGTAACTGATTTACTAGAATATGTCCATCCACATGTGGTTTACGATAAGTCTGTATTTATTTTTTTCAAAAAAAAGGTGTGCCAAGAATATCATCACAAAAAGCTTGGTTTACAACAACTTCATCAAGTTGATTTGGGAAGCCATTCACTTACTCATCTCTAATTTTATTTCTACAGTAAAACAATAACTACCGGAAGTAGGAAACAGAGAGGAAATTATGAGATCCATGTACGGGATGACAAATAAGAGGAAATCAATGGAATCGGGGGAGGGGATTCACTTGCTAATCTATCTGCACTTCCTTCTACGCAATGAAATAGGATAAAAGACAAGATCGATTACACCAAGTGAATTTTATTTGTTGAGCTCCCGTGCATGTACACGTGCACCGCGATGGAGAACCATCAGTTGTCGCCAGGGAATCGAAATAGCTGCAAGGAGCGAACACTCCCGAGGGCTGGGACAGAATCGCCTCGGCGGCGAGCCTGGTGAAGCCGTGGAAGCCATGCTGGAGGGTGGGGAGGAGTGGCGGGGGTCACCGGACTAGCACGCCGCGCCGCCGCTAGGGGCTAGCAGAGGCGATGGTAACGAGGAAGAGCAATATCGATGCGAGGACGGGATTTTTTCCGTTGTGCCCTCTATGCGGGTGGGGATCCAGTGCGCCATGAACGATAGCCGCCGCAACGAAGCAGTGGCGGCGCCCCCGCGAGTGGAACTGTGTCGACAGTCGTTGAGACTTGCCAGTACCTAAAATCGATAGAAAAGTTATGCAAAGTGTAAAATCGGAGGACGCTCCGTAGGGAATGGAGCAGCAGCGGGTGGTAGAGCCAGGGGTGAGGATGCGAACTGATTTGAAGCTGCGAATGTGTCCGGGCCGGGATCGTCGCCGGCGGCGTTTGGCGGTGAATGAAGCTCGCGGTGGAGTTTGGGTTTGTGTTGGTCAACGGAGGAAGAGGCGCAATTTGTGGCGTCGGTGTGTCGTTCGGAGCGGAGCCGCTTGTGTTTCGGCTGCGAGCCGAGCCGGTGGCGGCGTGTGCAGGCTGGGGTGGACCATGGTAGAGCGGTTCGCTACTTTGAAGGGTTGAACCTTGCTACTGAATTACTTATTCAGGAGTATTTTTTTAAAACAGTACCCACGATCATTAGCAAAAGAGTTTAAAAGAGGAGTTCAAATAAAATGACCCAAAACATTTCCAAAAGTGGGAGTCCATTTCCTCCCTCTCCCTTGGACATTTGAGACGCCATAAGATCAGAATTTGATCAAGTACCTACCTTTCGCGAATCACTCTTCGGCTCGGCAATACAGGTAATCAAGGTATGCCACATTCTTCCTACCTAAAACTCCACATATCAACCTTAGAATAGAAAGAAGTGGTCAAATTTCAACCATGGTGAGGACCATACACCTTGAGTGATTGAGAGTACCTTCAGGGAACCTTATCCAAACTTTTGCACACTTGAAAAATATTTTGAGAATGAACCTGAATAGGAAAATAGGAAAATATTCCGGTGAAGGTTGTTCAGTCCCCCAACCGCTCAAGACAAGGGATGAAATGTGAAATAAGCCCCATCGACCAGAGCACATAGGTATGAGCCAACTTACTCGACGTACATACAGATAGAGAATATGTTGTGCACAGGGTACTTACAGAGGGCAAACATTAATGCAACTCCTGATCCACCGAGCCTCAATGTTAAGCTTCACTCGAGGACGAGCAAAAGTTTAAGCTTGGGGGGGGGGGTTGACGGTCATTATTTTACATTCTGACCGTCAACTTCTCGGGAATAAATTAAACTATTGCACCATGTTCCATGCATATTTTATTTAATTCTAATAAATTCCACAAGTTTTGGATGAATTGTGCCTGCAGGAGATCACAGTCCAAAGACGGTCGAAAACGGAGAAAATCCAGGCCGCCTCGCCTCAACCATGCCGGCCGGCCTGACACCTCAATATACAGGGTTACATCCTTTTTACAGGAGCAACGTGGCATGCTCACAATGCTCCTGAGCGAGGAAAATGGGGAACTTAGCCAACTCAGAGGCATTGTGGAGCGTTGATCTGCAACGTCGGCGAAGCGGAGGGCCAATGGGCCCCGGAGGCAGGCCGCCCGTCCTCCCCCGGGCCGGCCAGCCTGGCACATGCACACGTTAAAGATAAGCAACCATCAAACCGACATCAGGAGCAGATCAGAGACGTCCAGAAGAAGGCGGTGGCCAGGTGGCCACACTCTAGGCCAGCCAGCCTAGGTGGGGCCGGCCGACCCCACCTTGCAGCCCCTGAGGTCCCGGCTTCGCGTGGAAGTTAAGCACAACCGCCACAGTTGCGTACCACTGGCGCTAACGGAATTACCGGCCAGGAACCGACCATGGAGTGCCATAAATAGGACCCCATCCATCACTTGTACACACACACCAAAGGAGCAACCCTCTCTTCTCATTTCTAGAGTAGGATTAGTAGTTGGGAGTTAGGGTCGACTCGAGCTTGTCTTGGGGATCCGAAGTCATCATCGGAGCTTGGTATACGCTCTTGTATCTTTTTCTATATAAGTAATCTTTTTTTACTTGAGTCAGCTTTACTTTCCACAAGTCTTTTATCCTTTCAAGTACGAGTACTTGTCTGCCGAAGTAGTTTACCTCTAGTTTAGTTTAAGTTATCTTTCTTGTGTGTCGGAGCTTGTCTTATGGGTTTTCTCGCCCGGACTAGTGAACTCAATTTAGTTCACTAGGTTGAGGGGGATTTCTCTTGAAGGCCTCAGGAGAAATCCTAGTACCGAGAGCAGATGTGGTGTCTGACTCAGTGCTAGCTAGGAAGTGTGTTCCACCCCACGGTACCGCAGTGGTAGGCGGCAAGTGGTGACAGCCTTGTCCATCCTTTGTAGTCCACCACATTCGGGTGCTTTCATAGCAGAAGTTGCCAAAGGACGTCAGACTCCCTTCTCATCCCTTTCTGAATCCTTCTCATAGGCCGCCGAAATAAGCTCCAGGTTGTCGGCATCAAGATAGAAGCTTAGATTAGTTCTAGTGAGGCTAGCTCAGTAGTTTAGAAGTGTATCAGGTGTCCTTTCTCGCTCGTTGTCCTCCTAGCTGCTACCTCTCTAAGGTTTAGAGTCTCCTGTGTGTCTGACGGTCAAAGACTGACCATTTATCCTATCCATTATCTGGCTTACCCCTACTGAATTAGTTGGTTTATAGACCCAGTAAAAGTTGTCACTACGATATACTTTACCATAGTGCTTCCCTCAGGATTTTCACGATACCCCGGAATACTCTGTGGTGAAGTGCTACACCGATGATTCTGTGCGCTTGCAGAATACCTATTCAGATTGAGCATAAGAGACATCAACAGCCCCCACAATGCATGCAAGCTTAGCACCTACCATTGTTTGTACCTTCTTTACATTGTATAGTTTTTTGCTGTCATAATCTTTATTCTGCTATCAGTTTGCATGATTGTCAAAGTGAAACTAGAGCTCTCCATTTCATACTATTATTTAGTTAGCGTGATATTAATTTTATACTATTTGGGTATGCAACATTTGGTCTACTCACTGATTGCCAGGTATGTCACAATCACTATTGAACCTACTTTGGATAGCTAAACATTATTGTTCTTCTTTTGTTATGTGGTGGGTGCTGGGCTGCATAAGTTTTTATTTGCGGCTGAAAAATCCAACAGAGCGGCTTGTGATATTGTGGTGTATACCTTGTAACACCTGGTGTGGTGGCCCCCTCGATGCATGCAAACTTAGCACCTACCATTGTTTGTACCTTCGTTACATTTTATAATTTTTGTGATTGATAGTACCTTTTATGATTGTTGCTATGATACCTCTTTGAACAGAGATCTAGGTAATTTGTACTTATATGCTCATCTTAGGTGCTTGACCATGTGAAATTAGAGCATTGCTTCATTCTATCAAAATGGTTAGTACCTATCCCCAACCAGTATATAATTACTGATGCTTATTTTGAATGCTTATGTTTCTCTACTGACAACCTGAAATATCATCTATGCAGGTTCACTCAGCAACGAGCTCCTCTAGTGACAGTGCACCTGCTACACAGGCCAACAACGCACCTGCTACATAGGCCAACAGTGCACCTGCTTCACAGGTTCACTCAACACACACTGTCGGGAGTAGCACTCGAGCCCGCAAGTCAAGGATACAAACCAAATGTCCAGAAGACAAGTTGACTGCAACTGGACTTGATGACCAAGGTTGGCCTATTGCAAATGTTGTGAGGGACATATCTGTATTGGTATGTGGCCTCATTGCTCGGGAGAGGGTGTCAATCGACACCAAGCTTGAGGATCTCACATTGGGCGAGAAGAAAGAGTTGTGCACTGTTTTAAAGGAAAAGCTAAAGTACCCAGCCAATTTGTGTGCAGCTGATCGCAACAAGGCGATTAAGTCAGCTATGAAACAGATTGCGAGTTTGCAACCGCAATTCAAGTCCCATTTAAGAGCAGATTTGGTGAGGCAAGATGAGCTTCCCTTTGAGAAGCATCCTTTTTTGAAGCCAGAAGTTTGGGAGGAGTTTGTGGAGACAACTAATTCTCCATTTTTTGAGCATGTGAGCCACGATATGAAAGATAAGAGAGCAAAGCACAATAAGCCCCACAAGATGGGCATAAAGGGTTATTATGATAAAAGGAAAGAATGGGAGGATGGCCAAAAGCTAGCTGTAGAAGGAAAAGAAAACCCTTGGGAGCAATATCCTGGTCGTTCGAGGCCATATCTGTAGGCAAGGTCAGGAAAGACCACTAGTGGAAGCGGGGACCTAACATTCAGTTCCCCTGTGGTGGCGGAGGTAGCAGATAAGGTGAAAAGACTTGCAGCGCAAGCTAGCAATGGTTCTTTCACTGGGATTAGGGAGAATGGTCTTCTAACCGAGGCACTTGAGAATGCAGAGCATTGAGGTCGGGTTCGAGGCGTGTCTAGTTCAGTTGGCTAGAGTAAAGGGTTTGGTGAAGAGTGTGCTGGAATGTACAGGAAGAAGAAAAGGAGGAGGTCTGATGCGGACAAGGAAGAGATAGTTGGTGAAGCAATCACTAGAGTTATGGAGTTGCTAAGAGTTGCTGGCGTGCACATACTAGCGGGTCTGTGTATCACCCAAGGTGGACACAAGAGCAGCTGTGAGGAAGAAGAAGTGAATGTCAATGAGGAGAACAATGAGGGTCAACCATTTTGTCCATCACCTGAGCCGACAGAATAGACCTGCTCACAGGGCCTACTAAGTGCAGTCTTTTGGATGGCAGCAACTATAGCATGGAGGTCGCATTAGCCACTGTCCATCCAAATCAAGAGAGTTGCCATAAAGTACCGGTAGAGTATGGGTATGCAGCGGTGCGACCTACTTATGTGTGGGCCAATGCAAGGCACATCAAACTGCCTATCCAAGTAGGGGATGACATCACAACCCTAGGTGATTCTCTCTTGCAACAGATACAGTTGCGAAGGCTGAGAATTGTTATACCACCCAGGTCAAGAACTCCCACCTCTGCAGCCACATCAGGTGGTAAAGTTTTAGATGGACCTACTACTCAGCATCAGCAAAAGCAGCCTCAGAAGAATCAGCACCTCAGCCAGCAGCAGCCTAAGCAGCAGTAGGCTCAGTAGCAGCAGCATAAGCAGAACGAGAATTTGCAGAAGGAGCAGCTCAACCAGCAGCATTAGCATGAGTAGTTGCAGCACCTCAGCCAACCTCTGCCCCAGCGGCAGCAACTCATCCAGACTATGCCTAAGCAGCAGCCACAATAGAAGCAACTCGTCCAAAGTAAGCCTAAAAATTCAAACGTTGCCACTATTTGGACTATTGCTAATCCAAAATACAAGCCTAGTGAGCATTTGTTGTCAAAAGAGGCTTTAAAGGCTGCTGGGACAAGTTGTCAATCCTTGCATGCTTACTTCATGGAACAAAGTGCGAATGGTGTTGATAGCATTACTGCAAAGGTTGTCGGTGTTTACCGCCAAGCCGGGGGTTTGTCTCACCAGATCCCCCGCAGATTCCTCCTCCCGGTTTCTACTTCAAGTTTTGCAGAGTGCCTTCAGCTATCTTAATGCAGTCGGAGAGTTTGGAATCTACTTGATCGATCCCTGAGAGTATATTACCCAACCGTTCCTTTGGTGGGTTCAACGCTTCTGGGTTCTGTCGTGATGTAGATGAGCAAGGGTGGATTCTGCAAGTTTGATGCAGCCCTCAATTGATCGTGAAACTCGATTTACTCCGTCGAGTAGTTCTGAGTGGTTGATACTTGAGCATTTGATCGTCTTTAGATAAGTCAAGTATTTTCCGAGGATTTCGGAAAAGTGAGACTTTTCGGGATCAGAGTTTGTATCGGACTCGGCTAACTCGAGAACTCGAGTTGGAGTCGACATGTTTTCTGTGTTATCCGAACTTTCCCGTCGAGATCTGAATTTTCACAGATGTTGGCGGGTTGGGGAGTGATTTTCGGTTTAGGTGAGTTGGGCGTGACGAGGTGGTTGGAGAAGCCGCCCGAACCGTCAGCCGTGCATGCCCAGGAACCAAAAATAAGGGTTGCGCCCTCAGGCACGTTGTTGGCGTCGCTTGATCCGGCCATCGAACTCGCCGATGACCTCGCCGAAGCCCCTACCTGGTGCGCCAGCTGTCGCTGTTTACCGCCAAGCCTGCTCAGGGATACCCTTAGCAGTAAGGTTTGTAGATAGGGATCGACTGCTCTGGAACTCGATGGTGCAAGGAACACAAAGATTTAGACAGGTTCGGGCCGCGAGTTGCGTAATACCCTACGTCCTGTGTGGTTGTTTGTATTGCCTTAGGTGTTGATGATTGTTTTGAGGGGGTCCCTCCCCGCCCTTATATATCTGGGGTGACAGGATTACATGGAAAGTCCTAGCCGAGTACAGTTGGAGTCCTACTACAACAAGATCGGGTAGTTTCCTTTATACTGCAGCTAATTCTACACCTATTCGGGTAGTTATAAGAGAGGTAAGGTACATCCATGAACTATCCCTTACTCTAGAACATTCTATGCCTATAAGTAGTCCCGCTGCCCCGGGTATGACAAAGGTGCCTGCTTCCTACTTTGAAAGTGATGGTGAATTAAGCATCGCAATTGGATTCAATGACTTGTATGACCTTTTCAACAAGGACAGTCTGGATGTTGGCTTGTTGAGGTGTTGGACATTGTAAGTATCTTCAAACTGAAATAGATATTCTTCAATTTCTACCACAAAATGCATGCTAAAAATTTGTTCATTTGTAGGAGAATGAAGCAACAAGCAAAGGAGATGCACAACAATGTTGGTTTTTTGGATCCACAAGTATTCTCAGCCACAATGCTTCAATTCCAGACCAAAGAGGTAACACAAGCAATTATAAAGGCTATGAAGCACGACTTCGTGGCGGGTGCCTACAACACGGGTGGACACTGGATACTAGTGACATTGCTATGAAGTAGATGTTGCTTGGTATTTAGATTCTGCTGAAACTTGGCCAAAGCGAGAGTTCAAGGACGTCTTAACTGTTGTGAACTGGTAAGTATATTGTAGGTTTTGTTCACATAAATTCCATCGTTTAATGTTTCTAATTGATATTACTGATTATGCAGAGCCTATTCAGAGCATATGAACAAAATTGAGAAAAATATGATGAAAACAAAGTCAAAAAGCAAATCTAAGCTCACGCACAAGACATATTTCCCGGTAATTGAGAGGTTTTATTTTTGGCCCCTTAATACATATTTGGTACTGCCTTAACTTGTGTCATTTTGGTACCTTCATGCAGTGCGCTCAACAGCCATCGGGGAGCATGTTGTGTGGATTCTATGTTGCATTGAACATGATGGACCTACTCGCTAACATAAGCATCATGAAAAAAGCTTCTGTAAGTGTATACTGCTCAGCCTTGTCTCTACTCATATTCTACATTTCATTTTAGAAACTGATTTTTACTTTTATTCTCATAATAATTGTAATTTGCTGGATTATAAAGTGATCACTGGAAAGGCAGATCAAGGAGCAATGATGATGGTCTAGGGGATGATGTGGGAGTTCATTCTTAAGGAGATCATTGACCCAAAGGGCGAATTCTATAATGGTCCAGCCGATGCAGCATGAGTTCATGGTAGATGTTCTGAATCTGTACGCTTGAAACTTGCAGTTGATTCTTGCAGTCATAAACTTGAAACTTGTATTGATGTATACTTGTGTATATGTGTGATGTCTACTTATGTATATATGTTTTATGAATGTGATGTCTACTTGTGTACATATATGTCATGTGAATGACCTGGTGGCTGCCAAATCCTGGCTGGTTCCAGGATGTAGCCAGAAAATAGGCCAGTGCTTGTGGGGGTGGCTCATGTATAGGTAACGGGCATTAAGCAAAACACGAGTAGGGGCCTATGACTTATTTGTAACTGGCCCATATAAATGAGCGTTACCTATACAACATGAAAGTAACGGGCTTTATGTAAAATACCGTTACAAGATATGACCAGTGGGCCCAGAAGGAGACGCTTTGGTCAGGGGTAACAACTACTTGTAACGGTTGTAAGGTAACAACCGTTACCTAAATAGTATATAGGTAACGGGTATCAAACAATGACCGTTACAAAAAGCTGGCCAGTGGGTCCGCAAGGAGACCTGGTAACGAATATCGGTAACGGTCTTCACAAGCAGCCCGTTACTAAACACTAACAGTTGTAACGGCCTATAAAATATACATGTTACTAAAACTCTCAGTGGGCCCACAAAAACAACAATATTTAGTTACTGGTAATAGATATCAGTAACGGTCAAAACTGAAAACCCATTACCAAAGACTAGATGTTGTAACGAACTTTAGACTATACCCATTACGAAATCTCTCTGTGGGTCCACCTGATAACAGATATCGGTAACGGTCTTCACTGAAACACCGTTACCAAATACTAGATTTTTTAACGGCCTCTAGTGTATACCCATTACTAGATCTCTCTATGGGCCCACAAAAACAACCATTTTGGGTGACTGGTTGCTGTTATTGGTAACGGTTGTGGTTGAATAACCGTTACAAATATCTGTTATTAGTAACGGTCATTAGCCCATTACCTTTGACTTGTGAATAGTAATGCAATAATAACGGTTGCGTTGCCAGTTACCTAAAGGCCATCCGTGCCCGTTACAAATCTACGGTTCTCATGTAGTGGCAACTGCACTTGAGAAATTTGAATTTATAATTGGTATGGTTATTTGGGATGATATTTTATCTACTATCAAAATAGTGAGCAAAAAGTTACAATCTAAGATTGTATGATTATATACTACTCTCAAAGAAATTGAAGGGGTCATCTCATATTTCTAGAAGTACAGGGAAGAAGGCTTTGATGCCAGTATTAAGACAACTAAATCCATTGAATCTAGTATGGATGTAGAGCCAAGATTTCCTACTAAACGGTAAGGTAAAAGAAAGAAGCATTTTGATGAACTAAACGATGAAACCGAAGAATTGCAGCTTTCAGCTATCCAAGAGTTCAAAGTTAGCTACTTCCTAGTTATTGTTGATGCTGCAATTGCTTCATTGACTAGTCGATTTGAACAACTACAAAAGTTTGAAAAATTATTTGGTTTCTTATTCACCTCAGAAAATCTAAAGTCCTTGGATGATAATGATCTATGAAAGTGTTGCACTAATTTTGTACAGTCTTTTTCTCAACATGACAAGGCTGATGTTGATTTTGATGATTTTTTCTCTAAACTAAAAGTGTTGCAAGTATCTTTGCCAGAAAAATTGGTGTCAGCAACTAAGATTCTTTAGTTTGTTAAAGTTGCAGATTGCTATCCGAATGTCTCCATTGCATATCGGATTTTCTTATCTATTCTAGTGACAATAGCACCAGCCGAAAGAAGCTTCTCCAAATTGAAACTGTTGAGAAATTGCTTAATATCAACTATGTTACAAGAAAGATTGAATGGCTTGGCTATGTGTAGCATTGAGAAGAATATTTTGGATGACATTAATCTTGATATAGTTCTTGAACATTTTGCATCAAGAAATGCCTGGAGACAGTTTTTTGAAAAGAACTAAAGCATTATATTTTTTATTTGAGGTAATTATAATAGTTATTGTTAGTTTTTTATTACACTATTGTTATATTTTAATTGAGCTACACATGTATTGCAAAGTAATTTTATTATTTGTACTATATACTGTGATTTTGACACCAAAATTTAGTTCAACGGTCCCTTCTCTTCATTCTCGCCCAGGGGCCCTTAAAACTATATATAGAGCCGGCCCTGCTCTGCTCCTTGCCGTGGAAGAAAGAACAGGGACATGAGAATGGAGAGGCTAGCGATGGCGGCCGGGAAGAAAGAAGTAAATGAGATGGAGAGAGAGAGGAGTGGGGGTATTTGTAGCAAATACTTAGGGTTAGGGATAGGTTAGATGGGTTTTGGTGGGCTTAGATACCTTGTGATTTGGGCTAAAAGAATTATCCCAAGAAATAAATTGATAACAATTTATTTTGCAAAACTCAATCAAATGAATTAGACTATTTTTTGGAAGAATCAAATAAAAATTATTCAATTTGCAAGCCGGAAAATCTAATGTCGTAATTCAATTGACCCCATGGGAAAAATGATACACATAAATAACTATTTTTCGGGATCAAATTAATTAGCAAGAGATTAATCCCAAGAGACAAAAAATAGGATCATAATTTATGCATGATTCTAGACAGCACTCGAGATTGAGAAGGATGATTGGGTTGACGGGTTCGGGTTGGGCTAGGCTCGGGTTAGAGCCGAGTAGGCCTAGAGTTTAGGTAGGGGCCTGCATAGGGTAATTAGCATTTGAATTTAAATTGAAGGCATGCTTTAATTTAAATTCCACTCAATTTCAAATAAGTTAATTAATTCCAAATCGAATTGGAATAAACAAGGTAGATCCAATAAAATCCAAACAACTCCAAATATTCCACACAAGAGATTTATTTTCCTTAATTCAATTCAAATTTTAATTACTAAGAATTATACAAGTGTAGAATTCACACTTAAGTAAATCTAACTACAGCATTGCCACAAAAAATTTTGAAATTCATATTTTTTGACTTTTTAACATTTTGGAAAAATCAGTTTAAAAAAAACTTTTTGGAAAAATCCAGGATGTTACGGTCCTTCGCCGTCACAAGAATCTCGTCCCTGAGATTAAAGGTGTACTAAGGTTTTGAAAAGGTGAGGGTTACTAGTCTTAGATGCATGGTTACCGTATTCCGAGTGTGGTGACCAAGGTAAAATCTCTTATATCCATTTCTTGTTCTCAATTCAGTCGTGTTTTCAAATCATATGCCTAGCGCTCTTCGCTAGGTTTATCCAGGACATACTAAATGTCACTATTGTACTAGATTCCATTTTACGACAACTCTTCTCCAGTCGTGTTCCATGGCTCGCATTGCCCATGCATCTTTAGTATTTTCTAGGCTTTTTCCAAATCTGTCCCTTCATCCAATATCAATGCACTAAGCAATAGTTATGTCTGGGTAGACTGAGGATTTGCTGGTCCTTATTGTTAATTGTTGTCATTGGCAAATCTTACTTCATCTCCTCCGTCTTACCCTATTCCTAACGAGGCGGGGGTTCTAACTACTCCGGTCTTGTAGTCCATGTCGGTGCTTCATTATTCTTCTACCCAATAGCTTTTATCCTGTAGATCCTCTTTGCAATCGGGTTGGCTCCAAAGGTGAGGTCATCTACGAGGTTCATAACTCGATCCAATTCTGGGTGGGTGATCATTCTTCGGTTTCCTTCATTTGTTCAGTAGTCCCAACCGATGTTCGGTAGGATCATGTCCCAATTGTGCTTGGCAAGGGTCGAGCATGATCCCTGAATCTGCTTTCAAGTGGCAATTCTTATGGTTCCACCGGGATCACATCCCATTACTCTTGTTCCTCTGCCACTCCTTCAATGTCTTTTTCTTCGGGTTAAATGGTTTGCACATCTTGGGTATGTTCCTTGTCTTCTAGGGTTTTCTCCAGTTTGGACTCTCATTGGGGTACAACATTGTATCGAGAGTTAGGTGAGCAGGGAAACTTTTCTATGGGCAAGATGCGTCCAAAGTTCTCCCTTAGGGAAGGATCAGTTTCCAAGGTGGTAGAAAGAGGTTATGTGTCATACTTGTTGATGGCCGTTAAGTACTAAATTTGACCGTCAACTAGACTCAATAATTAAGGAAAATCGCATACCTTACTCACATATTTGTATCACTAACCTCGCTCCACAGTTGTTTTGGAGAATTGTACATTTCAGATGAGCAAGAGTGGAAGAAGACAAAAACACGATGAAGACGCCATGTAACTATGCAAAAGGTATCGCATCTGGCATCACACGCACATACAAGGAGGGTCCACCTAGCAGAGCAAATGGGGGCGCCACGAAAGATGCACGAGAGGATAAGGTTCTAGGCCCATGTGTAAACCTGCCAGAAGAAGATAAGGACAAGCGGCTACCAGGTGGGGTCAGGCGACCCTAGGGGTCGGCCGAACCTGGCTAGCATCCCATCCAGGTTCATCTCTAGGAGGAGTCACGGCCAAGGCACCGGATTACCTTTCATACTTGCATTTGGCAGGAACCGACCTCCAACAGTATAAATAGGGCCTCTCCACCCCCACCCCTCACAACACACACACACAGACACACACGCACGCACGCACGCACACACACACACACCACTTTCCACTTTTCGAAGGTGGCTCTCTCTTGCTCTCTTGATTAGGTAGTGGAGCTAGGCTAGTTTCTCGTTAGCGAATCAAGTCGTCATCGGAGTCGTTGAGCAATCCTCGGCTCCTGGTTTGACTTTGTATTATAATTGTCAGCTTTCTATTCATAATATAGAGCTTTTCCATGGTTGCTTTACTATCTCGATAGTTTATCAGTCCATGCTTTGGTTATTCATGTGTTGTACTACAGATATGGTTAGGCCAGATGATCCAGGTACGAATATCGATTTGTTGTGCTTTTGGGTTTGCTCTAGCGTTTTACTTGTCCATCCGAAGGGTGGGAGACCCGGGGACACTAGGGTAGTGACCTCATAAACGGGAGTGGTGCTCGGGTATGCGGGATTCTTCGAATATGACCATGCTACATAGTGTAACTGGGGTAGACGGCAGGTGGTGACAGCCCTATCCATCCGTCGTAACAGCTGTGTTGCGATTAGTGCATTCCCCGATGTTCGGGTATGGTGTAGGAGTTTATGGAAAGAGGTAACGGGACTGGATGTTCTCCAGTGCGAGACCTTCTCCCCGCTATCCCATTTTCCAGGCACCTGTAGCCCTAACCATGTTCTAACATAACCCTTGCTTTGAATAGAAGCACTAGGACCTCTAACCTAGCCTAAGCTCTAGCTGACTTAACATAGGATAGTTTTGTTCTTTTGTTCTTTCTTTCTTTTGTTCTTTTCTTCCTTGGGTATTGGTTGTGTGCTTTTGTCACATTACCCTGATTTATCTTCTTGGTTATGGCTTACCCCTGTCAGAGCTATGCCTATTGCTTGAGGCACGATGTCATAATTAATGTTAAGTACAATACCTTTGCCACTGCCATCCTTTGGGAAAATATAAATCACGACACTCTTACTCTTCGGGTGGAATGCTACAACAGTATATCTATGCGCTTGTGGATCCCATCTCTAATCGTATAGACTATAACACGAGAGTGGCGTTTCTTGGTGCAATTGCTAGGGATGGGCTTAACACCCCCGTTCCTAGTGATTATGCTAAGAAAAGCTAATATGCATTTCTGGCGCCGTTGTCGGGACATAAAACCTGGTAGCAACGTTAAGGAATGTCAACAAGCATTTCTGGCGCTGTTGCCGGGGATGGCACGTGAACAAAATTATTGTACTGATATTAATATAGGATTTGTACTCAAAATATAGTCAATGCTCTTTCAGGCTAATATCACTTTATGTTTTTTTCTATTCTTTAGTTTTGGAAGAAAATAGGGGTAGTGTATGACCGGTTTCTCCCTACTGGAAAACTGCACAGAAAATCAAGAGAACCTTGTGAGAAGGTCACGACCTCATGTCGTCCCTCCTCCTGCTACTCTTCTGGTAAAGAAACCCAGTTCGAAAGCACACACTATTCCTAAGGCTATGGATGAGAAGACTCTACGCGAGTTCTCCGTCCCCTCCACCGCCAATGTGGCTACCGGACCCAACATCAACGTTGGGGACGTGAACTGTGAACTCAAGTCTAGCCTCATCAACATGGTGCAGGATAGCCCGTTCTGTGGCAAGCCGAATGAGGACGCTAATGCACATCTACAAAATTTTCTGGAGCTTTGCGACACCATTGTCATACGGGGTGTCACCGCCGATGCCATCAAGCTCAGGCTGTTTCCCTTCCCCCTACTAGGAAAGGTGAAATAGTGGTACTACAAGAAAAAGGATATCGACACCTGGGACAAATGCTCCAAGGCGTTCCTCGAAAAGTTCTTCCCATTGGGCAAAACAAATGTCCTGCGTGGGAAGATATCAAGTTTCCAGTAGACAGGGATGGAATTCATCCCACAAGCTTGGAAAAGGCTGCAAGAATACATCAAATCCTATCCTCATCATGTGATGGACGAATGGCTCATCCTCCAAAGCTTCTACAATGGGCTAACAATGACATCCAGAGCCCATATTGACGCAGCTGCTGGAGGAGCCTTTCTCGACATGAAGATCACCAAAGCCAAGACATTGATTGTGAAAATGGTCTCCAACCAGGGGTGGAGTGAAGAATGACTCCAATCCTGGATGAAGGGCATGCATACCGTCAAGGAGACAGATATGATTGCCGCAAAGCTGGACCTCCTCATCAAGAAGTTGGGAGAAGGGAGCCAACAACAGATCCATGCTCCTGTTTATGCCATGGGTTCGCCCTTCACGTTCGAAGTTTGTGGCAATGATGGGCACTGAGGGAATGACTGCCCCAAGACCCGTGAAGACGCCGCCTACTTCAACAACAACAGAGGGTATCATCCACAACAAGGAGGCCTGGGGTGGAACCTACCATGTCCACTATTTCATGGAGGTAACAATTTCAACTCTTCTTTTAATTCGTTCGAATCAACCTTTCTTGAGAGAACTTGTTCTTGGCCAAACTAAAATTAATGAAAATATAAATAAAAATCTTTGGACAATGATAAAACCCTGGAAAGTTTAAATGTTAGATTTGAAACTTTATCCTCAACTCTTAAGAATCAATTAAGTTTCAATAAAATGATAGAAACACAGCTTGCTCAAATTGCTACTTCTTTACCTACTATTGAAAGCGAGAACATCCCGGGGCAACCCGAGGCTCCCGTAGAAAATTTCAGCATGGTGTCCACTGGATTGGGTAGCCCGTCCCGGCGGTCATCACGCGCTAACCATGCAAGTAGGTACAATCCCGCAAAGAACGACTCTAGGAATGTCCTGGTGGCAGTAGTGCAAGAGGATCCAGGGGTCCCCATGATCAGCTTCTCAATTTATGACCAATACTACAAGCATGCAATGTGCGATCTGGGGGCAAGCGTGAACATAATGCCCAAGGTAATATACGAAAAACATCAATACCCTGCTCTTTCCCTGGCATATATGTGTGTGCAGCTCACAGATTCAACAATGCAATATCCCGAATGGATAGTTGAGAACATCTTGGTGTGAGTGCGAGACTCCTTCGTCCTTGCGAACTTCGTGACAATGGACGTAGAGGGCGACCTCAGAATCGAGCTCATTCTTGGGTGACCATTCCTGAGGGCTGCCAAGGCAAGAATCAACGTTGGAAGAGGAGAAATCCGCTTCCGCATCGAAAAGGAGGACATGTTTTTCAAGTTTAAACACAGGGAGGAGCAGCACTTCCTGATCCATCAGGATAGTGAAGGGCAGACCCTCTGGGGTGAACCACTCCCCCAGCTGGAACCACAACCGACCACATCTAGAAAGAAAAGAAGATCAAAGAAGGTGTGCCGAAAGGTCGAAAGTATGGCCTCATCCAATTCTCCAAGACAGGCCGACGTATGGTAACTAACGCCGGAGAAAAGTCTAGCACATCGGACTTTAAATGACGCGTCCTCGCCAAAGGTAAAATGGTACTTATCTCATATTTGCTTTTTCCACTATTTGGTTTTTCACCCTTTTTGAATTTTCTCCACTGCATGATTTTAAAAACAAAATTCACAAAAAATACTTTTTTGCATGCTTGAATTTTTCTAGCACTTTTTCTTTTTTACAAAAATTCTAAAAATATTTTCCGAGTTTCAAAATCCTTTGGAAAGTTTTATTTAACATCTTTCGGAGGCAAAGTTTGGCCATGCGCTTCATTTTCAAATTTGTGACTGTTGGAAGAGCATCTGGCAAAAGGGGGACACCAGCGGGCCTGCCCTGGGGCCGGCCGACCCAGGGGCAACGGCTCCTGGGCCCCACTTGCTCGAGCGGCTCTACGACCATTGTGCCCAGTGCCTCCTCGCTTGCATATTGCATTTGGTCTTTAAATAGAGGCCAAGGAGGGGGCGTGAAGCCCTCATGCTCACTCTCTCACTCTCGCTCCCTCTCACAAACTTTGCTCGGGTTTTCATTGGATTTTGGCTCAAGTTTGATTTCAAGAAATCTCTCTCTCTCATTTCTTTGCTGCAAGAACAACCACACACATGGAGGAACAACTTTCTGGTGAGAATTTCATTTTCGTTTTTCTAACATAACCTAAATCAAATTTGTGACACCCTAGGTGTTTAAAAGGCACAATTAAGCAAACTGAATTAAATTGGAACAGAATAGTGAGGGCAAGTAATTAAAAGAGGCACCAAATATGAATTTAAACTTAAACTCATAATTTTGGACAATTCATGTAATGGGGCGAACACAAATTTTCAAACTCAAGTCATATTCCAAACAAGTTACTAAATATATGGTGGACTGAAAGTAGTCTCATTAGTGACACATGTTCAATAGTGTTTCAGCCAAATTTCAGTTCAAATTATGTAAATCATGAAGCTCTTTTATGGAAATTAGAAACTCTTAAATAGTTCAAAAACTAAAGCTCAATTGAAAAAGTGCCTGAAACAAAAGTTGTAGATCTTGAAAAACTAAAAAATGGTATTCAAAAGTTTTTCATTTGACACTAGCAAGAAGGAGAAATTTTTAGTTTATAGAATAGTCCTTAGAATTTTTGGAAATTGTAAATCGGTCCCCGAGTGCTCTTTTTTCCCCTTTCTCTCTCCCTCACGGCCCACATACACCAGCGTTCACCAGTGGACGCCGTCCAGCCCCTGGACGGCCAAGTGGACCCCATTCGGCCCTAGTTTCGGCAAAACCGCTCCTCCCTTGCATCTTCCCCACTCAACACACGACCTGGCCAGCTCCCTAGACCACCACGCCACCCCAATCGTCTGCCAGCGCCACCGCCGGCCGTTCACGTGCATGCGAGCCTCCATTGGCCCATTAAACCTTCCCCGGGTCTCTTTCGCTTTGCCACTAATTGCGGCCTATAAATAGCACCCTCGCACCCACAATTGCGCACGTACACTATTCCTGCTGCTCCGCCGTCGCCATTCTCGCCGGCGAGCTCGAGCTCGCCATGGACAGCCCTCTCCCGACCCGCATTGCCCAAATAATCACCACTGGCACCTTCCCCTCGTCCTCACGAAGCCCAAGCACTCGGAGCCCGGTGCCTAGGACAGCCGAAGCAGCCTCGTCGCCGATGACCTTCCTCGGTTCGCCACTCCTCCACACCGACGACCCCCTTCCGGCCATCCCCGACCTCGACCCCGAGCACCAGAAGGTGCGCATGGACCTCCTCTAACTATTCCTCCACCTAGCTCACGCTACCGAGGCCTCAACTTGCCGGAACACCGTCAGCAAGCCATGCTCTGCTTGAACTCCAGTGGCCGAGGACCTATTGGTAAATAAAAACTTAGATTTCAAGGGATAAACTGCAAAAGTTACATGAACTCCATTAACCCAAATCAGTGAACTTTGAAAATGCATAACAAATCATACAAAAATGGTTAAAATGCAAATCCAACTGATTTGTAATCCTTGAGCTGACATCTACAAGTTTGTCCTCAAACCCATAAACTGAATATGATTATTCTTAGCTCTAGCTTTAATTCAAGAATAAATCGGGAATAATTGTTCTAGGAGTTTTGTTTAGTCACTGTTGGTGTTCCGTATCACCAGCCAGTAAATTTGTAAGCGCATCGCTACTTCAAATGGTAATGCAAGGATACGACACGAGGATTTATACTGGTTCGGAAGGAATGTCTCTATGTCCAGTTCGAGCTTTCGCGCTCTTGTACTCAAAGTTTGCTGTAGGGGTTACAAATGGGCGAGAGATGGAACAGGCTTCCTAGGTCTCTGATGAAATGAGTGGATGTGTGTGTGTGTGTGTGTGTGTGTGTGTGGTTGCTTGATTGATCGGTCCCCTATGCATGGGGTGCCCCCTGTCCCTTTATAGTCTAGAAGAGACCGAGGGGTCGGATACAAAAAGGATAGAAAAATAAGAAAGGAAAAGCTGAGGGGGTCAGATGCATTCTGGCCATGTTCTCTCCCAGTCGGACGGCCTCAGTACGGCCCCTAGTCACCTATTCCTTCGGTGGCAATATTCTTCCCCTGACTCCCGCTCCAGGTGATCATGATGGGTGGGAGAAAGTCGTGGCGTGCTGCAGCTATTGTCCCGTCGTAGGGACACGTGTTGGCGATCGCTTGACCATCGGTGCTGCCTTTGGCAGGGATGGACGTCGTCCCCCTGTCCCCGAGGATGGTCTTCCCGTCCTTAGAGCTGACTTTAGGGTGAGAGGGGGCGTGCTCCATCCCATCGGTAAGGCGTTGTCACGTCGGGCTACTGTCGCGACTGCCCAAGCTCATGCTATGGCAGGGGAGAATGGTCATGTCAGCCTATGCGGGCCTTCCCTTGACTAATGATGGTCTTCGGGTTCGCGACATGGTCAAACTGTCAGGTGGGCCTGCCCCTACCCCTTCCACAGGGGTCGGAGCGATATTTTTCTATAAGGGTCTGATGTGGCGGGAGTCCCTCCGTGGGGGTTGAGCGAGGTGGAGACCTCCACGCGGGGGTCGGCCTGAGGATGATGGTCCCCTCAGGGGTCAGCTTCTAGTGGGCCAGCTGGGCTCGCCTCGGGCCACGCTTGTCCTAACCTTATTGGGCCTTTATCACTTAATTGTTGGTTTTGGTGGTACCCGTTACTTTTACCCCCATCAGTAGCCCCCGACCCCCGTCGCGCCTAATTGAGTAGGCGTGTCGGGGTTTTGATAGTTCAATGCGAGGGGACTGCTCTGTGGTTGACGCTGTTTCTTCCTGTGGGTACGCGCGAGCACACCCACTAAGTGTAGACCCCGAGCCTCTGATCGAATCAGGGATTCGTTCAGAGGGTGATTCTGCCGTAATAAATCACGATGCCTTTTGGCGCTTTGACGGAACGAGTCATTCTGACCGGCTGCCCAGTGACGGGACGCGTCGCTACCTCCCCGTCCTCCAATGGGTGCGTGCGAGCGCACCCAGTGGGTGTAGCCCCCGAGTCTCTGAGCGAGTCAGAGACTCGTTCAGAGGCTAAGAGCCATCGATGTCTTGTGTCGGCCGGTGTTACGAGTCAGCTTGGCTAGCCTGTCCTGTGCAGCTCTAGCCCACACTCAACTCTGAGCTGGGCTCACCATTCAGGGCCTGCCCCTGAGTGGTCATCGTGCGGCGTGCGGCTCGGGGGCGGCCATTGTTCACCTTGTGGGGCGTCATGCTCCTTGCAGTGGAGCCTAGGCCCTTCCCTCGCTATAATAGCGGCTTGTGGGGAGCCCTCTTCTTCATCGAACTCATCTTGCCTTCCACATTGCTCCCTTATAGAATGACTAGTCTTTCCTCCTTGGTTCGTCCTCTAGAGGGGGCCTTCGCATCCCCTGCGTCTCGGTATTAGGAGAATGCTTGCGAGCAGCAGGTGATCGGCGAGGCGAGCCGGCCATCCATCCGGCAGTCGGGGTACATCTTGGGGGCACCCAAGGCGTCAAGTGCGCTAGGTGGCCCAGTTTACTACCCCTGCAAGGCCTGCCGTCGGCGTCACAGTGAGCCGATGGAGGAGGTGGCTAAGCTGTCCGCCTTCCTCACCTGCCGCAATGCCTGTGGAGGGGGAGGTGTTAGAAGAAGGCTTGCAAGGAAGTTGTTCCTCCTAGCACTTCTCTATTTTGCTGGCACCTCCCCCAAGACAGGGAAAATTGTCACCCTTTGTGGGTGACGATGTTTTTCTACCTGTAACGGCCATGGGTCACGTGCAATCTCTATGATTATTTATGTTTATCAACAAAACTTCATTTTTATCGCGCCTCATGCCCCTTAACCCGACTGTTTTAGCGTTTCGTCTACACACACGACCCTCAGTGAGCCATGATGTGCCATGATGATAGAACAGGAATTGAGGCGTGCCTCGTGGGCGACCACTCGGGCCCACCGGGGCCGTGCCATTAGGGGCCTTAAAACTGGCATGGCGCGTTCCCCGGTTGCTTCCGTGGTGCGCCTTGGGATGCGTGCAAGGGTGTTAAGAGGAAAGCGTGGTGTTCTGGGTCCAGCCGTGGACTCGAAGCGTCGCGCCTCCCCGCCTATAAATTGTGCTCCCACGTGCGTTCTTCAGCGTGCCTTCCATCCTTTGCAAAAAACCCTTTCTTGCTCCCTGTTGATGGTGCTTAAGTGCCATTTTCACCCGTCAACTATACTCAATAATAAAGGAAAACTACATGCCTTACTCACATATTTGTATCACTAACCTCGCTCCACAGTTGTTTTCGAGTTTTGTACATTTCAGATGAGCAAGAGCGGAATAAGACAAAAACACGCAGTAGACGCCACATAACTACGCAGAATATCGCATCCGGCGTCATACCCTTACTAAAAGGGCCCACATGTCAGAGGAAACGGGGCCTCCACGCAAGATGCACTAGAGGATAAGGATAAGATCCAACGAATCAACCACCCAGCAAAGGATCAGCATGAACGGCTGACAGGTGGGGTCGGCCGACCCCTAGGGTGGGCCGAACCTGGCCTGCAACGCGACCAAGTGCATCTCGAGGAGGAGTCACGGCCAAGGCACCTGATCACCTTCCATATATGCGTTGGCGGGAAACCGTCCTCCAAGTAGTATAAACAGGGCCTCTCTCCCCCCTCTCAACACACACACACACACACACACACACTTCATTCCATTCTCTCCAAGAAGGCTCTCCTCTCTCTTGCTCTCTTAGCTAGGTAGTGGAGCTAGGCTAGTTCTCTTTAGCGAGCAAGTTGTCCTTGGGGTCGTTGAGCAATCCTCGGCTCTTGGTATGGCTTTGTATCCGACTTGTCAGACTTCTATTCATAATATAGAGTTCTGCCATGGTTCCTTTACTATCTTGATAGTTTATCAATCCATGCTTAGATCGTTCATAAGTTATGCTACGATCTTGGTTAGGCCAGATGATCCGGGTAGGGATAGAGGTTCGTTGTGCTTTCGGGCTTGTTATAGTGTTTTACTCGTCCATCCGAATTGTGGGAGACCTGGGGGCACTAGAGTAGTGACTTCATATACGAGCGTGGTGCTCGGGTATGCGGGATCCTTCGGATATGACCGTGCTCCACGGTGTGACTGGGGTAGACGGCATGTGGTGACAGCCCTGTCCATCCGGCGTAACAGCAGTGTTGCGTTTAGCGTACTCCCCGACGTTCGGGTTCGGTGTAGGAGTTCATGCAAAGAGGTAACGGGACTGGATGTACTCCGGTACGGGACCTTCTCCCCGCTATCCCATTTTCTTGGCTCCTGCAATCCTAACCATGATCTAACATGACCCCAGCTTTGGATAGAACCACTAGGACACCTAACCTAGCCTAAGCTCCAGCTGACTTGACATAGGATAGAGTAATTCTTTGTTTTATAGTTTCTCTCCTTTATTCCTTCCTCTTGGAGTGTGGATGTGTGCTATGTGGCATTACCCTTGTTTATTCTTTACTTGGACTTACCCCTGTTAGAGCATTGCCTATTGCTTGAGGCACAATGTCATGGTTAATGTTGAGTACAATACCTTTGCCGCTGCCGTCCTTTGGGACACAAATAAATGATGATACCCTTACTCTCCAGGTGAAATGCTACAACGGTATATCCGTGCGCTTGTGGATCCATCTATAATCATATTGATTATACCACAAGAGTGGCACCCCTTGGGTGCAGTTGCTAGGATGGGTTCAGCGCCCTCATTTCTAGTGATTGCACTAAGGACTGCCAACAGGCATTTCTAGCACTGTTGCTAAGGATTAATCATTCCTAGTGATTGCGCTAAGAAATGTCAACAAGCATTTCTGGCGCCGTTGCCGGGGACGGCATGTGAACAAAGATATTGTGCTGATATTAACTTAGACCTTGTACTCAGGATATAGTCTTTACTCTTTCAGGCTAATGTCGCTTTATGTCTTCTTTTATTTTTTGATTTGAAAGAAGACAGGGGTAGTGTATGACCAGTTTCTCCCTGCCGGAAAACTACACAGACAATCCAGAGAGGCACATGAGAAGGGCACGACCTCGCGTCATTCCTCCTCTCGCTATCCTCCCGGCACAGGAACCCATTTCGGAAGCACCACTCGTTCTTGAGGCTATGGCTGAAAAGACTCTCTGCGAGTTCTCTGTCCCCTCCACCGACAATGTGGCCACTGGCCCCAACATCAATGTCAGGGACATGAACTTCGAGCTCAAATCAAGCCTCATCAACATGGTGTAGGCTAGCCCATTCTGTTGCAAGCCGAACGAGGACGCAAATGAACATTTGCAGAATTTTCTGGAGCTCTGCGACACCGTTGTCATACAGGGTGTTGCCGCCAACGTTGTTAAGCTTCGTCTGTTTCCCTTTTCCCTCCTGGGAAAGGCGAAACAGTGGTTTTTTAAAGAAAAGGACATCGACACCTAGGCCAAATGCTCCAAGGCGTTCCTCGCAAAATTCTTCCCGCTGGGAAAAACAAATGCCCTGCGCAGGAAAATTTCAAGTTTTCAGCAGACAGTGATGGAATCCATCCCAGAAGCTTAGGAGAGGCTGCAGGAATACATCCTAGCCTGTCCTCATCACAGTTTGGACGAGTGCCTCGTCCTGCAAAGCTTCTACAATGGGCTCACAATGACATCTTGAGCCAATATTGATGCCGCTGCTGGAGGAGCCTTCCTCGACCTAACCATAGCCAAATCCAAAGCATTGGTCGAGAAGATGGTCTCCAATCAGGGGTGGAGCGATGAACGACTCCAACCCCGCACCAAGGGCGTGCATACCATCAAGGAGACGGATATGATCGTTGCCAAACTGGACCTCCTACTGAAGCATCTCGGCGAAAGGGCCGAATTCAAGAAGCATAGAGAAAACTATGCTCGTGCCATGGAATCGCACTTCACGTGTGAAGTCTGTGGTAATGATGGACACTCGGGGAACGATTGCCCCAAAACCCGTGAAGACTGCGCCTACCTCAACAACAACAACAATAATGGGTACCGTCCACAACAAGGAGGCCAGGGGTGGAACCAGTCCACCTTTTTAGGGAGGTAATAACTACAATCCTTCTTATAATTCGAATTTCAATTCAAACCAACCTCCCTTGAGAGAACTTGTTCTTGGCCAAGTTAAAATCAACGAAAATATAAATAAAAAGCTTTTGGCCAATTACAAATCCCTGGAAAGTTTAAATGTCAAGTTTGAAACTTTGTCTTCAACTCTAAAAAACCAGTTAAGTTTCATCAAAATGATCGAAACCCAGCTTGCACAAATTGCTGTTTCGTTACCTGCTGTTGAGAGTGGGAAGATCCCGGGGCAACTCGAGTCTCCCATTGAAAATGTCAGCATGGTGTCTACCGGACGGGGTAACTCGTCCCAGAGGCCACCACGCAATAACCATGCAGGTAGGTACTATCCCCCAAGGAACGATGTTTGGGATGGCATGGTGGCAGCAGTGCAAGAGGGTCCAGGGGTCCCCATGATCAGCTGCTCGATCTACATCAAACACTTCGAGCGATGCCTATGCGATCTAGGGGCAAGCGTGAATATAATGCCCAAGGTAATACATGAAGCACTTGAATATCCTGCTCTTTCCCCAATAACTATGCTCGTACAACTTGCAGATTCAACCATTCGGTATCCCGAAGGGATAGCCGAACACGTTTTCGTACGAGTACGAGACTCCTTCGTCCTTGCCGACTTTGTGGTAATGGATATGGAGGGCGACCTCGGAGTCGACCTCGTACTTTTGCGACCTTTTCTAAGGTCTGTCAAGGCAAGGATCGATGTCGGAAAGGGAGAAATCCGTTTCCGTGTCGGAAGGGAGGATATGCTTTTCAGGTTCAAGAAGAAGGAGGAGCAGCGCTTCATGATCCAACAAGACAGTGAAGGGCAAGCACTCTGGGGTGCCCCAGAACCTCAGCCAGAACAACGACCCTCCGCACCTAAAAGAAAGAAGAAGGAAAAGAAGGTGTGGCGGAAGGTCGAGAGTTCGGCCTCGTCCAGTTCTCCAGGACGAGCCGACGAATGGTAAGAACGATGGAGAAAAGTTGTGCACGTCAGACTTTAAACGACGCGCCCTTGCCAAAAGTAAATTGGTATTTATCTCATATTTGCTTTCTCCGCTTTTCAACATTTTCTTTGCACCTTATTTGTTTTTCTCCACTGCATGTTTGAAATTTTCAAAATTGTTTTCTGCATGCTGGAATTTTTCTAGCATTTTTCCCTTTTTATAAAAAGACCAAAAACATTTTCTGAGTTTTAAAATCCTTTGGGAAAAATAATTTGGACATCTTTTCGAGCAAACTTTTGGCTGTGCACAATATTTTCAAAGTTTATGACCGTTGAGGAATCACCTGGCCAAAGGGGGGCACCAGGGGGGCCCACCCTGGGGCCGGCCGACCCCACAGGTCGGCTGTGGCGGAACCACCCAAAACTACTGGGCCCGGGTGCACTGATCTATGTTGCTAAGCAACTCTGACCCAAATTGGCACTCACCGGTAGTTCCTTGATTGAAGCCTCAATAAAAGCCACGCTATTCCAGGATCAGCAGACAACACTCACACAAATATGAGCCCAGAGATTACAACACAGAACATTTCATACATCTCAGAGTGATTGCAGCGGAAAAGAAATTTATTACAAACCAGGTTGAGAATAGTAAAGTACTACAGAGTTCCATCTACTCAAATTATTCAAGTCTCATTGTTCAGCGGAAGCATTAAAAGATAACTAGCGAAGTAACGTGACGCATCGATAAAGCCCGTGCGAAAGCGTCACTCGGCGGGAGGGTGGTCAGCACCAGCTGAAGGGTCATCCCACTCAACAGACCAACCTGGAGGCAAAGTACACGGCCAAGTAAGACTCGCAAATAGATCCTCAAAGTTAGTACCTGGAAAACAGTGCCACAAGCAAGGCTGAGTATACTAATACTCAGCAAGACTAACCCGTCTCCGGATATAACATAGTCCGATAACTAGACATGCAAGGCTTTTTGGTTGCTGGGGTTTGTTTTGCCAAAAACGCCACTAAGAGTTGATCCTTATTTTCATATTTTATTTAGCCATCTTCCAGTTGGATTAACCATTCTAAGTTTGCATCTAACTCTACACAAACATGGTAGAGCAACCATTTAATCAACCAGCAGTATTAACATCATCATGTTTCACTTGTTACTCTGTGTGACTGAAAACATTAAACAATCTCATGCCGTGAGAGTTGGACGATTCTGAATCGAATTTCAACCTGGCTAGGGGAACCTAGACCACACGCATGGGGATCGACTTCGCTCCCACCCACGCTATAGTTCCCCTTTCTTTCCCCGACTACACAGCCCGACGTCTCTGCACCCGTACGTCGCGACAAAAATATAAACCCTACTTCTACCAGGAGGGTGCGAGATCGTTCCACTCGCCGGTCTAATCAGGTACTTAAGCTTTCCGATTACCATATTTCTCGGCATGTGGCTAGTACTTTCAAACGCTTAACGAAATGAGCCACACACCGCGACCTTAACCATTTTTGACTACACCAGCGGGGTATCACAACTACACAACCCCGCCCGTTGTCCTTATATTTCAGCAGGAATTAAAGTCAGTAAAATTCCTATTTGCTCGCGAGAGGTAGGAAACCCCTCAACTTCTACCGTACCTAATTAGAATGGCAACTAGTCGATAAAAAGATCCGATTATCAAACATAGGTACCTAGGGATCATGCATCTAAGGTTTTCGATCAACGCCTAGAAAACTTAAATGCAGAAATAAAAGTATTACAACACATTATAAATAGATAGATGAATAATAATTCAGAAAATAATGGGATTATGCTCCGGGGCTTGCCTTCCTGGGCACTGTCAGGCAGAAAAACCTCTGGGGCTTGGCCCAGGCCTTGAGATAAGTTAGTGCAGTTCAAATTAACCTCCTGATCAACATGAGAGTCCGCGAGCACCAGTTCGTAGTCACCGTCCGCGAGATTAACTGTTTCTATATGCAATGCAAGATTATGAATTACTCATGGATACGATTTCTTTCCTTCACGATAAAGTTGTAGTTCAAGAAAAGTTAATTCAATGATGATCTCAATATTTCATTTCATGGGCAGTCATTTATGGAGTAGTAAACACAACTATGTTTCTTCATGAATGAGTGGGGGTTTGGTTTTCATTTTCAATAATAAAACATAGCATGCTTTCACTATTTCATAACCACAAACCTACTCATGAGCTAGTGATGAAAAATTAAAGTAACACAGATCCAAACTTTAGCATCTATGGTATAAATTTCAGCATCTAACCATAAAGCAATTACCATAACTATTCATGTAAGTAGATTACTCTAGTTGCTTCACCTTTTTGCACAGAACATTTGACATGGTTTCTGGTGCTAAAACTTTTACGAGAGCAACTTTATAGCATCTACTCAGTACTGTAATTTTTCCAGATTTTATTCATTTATACAGCAGAGGTGACAAAATGAACAAATTTAGCAAGCCATTAACTAAGATTAATTCTACAGAGAGTTATACTAGGAATATAGTTCTCAAATTTTTACCAGAGCCTAGTCATGAGCTAATCATACACCAGAAAAATTATCAAGCTTTAAATAGGCCAAATAAATTAGTTATACATTTAAATTAATATGAGTTAGCATAAATTTTTCCAAAGTACACTTCATCAATACTGCATGTGAAATTTTTATTATAGCTAGCACGTACTCTAACTAAGAACATGTCCAAAAATCATAAACAGAAATGGTGTAGTTTACTCAACAAAAATGGTAAACCCAACCATGAGATGCTAAGTATGATTTTTAACTAAAGCAAAACTAAGTAACTGCTGTTCAAAATTTTTATGCAGGATCATAGAACCAAACAGAGACTTCAGAAATAAATATAGATTTTTCTGAGCATAAAAACTAGATATGATGAATTAAGTTGATTAAACAAGCATTAAACATGGTATATAGCAAATGAACTCTAATAAATCTGAAATTTGTGGATTTACAAGGTTTCTGTTACAAATGCATGCTGTATAAATTCCAGAGCAAGTTAATGTATATGTTTTCCAGTATTAAATCCTAAAAGTCAACAACAGATTAGAGAATCTTGATTGTTCTAATATGATAACTATTTTGGTTGGGTGCCATGTTTTTACTGTGGTCTTAATATTCCATCAGTGATAATATATTCAAAAATCAAGGTCATTTGTTGAGTGGAACTTCCTGAACATGCATAGGTTGATTTTCTTATTCTTTTTCCTAGATTAAATTTGGTAGAGTTGCTGCAGATTTGACTGTTACAAAACTTGTAGATATTGTTACAAGGATTCCAGATCAGTTGAGTTTGCATTTTTATGATTTTTCTGTGATTTGTTTTGCATTTTAGAAGTTCCCTGACAAACACTGAAATTCTTGCAAACACACCCTCGAGCGAAAAAAACAAATTACAACCGGTCCTTCGCCGGCCTTCTCCGCCGTTGCATCTTGCCGGTGGTGTTCTGCTAGGCAGGGCTTACCGGGGCTGCAACGGGGAGGCGTGTGAGAGAGAGGAGGTCGAGGAACACCTACCCAGGTTGGCGTTCGAGGGCAGGGTGAACGGAATCAAGCTCGTCGGCGTCAATGGCGGAGAAGATGTTCGGGCGTTGTAGGTGAAGGAGGGCTCGGGGTAGGGGAACATTGCACGCATGAGCACCGCGAGAGTGTGAGGAAGCTCCTGGGGTGGCTCTCGTGCACGGTCTCCCTCTGGGCTGGCCGGTCCGCGGTGAGCTCGAGCTCGCCGGCGGCGGCGTGGAAGGGGAACTGCGACAGGAAAGGGTTTGGGTTCGATTCCGCGCGCGTGGAGCTTAACTGGAAGGTGGAGAAGCTTCTTGGGCAGATGGATGGAGCAATGCAAGGCTGTGGTGGCCGGTCCACGCGAGCTAGATCTCGCCGGCCATGGCGGACGGCGGAAGGAGGAAGAAGGGGAGGGGGGAAGTCGCGCGACGGCGGGGCTCTGGGGTTACTTATAGGCCAGAGAGCACCTGGGCGAGGGGAGTGGCGTCTGGGGGAGGCTGGTTTGGTCCGGGGCGACTCGACGGCGGGCTGGTGGAGCGAGCAGCGGCGCTGTGCATGGCGGGGCGGCGTGGCAGCTCAGGAGGGCGTCTGGGACGCGTGTTAGCGTGGGGAGGTGCCAAGGGGCAGGCCAGGTGGCGCTGGAGGGGTTCCCCGGGTCCATTTGGCCGCGGACGCACTGTGGACGAGGTCCACCGGCGGCGTACGGCGGGCGGCGGCGAAACAGAGCAACCGGGGGAGAGAGATGGAGGTGAGGGTCTTTTTGTGATTTCTGAAAATTCAGGGACCTCTCGGTAAACTAAAAATATCTCCTTCTTAGATGGCTCAAATGAAAAAGTGTTGAATACCAATTTTGCATAGCATTTCAAGATCTACAACTTTTGTGTTATGCAAATTTTCATTTGAAACTCACATTTTGAACTATTTGTAAATCTTCAAACTTGCACAAAAGGACTTTGGTTTTATTCAGTTTTTGATTTGTTTTTGGCTGAAGTTCAATTGAGCACATGTCAATTGAAGTACCTATCATGAGCCAACTAAAATTTTGTGCACATTTTTGAATTGAAATTTGAGTAGCTTTTCACTCCTTTTTCTTTCTCCTTTAATTTCTTTTGTATACTTTGACTTTTATTTGACCCCTTCTCTTTGAATTAATTTCCCACATTTTTCTTTTAAGTTTAAATGGGGTACAGTGATCTGTATTTAAGTGTACTGACACCTGAGGTGTCACAACCTACCCCCTTAAAAAGAATCTCACCCCGAGATTGGATGATTGAATTTAGGTAGGGAAAAATGATATACATGAGGTTGAGCTAAGAAAACCCGGATAATGTCGATTAAGATAATCTTCCGTCTCCCAGGTGGCTTCTTCTTCAGTGTGATGAGACCACTGAATTTTATACATTTTTACCACCTTTCGACGAGTACCTCTCTCTTTTTGATCTAGAATTCTGAGTGGATATTCTGTATAAGAGAGATCGGGCTCCACTAAAATTTCCTGTTGATCGATGATTTTAGTAGGAACTCGAACACATTTCTTGAGTTGGGATATGTGGAACACATTATGGATGGCTGCGAGTCATGAAGGAAGTCGCAGATGATAAGCCATGGGTCCACATTCTTCAATGATTTCATATGGCCCGACATAGTGAGGTGTTAGCTTACCCTTGACTCCGAAACGTTGAACGCCTCGAGTTGGTGATACTCGTAAATAAACATGGTCACCAACCATGAACTTCAAAGGATCCCTTCTTTTATCGAAATAACTCTTTTGCCAAGACTGGGCTGCTCGGAGATTTGCTTGTAATATTTTCACTTTTTCCTCAGCCTCGACCACTAATTCGGGTCCAAATACTTGACGTTCTCCAATCTGGGACCAACTCAAAGGAGTTCGATACCGTCGACCATACAAGGCCTCGAATGGTGCCATCTTCAGACTGGCTTGATAGCTGTTGTTATAAGAAAACTCAGCCAAGGATAAACATTTGTCCCAGTTCTTGTCATAATGGATGACACATGCTCGAAGCATGTCCTCGAGAATTTGATTCACCCTTTTGGTCTGTCCGTCGGTCTGTGGATGGTAAGCTGAGCTTCGAATTAATTTAGTTCCGAGAGCCTCTTGGAGCTGCTCGCAAAACCTTGCCACAAACTAAGGACCACGATCCAAAATAATCGTTTTGGGTACACCGTGTAGACAGACAACTCAATCGATATAGATTTCGGCATATTTCTTGGCTCGATATTCTGTCTGCACTGGAATAAATTGAGCGGTCTTTGTGAGCCTGTCGACAATGACCCAAATGGAATCATGATGCTGAGAGGTATTTGGTAAGCCCATGATGAAATCCATACTGATATCTTCCCATTTCCAAGACGGAATTGGCAAAGGTTGGAGAGTTCCAGCAACTTTCAAGTGACTAGCTTTCACTCTCTGACATGTGTCACACTCTGCGACATATTTTGCAATCTCTCTCTTCATGCGAGTCCACCAGAAATTTTGTCTGAGATCTTGGAACATCTTGGTGCTACCCGGATGAAAGGAAAATTTAGAGAGATGTGCTTCGTCCAGGATTTGTTTCCGCAGCTCATGATTTTTGGGAACGACTAGGCGATCCTCGAACCACAAGATTCCTTTATGGTCCACACGGAAACACTTGTATTTATTTTCGCCTTCTACTACTTTCTGTTTGATGATACCAACACTTTTGTCATGTAATTGTGCCATGATGACCTTGTCATACAGTGTTGGTTCCATAGAAATATGAGTCAGAGAACCTTGAGGAATGATCTCCAATTTCAGGTTTTGCTTTTCAGCACACAATGTGTCATTATACGACTCCACTGAAAGGCAATTGCAGTGAACCTTGCGACTGAGCGCATCGGCTACGACATTAGCTTTGCCCGGATGATAATGAACTTCTAGGTCATAATCTTTGATTAATTCCAGCCATCTTCGTTGCCTCATATTCAGCTCACTCTGTGTGAAAATGTATTTGAGACTCTTATGGTCGGTATAGATATTGCAATGAGTGCCCATAAGATAATGTCTCCAAATCTTGAGAGCATGAATAATTGCGGCTAGCTCAAGATCATGAGTGGGATAATTTAGCTCGTGTGGCCGAAGAGCTCGGGAAGCATATGCTATAACCCGATTGTCTTGCATTAGAACACAACCAAGACCAGTACCTGAAGCATCACAATAAACATCGTAGGGTTTATTGTTGTCAGGTTGAGCTAAGACTGGTGCTGTGGTTAGATGTGTTCTCAATGTATGGAATGCTTCATCGCACTTTGCCTCCCATTTAAACTTGGCATCCTTCCTTAGTAGTTCTGTCATGGGTTTTGCAATTCTGGAGAAGTCCGGAATAAATCTGCGGTAATACCCCGCCAATCCGAGAAAACTACGAATCTGATGAACTGAAGTAGGAGCTTTCCAGTCCATCACTTCTTGTACTTTGCTGGGATCAACTGAGATGCCCTCACTGGATATAGTGTGACCCAGAAATTTGACTGTGTCGAGCCAGAATTCACACTTGGAGAATTTGGCATACAGCTTATGATCTCTGAGACGTTGAAGAACAATACGCAGGTGTTGTTCATGTTCCGCCTCGTTCTTGGAATAGATCAGGATGTCGTCAATAAAAACCACAACAAACTTGTCAAGTTTCGGCATGAATACCGAGTTCATGAGATACATGAAATAAACTGGAGCATTGGTGAGACCGAAAGACATAACCAAATATTCATAGAGACCATATCTGGTTGAGAAAGCGGTCTTGGGAATATCACAAGGCCGGATTTTAATTTGATGATACCCCGAACGAAGATCAATCTTGGAGAAGATCTTTGCTCCAGCCAACTGATCAAACAGTACATCAATGCGGGGAAGTGGATATTTATTTTTGATGGTCACCGCATTGAGAGGCCGGTAGTCAACACATAACCTCAGACTGTCATCCTTCTTTACGAACAATGCTGGACAGCCCCAAGGTGATGCACTTGGGCGAATAAAACCCTTGTCCAGAAGTTCTTGCAGCTGGATTTTTAGTTCAGCTAATTCTTTAGGCGGCATTCGGTACGGCCTTTTTGAAATAGGTGCTGTACCAGGCTGAAGTTCAATGACAAAGTCGATATCCCGGTCTGGCGGCATACCAGGTAAATCATCCGGGAACACATCTGCATATTCACGGACTACCGGAATATCTTCGAGACGAATATCTTTCATGGCATAGGCACAAGAGTTGTTGCATTGGTGATGAGGTAAATATAGAACCGAATGACCATGAGTTGGGGAATTTATTTCAACGGCTCGGGAAAAGATATCTAACAATACCCCATGTCTTTTCATCCAATCCATTCCCAAAATAATATCCATACCTTCTAGTGGCAATAAGATTAAAGTGGTAGGAACGGTTTTACTACCCAAACTAAGTGGCGCATTATGAACGATTTGGTTTGATGCGACTTTACCACCCAGAGTAGATATCATGAATGACCCTTTCATGTGACAAAAATCTAACCCAACCCTTGCTCCAAATTTAGAACTAATGAAGCTATGAGATGCGCCAGAATCGAATAAGATAACTGCGGAGTGATGGTTTATGGATAATGTACCCGACATAATTGGTGCTCCCTCAGGAAGGTCAGCAAGGCTGGTGAAGTTAAGTCGGCCCTGCCTGACTTGAATGGTTTGTCTCTTGCCTTTGTTCTGATCGTTTCTGCGAGAAGCCTGCCCTTGAGATTGTCCCGCTTGGGGGCACATCTTGGCAAAGTGATCCGGACTCCCGCATCTGAAACAGCGGTTATTATTGTCAGGGCGAGCGGCTTGCTGAGTATTCGGCCTAAGGCCGGTCTGCTACTGCTGAGGTGCAAATCGAGCTTGCTGAGGTAGCCCGAATCGAGTCTGCTGCTGCGGCTGAGGAGGATGAATAATCCAACGCCCTGGCTGAGGGGCCTTCTGAGAGGGTGCGGGTGGGTTGTTCTGCACAAGGCGATACCTCGGTGCAGAGACACTCGAGGGTCCAGCAGGTGCCTTGCGCTTCTTTTCAGCGCGGTGTGCAGAAATAAGATCCTCCTGAGAGATAGCCATATTCACCAATCCATTGAAAGAATCCGCATGGACAAGATTTAGCCTTTCTTGTAACTTGGTGCTAAGGCCTCGACGGAAGCGTTCACACTTCTTAGCGTTGGTATCCGCATGATGTCCAGCATATTGACACAATTGATTGAATGCCTAGGCATACTGCACTACAGTCCGAGTGCCTTGAGTTAAAGCCAAGAACTCGTTGAGCTTACGGTCAAGAAGTCCAGCTGGAATATGATGTTCCCGAAAAGCTATTTTGAACTCATTCCAATTCACCACATGATCAGCCGGTAGTATCCCGTGGTAATGATCCCACCACATGCGTGCTGATCCGCGAAGCTGCTGCGCGGCGTAGCGAGTCTTGTTTGCTTCTGAACAAGGAGTAGTCAATAGAGAAAACTTGGACTCGATCGTGCGAATCCAAGCGTCCGTGTCCAGAGGCTCATCCGCTTTATTGAACAGCGGAGGCTGAGTACTGAGGAAATCTTGGTAGCTCGCTTCTTGTGCTTGATGAGCATGATTCCCACCCCGCGGTTGTTGCTGAGCTTGAACCAACTGCCGCAAAATTTCTGTCTGGGCGGCAAGAACCTCAGCGATACCCACTGGTGGAGGAGGTGGAGGTGGATCGCCATTTACCCCGGCTCCAAAACCACTAGGGGTGCCTCGAGTTGATCAAACCATCTGAAATGTGATTACTTTTGCATTAGGCTCAACATTATTATCATTTCAAATGGAACATACAACTCAAAATGACATGGAAGTAATAAGAATCGCTTCAATCATGCTGTGCAGGAAAACCAATGATATGAAATCGCTCATAACTGGAGTTCTGTACATGATATAAACTTGAAACTTTTACAAGATATAGATAATTTCATGAGATACAACTTTGGTAGTCATCACAAAGTCAGATTCCAAGAGTAGGTTAGTCGAAAAATTTATTTACTCTCCTCTGGTTTTTCTGTTTTACAAAAAACAGAGCTTCTGTAATTTGCGATTATCTCCTGCGATACTAATCCGTTTGAGCTGAAATTTTGTGAGCATTTCCACGATGAAATTTGGAACAACTTTGGTAGTAAACTCAGGAGCTAATTCAGAAAGGAAAATAGGATAAAAATTCGAATTAGCTGCTGCATTCAGCTTTTCACAGATCACCGATATTTCACCTTAGTAGCATTAGAGGTTCATTACATTCATCATCCTCTCATTTCTACTTGGTTACTTCTAACATCAGTACTAAGGGGGTTACTCAACTCTAAGTTAGCCTAGTAGCCATGATCCAAAAGTAGGCTACACTAAGAGGAGTCTACCAAAGCTAAGAAAACAGCGCCTCAGTCTATATATTGACTGATGCCTCACTCGCCACGGGGGTGTGAACCTCAACCGGTGCGGGCTGCGGCGCCTGGTCCTCGGAGTCCATCTCCGAAATGCCCTGGATCTCCTGGGGCTCGTCCTCACCATCCACCTACATCTCATTGGGTGGTGCGAGAAGGGCATCATGCGCGTGTTGTATCTCGTGGAGCTGCCCCTGGGCCTCGTCCAAGTCAAGCTGTATGTCGTGAAACTGGTCCTCCAGGAAGTTGATCGTAGCATCACGATCCAACACCGCGTCCTGAAGCTCGTGAACCTGGCCGTGGAGCTGGGCGATAAGGGCAGCCCTGCTCTCAAGCTCGGCACTAGCCTCCTGAAGCTGCTCGTCTCTCAGCTGAACCGTCAGGTGCAAGGCCTGAGCATGGTCCACCAACTGAGCGATGGCGTAACTCTGGTAAGTGTGAAGTCTGTAGAGACTATCCAAGCACATCGCTGTCATCCAAAGTGCCCCGACCGGGTCGAGGGTAGCGACCACGTCCACATGTGCCATCCGGTCGAGCCAAAGCGAGTCTGTCGGGTCAAGTGCAGGGAACAACCCGAACGCGGTCAGAACCACCTCCAGAGTGTGCGAAGAGCAAAAAGTGGTCATCGCCCTCATGGCGGTATGCTCCCAAGTGTCCAGTAGGTAGTGACCGACCATCTGAGTCACGATTGGCTCCCACCCGTTGAGCGGGTGCTGCGGGATCACCATCATCACACTGCAACGACGAACTCTGTCCTCCACAAACTCATGGCCATCGTAAATCGGTGGCTGGAGGTAATCGGCTGCACTCAAAAGCTCCCAAAGACGGTGAGGAAATCCATCCCAGTGCAAGCAAGCGGAGTGTACGTGCCCCTGCGCGTGAACCACCAGCAGCTCTTCCATCTGTCCCAACAAAAGACCGATGGATCAGCTGATGGTAAACAAGGAATAGCTGACTCTGGATAGTGAAAGAAATTGCTAAAACGATATATAATATGCTCCGAAAATTCTCAAAAATTTACAAAAGATCCCTATGATAATAAGGAACAATTCATCTAGTCATCATTAAGATCAAATTCGGACTCCAGGGGATGATATGCTCAGGTTTTCAGGGTGACGCCAACCAGGAAAACTGGGTGTCCAGAGAGGATGTATTTTGACCATAACTCTCAAACCAGTTGTCTAAAATAATTCAAATTTTTATGGTAAGTTCATCACTTAGTTATCTACAACTTTAATGTTAAACTATTTTTCGTTTGAACAACTTATGAAGGTCGAAAAATTTCAGTTGTACAGACTGTTCAGAGTTGACAGTTTTACACAGGGTTGATCTAAAATCACAAATACCAAGCTAGAAGACTTTAAAAATTCTCAAATTTTTACAAGAGTTTGATAACTTAGGGAACATCACTTGGTCTTAATACCCCAAGTCGATTTGAATAATTTAACAGAGGGTTAAAATTCGTGGAAACCAATTTCCCTGAATTTGCAGACTATCTAGATGCTCCTTAAGATAGGGTTTTAGCCATTTTGATGGCGATTTCTTCCAAAGATTTCTTTGTTAAAACTTTTGAGGATGAATGCAAAACCTATCCGTCCTCACTAAGAAAAAGAAATACCAAGTAACCTTGGTCTTACGCAATTGACTTTGGTGGCATACATATTACGTCTCTCACTATGTAGCTACTCGATATAGCTAGATAGCCTAAGATTCGATTTCGAGTTAGCGTACCTGCAAAAAATTGACAATATATAAATTGAACCTTCCGTGCCAGCACTCACAAAAGCGTTCCCATACATTACTGATCACTATAGAACCGGCATCCATACAATTACCACCGTATGGACAACGTTAAGCATACGTCATCGAAACAACATATTAACTGAGTACCGTATTTGACGGGGAATTGAATTCCAATTTCAAACCATTACTCCCCATATAATCAACCGAAGTTGGTATATGGGCAGCAGCTCAAGTAGGCCACTGCTTGAGCTCCAGCGTTCGGCTCGCATCACCGACGGGAAGGTCAGACTCCCTCAGCTGACTGAGTAAGCATACCTCCGCGGCGACGATGTAGTTGCAGAATTTAAATTACAGAATTTAATTGCTGGAAAGTAATGTGCTGGAAGTTAGCCATATAATATAAGCCACCTGATTATACCCATAAGATCCCCTAGGGCTTTACGTCCTAGACTTGTCCTTGGAGATCCTAAACTCTTTCAAAAACTTTAGTAGTTTTGAAGTCAAGTTTTTAATTTGTTGTTTTGAAAAACCGAGGCTGCCATCTCTGGTAGGCTGTCTGCGAGCTCTGATGCTAGCTGTGGCAGAACCACCCAAAACTACTGGGCCCGGGTGCACTGATCTATGTTGCTAAGCAACTCTGACCCAAATTGGCACTCACCGGTAGTTCCTCGAGTGAAGCCTCGATAAAAGCCACGCTATTCCAGGATCAGCAGACAACACTCACACGAAGTTGAGCCCAGAGATTACAACACATAACATTTCATACATCTCAGAGTGATTGTAGCGGAAAAGAAATTTATTACAAACCAGGTTGAGAATAGTAAAGTACTACAGAGTTCCATCTACTCAAATTATTCAAGTCTCATTGTTCAGTGGAAGCATTAAAAGATAACTAGCGAAGTAACGTGACACATCGATAAAGCCCGTACGAAAGCGTCACTCGGCGGGAGGGTGGTCAGCACCAGCTGAAGGGCCATCCCACTCAACAGACCAACCCGGAGGCAAAGTACACGGCCAAGTAAGACTCGCAAACAGATCCTCAAAGTTAGTACCTGAAAAACAGTGCCACAAGCAAGGCTGAGTATACTAATACTCAACAAGACTAACCCGTCTCCGGATATAACATAGTCCGATAACTAGACATGCAAGGCTTTTTGGTTGCTGGGGGTTTGTTTTGCCAAAAACGCCACTACGAGTTGATCCTTATTTTCAGATTTTATTTAGCCATCTTCCAGTTGGATTAACCATTCTATGTTTGCATCTAACTCTACACAAACATGGTAGAGCAACCATTTAGTCAACCAGCAGTATTAACATCATCATGTTTCACTTGTTACTCTGTGTGACCGAAAACATTAAGCAATCTCATGCCGTGAGAGGCGGACGATTCTGAATCGAATTTAAACCTGACCAGGGGAACCTAGACCACACGCATGGGGATCGACTTCGCTCCCACCCACGCTACAGTTCCCCTTTCTTTCCAGTCCGTGGATCCGGAACACCCTCCCCGACTACAGAGCCCGACGTCTCTGCATCTGTACGTCGCGACAAAAATATAAACCCTTCTTCTACCAGGAGGGTGCGAGATCGTTCCACTCGCCGGTCCAATCAGGTACTTAAGCTTACCGATTACCATATTTCTCGGCATGTGGCTAGTACTTTCAAACGCTTAACGAAATGAGCCACACACCGCGACCTTAACCATTTTTGACTACACCATCGGGGTATCACAACTACACAACCCCGCCCGTTGTCCTTATATTTCAGCAGGAATTAAAGTCAGTAAAATTCATATTTGCTCGCGAGAGGCAGGAAACCCCTCGACTTCTACCGTACCTAATTAGCATGGCAACTAGTTGATAAAAAGATCCGGTTATCAAACATAGGTACCTAGGGATCATGCATCTAAGGTTTTCGATCAACGCCTAGAAAACTTAAATGCAGAAATAAAAGTATTACAACACATTATAAATAGATAGATGAATAATAATTCGGAAAATAGTGGGATTATGCTCCGGGGCTTGCCTTCCTGGGCACTGTCAGGCAGAAAAACCTCTGGGGCTTGGCCCAGGCCTTGAGATAAGTTAGTGCAGTTCAAATTAACCTCCTGATCAACACGAGAGTCCGCGGGCACCAGTTCGTAGTCACCGTCCGCGAGATTAACCGTTTCTATATGCAATGCAAGATTATGAGTTACTCATGGATACGATTTCTTTCCTTCACGATAAAGTTGTAGTTCAAGAAAAGTTAATTCAATGATGATCTCAATGTTTCATTTCATGGGCAGTCATTTATGGAGTAGTAAACACAACTATGTTTCTTCATGAATGAGTGGGGGTTTGGTTTTCATTTTCAATAATAAAACATAGCATGCTTTCACTATTTCATAACCACAAACCTACTCATGAGCTTGTGATGAAAAATTAAAGTAACACAGATCCAAACTTTAGCATCTATGGTATAAATTTCAGCATCTAACCATAAAGCAATTACCATAACTATTCATGTAAGTAGATTACTCTAGTTGCTTCACCTTTTTTCACAGAATGTTTGACATGGTTTCTAGTGCTACAAATTTTACAAGAGCAACTTTATAGCATCTACTCAGTACTGTAATTTTTCCAGATTTTATTCATTTATACAACAGAGGTGACAAAATGAACAAATTTAGCAAGCCATTAACTAAGATTAATTCTACAGAGAGTTATACTAGGAATATGGTTCTCAAATTTTTACCAGAGCCTAGTCATGAGCTAAACATACTCCAGAAAAATTATCATGCTTTATATACACAAAATAATGCATTTAACTTAACATAAGTTAGCATAAATTTTTCTAAAGTTCACTTGATCAATACTGCATGTGAACTTTTTATTATAGATAGCACGTACTCTAACTAAGAACATGTCCAAAAATCATAAACAGAAATGGTGTAGTTTACTCAGAACAAAAATGGTAAATCTAACCATGAGATGCTAAGTATGATTTTTAACTAAAGAAAAACTCAGTAACTGTAGTTCAAAATTTTTAGGCAGGATCACAGAATCAAAAAGAGACTTCAAAAATAAATCCGTGAGAGCATTAAATTTTTCTTAGTATAAAAACTATATATGATGAATTAAGTTGATTAAACAAGCATTAAACATGGTATATAGCAAATGAACTCTAATAAATCTGAAATTTATGGATTAACATGGTTTCAGTTACACATGCATGAAGTAGAAATTCCAGAGCAAGTTCATGTATATGTTTTCCAGTATTAAATCCTAAAAGTCAACAAAAGATTAGAGAATCTTGATTGTTCTAACATGACAACTATTTTGGCTGGGTTCCATGTTTTTACTGTGAGCTTAATTTTCAAGGTCATTTGTTGAGTGGAACTTCCTAAACATAGGTTGATTTTCTTATTCTTTTTCATAGATTAAATTTGGTAGAGTTTCTGCAGATTTGACTATTACAAAACATGTAGATATTGTTACAAGGATTCCAGATCAGTTGAGTTTGCATTTTTATGATTTTTCTGTGATTTGTTTTGCATTTTAGAAGTTCCCTGACAAACACTGAAATTCTTGCAAACACACCCTCGAGCGAAAAAAAACAAATTACAACCGGGTCCTTCGCCGGCCTTCTCCGCTGTTGCATCTTGCCGGTGGTGTTCTGCTAGGCAGGGCTTACCGGGGCTGCAACGGGGAGGCGAATGAGAGAGAGGAGGTCGAGGAACACCTACCCAGGTCGGCGTTCGTGGGCAGGGTGAACGGAATCAAGCTCGTCGGCGTCAATGGCGGAGAAGATGTTCGGGTCGCCGGCGTTGTAGGTGAAGGAGGGCTCGGGGTAGGGGAACATCGCGTGCATGAGCACCGCGAGAGCGTGAGGAAGCTCCTTGTGGCAGAACCACCTGAATTATCCCGGCTCAAATGCGCAGAGCATCACCATAAAGGCAACACTAGCTCAAACGCACTTCAAACGGAACAATTCTTGGTCTGTCGGGTAACATCCCGATACAACCACTGGTTCTCAGATCGAACAAGCATACCCCGCACGAAGGTGAGTCCAGAGATATTATAACCACCATTTTACAACACAGACATAGTATTGATTAGAAACCAGTTCAAACCATTATTACAAAACCAACTTAAGTAAAGCAGTTATACAAGCCATAACTATAGGTTCAGAGTTTAGACAGCGAAAGATAAAACACGACGGCTACAACACGTCGCAAAAGGATACCAGGCTAGCCCAAGCATGGTATCACTCGTCATAGTCATTGCCGGCCGAAGACGTATCCCACTCTACGGACCAGCCAGGAAGCAACGAGCAAGGATAGGTCAAGCTAGCGATTTGCTCCTCAAAACTCATGCCTGAAAAGGTTTTCAACAGCAAGGCTGAGTATTCTAATACTCAGCAAGACTTAACCGTCAACGGGTATAAGTAGCCCACTATAGCTAGACTATGCAAGGTCTGTCGTCCTTACATTGATAACAGAAAGTAAACAAGCAATTCCTATAAAGCTCGCGAGTGACAGGCAATCACTCGACTTTTACCGGTCCTATAAGCTTAGCAAGTAGTCGAACCCAGGTCTAGTGTTCAGTACATAGGTTCCTAGGATCATGCATCTAGGGTTTCAATTCAAAACCTAAGAACTGTAAACGCACAAGTAATAATAATAGTAAATGATAATAATTTGAAGTATAGGTTATATCCGGGGCTTGCCTTCTCGGTAGTCGCTAACTATTTCAGCTCTAGGCTCTTCCGAACTTTGGTTCGGGGCTTCAGTTAGTTCAGCGGCGTGCACTTGAGCTTCGAGATCACCTCCGTCAGACTCTGGGATCAGCTCGTACGTCCCGTTCGATAAGGCAGTCGTATCTATATGAAATGCAATAACAGAATTAACAACACACATGGGCAATCATTTATAGAGTAGTTAAATAACAAATCTAACTACACAAGGCATCATGATCAACAGCACAAGAAAGCTGTACTAACTTCATAAAGTAAGTGGTGGTTGATTCCTATAGCAATCAAATCAAGGCTTGCTAATAAATTAACAACTCAAAGCACAAATATAAATAAATTTATCAAAAATTACCCTAAACAAAACATGAACAGACTAAGCTACCCTGTCAAAATCATTCCAAAACATGTAGCCATTTATTCACAACAAATCATTCATTCAGACAACACCTAGAACAAGTTTGAATTATACAGGTCAAACTAAAGCAAAACAGAAGCTCAAAATTTAAAAGTAGTCCTACACAGGGATGATTTAGCTACTGTGAATTTTTCATGATTTTATCTACAAATAAATAAATATGACAAAATAAACAAAACCGACAACAGATTAGCAAGATTTATTTTTAGCTCCTGATCTAGCCATGAACTGATGCTCAAGCTTCCTGGACAAGCTAAGATACTCTAGGTGAACACTCAGGAATATATTCATCATTTATCATGAAAAGAAACTATTTATCATAAATAAAGTCTACTAAACAAGGATTAAAATAAACAAAAAGCTACACATGAGAACTGAGCACGAAACTTTTATAACAAAACTAGTGTCACATGAGTAAACTACTGTAAATATTTTAGAGCAAGACAAGCTTTCAATCATCAGATAAGAAAAAGATTAAATAACTAGTCTTTATTTACCTAGTGACACAAAACCATTTACACAACCAAAACTTGCAACAAACACCTACCATATTATGGTTCTAATGCAAAGAGCTACTCTCATGGATTCGAAAACATCAAGATTTGCTATTTTACGAAATTTCTACGAATTTCTATGGAATTTCAAAGTTCACTGCAAAAATTACACTATTCAACTGAGTCTAGGCCTATTCAAATAACCCCCTGGGTTTTCTTTCCTTTCAACCCGAGGTCCCTGGGCCGGGTCAGAGAGGGGAGGCGGTGGTTGACCGGCCGTTTCCCGGCGAGGGGCTCACCGGCGGCGAGGGTGAAGGGGTGTGGGAGTTTCACGGGTTCAAGGCGCACCTCTGGGTGGTCTAGGGGTGCGGGGAGGGGCTCGGAGGCGGCGACTCGACGGAGCAGGGCGGGTCTGCGGCGGAGGAGAACGGCGGCGGGTGACTCCGGTGAGTGTTGGCGAGGGGAAGTGGTCTGGGAGCTGCGTGGGGTCACGGCGGAGCTCGCTAGGGGGTTAGCACGGGCGGAGGAGCGGCGGTGAGGCGGCTCCGCGGCGGCGTCAAGCTTGCCTGCATTCGGGGTGGAGCGGCGGCGGCGTTCTGTGGCGTGGGAGCGAGGAGAGAGCAAAAGGGCGATAGGAATCGGTTTCTGGGGTATTTGTAGTGCTCGGGCGCGCGCGAGGGGAGGGCGGCGGCCTCTGCTGTGGGCTTGCCACCGCGACGGCGAGGTGGCGGCGGCGCGGACGTTTCTGGGCTCGGCGGCGCGCTTGGCATGGCCGGGGGGGCTCCAGCGCGAGCCAACAGGAGGGGGAAGAGCTCCGGAGCAACGCGTGGGCGCCAGCGCGAAGCAAAAGGTGGCCGGGAAGGCTCTCCATGGCGCCGGCATCGGTGCTTTGCACGGCGGCGGCGAGAAACAGAGCAGGGAGCCGGGGAAGGGGAAAAGGATCAATTTGCAATTTCTGAAATTTCCAGGGACTAGTCTGTAAACTAGCGATAACTTTTAAAATAAGCCTCAAATGAAAAAGTGCCCAACATGAAAGTTGTTCAACTTTTCAAGATCTACAATTTTGATGTTGTGCAAAAATTTATTTGACCAAAGGATAGAGAGCTAAAATTAAAAACATAAGAGGGATTTTGAATTCTAGGAATTTTGTCTTTTTCAAAGCAAATTCACTTCAAATATAGACTTAAAAGCAAAATTTGCTGCCATGCAATAAATACACTGAAATTGTGCCAAAACACCATCCACAAAAGCTATAATTGCACACCCAAATCAAACATAACTGCAAAATTCATCCCAAAACCTGTAGCCAAAAATCCAGAACAATTCATGTAATCAGACAACTCCTAGAACAAAATTGAATTATACAGATTAGACCAGAGTATAAAACAATCTCAAACTTTAACAGTAGGTCTAGAAAGAGATGAATTAGCTACTGTGAATTTTTCAGGATTTATTATGCCCAGAAATAAATAGGAGAAAATAAACAAAACATACATCAGCTCATCAAGATTAATTTTTAGATCCTGTTTTAATCATGAACTGGGGCTCAAACTCCATGGACAAGCTAAACTATTCAAAAAGAACACTCAGCAATATTTTCATGATTTATTACCAACATAGACTATTTATCATAATTAATATCTACTAAACAAGCATTAAATCAAATAAATAGCTACACAAATCTAAAAATATTGAAACTTGGACAGATCCAGTATTTTAAGTACACATAAAAAGTTTCATACACATAACTATAACAGAACATCTAGAAATAAAAAGCAAAAATATTTTACTAGATCTAGCCAAAACTAGGGTTTCATCTAGTTACAAAGGTCAACTGGTGCTCAAATTTTTACACAACACTAAGCATGCCATGCATTACCTACCAGCCAAAACTCACCTTTAGATTCTAAGTAGAACTCCTAGAACAATTATAGTCTTTGAAATCTAATCTTTTTCCTAGATTAAAATACAGATAGAAAATAAACATGTGCATGTAATGAAAGTTGTAGATCTTGTTGCAAGGATTCCAAAACATTGGGATTTACATTTTTATGATTTTTCTAGGAATTTCTAGGCATTTTCAAAGTTTGCTGTTTTGGAAAACAAAAGAAAAAGAAAGAACTTTTTGCGCCGAGGCCCCTGGAAGAAGTTTTCTTCTCGCGGATAGGCCCCTGGCCGGACATCAGAACAGGGGAGGCGGCAGTTAGCCGGATTCCGGCGCCTGCGGCTGCCGGCGGTGAGGGGGAATAGGGGGAGGAGCATGAGGGCGGCGAGAGAAACCTCGGGGTGGCCTCGGTTGGGCGCGGGACGGCCGGAGGCGGCGGCTCCGCGGAGCAGGAGCGGCGGCGGCTGCGGTTGGCGGCGGCAGCGGCGGTGCGGCGGCTGGGGATGGCGGTGAGCGGGTCCAGGAGCACCAGTGAAAGGCAAGGAAGCTAGTTGCGGGTGATGTTGGACACGAGGATGGGTGGAGGGGTGAGTTCCGCGGCGACCTAGAAGGGGGTGGCGGCCATGGTGGCGGCGGCGGTCGTTCCCGGCAACAGGGGCTCGCGGGGCGTGGCGCTCGGGCTCAGGAGGGAAGGAGGGAAGGGTGAGGATGGCTCGGAGCTCGCGGGAATGGTCCAGGCGGTCCTAGGCGAGTGAGAGGACGAGGCGGGGTCGGATGGCACCGCACGGCGTCGCCGTGGTGCCTCAGCGTTCATTCTCGGCGTGCGCACTGGGGGTGGTGCCGCGTGGCGAGGCCGGGAGGATTGGAAGGGGCCGGGTTGGGCGAACCCAGTGCTGGGGAGGTGGTCTGGCCAGGCGGGCAGCGCGTGGGCGGCGGCCTCGTGCACGGCCGGCGCTGGACAGGGGAGGGAGAAAGAGCAGAGAGAAGAGAGAGAGAGAAATAGAGGTTTGATCCAAATTTGAATTTTTCTCCAAATTTTCTGTTGAAACATAGAAAACTTTGAATATGAAAGTTGTAAAGAATTTCAAATGCTACACTTTTTGTTTCAGGCACCAAATCGTTTGAGACTCAAATCAAAAGTTAATTTGAAAACCCGACGAATGTACGTTAAAACCCGATTCGATTTAAATTCAAATTTTCTTCGACTTTTGTATCGAAACTCGAAAATATTTGCACATGAAAGTTGTTTCACAACAAAAATTCTACAACTTTGGTTTTGGGAAAAATTTTGTTTGAGCTATGTTTTTGAAATTATTCTCTAAGAACATTTGTTTCAAACTTGAAAAGAAAACAATTTAAATCTTTAAAACCTTGATTCAAATGATTTGTCATTTCATGTGCGAAACTTCACTTTCTCACTTTGACTTCAACTAGACTTTGATTTATCGTGACGTTAATGACATGCCAACTCAAATTCAAATGCACACTAGCATTGGATTAAAAATTATTTAAGGCTTCCGAACTATGCACATATACACATACACATGCATACATACACATGCATTTATTTCGACGTTTCTTGGTTAAGGTGCAGGATTTGATGCTAATGACCCTGGTTTAACTAATTAAACACTTGGGGTGTTACAGATTGGTTCTAAGAAAGTCGGGAAAGTTTCTTTGGAGGAAATTTTCAGTCTCCCAAGTGGCTTCTTCTTCGGTATGATGCTTCCACTGGATCTTGTACATTTTAACTTTCTCCCTTCTCGTACTTCTTTCCTTGGTGTCAAGAATTTTGATTGGATACTCCGTATAAGATAGATCGGATTCAAACTCGATATCTTGTGGTTCAAGGATCTCAGTAGGTACCCTGGTGCACTTCCGGAGTTGCTTTACATGGAAGACATCATGAATGGCGGCCAACTGAGAAGGAAGACGAAGTCGGTAGGCAACGGGTCCACAAGTTTCGATGATTTCAAATGGTCCGATGTATCTGGGTGCTAATTTCCCTTTGATACCGAAGCGTTGAACACCTCTAGTAGGAGATACTCGCAAATATACGAAATCCCCTACCTTAAACTGTAAAGGATCTCTTCTTTTGTCTGCATAACTATTCTGTCTTGATTGAGCTGCTTTAAGATTAACCTGGATAACTTTGACTTTCTCCTCTGCCTCAGAGACTAAATCTGGCCCAAAAATTTTGCGTTCTCCAGCTTGTGACCAACTCAAAGGAGTTCGACACCTTCGACCGTATAATGCTTCAAATGGTGCCATTTGCAAGCTAGATTGATAACTGTTATTATATGAAAACTCTACCAGTGCTAGGCACTTAACCCAGTTCTTGCCATATTGAATAGTACATGCCCTCAACATGTCTTCAAGGATTTGATTGATTCATTCAGTTTGCCCATCTATTTGTGGATGATAAGCTGAACTACGAATCAATTTTGTTCCAAGGGATTCTTGCATTTGCTCCCAGAAACGTGCAATAAACTGAGGCCCACGATCAGAAATAATTGTCTTTGGAACTCCATGCAAACGAACAATCCGATCGAGATAAATTTCTGCATATCTCTTGGCAGAATAAGTTGTGTGTACTGGAATAAAATGAGCGGTCTTGGTGAGTCTATCAACGATTACCCAAACAGAATCATGCTTATGAGGAGTAGTGGGCAGGCCAACGATAAAAAACATACTGATGTCCTCCCATTTCCAGGATGGAATGGGTAAAGGTTGGAGAGTACCAGCTACTTTCAAGTGACTAGCCTTTACTCTTTGACAAACATCACATTCAGAAACATATATGGCGATCTCTCTTTTCATTCGAGTCCACCAGAAATTTTGTTTAAGATCGTGGTACATCTTGGTGCCACCGGGATGAATCAAAAACTTCGATAGATGTGCTTCATCAAGGATTTGCTTTCTAAGCTGATGATTCTTGGGTACAACCAGTCGAGATTCAAACCATAGAACTCCTCTATGATCCACTCGGAAACATTTGTACTTTGCTTCTCCTTGTGATAACTTTTCCTTGATGATCTTGATACCCTCATCATGTAATTGCCCCATGATGATGCTACCATGAAGTGTAGGCTCAATTGATATATGATTCAAACTTCCTTGAGGTACCATTTCTAGGTTTAACTTCATCATTTCCTGGCATAGAGTTTCATTGAATGGTTATACAGATAGACAATGGCATTGTGACTTGCGGCTGAGTGCATCCGCAACCACATTAGCCTTTCCTGGATGATAGTGCACTTCTAGATCATAATCCTTTATCAACTCTAGCCAGCGTCTCTGTCTCATTTTGAGATCAGCTTGAGTGAAGATATATTTAAGGCTCTTATGGTCAGTGTAAATATTAGAGTGAGTTCCCATAAGATGATGTCTCCAAATCTTAAGAGCGTGAATGACAGCTGCTAACTCCAGATCATGTGTTGGATAATTCTTCTCATGATTCCGGAGAGCTCTTGATGCATAAGCAATAACCCGGTTGTCTTGCATAAGCACACAACCAAGTCCCGTACCAGAAGCATCACAATAGACATCAAAAGGTTTGGTACTGTCCGGTGTAGCCAATACTGGAGCAGTAGTTAATCGTGCTTTGAGAGTTTGGAAAGCTTCTTCACAATTATCATTCCAAACAAACTTCACTCCCTTCTTCAATAACTCCGTCATAGGCTTGGCTATTCTGGAGAAATCAATAATGAATCGACGATAATATCCAGCTAAACCAAGAAAATTGCGAATTTGATGAACTGAAATAGGAGATTCCCAATCCATCACTTCTTGTACTTTAGTTGGATCAACAGATATACCATTACTGGAGATAGTGTGGCCTAAGAATTTCACACTGTCCAACCAAAATTCACACTTGGAGAATTTGGCATAAAGATGATGATCTCATAATCGTTGAAGAACGATATGCAAATGCTCAGCATGATCTTCTTCATTCTTGGAGTAGATCAAAATATCGTCAATGAATACCACGACGAATTTATCCAGCTCCGGCATGAAGATTGAATTCATCAAGTACATAAAATATGTTGGGGCATTGGTAAGACCAAAAGACATAACCAGGTATTCATATAGTCCATATCTGGTAGAGAAAGCAGTCTTTGGAATATCACAAGGCTTGATCTTTATTTGATGGTATCCAGATCGAAGATCAATCCTAGAGAAAACCTTAGCTCCAGCTAACTGATCAAATAGAATATCAATGCGGGGAAGAGGATACTTATTTTTAATAGTGACCGCATTGAGTGGTCGATAATCAACACATAGCCTCAAGCTGTTGTTCTTCTTCTTCACAAACAGGGCTGGACATCCCCAGGGTGAAGAACTTGGACGTATAAAGCCCTTATCAAGAAGGTCTTGGAGTTGTACTTTCAATTCTGCTAACTCATTTGGAGGCATTTGGTACGACCTCTTAGAAATAGGGGCGGTACCGGGTTGAAGCTCAATAATAAACTCAATATCTCTATCAGGGGGCATTCCAGGCAAATCATCTGGAAATACATTCGCATACTCCCACACAACAGGGATATCTTCAAGTTTAATTTCTTTTGTGGCATAGGCACAAGAGTTGAAGCACTCTCGTTGTGGTAGATAGAGTATGGTGGCTCCTTGATGGGGTGAATTTATCTCGATAGCTCGGGAAGAGATATCTAACAGTACTTTATGTGTAGTCAACCAATTCATGCCCAGAATAACATCCATGCCTTCTAAGTTCAACAAGATCAAATCTGTCTTTATCAATTTGCAACCCAGCTTAATTGGCACACATCTAGTGATTTGATTGGAAGCTATCTTCCCACCAGGGGTTGTTATCATAAAAGATCCCGTAGTATGACAAAATTCCAATCCTATTCTTGCTCCAAATTTGGCACTTATAAAACTATGAGTTGCACCAGAACCAAATAATATGACTGCGGGTTTATTGTGGATAGAGAAAGTACCTATCATGACTGGTGCTCCTTCTGGAAGGTCTGCAAGAGTAGTGAAGTTAACTCGCCCTTGCCGGACTTGCACCATTTGCCTCTTGCCCTTGCCCTTGTTGTTGTTTTGGTTGGAGTTTTGCCCTGGATTATTCCTTCTGGGCTGCGGACAATTCTTGGCAAAGTGAGAAGTACTGCCGCAGTTGAAGCATCGATTATTACCATTCCCACTATTGAACTGTGGGGCATTCGGCCATGGGCCAAATTGTTGCTGTTGCTGTTGCTGCTACTGCTGGTGCTGCTGCTGCTACTGCTGCTGAGGCACTGGAGGTCTGAATCCTCCTTGTTGCTGAGGCGGCCTAAAGACAAGCCTGGCCACTGGGGCATTTCTCTGTGGAGGTCTGGGTGGAGTGTTCTGCACTAGACGATACCTCGGTGGATGAGCACTCGAGGGTCCTGTTGGTGCCTTCCGCTTTTTCTCAGCACGATGGGCAGCAATACAGTCTTCTTGAGTAATGGCCATATTAACCAGCTCATTATAAGTATTGGGCTGAACCAAGTTCAGACGTTCCTTGAGCTTGGTAGTGAGGCCACGACGAAAATGATCACGTTTCTTGGCATCAGTATCAGCATGATGGCCCGCATACTGGCACAGGTGATTGAAGGTCTGTGCATATTGTAGAACAGTGCGGGTTCCCTGATCTAGAACCAAGAACTCATTCAACTTTCTTTCAATTAGTCCCTCAGGAATATGATCTGATCTGAAGGCAGTTCTGAATTCCTCCCAAGATATGATATGTTCAGCAGGCTGCATTGCACAATAATGATCCCACCATATACGTGCAGGACCACAAAGTTGCTGAGCGGCAAAGTGGGCCTTGCTTGCGTCAGCACAAGGTACCGCCAGCAAAGCAAACTTGGAATTGATAGTATGGAGCCAAGCATCGGCGTCCAGTGGGTCATCAGCTCGACTGAAAAGTGGAGGTTGGGTACCAAAGAATTCCTGGTAACCCGCTGGTTGAGCATCCCGTCCTCCATGCTGCTGGCGAGGCTGATTTTGTTGCCCTTGGACCAGCTGGCGGAGTAATTCAGTTTGCATGGCCATTAACTCGGCCAGATTCGACGGGGGTGGCGGTGGCTGCTGAGATCCACTGCCAGCTTCACAACTGAAGCCATCAGGCGTTCCACGAGTATGACCAACCATCTGTAATTATGGAAGACATCCATTAGATACATATTTCTTGCTCCCAAAATCAATGGTACGTGCAATGATCATACATTTGATATCAAAATAAAATCAGCAGAATTTAGCTAGATACGATGTAGCACAATACGCCTAACACATATTTGTTCAACCACATAATACAGAATTGGTCAACGGTTAGATAACTTCATGCTCCATTGTATTGATACTCAACGCTGAGAGCAAAAGGGTAAAGAAGATAATCTAGCAATTCATTATTCATCGCTATGTGCTATGCTGCTAATCAACAGAGATCATAGAAGTGATTGGACTAAAAAATATAGTCTCACAGACTCCATAGGCTAAAATTTGATGAGCATACATGCCACAAAACTTGCAACATCTTTAGTATTCATCAAACAGCCTAGAAATGCACACATGAAGAGATTTGGTAAGTAGGAAGATCATGATTTCCAAACTGATAGTCGCTACTTATATTACATCCAAAGTAGCATTTTTCTTACAACCTAGCATCACACACTCTTACCACATATAATACAACAAGTGGTACTCCTCCTTAGGGCTATTTTACAACATCTCTTCCCTATGTACATAAGCTACAACAAGAGAAAACACAAACTATCTAGGACAAGTCTAAGGTGCCTAGAAGTCGTCGAGGTTGCCCACAGAAGAGGCACTGCCAGAAGAAGTGTCATCCGTCTGAGGGTTAGGCTCAGCAAGTGCGTGCTCTGAATCTAAATCAGAAACTCCCTCAACCTCCTCGGGGTCCTCATCTACTGCTGCAGGCTCAGCTGGAGCATCTAGTTGCTCCTGGAGCGCACCAACATGTGCTAAAGCATCAGCCCAATCTGCTTGAAGCTCATTCACCTGCCCCTGAAGATAACCAATCACTATGTCACGCTGCACTATCTCAGCACCATGCTCCAAAGCCTGATGCTCAAACTGTGCAATGGCCTGATCCCTCTCAGCAATGGCATCCTAAAGTCCCTGAATCTGAATATCCTTCAAACGAAGACCTCGCTGGAAACTCTAGGCCAAGTCTATTACCTGGTCCATGTGTCGCTGCTGAAGTATCTGGTAGTGAGACTGAGCATTCATATATCTGGTCACAGCATGAACAGTCTCATCCGCTACATCTCCAATTAAGTGCCCAAAGTGTGTGATCCTGAACAGCCACTCTGCATTGCCAGCACTGACTGCTGGAAACAAACCAATAGGATACGCAGCTACCTCCTCAGGATGGTGCTCACAAAAAGTAGTAATAGCTTTGAGAGCTGCTGTCTCAAAAGCATCAACAAGACGGTACCCAATCACCTCAATCTCAATCGGTGGCCACTCCAAGGTGGGGTGCTGAGGAATGGTCATTGTAACACTGTTCTTCTTAATTCCATCCTCAGAAAACTGGCATCCCGTGTACTGGGGTGGATCTGGGTAGTGGAAGATACGAAGTGAATCCCAAAGAATCCTTGGAAAACCCTCCCAGTACAGACAGTCGGTATGAGCATTTCCCTTCTCATCCCAAAAGATATGGGGACAAGCCGCCATCTGAACCAAAAAGGATTCAAATGTGAGTAATACGATTATCTCAAGACTTCTCAAATAAGGCTTTAAGAAGACTGCGGTAAAGCAAATGTGATTCTAGTTCAAAATATGATATGGTTACAAACTCAAAAAATAATAAACCACAATTGGTACTGGTTCATCATTTGAGATTCTAAGGAATGAAAAGATCCTTATAACAACAAGATGGGGCTTAGAATGAAGGCATGACTCAAAACCATCTTTTTTCACCCAAGAAAGTCTAAGCATTTTAACAAGCATGCTCCTAGAATCAAAATTTAACTCACTCATGGTTTAAGCACACTAAAACTTATCTATGAGGATTCATACTAGAAATTCCTTAAAAAGCTCATGTAACAACTTCAAATATTAGAAACCAATCAAACATCAACCAGATATGCATGCACGTCCTGACCGTCCTCACAAGATAAACAGTTGCCAACTATCGTTGGGCTTACGTGGTTAGCACGGTGGTATAACATAGATACGGCTCTCCCTATATAGCTAGTCGATACATTCTAACCGTTCTTAACTTATCGAATCGCGGTTAGTATACCTGCAGAAGACTGACATAACATATATATATATACATTGAACCTTTCATGCCAGCACTCATGAAAGCGTTCCCAAACATTACCGCTCACTATAGAGGCGGCAGCCATGCAATTTCCGCTGTATGGCCAACGTTAACATACGCTACTCAGTGGCATATTCACGAGTTCCTTTACTCCCAATATAGTCGACCGAGATCGGTATATTGGCAATAGCTCAAGTAGGTCACTGCTTGAGCGCAGCGTTTGGTTCGCATCGCCGACGGGAAGGTCAGACTCCCTCAGCTGACTGAGTACACTTTACTTCCAATATAGTCAACTAATAGTTGGTATATTGGGAGCACCTCAAGTAAGCCACTGCTTGAGGGCAGCGTTCGGCTTGCATCACCGACGGGAAGGTCATACTCCCTTAGCTGACTGAGGATCCTTACCTTCTTACCTCATGTAGGTGCGTCGTTACAGGAATTAAGAGTTGCTTGTGAGTATGGTTTGACAAAATGTAAAGTGCTGGAAGTCAGATAATATAAACCATACATAAATAGCCACCAAATAATTCCCGTAAATTCCCTAGGACTTTACGTTCTATGCACAACCCTTAACGAATCCAACGTAGTTTTCCGAAATACCTTGTTGGTCCAATTTTATACGGAAAACGATTTTTAAGGTTCCAACATCTCTGGTGTACACTTGCAGCTCTGATACCAGCTGTGGCAGAACCACCTGAATTATCCCGGCTCAAATGCGCAGGGCATCACCATAAAGGCAACACTAGCTCAAACGCACTTCAAATGGAACAATTCTTGGTCTGTCGGGTAACGTCCCGATACAACCACCGGTTCTCGGATCGAACAAGCATACCCCGCACGAAGGCGAGTCCAGAGATATTACAACCACCATTTTACAACACAGACATAGTATTGATTACAAACTAGTTCAAACCATTATTACAAAACCAACTTAAGTAAAGCAGTTATACAAGCCATAACTATAAGTTCAGAGTTTAGACAGCGGAAGATAAAACACGACGGCTACAACATGTCGCAAAAGAATACCAGGCTAGCCCAAGCATGGTATCACTCGTCATAGTCATTGCCGGCCGAAGACGTATCCCACTCTACGGACCAGCCAGGAGGCAACGAGCAAGGATAGGTCAAGCTAGCGATTTGCTCCTCAAAACTCATACCTGAAAAAGTTTTCAACAGTAAGGCTGAGTATTCTAATACTCAGCAAGACTTAACCGTCAACTTGTATAAGTAGCCCACTATAGCTAGACTATGCAAGGTTTGTGAGGCTCTGGTATTTCCTTTTTGCTGAAAAGCAATAAAGAGTAGGTCCTTACTTTCAAGTTTTAACTTTCAAGATTCTAGTTGATTAACCATTCTATGTAAGCAACTACTATCCAATCATGGTAGAAAACTAAGCAAACATCAAGATTGATAAATATATTGTTGCTCTTATTACTCTGTGTGGCAAAGGGATCAAGCAGTCTTATTTCATCGTGAGAGGCGGACGATTCTGAATCGAAATTTAACCTGGCCAGACAAACCTAACACACACGTTTGGAACACGGTCGGGTCGTTTCCAAACAACCGTTGACCTTTCTTTCCGGCTTGTGGATAGTGCTACTCTCCCCAACTACAGGGCTCCAAGGCCGAACCTTGTCCCTAGAAGTCGTAGTGTTGCGCAACATAAAATAAAACCTATCCCTAAGAGAGAGTGGGAGGTATATCCACTCCCCGGTCCAATCGGCTACTAGGCTTGCCGTGTACAATATTTACGGCATGTGGCTAGTACTTTCAAAAACTTAACCACCACTACCACACACCGCGACCTTAACAAGTTCATCAACACAGACGGGGTCTCACATAAGGTCATGTTATCGAACACAACCCCGTCTGTCGTCCTTACATTGATAACAGAAAGTAAACAAGCAATTCCTATAAAGCTCGCGAGTGACAGGCAATCACTCGACTTTTACCGGTCCTATAAGCTTAGCAAGTAGTCGAATTCAGGTCTAGTGTTCAGTACATAGGTTCCTAGGATCATACATCTAGGGTTTCAATTCAAAACCTAAGAACTGTAAATGCACAAGTAATAATAACAGTAAATGATAATAATTTGAAGTATAGGTTATGTCCGGGGATTGCCTTCTCGGTAGTCGTTAACTATTTCAGCTCTAGGCTCTTCCGAAATTTGGTTCGGGGCTTCAGTTAGTTCCGCGGCGTTCACTTGAGCTTCGAGATCACCTCCGTCAGACTCCGGGATTAGCTCGTACGTCCCATCCGATAAGGCAGTCGTATCTATATGAAATGTAAGAACAGAATTAACAACACACATGGGCAATCATTTATAGAGTAGTTAAATAACAAATCTAACTACACAAGGCATCATGATCAACAGCACAAGAAAGCTATACTAACTTCATAAAGTAAGTGGTGGTTGATTCCTATAGCAATCAAACCAAGGCTTGCTAATAAATTAACAACTCAAAGCACAAACATAAGTAAATTTATCAAAAATTACCCTAAATATAACATGAACAGACTAAGCTACCCTGTAAAAATAATAATAAAACATGTGGCCATTTATTCACAACAAATCATTCATTCAGACAACACCTAGAACAAGTTTGAATTATACAGGTCAAACTGAAGCAAAAAAGAAGCTCAAAAATTAACAGTAGGCCTAAACAGGGATGATTTAGCTACTGTGAATTTTTCATGATTTTATCTACAAATAAATAAATATGAGAAAATAAACAAAACAGACAACAGATTAGCAAGATTTATTTTTAGCTCCTGATCTATCCATTAACTGATGCTCAAACTTCCAAGAAACGCTAAGATACTCCAGATGAACACTCAAGAATATATTCATGATTTATAATGAAAATAAACTATTTATCATAAATAAATTCTACTAAACAAAGATTAAAATAAATAAAAAGCTACAAATGAGAACTGAGCACGAAACTTTTATAACAAAACTAGTGTCACATGAGTAAACTACCATAAAAATTTCAAAGCAAGACAAGCTTTCAATCATCAGATAAGAAAAAGATTAAATAACTAGTCTTTATTTACCTAGTGACACAAAACCATTTACACAGCAAAAACTTGCAACAAACACCTAGCATATTATGGTTCTAATGCAAAGAGCTACTCTCAAGGATTCCAAAACGTCAAGATTTGCTATTTTACGAAATTTCTACGAATTTATATGGAATTTCAAAGTTCACTGCAAAAATTACAAAGGAGTCCTTGGTGGCACTATTCAACTGAGTCTAGGCCTATTCAAATAACCCCCTGGGTTTTCTTTCCTTTCAACCCGAGGTCCCTGGGCCGGGTCAGAGATGGGAGGCGGTTGTTGACCGGCCGTTTCCCGGCGAGGGGCTCACCGGCGGCGAGGGTGAAGGGGTGTGGGAGTTTCACGGGTTCAAGGCGCACCTCTGGGTGGTCTAGGGGTGCGGGGAGGGGCTCGGAGGCGGCGGCTCGACAGAGCAGGGCGGGTCTGCGGCGGAGGAGAACGGCGGCGGGGTGACTCCGGTGAGGGTTGGGAGAGGGGAAGTGGTCTAGGAGCTGCGTGGGGTCACGGCGGAGCTCGCTAGGGGGTTAGCACGGGCGGAGGAGCGGCGGTGAGGCGGCTCCGCGGCGGCGTCAAGCTTGCCGGCATCCGGGGTGGAGCGGCGGTGGCGTTCTGTGGCGTGGAAGTGAGGAGAGAGCAAAAGGGCGACAGGAATCGGTTTCTGGGGTATTTGTAGTGCTCGGGCGCGCGCGAGGGGAGGGCGGCGGCCTCTGCAGCGGGCTTCCTGACCATTATGCCTGGCTCCTCCTTGGGTGCAGTTGCCCAGTTTCCTTCAAATAGAGGCCGAGAGAGGGGTGATGAGCTCTCATGCTCACTCTCTCCACTCTCACTCCCTCTCACACATTCTTGCTCGGGTTTCCTTTGGATTTTGGCTTAAGTTTGATTGCAAGAACACACTCTCTCTCAATTCTTTGCTGCAAGATTAATTACATAATTGGAGGAACAACTTTCGGGTAAGAGTTTCATTTTCATTTCACTAACGTAACCCGAATCGAGTTGTTCTCGTTCGTTCTTGTTCATTCTTTTTGCAAGCATGAAGGGTGTAGGTCGGAAACTTTCCAAAGCTATCAAGAAGATGACAGGGTCAAGCTTATCTCATTCACGGAGTGGGTTGAGCTCCCGTCATTCCCTCAAACCTACACCAACGCCGACCACGATGGACTATGAGCAAAACGAACAGGAGGAACAAATAGAGGAGCAAGCTGAAGAACCGCAAGCCGAGGACATGGGAATAGATGAAGATGATGCACCGTACCTCGACTTGCAAGACAACCGCGAGTGTCAAGCCTACGCCATGATCAAGAATCGAAGCTTTGGTCATACCAGAGCCTTCGATCCAGACCTTCTCGAAAAAACATGTATGGACGTTGACTTCGCTCGTGTTTGGCATGCGGTTGGATGGGATGGTTTTGTGCCCATTGAGGAGAATGGTTCTCGTCTTCTCACCATCCAGTTTCTTTGCACTCTTCGGGAGGTGGACGATGGTGTTTCTTTCCGACTTTTTGGAGTTGAATGCTATTTTAATTGGAGAAATTTCAGTCACCTCCTTGGTTTTAGCGTGCGCTTGCCAGTTTTCCTTGCAAAAGCTTGCCGCGGTTTTGATCGACATGAGTTTTGGGGTTTGATTTCGGGTCAAGTTGTTCATGGCAAGTTTGCACCTCGTTGCAATGACATTCAAAATCCGACTCTTTGTTTGATGCACAAGTGGGTGGCTATCACTCTCTTTCCAAGAGATGATCCACGACCAGTGCGCAATGATGAGTTGATGATATTATACGCCATGGTCAACAAGATCTGAATCTCCCCCGCACAAGCAATGGTTAAGCAATGGCTCACAAATTTTCGGATGACGGGTCCTATTGAATGTACTTCTTTGGTTACCCGCATCGCATCAAACATGGGAATCTTAGATGGGATCCCCGTTCCTTTCATTGAGGAGCCCCATGTTATGATCGATGAGGCGTACTTAGTTCAAGGCCACACGCTCAAGAAAGGCCCGGATGACTCCTTGATTTTCTTTTCGCTTGGTTATACAAATCAAATCCTATTGCCAAATGCGGGATATCATTTGTATAACTGCCGTTCGCTAACCATCCCTCTTGTTCCACAAGAGGAGAGCCGCCGGCATAGTGTTTCTGGTCTTCCTGGCAGGGTTACAAGAAGCAGGGCCAGAAGGGAGGAATTCATGCAGTAGCAACCTCAGCCTCAACCACAGCAATGTGAGGCTGGAGGTTCGTCATGGCAGAGTGCCAGCTCCACCGAGTGGGCACAGCAGGCCTTAGGGCACCGGTCCACTAGTTCCAGCTCCAGTGGTCCCCCGCGACGTACAGTTTCGTCCAGAGGTTTTGCCACTCTGACTCGGCAGATGGGCGAGTTGAACTTGCGCACCACCAACATCGACGAGTCGCTGGGCCAGCACATCGTGTCAACACAGAACTAGCAGCGATACACAGGCGAGAGGATCCGCAATCTTGAGCAGCAACAGCAGCAATCCAAGGAGGAGTGGAGGGCCTACTACCGTTGGGCTGGGTTTAATCCCAACCAGTAGTTGTGAGCCTGAAGCTAGCTAGGGGGAGGACCCCCATGAGAGGTACCTTGTATCAAACTCTACCTTTACCGCTTTCCAAAACCTTGCATGAAACCAAACAAAAATTTGCAAAATTCTAAAAATCCATAAAAATTTGCATAACTAAAATCAAATAAAAATTGGCAAAACTTTTAAAAACCTAAAAATATTTACTTGCTTTCCAGTATGTGTAGTAAGCATGTGTAGTTTTTCCTTATTGAGATGATGAATAGTTGCTCTATTAGTTCCTTTCATATGCCTAATTACAACCTTGTGCTCTCCCTAAGTTCTGAGTTTGGTGGCTAGATGTTCAAACCTTAAGCTTGAAACTTGTGGGTAGCGAAAAGCAAAATTCGGATCTAGGTTGTTGTGGGTAATATGGCTGAAAAATGTTGCTATGATCTTCTCCTACGTGATGCTTGATATCCGAAGTATTTCTTTTCAAAAATACAAAAATAGAATAAAGTTCCTCGGTGATTCGCAATTCATATCCAGAGCCATATGAGTTACAAGTTTGAAAAGCCTTTTCTACATATGCAACTTGTCTTCTCATTGAGCTTTGTCAAATTGTTGTGACCCTTTGTGAGAATCACTTCATACGCCCATGATCAAGATCACGTACACGTCCACTCACATGCTATACTTCACCTAGAAGATAGCAAGTACATCCCCCATTCATCCACAAATAAAACTCCAAGTTGTACCATGTTTATCTCTCTCCAAAGTTATCATCATGATGTATGGGCTATACAAAAAGAAATAAAAAGATGCATACCCGAAGAAGGTATGCCACATGCCCACAAGGCATATCAAAAAAAAGAAAAAGAGAAAAGATGCATACCCAAAGAAGGTGTGCCACACACCCACAAGGTGTGTCAAAAAAAAGGGTCAGTTGGATCCATGCCACTCCAATTTCTTGAAATTGGATCTCATGTTGAAAATCATGCCATTAAGTGGCATGATTTTCAACATGACACCCAATTTCACGGAGTTGTGGTGGCATGAATCGAATTTTCCCAAAAAAAAATGGGGGGGAAGCAAATATAGCCCATACCAAATATATTACAAGGGAGAGAGAAATCATATAAAGGAGTTTCATCCACCATCCACCAAAAATATCCACACACTTGCACATCTTGATCAAGGCTTATGACTTGTTTCTCCTTTTGATCCGGTCTTTGACTTAGCGAAATATGGGAAGCAAGTTTGCCATTATATCCTCCATACCTACAGATCCACCAAAAAGAGCCATTAGAAGTAGGATAAAAAAACAAAGGCACATAAAAAGGCCTTGGTGAGGAATGGAACACATTTGAGCAATCCGAGAGATCACCCGAGGAACTACAATATTTGTTTTCAAAAACTTTATAAAAACTTCCGGATTGACGGTTGAACAAAGGAGTGGTAAGTGGTACTCTACAATCCGTTCTGACCCTCAACCGCCAAAGATGAGGATGATGCTATAAGCCCCATAGGAGTAAGGTAAAAGGTGCGAACAAGGCCAACTTATTCAGAATAAAGGTAAGAACACTCGGTTGTGCCTTGGGCATAAGTCAGGAATGCAACATTGCAGCAACTCCTGATCAACATCCTAAGTCTAAAACTTTACTCGGGACGAGCAAAGGGCTAGCTTGGGGGAGTTGTTGATGGTGCTTAAGTGCCATTTTCACCCATACTACATGTTGTTTGTATCACTAACCTCGCTCCACAATTGTTTTCGAGTTTTGTACATTTCAGATGAGCAAGAGCGGAATAAGACGAAAACACACAGCAGACGACATAACTACGCAGAATATCGCATCCGGCGTCACACCCTTATTAAGAGGGCCCACATGTTAGAGGAAACGGGGCCTCCACGCAAGATGCACTAGAGGATAAGGATAAGATCCAACGAATCAACCACCCAGCAAAGGATCAGCACGAACGGCTGACAGGTGGGGTCGGCCGACCCCTAGGGTCGGCCGAACCTGGCCTGCAATGCATCCAGGTGCATCTCGAGGAGGAGTCACGGCCAAGGCACCTGATCACCTTCCATATATGCGTTGGCGGGAAACCGACCTCCAAGTAGTATAAATAGGGCCTCTCTCCCCCCCTCTCAACAGACACACAGACACACTTCATTCCATTCTCTCCAAGAAGGCTCTCCTCTCTCTTGCTCTCTTAGCTAGGTAGTGGAGCTAGGCTAGTTCTCTTTAGCGAGCAAGTCGTCCTTGGGGTCGTTGAGCAATCCTCGGCTCCTGGTATGGCTTTGTATCCGACTTGTCAGATGTCTATTCATAATATAGAGTTCTGCCATGGTTGCTTTACTATCTTGATAGTTTATCAATCCATGCTTAGATCGTTCATAAGTTATGCTACGGTTTTGGTTAGGCCAGATGATCCGGGTACGGATAGAGGTTCGTTGTGCTTTCGGGCTTGCTCTAGTGTTTTAACCGTCCATCCGAATTGTGGGAGACCTGGGGGCACTAGAGTAGTGACTTCATACATGAGCGTGGTGCTCGGGTATGCGGGATCCTTCGGATATGACCATGCTCCACGGTGTGACTGGGGTAGACGGCAGGTGGTGACAGCCCTATCCGTCCAGCGTAATAGCGGTGTTGCGTTTACCGTACTCCCCGACATTCGGGTTCGGTGTAGGAGTTCATGCAAAGAGGTAACGGGACTGCATGTAATCCGGTACGGAACCTTCTCCCCGCTATCCCATTTTCCTGGCACCTGCAGTCCTAACCATGATCTAACATGACCCCAGCTTTGGATAGAAGCACTAGGACACCTAACCTAGCCTAAGCTCCAGCTGACTTGATGTAGGATAGCGTAGTTCTTTGTTTTATAGTTTCTCTCCTTTATTCCTTCCTCTTGGAGTGTGGATGTGTGCTGTGTCGCATTACCCATGCTTATTCTTTACTTGGACTTACCCCTGTTAGAGCATTGCCTATTGCTTGAGGCACAATGTCATGGTTAATGTTGAGTACAATACCTTTGCCGCTGCCATCCTTTGGGACACAAATAAATGACGATACCCTTACTCTCCGGGTGAAATGCTACAACGGTATATCTGTTTGCTTGCAGATCCATCTGTAATCGTATTGATTATACCACGAGAGTGGCACCCCTTGGGTGCAGTTGCTAGGATGGGTTCGGCACCCTCATTTCTAGTGATTGCACTAAGGACTGCCAACAGGCATTTCTGGCGCTGTTGCTAAGAATTAACCATTCCTAGTGATTGCGCTAAGAAGTGTCAACACTCCCTGCAATCTCCTACCTCAAGACATGGAACAAACGCATTTGCATGGGGAGCATGGGAGGACGCGGCCACGTCTCTCCTCCCAGAACCAGATCTTCCACTGGCGCGTCGCTGGCTCTGGCGATCCCGAGGATGGGGGCGAATCCGTCCTCCCGCCCCAGGGCCCGGTCGCCATCTTCACCATCATTGGCGGACTCCGACGAGGGCCCCCGCTTGGACATTCGTGACCTGGTACGGGACCTCGCCGAGGCCTACGAGCGCTACTCCGTCTCAACATTGGAGGTTAGCCGACTGCGTGCCTTCAACGCTGACCAAGAGACCACCCTCACGACCCTCTCAAAGATGGCGAAGAAAGCACAGGGTGAGGCTGTCAAGTCCCGCGCCAAGGCGGAGGATCTGGAGAGCGACCTCGCCACGGCCCGCCATGGGATCGCAAACATAGGGCTCCGCTTCGACAACCTAGAGAGCCGTCCCATGTGGAGGGCTATGAGCCTTGGCGCTCACCGTGGGGCAGCCCTGGCACTCACCGCGGCGCAGCTTATGTTCGGCCAGGACTTTCGCCAGCTGAGCCCCAGGCTGCCGCTGCTTACGACCACGGCGGAGCGTGACTCACTTGCTGGCGACTTCGGGCTCATCGCCACCCACATCATTGCCGAGGTTGACAACACCGAGCTTCTTTGGCAGGCGGGCGGTGGCGGGTGCGGCGGCGCCTAACAGGGCGCGCCCGACCCGTCGGCTGCGGGGGGTCCCTGGGCGACGCCGGGATGACCAGCACTGCGTGAAGAGGAACTGCTGGCCAAAGGTCCATGCTGTGGCCATGAACCCTGGATCCAGCACCTCCTTGCGGGCCTTGGTCCCGTGCGCTGCATGCCTCCAGATAGGCGCAGGCATTTTGCTTCATGGGCATCCTGCTTTTGCTGTTTCTGCAAGACCCTGCATGGTCTTTCTAATCATCAGACATTTGTGTAATCCGTTGGAGCATTAGTATGTAAATTATTGTCAAGTTTTACTTCCCTTTCGTCGTATGGGTGTGAACTGACCTTGTTTGTCTTGTTTTCTGCTCCCGTGTCTGACCCTTCTAGGCCGGTTCGTGGGGTCGGGCGAGCTGACCCTGCCCATTGTGCGATCTCGTCTTGGTTCTCTTCTTGCGATGCCGACCCCCAGGCTCCCGTTCGATTAAGATGCCGACCAGGGGCCGTTTCGACTTTATTCTGATTAACTCTGCCACACACTTCTTTTCCTCGAAGTGGGAGAGCCGAACCGAACTGCACTTTCCGTCGGGGGTCGAAGTACGGTGCTCATGGAACTGTTAGCGGGCATGTCTAAGTGGAGCCCCGACCCCGTGCGGGGGGGGGGGGAGGGGGGGTGGGGGGCGTCAGACTGAGTCGGTTTGTGACTGACCCCAGAAGCTCTTGATGTCCCGACTGTCACAGTTACCGGGGTCGCTCGCCCGACCCCAGCGGCTCGCTGCCTTCCTTTGGAGGAAAACACAGGTTAGGATCTGATCAAGACATAGATGCAAATCTGGAAGCCTATATCACCCTTTGGGTGTCCGGGTAATGGCCGCCGGGGGTCCATCCGTCATTTCCCTTCACTCAGTTGGAGCATTGGGCAGCCTCAAGCCCACAGCTGGGCCGGCTTTCGAACCTTGAGGAGTTATTGGGCCCGCCAGGTCCATTTTGGGCCCGGATCCCCACTTACATGGGGCAAAACAGTCGATTGAGCTATTCGGCGCGATTCCCGATGGGCCGCATCTTGCTCGGTCCGTGGGTCCCTGCCCCGGCGGGTTCGGCGTTTTACACAAGGTATCGTAATGATCCTTCCCGTGGAAATCGAGGGGGCAGTTCGATTTTTCCCCTCACCCCTTTTATTGCACAATGCGGTGATGGCAGGTCTCTTCCCACGCTTCCTCTGCAATCACGAGCAGGAGAAAAGAGGAAAACGGAGAGAGAAAGAAATGAGCACACCTCCCATCCTTCGCTTTCACCGCTGTGACACCTTTGGTGTCAGTTTAACCAAAGCCAGGCAATTAACATAACTCCACACACAAATGAGCTAAGAAAACTTAAATAAGAACCCTATGTCTAGTTCTTGCAAACTTGTGTGTGAATGTATGTGTGCATGTGTTTGAGTGCAATGTGTTTGAAAAACAATAATTGGTACCCCTTTTAAACTTGACTTGACATGTATGGTAATAAGGTAATAAAATACACCTTTCATAATGATCTATAAACTTTATATGCAAATCAAATTCAAACTGGAAAACCATCAAATGAAATGATTATTGGAACCATTCTTGGATTTGTGAAGAGTTACTAATTCAAACAAATTAAATAAACAAGAGTTCAATTTCTAGAAATAAGGAAGTTAAAAATAACTTTCAAACCAATGCACTTATGCATAGGAAAATGAATCTACATATTCACCATGTCATGTTCAACAAAAACCTAGTTGAAGCCTAGGAGTAAAAGTGCCAAAATTCACATGAAATGATAAGTACCTTAAATGGCAATTTTTGGAAATAATTAAATAACTCTCAAACCATTGCTCTAATGAAAAAGTGCATAACACGAAAGTTGTAGATCTCGAAAAACTGAGCAAAAGTGGTATTCAACACTTTTTCATTTGGAGCCAAGAAGAGGGAGAAAATTTGAAATTACAGAACTGAGTTTGGAACTTCGGTTTATTTACGAAATTGCCACTCACCGTTTCTTCCACCTCCGGCTCCCTGCACCGCGCCTACGACGGCGTCCGTACGCCGGCGAAGCCACCTGGCTGCCCCACGCGTCGCGCCTCCGCCCAAAACCGCTCCCGCACCCCTGGTATGGCCCCAACCCACCTTCCCCGGCGCCCCTGAGCTCGCCACGCCCCCTTTCCTCTCCTGCGCGCGCCACGAGGATGGCCGCCGCGCCACGCGCCTGGCTGCGCCCTCCCCGGCCGCGCCTACCCCAGTAGATCGCTTTCCAGCTCACCCAGACCTGCCTCCCCTTCATCGCGCGCCTATAAAAAGGGCCATCGCCCTCCCTGCTCGCGCGCAGGAAGGCCGCCCATGCCATGGCCGCCGGCAAGCTCGGCTCACCGTGGAACCACCCCCTCCGCCCCTCCTCGGCTCCAATCGAGACCCAGAATGGATTCCTCTCAACACGCTAATGCTCCCAAGCCCAAACGCCCCTTCCCTACCTCACCCGAGCTCGCCGGAGCCGAGCTCCCATGCCCGCCGCCCCTGTACATCGCCGGCGACCCACTTCCCGGCCGCCCCCGACCCATCCAAGACCACCATAAGGTGCGCCTCGGTCTCCTCTCTCTTTTCCCCCACAAACCCCTCGCCGCCGGCCAACCCCATCGCCGGGAACCGCCGCGCCAAACCTCCTCTGTTCACTCATCTCCGCCAGGGACCTACAGTTAAAAGACATAAAACTTCCAAGGGTCCAACTGCAAAATGTACATGAACCTCAAAACAGCAAACTTCAAAAATTCCTAGAAAATCGTAGAAAAATCGTAAAAATGCAAACTCAACTGTTCTGGAATCCTTAGAACAAGAGCTACAACTTTTGTTACATTCACATGTTCATATTTTGCTTTTATTTTAATCTGAGAAAAAGAATAAGAAAATCACCTTATGCATGTTCATGAAGTTATACTCAGCAAATGACCTGGATTTTTGGATATGTTATCACTAATGGAATATTAAGATCACAGTAAAAAGATGACACCCAACCAAAACAGTTATCATGTTAGAACAATCAAGATTCTCTAATCTGTTGCTAGATTTCTCGATTTAATACTGGAAAATATGCACATGAACTTGCTCTGGAATTTTTACTACATACATGTGTAACCGAAATCTTGTGAATCCATAAATTTCAGATTTATTTGAGTTCATTTACTATATACCATGTTTTATGCTTGTTTAATCAACTTAATTCTCCATATATAGTTCTTATGCTCAGAAAAATCTATATTTATTTCTGAAGTCTCTTTTTAGCTATATGTTCCTGTCTAAAAATTTTGAGCTACAGTTACTGAGGTTTGATTTGTTGAATAATCATGCTTAGCATCTTAGGGCTAGATTTACTATTTTTGTTCTGAGTAATCTATACCATAACTGATCTTGATTTTTGGATATGATCTTGCTTACAGTATGTTCTATCTGTAATAAAAATTTCATATGCAGTACTAGTTAAATGCACCTTGATAAATTTATGCTAAATCATGTTAAGTTAAATGCATAACTAAATTTTCTGGTGGTTACAAAGCTCGATAATTTTTCTGGAGTATGCTTAGCTCATGAGTAGGCTCTGGTAAAAATTTGAGAACCATATCCCTAGTACAACTCTCTGGAGAATTAATCTTAGTTAATGGCTTGTTGTTTTTGTTCTTTTTATTACCTCATCTGTGTAAGCGAATAAAATCTGGAAAAATTACAGTACTGAGTAGATGCTTGGTAGATGCTTCCATAAAATTTGTAGCACCAGAACCCATGTCAAACTTTCTGTGCAAAAAGGTGAAGCAACTAGAGTAATCTACTTACATGCTTTGTTATGGTTAATTGCTTTATGATTAGATGCTGAAATTTATACCATAGATGTTAAAGTTTGGGATCTGTGTTACTTTAGTTTTTCATCACTAGCTCATGAGTAAATTGGTTGCTATGAAATAGTGAAAGTCTGCTATGTTTTAATGATAAGAATGAAAATCAAAACACACAGCTCTTTTATGAAGTAAAGTGAAATTAAGAACTACTCTATAAACGATTGCCCAGAAAATAGAGTTAACTAAGACCACCACAACAAACACGTGTTATTCTGGACTACAACTTTATAGTGATGAAAAAAAAATATGTTTATATCATGTTGTAACAATATCATTTCTGCATGCATATAGAAACGGTAAATCTACTCGACGGTGATTACGAGTTGGTGCCCGCGCATACTACCACTCCGGAGAGTGTCTCTATTAATATTACTGACTTGAATCAAGACCCGAACCAATGTTCGGAAGAGCCCAAGGCTACTTTTGAACAGTGCCCAAGAAGGCAAGCCCCGGAGCATAATCCCACTACTTTTCCGAATTATCATTCTGCTATCTATCTATTAATGTATGGTAATAGTTGGTTTTGTGCATTTATGTTTTCTAGGAGTTGATCGAAAACCTTAGGTGCATGATCACTAGGTACCTATGTTTGTTATCCGGATCTTTTTCTCGACTAGTTGCCCCGCTAACTAGGTGCGGTAAAAGTCGAGAGGTTTCCTGCCTTTCGCGAGATTATAGGAGTTGGCTGACTTTAATTCCTGCTGAAATATAAGGACAACGGGCGGGGTTGTGTAGTTGTGATACCCCGCTGGTGTAGTAAAAAAAATGGCTAAGGTCGCGGGGTGTGGCTCATTTCGTTAAGCGTTTGAAAGTACTAGCCACATGCCGAGAAATATGGTAATCGGTAAGCTGAAGTACCTGATTGGACCAGCGAGTGGAACGATCTCGCACCCTCTTGGTAGAAGTAGGTTTTATTTTTGTCCGGACGTACGGGTGCAGAGTGGTCGGACTCTGTAGTCGGGGAGGGTGTTCCGGATCCACGGACTGGAAAGAAAGGGGAAATGTTGTGTGGGTGACTTGGTTCCCATACGTGTGGTCTAGGTTCCCCTGGCCAGGTTGAAATCCGATTCAGAATCGTCCGCCTCTCACGGCATGAGACTGCTTAATGATTTCGGTCACATAGAGTAACAAGTGGAACATGATGATGATAATACTGCTGGTTGATTAAATGGTTACTCTACCATGTTTGTGTAGAGTTAGATGCAAACTTAGAATGGTTAATCCAACTGGAGGATGGCTAAATAAAATCTGAAAATAAGGATCAACATTTAGTGGCGTTTTTGGCAAAACAAACCCCACCAACCAAAAAGCCTTGCATGTCTAGTTATCGGACTATGTTATATCCGGTGACGGGTCAGTCTTGCTGAGTATTAGTATACTCAGCCTTGCTTGTGGCACTGTTTTTCAGGTACTAACTTCGAAGACCTGTTTGCAAGTCTTGCTTGGCCGTGTACCTTGCCTCCGGGCTGGTCTTTTGAGTGGGATGGTCCTTCAGCTGGTGCTGACCACCCTCCCTCTGAGTGACGCTTTCGTACGGGCTTTATCGATGCGTCACGTTATTTCACTAGTTATCTTTTAATGCTTCCGCTGAACAATGAGACTTGAATAATTTGAGTAGATGGAACTCTGTAGTACTTTACTAATCTGAATATGGTTTGTAATAAATTTTCCTTTCCGCTGCAATCACTCTGAGATGTATGAAATGTTCTGTGTTGTAATCTCTGGGCTCACCTTCGTGTGAGTGTTGTCTGCTGATCCTGGAATAGCGTGGCTTTTATCGAGGCTTCACTCGAGGAACTACCGGTGAGTGCCAATTTGGGTCAGAGTTGCTTAGCAACAAAGATCAGTGCACCCGGGCCCAGTTAGTTTGGGTGGTTCCGCCACAGCTGGCATCAGAGCTCGCAGACAGCCTACCAGAGATGGCAACCTCGGTTTTCAAACAACAATTTAAAACTTGACTTCAAAACTACTAAAGTTTTTGAAAGAGTTTAGGATCTCCAAGGACAAGTCTAGGACGTAAAGCCCTAGGGAATCTTATGGGTATAATCAGGTGGCTTATTTTGTATGGCTAACTTCCAGCACATTACTTTTCAGTATTTAAATTCTGTAATTTAAATTCTGCAACTACACGTCGCCGCGGAGGTATGCTTACTCAGTCAGCTGAGGGAGTCTGACCTTCCCGTCGGTGATGCGAGCCGAACGCTGAAGCTCAAGCAGTGGCCTACTTGAGCTGCTGCCCATATACCAACTTCGGTTGATTATATGGGGAGTAATGGTTCGAAATTGGAATTCAATTCCCCGTCAAAGACGGTACTCAGTCAATACGTTGTTTCGATAACGTATGTTTAACGTTGTCCATACGGCGGTAATTGTATGGATGCCGGTTCTATAGTGATCGGTAATGTATGGGAACGCTTTCGTGAGTGCTGGCACGAAAGGTTCATTTTATATACTATCACTCTTCTGCAGGTACGCTAACCCGAAATCGAATTTTAGGCTATCTAAATCTAGCTATATCGAGTAGCTACATAGTGAGAGATGTATTATGTATGCCACCGAAACTAACCACGTAAGACCAAGGTTACTTGGCAATTATTTTCCTTGGTGAGGATGAATATGTTCTGCATTCATCCCTAAACCTTTAGCAAAGAAATGTTTAAAAGAAATCCCAATCAAAAAGGTTACAAATCCATCATTAAGGATCATCTAGGTAATCTGTAAAAATCTAAAATTCTGGTTTCCTCGAATTTTGAAAATATGAAAATTACCTCAAAATGAGTTTGTTCTGTAAGATGAAATGTATCTACGCAAAATTCCAAGCTTCTGTAAAAATATGAGAATTTTTGAAGTTCTCTACCATAGTGTTTTCGAATTTATAGTAACCCTATGCAAATCTGTCAAGTTGGAACAGTCTGCCTAAACTGAATTTTTCGACCACCTTAAGATGCTTATCTGAAAAATAGTTCAACACAAAAGTTTTAGGTAACTTAATATAGAACTCACTGTAAAATTTTGAATTATCTTTGCCTAATGGTTTGGGAGATATGGTCAATTTACTCACTCTCTGGACAATCTGTTTTCTGGTTTGACATCACTTCCAAACCTTGAGCATGTCACCTTGTTAGGTTCTGAACTGGCCTTAGTGTTGACTAGATGAAATGTTCCACACTACCTTGGGCATCTTCTGTAAAATTTTGAGAATTTTTGACCAAGTATATTGTCCTTGGTGAAGAAAAGACTAGCCCTCTATTTGCTGAATTTCTTGGACATCCAGTGAGGAAAACTTTTAAGGAAAAGACCATCATAAAGTTTTAATTAGACCTAGCCTTGACTAGAAAAGTTGTGCACAATGATATTAGGAATGCCCTAGTACAATTTCAAAAAAAAAAAAAATTGGACCCCTCAATTTAGAGTGACGAAACTCTAAACTTGCTTCCGATACAATTGAAATCTCATTGTCCAATTTGTATCCTACGGGATATTGCTGAAATTTTCACCCTTGTATATGACTCTTCTTGGCTATGAGTTGAATAACCAAGTGGTCACACATTTCATGATCTAGGTTCTCACAAATTTTCAAATCCATGAAGCTAGTATACTCCAAACTATAGACAAAATACTATCGCCCGGCCTGCTGAAAACAGCCAGAACAGAGAAGCAAAGACCGAATATTTCAACCATCTTAACCATTGTTTTAGCCTTTGGGTTGAATACCAAAGTTGTTCCAAATTTCCTAAGCTACATTCCTACAAAATTTCAACTTCATTAGATGTATATAGTCGGAGTTATGCCCTAAATACTGAGACTCGGTTCAGAAAACCAGAGGTATAGTAATGGACAATTTCGACCATCTTACTCTTAGAATTAGCCTCTGAGTTGACTACCAAAGCTGTAGCACATGAAATTATCTAACTCCTGTCAAAATTTTAAGGCATTTTGATGAACGGAACGCGAGTTATGAGTTTTCTCGTAACCTGCAGCTTCCTGCATGATCGGTTAACCATGCCTTTCGAGTTCTACTCATCTGCCCATCTATCCTTTGAATCATACCAATGTTAGGGACCATATTGCTGGTGTTAACCCTTCCATATTGTTGAAGCGCAATGTTCTCCAACCTCAGGATGCTGGTTATCAATAGCTGAACAAAAAGAAGAATGACACAAGGAATGACTGAAATTACTTGGACGAGATGAAGGAATTCTCATTGCCCTTCTTGCTCAAATGGCTCTTTTAAAAAAAAATATAGGTGCACAAAAATGCTAGAATATCATGCATAATCATGACTGCAACATTCATGCAATACTTGTAGCAAAAGTACTACCGATGCATTGTTATTACATTCTCACGATTTAAATCACATATGCATCTGGGAAGGAATTGTGAATATTATCTGGCTCTTCATCTTCCTTTCTTGCCCCGAGCATTAATTGGGTTGCTATGTTTTTACCTTATTGTGGTGTTCGTCACTAACCTAAGGTGCCGTGATGGAACCTAGGGCCTCGTGTGTGCTACCGCAACACGATTGTGCTACTAGGTGCGTGCTGGTATCTTGGTCTGTGATAGCGACTCCGTGGCAATCTATTTTCTTGCAACCCGAATAATGTGTTGAATTGTTTGAGTTCTATTTTGGTTCAACAAAAATTAAGAGTACTTGCCTGACCTTCCAGTAGCTAATCTACATTGCAACCTGAGCACCGCATGCTCATATGCATGATCACCCTACCAAACAGATATGCCACATCATGCATCTAAACCATGTGCATCAACAGTTACACACCATGACCCGCACACCAACCAACTAGCATTGCACAAATGCATCAAGCCTATGCATCAGTATCTCAAGTATGGTCATCTCGTCCTGCATTGCATCATCCTATCCATACCATGAGTGCATAAGCTAAATGCAAGCAACCTATCTGCATCTTAAGTTGTCATTGTGTATCACCAATCTCATGACATGTTGGCATCTCCATAATATCTCATGGCATTGAACTAATATGCATCTTTCTCAAAACAAGTACCAACTATTAAATAAAAGCATCTTGAGCAAGAATGTCTTGAGAAAAGTTTGTTTCTGCCGAAGAATAAGATCTCCATACTAGAAAGATGTCAGATATAAGTGGACCACCAGGTACATAAGAGAAACCCAAATTTTTAGACCTGATCAACTACCTCAAAATAAGTTGAGCCTGTGGAACAAAATGTAGTAAAACAAATATCCTTACTGCTGTAAAATTTTGAAAATTTTGGGAGAATTGTAACCCTCAAAATTCAGTCTTTTGGTAAACCCCTATGATCCTATCAACTTGTAGCGGTCTGGCCACATGAATTTTTCGACCCACTTAAACACTTTTAATGAGAAAAAAAATTCAACATGAAGGTTGTAGATAACTGAGTATAGAAGATACTGAAAATTTTTGAGAATTTTATTTCAAGTGGTTTGGTACTTACAGTCAAAATACTAGCCCTCTGTTCAGTCTGAAATCTGGGTCAACCTTCCTGCAAACACTTAAGGATTTGACTATCTTAAGCTCTGTTTCGGAGTTGGAGTTGACTAGAGGAAATGATCACAATTATCTTAGGCACCTCCAGTAAAAATTTGAGAATTTTTCAACCTTGAATTCCTCAGTTATGATCAATTCTATCAACTACCCAGAATCTGTTTTGCAAAAGAATCATCAAGTACAAGCTCTCTTAAAGAGTGGAGAAGCCTACTGCAACAAGGATAGAGTTGTATGGTTTGAATCTCCATAGTGGATCAACTGAATCGTGATCTTTGAAAACCAATTCTTGATAGGTCACCGCTTCTAAAGCTTTCCAGTCACTTGGGTATTAACGAAATATATCAAGACCCTAGGCAAAATTTCTCGCTAAATATATATCATAATGCTATAACGAGACCACTTATAAATATCCGTTACACTCCAATTTTTGCCGATTATGGATTTCATGATTGGTTTGCCAAGCACCTCTCCAAGGCCTGATTCCATTTGGATCATTATCGACAACCAACACCTTTTCTTCAATTACACACTATTCATACTACCAAGAAGTGAGCCGGTATTCATCTTGATTACATTATGGTCTACATATCACACCACATGGAATTAATTCCAATAGTGACGTTCAATTCCTAGCGCATTTTTGGAAAACCAATTGCAATCTTCTCCCAGTACCAAACTGATCTGAAAGTTCAGCTTATCATCCTGGAACCGACAGCCAAACTGAAAGGTGGACCGAATCTTAAAAGACATGCTAAGATCTTACATCATTCATTATGACAACCATGACGACAAATGCCTGTTTTTAGCAGAGTTCTCACCCAGCTATCAAGCAAGCTTGAAAATGGTACTATTTAAAGCCTTGTATGGTCAAAGGTGTCAAACTCCACTAGGTTTGTCACAAACCGAAGACCACTAAATATTTGGACTAGACTTGATCATTAGGCAGAATAACAACCAAAGATAATACAAGAAAATATTAGAGATGACCACTCTAGCCAAATGAGTTATTTGGATAAAAAGAAGAAAATCTTTGCAACTCGAAGTTGGTAATAATGTCTACCTTCTGGTTTCACCAACCAAAGGCACGTACACTGTCCACACTTAGCTTATTCACCTGAATCTCGGGACGAGATTCTTTTTAAGGGGGGTAGGCTGTGACACCTCTGGTGTCAGTTTAACCAAAGCCAGGCAATTAACATAACTCCACACACAAATGAGCTAAGAAAACTTAAATAAGAACCCTATGTCTAGTTCTTGCAAACTTGTGTGTGAATGTATGTGTGCATGTGTTTGAGTGCAATGTGTTTGAAAAACAATAATTGGTACCCTTTTAAACTTGACTTGACATGTATGGTAATAAGGTAATAAAATACACCTTTCATAATGATCTATAAACTTTCTATGCAAATCAAATTCAAACTGGAAAACCATCACATGAAATGATTATTGGAACCATTCTTGGATTTGTGAAGAGTTACTAATTCAAACAAATTAAATAAACAAGAGTTCAATTTCTAGAAATAAGGAAGTTAAAAATAACTTTCAAACCAATGCACTTATGCATAGGAAAATGAATCTACATATTCACCATGTCATGTTCAACAAAAACCTAGTTGAAGCCTAGGAGTAAAAGTGCCAAAATTCACATGAAATGATAAGTACCTTAAATGGCAATTTTTGGAAATAATTAAATAACTCTCAAACCATTGCTCTAATGAAAAAGTGCATAACACGAAAGTTGTAGATCTCGAAAAACTGAGCAAAAGTGGTATTCAACACTTTTTCATTTGGAGCCAAGAAGAGGGAGAAAATTTGAAATTACAGAACTGAGTTTGGAACTTCGGTTTATTTACGAAATTGCCACTCACCGTTTCTTCCACCTCCGGCTCCCTGCACCGCGCCTACGACGGCGTCCGTACGCCGGCGAAGCCACCTGGCCGCCCCACGCGTCGCGCCTCCGCCCAAAACCGCTCCCGCGCCCCTAGTATGGCCCCAACCCACCTTCCCCGGCGCCCCTGAGCTCGCCACGTCCCCTTTCCTCTCCTGCGCGCGCCACGAGGATGGCCGCCGCGCCACGCGCCTGGCTGCGCCCTCCCCGGCCGCGCCTACCCCAGTAGATCGCTTTCCAGCTCGCCCAGACCTTCCTCCCCTCCATCGCGCGCCTATAAAAAGGGCCATCGCCCTCCCTGCTCGCGCGCAGGAAGGCCGCCCATGCCATGGCCGCCGGCAAGCTCGGCTCACCGTGGAACCACCCCCTCCGCCCCTCCTCGGCTCCAATCGAGACCCAGAATGGATTCCTCTCAACACGCTGATGCTCCCAAGCCCAAACGCCCCTTCCCTACCTCACCCGAGCTCGCCGGAGCCGAGCTCCCATGCCCGCCGCCCCTGTACATCGCCGGCGACCCATCTCCCGGCCGCCCCCGACCCATCCAAGACCACCATAAGGTGCGCCTCGGTCTCCTCTCTCTTTTCCCCCACAAACCCCTCGCCGCCGGCCAACCCCATCGCCGGGAACCGCCGCGCCAAACCTCCTCTGTTCACTCATCTCCGCCAGGGACCTACAGTTAAAAGACATAAAACTTCCAAGGGTCCAACTGCAAAATGTACATGAACCTCAAAACAGCAAACTTCAAAAATTCCTAGAAAATCGTAGAAAAATCGTAAAAATGCAAACTCAACTGTTCTGGAATCCTTAGAACAAGAACTACAACTTTTGTTACATTCACATGTTCATATTTTGCTTTTATTTTAATCTGAGAAAAAGAATAAGAAAATCACCTTATGCATGTTCATGAAGTTATACTCAGCAAATGACCTGGATTTTTGGATATGTTATCACTAATGGAATATTAAGATCACAGTAAAAAGATGACACCCAACCAAAACAGTTATCATGTTAGAACAATCAAGATTCTCTAATCTGTTGCTAGATTTCTCGATTTAATACTGGAAAATATGCACATGAACTTGCTCTGGAATTTTTACTACATACATGTGTAACCGAAATCTTGTGAATCCATAAATTTCAGATTTATTTGAGTTCATTTACTATATACCATGTTTTATGCTTGTTTAATCAACTTAATTCTCCATATATAGTTCTTATGCTCAGAAAAATCTATATTTATTTCTGAAGTCTCTTTTTAGCTATATGTTCCTGTCTAAAAATTTTGAGCTACAGTTACTGAGTTTTGATTTGTTGAATAATCATGCTTAGCATCTTAGGGCTAGATTTACTATTTTTGTTCTGAGTAATCTATACCATAACTGATCTTGATTTTTGGATATGATCTTGCTTACAGTATGTTCTATCTGTAATAAAAATTTCATATGCAGTACTAGTTAAATGCACCTTGAGAAATTTATGATAAATCATGTTAAGTTAAATGCATAACTAAATTTTCTGGTGGTTACAAAGCTCGATAATTTTTCTGGAGTATGCTTAGCTCATGAGTAGGCTCTGGTAAAAATTTGAGAACCATATCCCTAGTACAACTCTCTGGAGAATTAATCTTAGTTAATGGCTTGTTGTTTTTGTTCTTTTTATTACCTCATCTGTGTAAGCGAATAAAATCTGGAAAAATTACAGTACTGAGTAGATGCTTGGTAGATGCTTCCATAAAATTTGTAGCACCAGAACCCATGTCAAACTTTCTGTGTAAAAAGGTGAAGCAACTAGAGTAATCTACTTACATGCTTTGTTATGGTTAATTGCTTTATGATTAGATGCTGAAATTTATACCATAGATGTTAAAGTTTGGGATCTGTGTTACTTTAGTTTTTCATCACTAGCTCATGAGTAAATTGGTTGCTATGAAATAGTGAAAGTCTGCTATGTTTTAATGATAAGAATGAAAATCAAAACACACAGCTCTTTTATGAAGTAAAGTGAAATTAAGAACTACTCTATAAACGATTGCCCAGAAAATAGAGTTAACTAAGACCACCACAACAAACACGTGTTATTCTGGACTACAACTTTATAGTGATGAAAAAAAAATATGTTTATATCATGTTGTAACAATATCATTTCTGCATGCATATAGAAACGGTAAATCTACTCGACGGTGATTACGAGTTGGTGCCCGCGCATACTACCACTCCGGAGAGTGTCTTTATTAATATTACTGACTTGAATCAAGACCCGAACCAATGTTCGGAAGAGCCCAAGGCTACTTTTGAACAGTGCCCAAGAAGGCAAGCCCCGGAGCATAATCCCACTACTTTTCCGAATTATCATTCTGCTATCTATCTATTAATGTATGGTAATAGTTGGTTTTGTGCATTTATGTTTTCTAGGAGTTGATCGAAAACCTTAGGTGCATGATCACTAGGTACCTATGTTTGTTATCCGGATCTTTTTCTCGACTAGTTGCCCCGCTAACTAGGTGCGGTAAAAGTCGAGAGGTTTCCTGCCTTTCGCGAGATTATAGGAGTTGGCTGACTTTAATTCCTGCTGAAATATAAGGACAACGGGCGGGGTTGTGTAGTTGTGATACCCCGCTGGTGTAGTAAAAAAAAATGGCTAAGGTCGCGGGGTGTGGCTCATTTCGTTAAGCGTTTGAAAGTACTAGCCACATGCCGAGAAATATGGTAATCGGTAAGCTGAAGTACCTGATTGGACCAGCGAGTGGAACGATCTCGCACCCTCTTGGTAGAAGTAGGTTTTATTTTTGTCCGGACGTACGGGTGCAGAGTGGTCGGACTCTGTAGTCGGGGAGGGTGTTCCGGATCCACGGACTGGAAAGAAAGGGGAAATGTTGTGTGGGTGACTTGGTTCCCATACGTGTGGTCTAGGTTCCCCTGGCCAGGTTGAAATCTGATTCAGAATCGTCCACCTCTCACGGCATGAGACTGCTTAATGATTTCGGTCACATAGAGTAACAAGTGGAACATGATGATGATAATACTGCTGGTTGATTAAATGGTTACTCTACCATGTTTGTGTAGAGTTAGATGCAAACTTAGAATGGTTAATCCAACTGGAAGATGGCTAAATAAAATCTGAAAATAAGGATCAACATTTAGTGGCGTTTTTGGCAAAACAAACCCCACCAACCAAAAAGCCTTGCATGTCTAGTTATCGGACTATGTTATATCCGGTGACGGGTCAGTCTTGCTGAGTATTAGTATACTCAGCCTTGCTTGTGGCACTGTTTTTCAGGTACTAACTTCGAAGACCTGTTTGCAAGTCTTGCTTGGCCGTGTACCTTGCCTCCGGGCTGGTCTTTTGAGTGGGATGGTCCTTCAGCTGGTGCTGACCACCCTCCCGCTGAGTGACGCTTTCGTACGGGCTTTATCGATGCGTCACGTTATTTCACTAGTTATCTTTTAATGCTTCCGCTGAACAATGAGACTTGAATAATTTGAGTAGATGGAACTCTGTAGTACTTTACTAATCTGAATATGGTTTGTAATAAATTTTCCTTTCTGCTGCAATCACTCTGAGATGTATGAAATGTTCTGTGTTGTAATCTCTGGGCTCACCTTTGTGTGAGTGTTGTCTGCTGATCCTGGAATAGCGTGGCTTTTATCGAGGCTTCACTCGAGGAACTACCGGTGAGTGCCAATTTGGGTCAGAGTTGCTTAGCAACAAAGATCAGTGCACCCGGGCCCAGTTAGTTTGGGTGGTTCCGCCACAACCGCCGGCGAGCCTTTGAGTCCTCTCGCCGTCGTCGTGTTTCTGCCCTTCCTTCACCATGTCGTTCTGGGCTCCTTCCGACGTGACTAAGGCCACCCTGAATGACTTGGTGAACAAGGGGCTTCTGTGTCCCCTGACGAGCGCTAAGGAGTGGAAGGTCCCCCAAGGCGAGCAGATTCCGGTGCCGCCGCCGGGGTACATCATCTCGTTCGTGCATTTCCACGAACGAGGCTTCGCGTCGCCTTCTCACCAATCCTTTCAGGGACTGCTGCTGCACTACGGGTTGGTGCTGTAGCATCTGAACCCGAACGGGATCCAGCACGTCGCCGCCTTCATCGCCCTCTGTGAAGGTTTTCACGGCGTCCACCCCGTCTTCAAGCTCTTTCTGTATTTTTTCTCCGTCTCCCCCATCAAGGCGAGGGTGGGGGATGAGTTTCATTTTGCCTCGATTGGGTGAGCCAGCATCCACCTTCGAGGTGGTGGCGGCGGCAAGAACACCCAGGTGGGCGAGTACATGCCAATCCCTCTCACCAAGGATAATAAGGGATGGCATTCCTCGTGGTTCTATGTTAAGAACAACGGGGACGCTCCTCTCCCCACTTACTCCGGCCGACTCCTGACGGACAAGCCGCCCGTGTGGGAGTACGGCTCGGAGAAGGAGGAAAGGGAGAAGCTTTCCGGCCTTCTAGCCGGCATCAGGCTCCTAAAGAATCAGGCCCTGACCGGTGCCGGCGTAGTGGGCGCCTACCACAAGCAGCGGATTTCGCCGATAATGGCATGGGCCCTTGCATTGGACGAGATGTGGCCCGATGCGCCGCCGGACGAAGTTGCTCGTACGGTGCTGGCGGCCGGGGAGATTAGTGACACTGAGATCACTTAGCGGCTCCGGGAGGCCTTCGACAAGCCGTACCCCGTGTTCCCCGTTCCCGGCCATCCGGTGATGCGCACGGAGTTGGGATTCGTCCAATTCATAAGTACTCTTCCTTTGGATCCTCTTCCTGCTTATTTTTCTCATCAATCCGCTTGGTTGTGGGACTCCCACCGGACGCACGTAGGACGGGTACAGCTTTCGCCTCTCTCGCGCTCCCTCGCCTAGGGATGCGGCCTAGCGAGCGACGAACCGTACCACCGCCGAGAGGAGGAAGAAGAAGAAGGACGACAAGCGGGATTGGAAAGTTGCCCAGCAAGCCCGCCGGGTGTTGGTATTCCTTAGCCTTACATAATAAATCCGCAAGCGTAAGGATACCGATGTAGCTTTCACCCAGGAGTATTCTAGGGTATCGAATCCATGTGGAATGAGAAGTGTACTGAGTAGTGATTCTTATTTATCCCGGGGGTATGACAGGAGTGAAGAGGTCCAGATAAGATAGGTAGAGGTAGTCTAATGTCGTACTACTAACTACTCCTGTCAAGAATACCTTACTTATACTCTAGTTGCTTCGGCGGCCTAAGCGAAGGGTGCAGACCGGGGTGAGAAGGGGGCCAACATACTTTTGGCAATCCTACTGCTATGAAAACACTCGAGCGTGGTGGATTACAAAGGACGGACATGGCTGTCACCACTTGCCGCCTACCACTACGGTTCCGTGGGGTGGAACACAACCCAAGGTAACTAACCAAGTCTAGGTACCACACCTAAACTATCGAGTCACTGACTTCCGCCTCACGTTAAGGCAAGAAGAAACCCCAAATAAGTAGAACTTGCTACTTACACAGACAAGGGATCCCGCAACTAGAGAGATCAAGTATTCAAGTACTAATAAAGTAAAGGAGAGAAGGTAATACTGACGAAAGAAGAGGAAATTACTCGAATCGAAGCTTCATTCCTCGGAGGCACAAAGTTGGAGAGGGGCCGACACTCCGGCTCCTCTCCGGACTCTCACCTCGCATCTCTCCCTATTTTCTAAGATATGTGAAGCACTACGCCTCACCTTGGACTTGCTCCAATTCACCGTGGCTTCAAGTGAGGGAGGGGGCTGCTATTTATAGTGCTTCCAAGGCAGTTATCTCGAGGTCGCCTACACTTCACGCAAGGAGGTCGGCGTCGTAACTCCCATGCGAAGGCTGGATGTGTGGCGTGAAAAAGTCAGGCCGGCCGGCCTCCCTTAGGCCAGCCGGCCTATGATCTTCACCATTTGTCCACCGCTTTCGAGTGAACGCTCCTGATGCTCTCTAGAGGTCGGTGCAAAAGGCGGTTTCCTCAACTGACATTTCTTGGGCCGGGCGGCCTAAACTAGGCCGGGCGGCCTGGCTCCGGAAGCTTTTCGGCCCTCCGTTGCACCGACATGATCCTCAACAGCTGGAGATCACTCCTGGATGGGTAGTTATCTTGTCCTCTGATCATGGCACAGAATTCCTCCATTTAGCCTAAGGGTTCAAGCTTTCCAATTCCAACTCGTGCTTTCTGGGAAACCACCCATTGGAATGGCTTGATTTCTCCATCTGGATGATACTGGTAAAATCTCATGCCAAGATTCCACAGAAAGTATGCCGGTCGGCCGAATTTGGGCCTTTCAGTCCAAACAGTGTCTGTTTTGGGTCAATTTTGTATATGTTGTTCCTGAGATCAAATATGTGCCAAAACTTGTGGAACTTATTAGTAATAATGGTTATGGCATGGTTATGGTCTATATTTCATGAAATCAGGCGAAGCGTTGGTGGCGAAAATCTTCGATATCGACCGCTAACACACCCCCACAGCCAAACTTTGCTCGCCTCGAGCAATAAGGTTGAGAAAAGAGCGAAGACTGGTTTCTTGAACTCAAACTATGCATATGAATTATTTCTTAGCTTTCTTTGCATACCTTGGATTCCAGGTGGCTAACATCATCGCTTTTATCTATTGATCCTCAGAACTTGTCACCAAGAATCAATGCATGCCTTTCTTCTTGGAGCTTGGAGGGTTTTCAGATTTTGAAAACAAAGGCAAACTCTTGAATGCTCAATTCACTCGGGCACTCATGGTGTATGATTCTCTTAAGGTGAAGCCTCTCTCTTGTGTATATGGTAACAGAGGTACATGCTCATCTTTTCCAATTATTTTGCAGGTTCAAACAATGTGTCTCTAAGTAGCTATGCCATTCAAGTACTTTGATCATGTGCATGTGTAAATAGCGACACTTGTCTGTCATCTTTGTTTTTGCTCTTATCATCCTTCCCCTTTTTTTTTGCTCGAACAAGGATTCATGAGCATGATGACTCACTTCCTTGTTTTGTTTTTCTTTTTAGGGGGATGACGAGCTTTTGCAAGATTGTTCATGATGGACAGTGGTTGATGTCGTGTACATGTATGATCAAAGTAAAGAGTATGCATAGCATAACATGAGAGGCAACATGTTTGAACTAGCTCAAAATGTACAAGATAGCTATGTGGAATCATAAGAGCTACTTCTCATATATGCATGTGGCATTGGTGGTGTTTGAGCATATGAGTTGCCATGATTTTGTTTTAAAACAAATTCCTCCATTTCCTTGAATTAGAGCAAGCATGACTTTGGATCAAACTATCATAAAGGTCAATAAACAAAAGATCCGTGATGATCCTAACAAAGGTAAGTTCCAAAGGCATGTAAATACTTGCATTAGAAATAAGACTTAGGCACATGTTGATTTTCATGAAATGATTTCATCTTTCTCTAAGTTCATGTTCAAAATTTTAGTTTGTATTAAACCAGGCATAACTTGAACTTTTCTTTTAGAGAAGTGAGCCATAGGGATTGTAAACCTGCAGCATGAGAATGATCTCGGCATTTCGCTGACAGTGGGGCCGGGCGGCCTAAACTTAGGCCGGGCGGCCTGATCCTCCACCGTTTTGCAAACGGCCGGTTGCGTTGTGTCCGTTGTGCTGCGTGTGTCACAAATCCGTTGGGCGTTGCTGCAGATCGCAGAATTGGTATGCCGGTCGGCCTAGATTTGGCCTCCCGGTCTTTTCTGCAGTGAATTCCTCTCAACTTTTTCTGGTAGTCTCCTTTGGTTATGTGTGCTGCAAATCACTGAGTACTTCGCAGAATATGAGAACAGGGGTGTGGTTGGCACACAAGTGTGCCCCAACCACATACATGACAAGACTACCCGAAGGGAGGGAGTCGTAGAATTAAATCTTGAAGCTCTTTTCAAGTTTATTTTATTGGAAACTAAAGATTTATTTATTTATTATTTTTTCTTTTGTTTTTTTTTTGAAAAAGAAAGAAAAAAGAAGTCTGGAAAAAATACGGGTTACCTCCCGGCAGTGCTTGGTTATGTTCAAAAGCTCGACCTTGGGAGCCTCTTCTTGATGTTGAAGCTAGCTTGGTGTTGTGGCTCCCTCCATCACCAATTTCCGGATTGAATTCATGATATCTAGCTGCAAGATGTGCACAACAAACCACAATGAGATTTGCAATATTTATGATAGACAAATTCATCCACAACCACCCTTTCGAAATTTTTCTGATGCAGGGGCATGGGATGGTTGGACTCGATGTGTGTGCTATTAGCGAGAGGAGATGGAGTCTCGTCAAAAGAGTATGTATCTTGTGGTCCTTCAAAGATGAAACTTCCATCCTCTTCATTGACTTCCGGATCCGATATGGAGTCCACTGCCTCAAGAGTATCCATAGAGCAGACGTTTTCGACATCATGTTCTAGCTTATAACACTCATAAGGCATATCAAAACCAATGCCTCTGATATGGAAATCCTTGGATTGCTCCGGGTCAAGAAGAAAAGATTTTTCCTCGGAGTCACAAAATGGATCAAAGCATTGATATGATTCTTGGGGATCAGAGGAACTTGATGAGATAGAAGCTTTGAACTCCTCATTAGAGAATCCAAACTAGTCCTTCGAGAGTTGGAACTCCATGTTAGGGAATGATGAATCCTCCTTTACTTGATCAGTTTTGGGTAAGGATTCTCCCTCAGGATCAGAAGTTACTACCTTAGATTCTCCATCAGCATCACTTTCTTCCTTTGGTGATGATGAGACCATCATCACTGTACATTGTTGATTCATCGTCGTCAAACATGGACAAGAAGAAAGGTCGATGATTTTCGCTGAAGGGCTCAGGATATGAGGTGGAAAAGTTTGGTTCGGAAATCTTTTGTGGGCAAGGTGTTGGAGATTGGGTTGAAGGTTCCACTCTTCGAGTGGGCTCTCGAGATTTTTCAGGTGGGTCCTCATATACTCCGGTATACTCGGTATTCTGAAGGATCCTATTAAGGATGGCTTTGGCTTCACTTACGGTTTTGTACAAGAAGGACCCTCTAGAGGCCTTGTCTAAATAGGTTGCGCTATCTGTTCTCGGGCCATAGGAAAAGTGTTGTAACTGCATAGACTCGGGTATACGCAAGTCTAGTCCTAAAGAGATTAGCTCGGTATAACGAGCCCATGCTGCTCCTAGCGATTCTTCCTCCCGTTGCTTGAAGGTTAGAACTTCTACATGAAGGGCAACAATCTTCTTTTCGTGGAAGTAGCGGAGGCAAAACTTGTCTTTCAGAATATTCCAATCACCCTCTGCGCTTCCTACGGTCGTATAATACCATTCCTTGGCACGACCAGTCAACGAGAATGGGAAAAGCTTCCATTTCACGGTTTCATGGTGCATGCCTGGTATTGAAATGTTAAAGGAGTTCTGCTCGAATTAACGTAGGTGAGTGTAAGGATTTTCATCTTTGTGCCCAGAAAAAGACTGTGATCGAACCATGGCTATGATGCAAGGGCGGATCTCATAGCCTGGTGTAAGGATGGGATGACGTGAAGGTGGACGCTCACCATGACTACTATGGCTTGGAGCCGAGAAGTAACGAAGGGTAATGGAGTCCATGGGAAAGGTGGATGATACAAGGATAAACTTGAATCGATACTAGTACAGCTACCGTTCCCCGGCAACGACGCAAGAAATCTTGTTGGAAGTCCTTAGCCTAACAGAATAAATCTGCAAGCGTACGGATACCGATGTAGCTTTCACCCGGGAGTATTCTAGGGTATCGAATCCATGAGGAACGAGAAGTGTAATGAGTAGTGATTCTTGTTTATCTCGGGGGTATGACAGGAGTGAAGAGGTCCAGATAAGATAGGTAGAGGTAGTCTAACACCGTACTACTAACTACTCATGTCAAGAATACTTGACTTAAACTCTAGTTGCTTCGAAGGCCTAAGCGAATGGCGCAGACAGGGGTGAGAAGGGGCCCAACATACTTTTGGCAATCCTACTGCTATGAAAACACTCGAACGTGGTGGACTACAAAGGATGGATAGGGCTGTCACCACCTACCACCTACCATTGCAGTTCCGTAGGGTGGAACACAACCCAAAGTAACTAACCAAGTCTAGGTACCACACCTAAACTATCGAGTCACTGACTTCCGCCTCACCTTAAGGCAAGAAGAAACCCCAAATAATTAGAACTTGCTACTTACGCAGACAAGGGATCCCGCAACTAGAGAGATCAAGTATTCATGTACTAATAAAGTAAAGGAGAGAAGGTAATACTGACGAAAGAAGAGGAAATTACTCGAATCGAAGCTTCATTCCTCGGAGGCACAAAGTTGGAGAGGGGCCGACACTCCGGCTCCTCTCCGGACTCTCACCTCACCTCTCTCCCTATTTTCTAAGATATGTGGAGCGCTACGCTTCACCTTGGACTTGCTCCAATTCACCATGCCTTGAAGTGAGGGAGGGGGCTGCTATTTATAGTGCTCCCAAGGTGGTTATCACGAGGTCTCCTACACTTCATGCAAGGAGGTCGGCGTCGTAACTTCCACACGAAGGCTGGACGCGTGGCGCGAAAAAGGCAAGGCGGCCGACCTCCGTTAGGCCGACCGGCCTACAATATCCACCATTTGTTCACTGCCTTCTAGTGAACGCTCCTGATGCTCTCTGGAGGTCGGTGCAAAAGACGGTTTCCTCAACCGACATTTCTAGTGAACTAGCTTTTTGGCCCTCCGTTGCACCGACACGATCCTCAACAGCTGGAGATCACTCCTGGATGGGTAGTTATCTTGTGCTCTGATCATGGCATAGAATTCCTCTGTTTTGCCTAAGGGTTCAAGCCTTCCGATTCCAACTCGTACATTCAGCGAAATCACCCATGGGAATGGCTTGATTTCTCCCTCTGGATGATACTGGTAAAATCTCATGCTAAGATTCCATAGAAAGTATGCCGGTTGGCCGGATTCGGGCCTTCTGGTCCAAACAGTGTCCGTTTTGGGTCAAATTTTGGATATGTTGTTCCTGAGATTAAATATGTACCAAAACTTGTGGAACTCATTAGTAATAATGGTTATGGCCTATATTTCATGAAATCAGGCGAAGCGTTGGCGGCGAAAATTATCGATATGAACTGCCAACACCAGGCGGAACGCTAGCAGCGCATGAGGAGCGGCGAGCAGGTGGACAGTGATGCCAAGTCCCCGAGGAGCCCGCTGTACCGACGACGACGATGATCACGACCGTGAAGAGCATATTGACTGGGCTCTTCTATTGCAGGAGGAGGAAGAAGGGAGTGGCGCCGGAGACTTGCCAGCGTCCCCGGACATGGGTGCATTCATGCTTCCCTCTTCGTCGCAAGGCGTTCATGCTTGCTCCGGCGGACCGACTGCCGAGCCGTCCGCCGGTGCGGAAGTTGCCAGCATGCCGGGACCGGAAGCCATCTCGACGGGCCCGCCTCCATCCTCCGGAGCTGGACGCGGAGCTTTGCCCCCATCAACATCTTCGACAGCTGCTGCAGTTCTCGGGGCACCGCATGGCCCACAACCTTCGCCCAACTTGTGTTGGGAAAACGACGGGAGGAGGTCGGGTCTTCATCGGTGAAGCCCAAGCCGAAGAAACCCCACCCGACCATAGAGTGGTGAGTGATTTGCAACCCCATTTCCCTCGGGACGGCTTCGATTCGCTCACTCTTTTATTGATTTCGTTCGTTACCAGTCCACTAGGCAGAATCGACCCTTTGTCGGTGGCACCTCAGTAGATTTTGAGGGTGCAGCGGCCACCGGCCTAGGGAGGTGCGCCCTCGGCGGGCACGCCATAGGCGTGCGCCGCATCGTTGTTGACGGCCATTATTTCACGTTCTGGCCATCAACTTCTCGGGAAAAATGAGCTTTACACTATGTTCTATTCACATTTTGTTTAATTCTAATAAGTTCCACGCGTTTTGGATGAGTTCTGATTTCATGAAAATACATGACAAAAAGGGACGAATTTGGGCCAAAACCCAGGCCGACCGGCCTATCCTAGGCCGGCCGGCCTAGCACCCCAACAAACCCTGCCACGTCTTCGATCTATGGGCATTGTCATGAACTCAAGTGTATCTGAGCCAAGGATTGGACCTCGGTTTGATCGAATGGACCGAAAGTCTTGCACAAGGATCAAAGGCCCCACCATTCAGCACAAAGATCTGTCCAAGTTAGCAATCCACCTCCCTGGAAGATCACAAGCGTCCACTAGCAACGTCGGTGCAATAGAGGGCTGAGAGGAGCCAGAGGGAGGTGGCCAGAGGGAGGCCGGCCGGCCTGGACTTGTCTGCTTTCGGGCAACGCAAGCTACACCGACTCCAAGAGGCAATCAGGGACGTCCACGCAAAGGCGGTGGCCAGATGGCCAAAATCCTAGGCCGGCCGGCTTAGGAGAGGCCGGCTGGCCCCACTCTGCATCCACTCAGGCTCTGACTTCACATGAAGGTTAAGCACAACTGTCACAACCGCCTCCAACCAATGCCACGTGCTTCACCTGCTCAGAACCAACCTTGGAAGTGCTATAAATAGAGCACTCATCCCTCACTTGTAACACACACCTTGGAGCTCATTTCTCTCTTCATTTTCTAGAGTAGGATTAGTAGTTTGGGAGTTAGAGTCGAGTCGAGCTTGCTCAGGATTCCAGAGTTCTCAGAAGTCTGGTAAAGCTCTTGTATCTTTCTTTCGAAGTTAGCAATATAAGTTATCTTCTCTACTTTTCTGAGTCAGCTTTACTTTCCGCTCTCTTTTATCTTCTCGAGTCTGAGTGTTCAGCTCGAGCGCAGAAGTTTTATCCTTTAGTTTAGGCTAAGTTATCTTTCTAATATTCGGGAATTTATCTTATGGGTTTTCTCACCCGGACTAGAGTATCTCAAGTTAGTGCTCTAGGTTGAGGGGAATTTCTCTCGAAGGCCTCGAGAGATATCCTAACACCGAGTGCAGACATTGTGTCTAAGCTTAGTGTTAGCTAGAAAGTGTGTTCCACCCCACGGTACCTGTAACACCCGGTTTATAAAAGAACATAAACCGAGCAATCATATACGTGCCAGGATCAAGTCACACGTATATACAACAGAATGAACAGTATATCACAGCACATATCACGAAAAAGACATAATAAAGCGAGTACGAATGTTATTTATTACATTAATGACAAAATGTCTGATACAGCGGAAGCGAAGTACAAAATACGATAAAAACTCTCCGAAGCTGAGCAGGGCGCCACAGGGACGTCGACTGGGAGACGAACGCCTAGAAGTCCTCGTAGTCCTGGTAGCGCTGAGCGATCTCCCTCGTGTCGGCAGGAACTGAGCAGCAGTAGCGTATCCAAGAGGAAAAAGTAGAGAAGAGGCAAGAGTGAGTACACAACTTGTACTCAACAAGTATAACACAAACTATGAGGCTCTAAGGTTAGCTGGCTGACTGCATTAGCTTTTAAGTCTTGGCAAAATTTTATTAAAACTATTTACTACAAGTTGATGAATTACCATTAACCCAGTTACATAGTAATTAGTCAAATTTAATCATGATACTACTGAGAACCATACCAAACCTAGGTAACCCCGAGAGGCACCCCCTCGTCGAAAAGAGCTAACCCCACTAGTCAAAAGGAGGATCTGGGCCACTCATGACCGTGAGCACGGCTAGTATACCAGTTTTACACTCTGCAGAGGTTGCACATCTTTACCCACAAGTCGTGAGCTACGCTAGTTGTTCATCACACTTCCTTAGGTGAGATGGCTAGCAAACTCACTACGAGGCCTTTACAAAGAATCTCGTTGGTAAGGAGTAACTGCGAGGGTGGATCGGCGACTATGGAGCAGGCTAGTGGGCGTCAAGACACAGTACGCAGACCAAGCACAGACGAGGCCATTCAGTACGAGGGCCATAGAAGCTTACCGCCCCTGCTCCGCAGGTAAGTTACTCCAAACCAAAAAGACCTAATTATTACGCCAAGACCGTCCCATTCCAGTCTTGTGGTAGCGCTGTTGTCCCAGGTTGTCGCTCTATGAACCGGTCCTTATGGAGAGTGGCCAACCAAGCACTAAGCACCGTGCTGGCCCCCTAAACCATGTTTCTACAAAAACCATATTTTAACGAGACGTGAGCCACCCAAGCACGAAGCACAGAGGGCCACTCTCAGAATTAAGTTCGAGTAAACCATTAATCAAATTAATTAAAAAGGACCATTATGTGTTATAGCGCGGCACCTAGCACAACTAACCAAAATGCAACCCAAAGGTATATATAAAGGATATAAAGTGGGTAGGAAATCCTTATAGGCATACAGTATTAAAATGCAGTATGAAATTGTATTTAAAAGTGATAGGTTGTTCATGTTATACTTGCCTCTCTCAAAAGTTCTTTTGCTGCTCAAACTGCTCTGAAGATGGCTTCTGGTACTGGTACTGATGCTCCTCTGGTAGCTCAACGTCTACTCACGAACACATGGCCAAAACAAGGCACAACAATAAGCATACAAGCAAACACTAACAAAAACTAAGAAATAGTACATCAGTACATAGAAACAGCACACTAAACTAGTCTAAAACTATTCTATGCGTTACAACGATCGCATGGATATAAAGAACGCCTAAAACGGAGCTAAAACGCAAAATCTATGCCTAAAACAAGTTCCAGGGACCTATTTGTAAGAAAACTGGAGTTCCAGGGGTTTCTAGGCAAAACCGGGGACTAAAACGTAATTAAACCTTAGCTGCAGGGGTTAGCGTGCAAAACTGCCAAGGGTGGACTGCGGGTTCTAATTTGGGAAAGCTCAGGGGCTTAAGTGTTAAAAACTGGGCCTCAGTGTAATTACTTTTACACTGGCCGGGATGGCGGGTTGATTTCAAATAAGAACAAGGGCTTTTGTGCAAGAGTAGAGGCGCTGACCGTTTTCTGGTCTTGTTGACCTTGGGCCGATCAGATCGCAGCCGTCAGATGCCGATCCAGTGATTCAAGACGCGAGGCGAGGCTGCGTGGTGTGGGTCGCCGGTGCTGGGCTCCATGACGGGGGGGCTCGCCAGTGCTCGGGAAATCCGGTGATCCAGGCAGGATGCGCGTGGCAAAAGGAGCGCCATCGGCTTGCTTACCTAGGTGTGTGGCTCCGCGTGTGGTTGGATGCCTTAGGAAGGCAGCAGCCCCTCGGATCTACGGCGGCGGGTGAAGCAACGGCGTCGGGTCACCGGCGTGCTGCGGGAGCGGGGGAAAAAAATTGCGGAAATCTCGGGCGGACGCTGCGGGCTGGCCGTTTGCGCGAGCGCGACGCGGAGGGGATGAAACTGCCTGTGGGGCCGGGAGGTTAGCGGGGTGAGCTCGTGCGGGCGCTGACGCCTTGGGCCCGGGGGCAGGGAGCGCGCGCGGGCGCTCGGGCTGAGCGGGGCATCGCGCGGAGCGGGCGTGGGCCGTGCGCTGCTGGCAGCGGGAGCTGTGCCTAGCGCTGGGCCGGGTGAGCGGGAGTTTGCGCGGGCCGCGAGGAGAGAGAAGGGACTGGGCCTAGCGGGGTGTTTGGGCCACGGGTTTGGATGCTGGGCTGCTGTGCCCCGCGGGCTGGGCTGAGGGAGGGAGCCAGCTGGACCGGGCTTTGGGTACTGGTGGGCTGACAGGGTTTGGGTTTCTTTCCATTTCTATTTCTTTTTCTTTTGCAAACTCACACAAACTAGTTTGAATTCAAACAAATTTGAATTCAAACTCCCTAGCACTCAACCAAAATAAACAAAATATGCACCAGCATGAATGCAACAACAAAGTTTTAACCTTAGACAAAATTTTAATCACTTAATGGAACAAAATTTTAGATTAAATGCAAGTCTAACACAATAAACCTTAGAAATTTAAATAAAGCCAATTAAATTTATTATTAAATACTGAAATTTGAATTAGGGTGTTACAGTACCGTTGTGGTAGGTAGCAGGTGGTGACAGCACTGTCCGTCCCTTCGGGTGTTTTCATAGTAGTGGTGCCGACTGCCGTTGGACTCTCTTCTCATCCCATTCTGAGTCCTTCCTTGAGGCTGCTGAAGTAAGCTCTTCTTTCCCGAGGATTAGTTAGATAGTTAGTCTGATCTAGAGAGGCTAGCTCGATAGTTCAGAAGTGTATCAGGTGTCTTATCTTGCTCGTTGTCCTCCCAACTGCTACCTCTCTAAGGAATTGAGTCTCCGTGTGTCACTCGGTCATAGACTGGCCATTTATCTTATCCTTGTATCTGGCTTACCCCCGTCTAAATTAGTCGGTTGATCAAACTAGTACAGTTATCATTCGATTTATGATACTCTTTACCATAGTGCTTCCCTAAGGAAAATACGATACACTGGAATACTCCATGGTGAAGTGCTACAGCGGTGATTCTGTGCGCTTGCGGAATTGATATTCTATTGGGGCATAAGAAATGCCAACAAGCATTTCTGCTGCCGTTGCCGAGGAAGCAATTGGCTAAAGATATCGTAAATAGTCTGATAGACTTTACTAGTTTGTCACCACTAATCTTAACGGGCTTACCATTGCTCTCTCTATCTTCTTGATTGTTGCAGAGCAGTGCATGACTAGTTTCGACTTACCAAGTAACTTCAATCCGAACCCAAAAAGAATTGGGAGAATCGTGAGACGCTGCATCGTCCCATCTCAGAAAAGACTTACCTTGCCCATTAGTTTACCATCCACTTCAGTCGCATCATCCATGGCCCAGAAGTCTCTTTGTCAGTTCTCGGCCCCGTCCAGTAGCCACATTCCCTCTGGACTGAACCAAGACCAAGCCAGCAAAGACGGCTTTGAGCTGAAGACTGGACTGGTGAACATGGTTCAAGCTAGTCCATTCTGTGGAAAGGCATCCGAGGATGCCAATGCCCATCTCCAAAATTTTCTAGAGGTGAGTAACACCATCAACCCCAAAGGTACTACGATGGATATCGTCCGCCTTCGGTTATTCCCATTCTCACTGCTCGGGAAGGCCAAGATGTGGTTTTACTCCAACAAAGAGGCTTTCAACACATGGGAAGCTTGTTCAAATACATTCCTGGCCAAGTACTTTCCGGTGGGCAAGACCAACGCCCTCAGGAACAGAATCTCCGGTATTCAGCAACTACCGTATGAGACCATCCCAGAAGCCTGGGAGCATCTGCAGGAATACATTCAGGCATGCACACACCACGGCATGGAGGAGTGGCTGATTATCCAGAACTTCTTCCATGGCCTGAATCAGCAAGCCAAGGACCACGTAGATGCAGCAGCGGGTGGTTCCTTCCTCTCTCTCGATGTTGCAGGAGTGAAGGCGCTTATTGACAAGATAGCCTCCAATCAGAGTTGGAGAGGTGACAAGCAGCCAGCCTGTCCGAGGGGCGTGCATCAGATCGACAGCGTCGATATGCTGGCTGCCAAGATGGATCATCTCATGAAGAAACTAGAGTCTCCGCACATGGAGGCTAACCAGGTCTCGGAGTCTCGGATGACATGTGAAACATGTGGCGAGACTGGGCACTCGGGCACGTCATGCCCCCTTACTCAAGAGGACGCGAACTTTGTTGGCACCAACAACAATAATCCCAACTCGGGATTCCATCCTCAGCAAGGTTGGAACTCAAAGCCCAACCTCCCCTTCAGAAATCAGCAAGGTATGAACATTAATAACAATTTTTAGCCTTCTTTAAAAGACCTAGTTTATGGCCAGAAGCAAATAAATGACAACATCAGCAAGAATTTTCTTGCTAATGACAAAGTCTTGGAATCCTTGGCCTCACAACTAGAGGGCTTTAGCTCTATTATTAAAAACCAGTTGAGCTTCAATAAATTGATAGAAACCCAGGTAGCTCAGCTAGCCTCATCCTGTCCTAACGCTAACACGGGGAAACTGCCCGGGCAACTGGAAGTTCCCTCGAAAGAAAACGTTAATGCGGTGACTACGCATGGCAGTAAGTCCACATGGGAGCCACCCCTCCCACAGGATGCACGAACCCGACGGAAAGCCATATCCGCCAGCCATACCGAAGCTGAAGAAGAAGAGCAGGAGGAGGCTGTCGACTCCAACACTATTGCAGCCCAGGAAGACCCCGTGGAACCCCCTAGAACTTCACGGGACTACCACGACAGAACTGCCTTACCGTTTCCGAAACGGATAAGGAAGCCGGTGGCCGACGAACAATTCGGCAAGTTCGTCGAGGTAATAAAGAAGCTCTATGTCAATATACCGCTTCTTGATGCTATGTAGGTGCCTACGTATGCCAAGTATATCAAAGATATTCTTGGAAACAAGAGAGCGCTGCCCACCACCGAGGTCGTGCAGTTAACAGAAGAGTGTAGCGCTGCTATACTCAATCCTCTCCTGGTGAAAAAGGACCCAGGCTGCCCAACCATCACATGCTCTATCGGGACTCAACATTTCTCAAACACTTTATGCGACGTGGGAGCAAGCGTCAGCGTCAAGCCCAAGGTAGTCTATGACCACCTTAATCATCATGCGCTTGCCCCTATTGCCATGTGTTTGCAGCTAGCGGACCAATCAGTTCGCTACCCCGCAGGAGTAGCGGAAAACATTCCGGTGAAAATCCAGAATTTCCTCATCCCCGTAGACTTCGTCGTCCTCAACATGGAAGTTGACACCAAGACACCTCTCATCCTTGGGAGGCCGTTCTTGAGTACCGCAAACACAAGTATTGATGTGGGAGCTGGAGAAAGTCTACGGATTCAAGAGGAGGCGAAACAAATCAAGCTTCACAACTACAGAAATGCGAGACGAAGAATCCAACGTAGAAAATTTCTGGAATCGGAGAAGAAAGAGGTCGAATCAAAACCCACACCTAAGAAGGTGTGGCGGAAGAAAGGGTCGTCGTCGGAAACTCCACCCAGTGACGACAAACGAACCAAAGGGAAGGAGAGTCTAGCTCTAGACTCAAAACCCGAGCCCGCGCCATGAGATTCATGGTACGTATCCATCATCGCATTGCATATAGGATAGTTTATTTATTCTTGCATAAATTTTACTTCATCTCTGCATAAGCATGTTTGATTTTAAACCAAAGCATGTTTGAATTTTGAAACACTACATTCAAAAGAACTTCACAAAAAAAATTTCGAAAAAAATCGGCCATTTGTTAGGCCAGCCGGCCCCACCTAGGCCGGCCAGCCCCACACTCTTTTGCTTTGGCCAGGAACAACAAGGAATAAGGAGTATTGCATGCACATGGAGCAAAGGAAAAAGGACGAGCACTGAACATGCCAAGGTCAGGCCGTTCGGCCCCATATAGGCCGGTCGGCCTTCCTGCGCCGTTCACGTCCCCTCACCACCGATAGGGAGCACCACCACCAGCAGAACTACGCTCTAGACCCCAGCTGTAGCACGCTCGCCTCCGTTGGAGACCGGCCGGCCTAGCCTAGGTCGGCCAGCCTGGCCTCTACGCGACGCTTTAAAACCCGACGATGGCGACGATCCTCAGTGCACTAGAAGCTCAGGTTTGCGTGTTCCAGCCCGAGCTCATCCATCTCCTCTCCCTTCCTGAGTTCCTTTGCTTAATTGAGCTCTTTTGAGTTGATTAAGTAAAGAACTCAAGTGCTAGCTCAACCAAAAATAAACCCTTTAGCGTTTAGTGAAGTTCTTTAAATCTGAAAATCCCAAAAAAAAAATATTTCCCTTGAATAAAGTTATGGCACACTGAATGACAAATGGTTGTGGTGGTTTAACGCCCCGTAAGAACGACTAACCTCTCTATTAATTGTCATATCCTTCGGGTATTGTGTGCTAACATTTTGCAGGAACCATGTTCGAGAAAGCAAAAGAAAAGATCAAGAAGACATTCTCGAAGAGCTCGAGAAGTTCACGGAGTTTGTCTTCCTCGCGGGATAATATGTCGGTCGACTCCGGTCGCCATACAAATGTGTCCCGTGAGGAAGAAGAGTCTCCTGCAGTCCCGAGGCACCGTCTCCGCATCAGGGTCCTGACGATGGTTGAGCAAATCGTCGTTAAGAACAACTATGAATGGGAGGCCCTGGAGCTACTGAAGAGGCAGAACTTTGGCCATGCCAAGCGGTTCGAGTCACGCTTCCTCATGAAGACGGGACTCAAGCAGGACATGAACAACACCTTCACCACTGTCGGATGGGAGAACTTTGTCGACATCGTCGAACCAAGTTCGCAACTCTTAACCATGGAATTTCTGATTTCCCTTGCCATTGAAGAAACCGGTGCTAAAACTAAAGTTTATTTCCGTCTCTTCAACAAACAATTTGAAATGAAATTAAAAGACTTTAGCATCGCGTTGGGTTTCCATAAAAGATGCACCTTTGACCCCAACGAGCTTGCTAATAAACATCGTTACGACCAAAATTCATGGTGGAGTGCAATATCAAATGAACCTGTGAGTAGCAAAAACAACATAGTCTCCATCCATAATCCTACTTTGAGGTTCCTAGCCAAGTGGCTCACCATGGTCGTGCACCCTCATGCAGACCTCGCCTTTGCAGCTGCCCGAGCTGCAGTACTTGTACGCCATGGCGAAGCAAATTCGCTGCTCTCCAGTCAGAACCATGCTCGCCCACTGTCAGAAGATGATCTCTGGCAGAAGCCCCATCGATATGACCTCCCTGATCACTCGCAATGCGAGGTACGTCGGTGTGTTGGACAATGCCGAGGTCATCTTCATGCCAGAAACCGAGGCATTCAGGTATGAGGTTGGCCTCGAGCTCTTCGTGCAGGGTCACATGATGTGCGAAGGGCCCGGAAATTCCATCTTTATGTGTTACCCTAGGTACGATAGAGAGATCGAGCTCCCATGCCCGAGACTCTCTCTCTCTCTCTATGCAGTGAAGATCCTAACCTTGCAAATGGAGAAGAAGGAGCCTGCACGACGGAGTGTTGTAGGTCCTCAGACGAGAAGCAAAACCCAGCTGGACCAGCAAGCCAGAGCAGGTTCATCACGCCAAGTGCCCCCGGTTTCCACTACTACGCAGCCCGGACCATCCACCCAGAACATGAGCTTCGATGAAGCCTATGGGTACTATGCCCATGGCGACCTGAACATGTTCCAGGCTGGTAGTAGTGGGTACACCGGTGATCAGGGACCGTACTACCCCACAGGTATGCATCCGTCTTATGGTCCATAGGTGGGTCCTTCGGCATCAGCACGCTTCAACTATGAAGACCCGATTATGCGAAGCATCTCTGACCTCTCGAACTAGATCACCACACTCAGCACACAGCAGTAGCAGATGCAGGACACCATCGCACACAACACCCAGTTGACTCAGCAGAATTGGGGGCTGACTTCAGCAATGCACTACGACGTCTCCAACATCTTCCTCCACATGGGGCTAGACCATCAACCATCCCAGCCGTACTATCAGCCTCAGCAATACCAGCAGCCTAAACAAGAGGACAACGACGATGAGTTTGAGGAAGATGACGAAGAGGATCGGTACTCCGATGAGGAGGATTGATCTTCTTCGAAGCTTGGGGGGTCATACCATCAGGTAATTCACCACATCCCGACCATCTTTCAAACAGCCATGCCATGATAGTTATGTATATATAAAATAATAATAATATTAAAGAATAATCTCATATGAGTGGAAATCTGTGTAAGCTCTTGCCTTGGAAATGATGAATAGTTGCTCTGTTCATGCCTCGTATGTGCCTGTTTACAGCTTTTTACTCTCCTAGTACATGAGCTAGTTGGCACATTTTCGTTCCACTGAAAAATGGTTGAGTGGAGGCATGAGTTTAATTTGCGAAGTCTAAGTTGTTGCGGGATTTGAGATAGCCCAAAGTAGATTTAAAATTGCTTGCTCTAGTAGGGAACCTCTCGAAATCTTTTGAAAATAAAAATTTTGGTGAAGGTTTCCCATATGGTTTTAATGACCCATCCAAAGCCATACATGCTATATAAACCAAAATGAGCTATCTTGTGTTATCATGAGCTTTGCCGAACGATTAGGAAAAAGAACTTTCCATCTGCCGATCAATTTCCTCTATATACCCATCGTCTGCTAGCCTCACATGTCTGGCCTGCTAACCACCCATTCCGGAATTAACATCCATTGCCAGACATCCTTTCCCCCGCAATCATACACCAAAAGTCTCCACTATACAACTGATCATCCCATATAAGGTCTTCTCATCATGAAACTCCAAAGTTATTAGAATCATTTCAGCAAAGAGAGAGGGGATCTTCGAAAAAAAAAGTTGCAAAATGAGAGAAGAAAATCCCACTCTCCCAAAGAGTTGCAAACAAGGAGTTCAAATAAAAAGACCAAATTTCCTTCCTAGTGTGAGCCCATCTCTTTCCATCCTTTGACACCCCACAAAGATCGGAATTTGGTTAAGTTCCAATCCTTCTCGGACCATCATTCGGCTCGTCAATATAGGTAACCAAGGTATGTGACACTCTCCCTACCTACAAACTCCACATATCGGCCTTAGGAGTAGGGAAAAGAGGGTCAAAAACTCCGACCCCATGTGAGGATCATACACCTTGAGTGACTCGAGAGTACCATTGGGAAACCTGAGCTTCTTTGAAAAAAAAACTTGCAAAAACTCCGAGTTAGGAACCTGAACAAGCAGCAGAAAATATTCCGGTTAAGGTTGTTTAGTCCTTCAACCTCTCAAGACCAAGGGATGAAAACAGATACGCCCCATCTTCCAGAACCTTAGGTATGAGCCAACTCACTCATAGTACATACAGGACGAGTAATATGCTGTGCACAAGGTACCTGCAGGGTGTGAACATCGATGCAACTCCTGATCCACCGAGCCTCAGTTTGAGCTTTGCTCGAGGACGAGCAAAAGTTTAAGCTTGGGGGGTGTTGACGGCCATTATTTCACGTTCTGGCCGTCAATTTCTCGGGAATAAACGAGCTTTACACTATGTTCCATCATATTTTGTTTAATTCTAATAAGTTCCACGAGCTTTAGATGAGTTCTGATTTCAGGAGAATACATGACAAAAAGGGACGAATTTGGGCCAAAACCCAGGCCGGCCGGCCCGGCACCCCTACAAACCCTACCACGTCTTCGATGCAGGGGCATTGTCATGAACTCAAGTGTATCTGAGCCAAGGATTGGATGTCGGTTTGATCGAATGGACTGAAAGGCTTGCACAAGGATCAAAGGCCCCACCATTCAGCGCAAAGACCTGTCCAAGTCAGCAATCAACCTCCCTGGAAGATCACAAGCGTCCACTAGCAACGTCGGTGCAACAGAGGGCCGAGAGGAGCCAGAGGCAGGCCGACCGGCCTCCCCTAGGTCGGCCGGCCTAGACTTGTCTGCTTTCGGGCAACGCAAGCTACACCAACTCCAGGAGGCAATCAGGGACGTCCATGCAAAGGCGGTGGCCAGATGGCCAAAATCTTAGGCCAGCCGACCTAGGAGAGGCCGGCCGGCCCCACTCTGCAGCCACTCAGGCTTTGGCTTCGCGTGAAGGTAAAGCACAACTGTCACAACTGTCTCCAACCGACGCCACGTGCTTCACCTGCTCATAACCGACCTTGGAAGGGCTATAAATAGAGCACTCATCCCTCACTTGTAACACACACCTTGGAGCTCATTTCTCTCTTCACTTTCTAGAGTAGGATTAGTAGTTTGGGAGTTAGAGTCGAGTCGAGCTTGCTCGGGATTCCGGAGTTCTCGGAAGTCTGTTAAAGCTCTTGTATCTTTCTTTCGAAGTTATCAATATAAGTTATCTTCTTTACTTTTCTGAGTCAACTTTACTTTCCGCTCTCTTTTATCTTCTTGAGTCTGAGTGTTGAGCTCGAGCATGGAAGTTTTATTCTTTAGTTTAGGCTAAGTTATCTCTCTGATAATCGGGAATTTATCTTACGGGTTTTCTCACCCGGACTAGAGTATCTCAAGTTAGTGCTCTAGTTTGAGGGGGATTTCTCTCGAAGGCCTCGAGAGAAATCCTAACACTGAGTGCAGACATGGTGTCTGAGCTTAGTGTTAGCTAGAAAGTGTGTTCCACCCCATGGTACTGTTGTGGTAGGCGGCAAGTGGTGACAGCCCTATCCGTCCCTTGTAGTCCACCACTTCAGGTGTTTTCATAGCAGTGGTGCCGACTGCCGTTGGACTCCCCTCTCATCCCATTCTGAGTCCTTCCCTGAGGGTCGCTGAAGTAAGCTCTTCTTTCCCGAGGATTAGTCAGATAGTTAGTCTAATCTAGAGAGGCTAGCTCGATAGTTCATAAGTGTATCAGGTGTCTTATCTCGCTCGTTGTCCTCCCAACTGCTACCTCTCTAAGGAATTGAGTCTCCGTGTGTCACTCAGTCATAGACTGGCCATTTATCTTATCCTTGTATCTGGCTTACTCCGTCTAAATTAGTCGGTTGATCAAACTAGTACAGTTATCATTCGATTTACGATACTCTTTACCATAGTACTTCCGTGAGGAAAAGTACGATACCCTGGAATACTACATGGTGAAGTGCTACAACGGTGATTTTGAGCGCTTACGGAATTGATATTCTATTGGGGCATAAGAAACGCCAACAATCATCAGGGACGGCGATGCGCGAGACGCCTCAGCGCACGACCTCCGCCGCCACAGACATCGTGTCGACCGGCGGAGACACGGTGGCCACACCGCGAGGAGGGGTGTCCTCTGCCAGGTTAGGCCCAGGAACCCAGCCACCGCGAACGAAACAGCTACGCCGGCCGATACGCCAAGCGCATCAGGGTCTGCCGAGATGATGCTTTAGGGCGCAGGAAGCATGGTGGTGCGCCCTCGGAGTGCTCCTTCGACCGCCCGGAGGCCTCCACCATTGACGTACGTGGAGGTCTTCGGGCATTATGCCGCGAGGAGCTCGTCAGCCAAACCACCGTCGGGGCCGGGCTATCGCATCGTGGGCTCGTCTTGGGGAGTGATCACTGCGCAGACCTCGGCTGACGGTGGGCTTGCTCGAGGCACGGTCGCGCTCGCCATTGCCTAGTCACAGGAGCTCTGCAGGCAGTTGCGTGAGGTCGTAGCCACTGCTCTTGAAGTACGTGCTCTGCTTGTTCATGATGTCGCGCTTCTCCTCGCGTGTCGGAAACTTATGTTGCTACTGCTCGTAGGACCGCAACCTGGAGTATGAATCCTCATCTAGGAAACTCCAGGAGGCGATGTCGCGGGTGATCGCCGTGAGCCGGTCCCTCGATGACACTAATGCCCAGGCGCAGGCGGACGCGGAGGAGGCGGAATGACTTCGAGGCCAGCTGCGGTCGGCTGTAGAGGCCTGCGATGCCGCGGTGCAGGAACGCGATGCGGCCAAGGACAAACGTGATGTATAGGTCCGGGATCTCGCCGCCGCCATCAAGTCTGCTGCGGTCGTGAAGCGAGAGCGCGACACAGCGCGTGGGGAGCTGCAAGGTAAAACTCTTACCTTGCTCCCTTTGTTGATGTAGGGGTTCGGTCTTGGGGATCCGACCCCTGTTCCTTGCCCTTGCTTCTCTTTGCAGGTGCCCGTGATGAGGCAGCCAAGCTATGCCAGGAGCTCGCCGAGGCCGAAGATCTAAGGAAGAAGAACAAGGCGGGGTCGGCGGTCAAAGTAAAACAGCTCCGCACCATCATTGATGGCATGAACGGCACGGTGGAGTAGCTCCGGGCCGCGGTGGACCAGGCATCGTTCCGCGCGACACAATTCACATTTTCCATCACGCGGAGCTACTATGACAATATCTGCCTCGACATGATGAGCGAAGGGTATCCCGCCGGCTACATCGAGGAGCAGCTGGAAGCGATCGACATCGAGGTGGAGCCGTTTTCCTAGGCCCTTGCAGAGAAATTAAGGCTCTGATTAGTATCGCGAATGGTAGTGGTGAAAAGCGAAGACTTGTGTCTATACAATCGGTTTTGTAGTAACTTTATATTTGTCATTTTTATTTGGGACAAAAGTGGGATTTTTGGTGCGGCCGCCTAGCGTCGCTAAGTTGATAGGGTCCAACTATAATGGGAGCAGCACCCAACGGCCAAGAGTTAGCGAGCGTCGTAGCCTCGATGGCGTTAGCTGCGCAGTCTGACCCTTGGTCGCGAGGTTAGCTCAGGATTATTATTCGGTCCCCTCATCTTAGCGCTGGTTGCCGCTCAATTTCGACTTTTGCTGCAAAGGTCTGGCCTGGGGGGAGTACCCCTAGCCCCTGAGTGATTTCTAACCCACGCGCTAGTGGGGGCCAAGGATCATTCAAAAGACAAACAGGTTGGACCTTTGAGAAAAAGGCTTTTTTTACAAAAAAAGGAAGAACAACGAAGTTTCTTTATTGCTACAGCCGGGATTTGTACAACTGGTACTTCTAAGGGTAGAAGTGATGTACCTGCTCGATGTTCCATGCATGCAAGAGGGCTTCCAGGAGAAGATGTCCGTATTGGCATGGAGAGAGTCGACAAGCGTGCTTTCCTATTTGGGGTCAGCGTCGCGCTGACCCTCAGCTTCTTGTCTACCCACCCCAGGGGTCGAGGGGTACCTCCTTGATGTCCTTGGTCGGCTCGAACGACCCCATCTTGCAGTTGGAGTTGGGCGCCTCGTTGGGGACGTCGGTCCTGATGAGGGCGAATTCCTTAGGAGTGATGACTGCTGAGGCGAGCTTGCAGCTATCTACCTCGCACTAAAAAGCGCGCTGGTACGTCGACCCCACGGTGATAACCCCGCGGGGACCCGGCATCATCAGCTTGTGGTATGTGTAATTCGGGATGGCCATGAACTTCGCGTAACATAGCCTTCCCAAGATGGCGTGGTAGGCTCCCTTGAACCCAACCACCTCAAAGGTGAGGGTCTCCGTTCGAAAGTTGGAAGAATCCCCGAATGTCACAGGCAAGTTGATCTGCCCGAGCGGTATCGCCTGCTTCCCTGGCACGATGCTGTGGAAGGGAGCCCCTGAGGGTCGAAGGCATTCTCGATCTATCCCCATGGCGTCAAGGGTGTCGACGTAGAGGATGTTCAAGCCGCTGCCTCCATCCATTAGGACTATCGTGAGGTGCTTGGTGCCAACGATCGGGTCGACGACCAAAGGACATCTCCCCGGAAGGGGGATGTTGTTCGGGTGGTCGCTGCGGTCGAACGTGATCGCGGCATCCGACCACCAGAGATATATGGGCGTCGCGGGCTCGTGTAACACCCGGTTTATAAAAGAACATAAACCGAGCAATCATATACATGCCAGGATCAAGTCACACGTATATACAACAGAATGAACAGTATATCACAGCACATATCACGAATAAGACATAATAAATCGAAATACGAATGTTATTTACTACAATAATGACAAAATGTCTGATATAGTGGAAGCGAAGTACAAAATACGATAAGGACTCTCCGAAGCTGAAGCAGGGCGCCACAGGGACGTCGACTGGGAGACGAACACCTAGAAGTCCTCGTAGTCCTGGTAGCGCTGAGCGAACTCCCTCGTGTCGGCAGGAACTGAGCAGCAGTAGCGTAGCCAGGAGGAAAAAGTAGAGAAGAGGCAAGAGTGAGTACACAACTTGTACTCAACAAGTATAACACAAACTATGAGGCTCTAAGGTTGGCTGACTGACTGCATTAGCTTTTAATCTTGGCAAAATTTTATTAAAGCTATTTACTACAAGTTGATGAATTACCATTAACCCAGTTACATAGTAATTAACCAAGATTAAACATGTTACTACTGAGAACCATACCAAAACCAAGCCACCAAGGTAACCCCGAGAGGCACCCCCTCGTCGGAAGGGGCTAACCCCACTAATCAAAAGGAGGATATGGGCCGCTCATAACCGTGAGCACGGCTAGTATACCAGTTTTACACTCTGCAGAGGTTGCACATCTTTACCCACAAGTCGTGAGCTACGCCAGAGGTTCATCACACTTCCTTAGGTGAGATGACTAGCGACTCACTACGAGGCCGTTACAAAGAATCTCGTTGGTAAGGCGTAACCGCGAGAGTTAGGTCAGCGACGATGGGGCCCACCTCCGGGGGTACAAGCACAGGAGCGCAATCCAAGCACAGACCAAGCCGGAGGAGCAGGGACCATTGAAGCTTACTACTCTTGCCCCGCAGGTAAGTTACTCCAAACCAAAAAGACCTAATTAGTAAGCCAAGTCTATCCCATTCTAGCCTTGTGGTAGCGCTGTTGTCCCAGGTTGTCGCTCTATGAACCGGTCCTTATGGAGAGTGACCAACCAAGCACTAAGCACCGTGCTGGCACCCCTAAACCATGTTTCTACAAAAACCAGTTTTAACGAGAAGTGAGCCACTCAAGCCACACAGAGTGCCACTCTCAGAATTAAATTCAAGTAAACCATTAGTCAAATTAATTAAAAAGGACCAGAGTGTGTTATAGCGCAGCAACCTAGCACAACTAACCAAAATGCAACCCAAAGGTATATATAAAGGATATAAAGTGGCTAGGAAATCCTTATAGGCATACAGTATTAAAATGCAGTATGAAATTGTATTTAAAGGTGATAGGTTGTTCATGTTACACTTGCCTTCCTCGTACTGCTCTGGCTACTGCTCAAACTGCTCCGAAGACGGCTGCTCCGGGTACTGGTACTGGGGCTCCTCAGATGGATCAACGTCTACTCACGAACACATGGCCAAAACAATGCACAGTAATAAGCATACAAGCAAACACTAACAAAAACTAAGAAACAATATATCAATACATAAAAACAGCAAGAAAAACTAAGCTAAAACTATTCTACGCGTTACAACGATCGCGTGGACATAAAGAACGCCTAAAACGGAGCTAAAACGCATAATCTAGGCTAAAAACAAGGTTCAGGGGCTTATTTGTAAGAAAACTGAAGTTTCAGGGGGGTTTTCTACAAAAACTGAGGACTAAAACGTAATTAAAGATTAGATATGAGGGCTAGCGTGCAAAAGACCAGGTGCTGGACCGCAGGTTTGAAATCTCGAAAGGTTAGGGGGTCCCGTGTAAAAATTTGGGCTGATCTGTAAATATGTTTACACAGGCAAGGACTGCGGGTTGATAGTCAGAAAGGCGGGGGTCTCTTTAACAAAATTCCAAGGCCAAACCAGTATCTCTGGATCCAGGCCGTTGGATTGCGATCACGCGGCCCAGGATGAGGCGGTACCCCGATCTAATCTCGGTCGTGCGTCTAGGATCGGGCGACCCAGGGAGGTTGGGCGCGGTGCGGCGGCGCTGACCGCCGGAGCTGAAGCTCCCGCGGCGGCGCGTCGCCGGAGTAACGCGCAAACGCGTTCTCGGCCATGGCTCGGGCTCGGGTTTGGTCCTGGAGAACAGGCGCGGCATGGGTAATCTACCTAAGCGCTCAGGACGGTGGATGGGGATTCGGCCGGGGTTCGCCACGGCGAGGGGCGGCGCTGCTAACTCCGGTGAGCCATCCCACGCGCAACTGAGGGAGGAAAAAGAGGGCAAACATGCCCGGCGTGTGCGTTACCCCCACGTGAAGCTGTGGCCAGCCGTAGGCGACGAGGAGCGGCGGCGCAGAGGCGGAATCGGGATGGCGCAGACGCAGCTCGACGGAGCTTCTCCGCTGGAATCCCCGTACGCAGCGGGGCCGGGGTCGGAGAAGGAGAGCTCGGTGAGGATTTTGGTCCCATGGCAGAGCGGCGGCAGTGCCTCGTGGTGGCCGAGGTGTTGCGGAATGCCTAGTACACGGCGGCGCAATGCGGCTTCCGCTCCAAGCTCCAAGAAGCGGTGGCGGCTAGGTTTTGGGGCTGTGCTGGAATAGGAGATGAGGTTCAGGGGTCGCGGGGGTGCGATTTAAGGAGAGAGGCCGGGGTTTCCTGGGCGTTCGTGCCATTGAGCGCGGGCGGGATGCTCGGCGGGGATCTCGGGTGAGCGGGCGCGCTGAGGGAGAGAGAAAGGAAGGTGATGACACCTGGGGCCGGGCCGTCAGCGGAAGGGGAGCGAGCCGACTTGCGGGCTAGGCTTGTCAGCCAGGGGAGGGTACGCTTGCGGGGCGACGCTGGCGTGCGGGGCCACTGGCAGGAGCGGGGAACGCGTCGCGCGGAGCGGCCTGAGGCCGCGGGAGAGGGGGTGCGACGGTGCTGGGCTGGCCGAGTGGAGGGAGGCGGTGCGCGATGGACCGCGGGAGTGGGCGCTGGGCTGAGGAAAAGGGAGGGGAGAGGTGTTCGGGCTGCTGCTGGGCTGGAGCGAGGTGTTTGGGCCGCGAGCATGGGATTGGCTGGAGGAAAAAAGTGCGGGTTGGGCCAGGGAAAACAGATTTGTGGGCTGAGCGCGGAGGAAAACTGGGCCAAGATTGAAAGGGTTGGGTTTTCCTGTTTTGGGTTTGGGCTGGGTCTGGTTGGGGTTTTGGGTTGTCTGGGTTTCTTTCTTTTTTTTCTCTGGTTTTCCTTTCCTTTTCCTTTTTCAAACTCACTCAAACAAATTTGAATTCAAAACATTATGCACTCAAACAATCAAAACCATGCACCAGCATGAATGCACAAACAAGTTTAAACCTAAAATAAATTTTAATTACTTATGCAACAAAATTAAATTAAATGCAAGCTAAGCAAATTAAATCCTTAGAAAATTAAATAAACCAATTAAATTTATTATAAATTGCTGAAATTTGAATTAGGGTGTTACAAATCCTACCCCCTTACAGGAATCTCGTCCCGAGATTCTGGGCTGGCTAGCAAAGAGATCCGGATATGTCTTCATCAACTCCTCTTCCTTCTTCTGGCAAGTCCTTCGGAAAGACATCCGAGAATTCAGACACTACGCGAATACCATCCGTGGGTCTAGTCTCTATCTGATGAAGAAAAACCAGAAAACTCTGTAGCACTGACTGTCACCTCTTGGCCATCAGATGCTGACAAGTGAACTGTCCGCTGAGCACAATCAATATGGACTCCCCATCTGGTAAGGGTCTCCATGCTCAAAATCACATCTATCCCCAAGGAATCAATGATGATCAAACCGGTGCGGAACTCTACCCCCCTTATGACAATACTAACTCTGGAGCATATAGAGCATGTGTGTAACTAGCCCCCAGGTGAGGTAACTACCATAGCTATCCTCATACAAGAAACTAGTATACGATGCTGCTCGGCAAATGACTTGGAAATGAAAGAATGAGTAGCACCGGTATCGAAAAGCACCGTAGCTGGATAAGAGTTAACCATGAATGTACCAACAACCACGTTAGGAGCCTCGGCCGCTGACTCGGCCGTCACGTGGTTCACCTTCCCCTGTCGTGGCGCCCTGGGTTGGGCTGGGCGCCCCTGCTGTCCTGCCTGCCGTGGAGCCTGAGGTGCTGGACAACTTTTGGCATAATGACCTTTTTGCCCGCATTTGTAGCACATGCGGTGGTGGTGAATGGGGCTACTTGGTTGACCTCCTTGTGAACTTAACATCACATCTTGTATTATTTCTGCTGCTTGCTCTTTGGACTCCTTGCGGCCACGGGGCTAAATCACATTCATAGTGATAGTCAACCCATCAATATAATCATAGAGTGCTTGGTCCTTGACCTGTGTATCTCTAGAGCACTCAGGATCATTTCTCTTCTGGATGATCTATAGCTCATCAACCGATGGACAGTCAAGGAAAAGGGAATCTTCTGCTAGCTGCTCTTGATGAGACCTCTTCCTCTTTGTACTGGAGAACAACCTCTGGTTCCTCCTAGTTGTGGCTTCATCTTTAGTCGCACGAACTTGACGACAAGGAACGCCATAGAATTGGCAACACGAGCAAGGTTTCTCACCATCATCCATTGCACTGTCTCCAAGGTCTTTTTGTTTTGCCGACATTTGAGCTGGGGCAAAGAGGAAACACAGATTGGTAAGGTCAAGGAAAAGAGAAAAACTCCATTATTTAAGGTTTTATCCTATTTAGGCAACACTGCACAGGCATTACTGCTGATAATTCCAGATAGGTGTTACATAAATTCGGGAACAAGGAACTAGAGCATAACTTTTCTATTTCGTCTGACTTCTCTTGTACTATCTGTAGGCCGGGGTGTCACATCCCTACCCCCTTACAGAAACCGACGTCCTCGTCGGTGACGTCTTGTCAGTGAATCCCTGGATGTCATATTCTCTTCGTACCATCCTTCTTCTCACAAACAAGACCGGGGAAACCCAAGGCATGATAAGGTAGAGAGGATAGAGTGGATGGTTTTACTCCCAACGATCTAACTCATTCTAGTATTTAATTAACTTTAACTTAAGACTGATTTTTTTTATTAAACAAATTTAAACTACTAAGCTATGCAATCATTCAAAAATCCAAATCAGACATTTGCATAAGCACAAGCATTCAAATTTATACTTTAGCCGAGTTTAACACACAACTCGACTAACACAACGCGTCGCAGAACGTGTTATCGTATTATTATAAAAGGGTCACCTAGCTGATACTCATGGTGGTCAGATGACTGATTTAGGCCAAAATCTACGAAAACTATTCTTTAGAGAGAGAGATCAAGGCAAGATGAGTAAAAGTCATAGAATTCAAGGGGTATAATAGTAAAATAGTTTCAGCAGGCAAGGATTGGAGAGAAGAAATCCTAAAACTTGATCAGTTCTATCTAGGCTTCGTCCTACAGTCGATACGGCTCTGATACCACTCTGTAACACCCGGTTTATAAAAGAACATAAACCGAGCAATCATATACGTGCCAGGATCAAGTCACACGTATATATAACAGAATGAACAGTATATCATGGCACATATCACGAATAAGACATAATAAATCGAAATACGAATGTTATTTATTACAATAATGACAAAATGTCTGATACAGCGGAAGCGAAGTACAATATACGATAAGGACTCTCCGAAGCTGAAGCAGGGCGCCACAGGGACGTCGACTGGGAGACGAACACCTAGAAGTCCTCGTAGTCCTGGTAGCGCTGAGCGAACTCCCTCGTGTCGGCAGGAACTGAGCAGCAGTAGCGTAGCCAGGAGGAAAAAGTAGAGAAGAGGCAAGAGTGAGTACACAACTTGTACTCAACAAGTATAACACAAACTATGAGGCTCTAAGGTTGGCTGACTGACTGCATTAGCTTTTAATCTTGGCAAAATTTTATTAAAGCTATTTACTACAAGTTGATGAATTACCATTAACCCAGTTACATAGTAATTAACCAAGATTAAACATGTTACTACTGAGAACCATACCAAAACCAAGCCACCAAGGTAACCCCGAGAGGCACCCCCTCGTCGGAAGGGGCTAACCCCACTAATCAAAAGGAGGATATGGGCCGCTCATAACCGTGAGCACGGCTAGTATACCAGTTTTACACTCTGCAGAGGTTGCACATCTTTACCCACAAGTCGTGAGCTACGCCAGAGGTTCATCACACTTCCTTAGGTGAGATGACTAGCGACTCACTACGAGGCCGTTACAAAGAATCTCGTTGGTAAGGCGTAACCGCGAGAGTTAGGTCAGCGACGATGGGGCCCACCTCCGGGGGTACAAGCATAGGAGCGCAATCCAAGCACAGACCAAGCCGGAGGAGCAGGGACCATTGAAGCTTACTGTAACACCCTAATTCAAATTTCGGTATTTAATAATAAATTTAATTGGCCTTAATTAAATTTCTAAGGTTTATTGTGTTTAGACTTGCATTTTATATAATTTTGTTTCCTCAAGTAATTAAAATTTTGTCTAAGGTTAAATTTTGTTGTTGCATCATGTTGGAGCATTTTTTTTCTATTTGCTTGTGTGCATTGGGTGGTCGAATTCAAATTTTGTTTGAATTCACATAGTTTTGTTTGAGCTAGAATAGAAATAGGAAATGGATTTAGAAATAGAAAAGAAGAAAACTAGAACCCAAAACCTGTCAGCCCAGCAATACCCAAAGCAACCCAAACCCAGGCCTGGCCCAACCCGGCTTCCCTCTGCTCGGCCCTCTTACCCGTTCGCGCAGCACGCTCTCACGCACACGGCTCACGCCCCACACGGCCCGCTCCTCACGCCCGCGCTAGCCCGTTCCCTCTCGCACGCCAGCAGCCCAGGCCGGCCACTCCGGCTTCACCCGACGCACGTCGGCCTATTTTCCTCCGTGCCCGGCCTGCCTCGCCCGCCCGACGCGCACCCCACTAACAGTCCGGTCCAGCGCCGCGCCCGGCTCGCACCCCGCGCGCTCGCGCCCGCTCCACCAACCGCCCCTGGCCCACCAGCTAGCGGCCGAGCCTTCCGCTCGCGCGACGCCTCCCCCCATCAGCGACTGACCCGCCGGTCCCGCTCGCCAGCCAGTGCAGCCGCGCGCGCCCGGCCCAGCTCGTGTCGCCCGCCACGACTGGTCGGCCCCACCTGTCGGCGCAGCGTTTTCCCCCGCAGCGCCCGCGTTCTCCCTGACGGCCCGGCCCCGCACGCCAGCGTTTCCGCCCGTGCCGCGCGCGCTCCGCCGCTGACAGCCCGGGCCCGCCTGTCGGTCCCGTCCCCTTCCTCTGCCTCCCTTGCGCCCGCGCAACGGCCGAGATCTCCGGCCGAAACCCCCGCGGCTTTCCTTCCCTGCTTCCACGCCGTGATCCTCGGCCTTTCTCTCTTTAAACGCCGCGGACCCCCAGAGCCCCCTCACTCTCCACGCCCTAGCCGCCACCACAAGCCCAGAGTCCACGCTCGTCTTGCCGCCGGAGCCGAGCCGCTGCTCCACCCCGGTCACGCCGCACCGCCGTGTTCTAGCCCCGGTAGACCCCGGTGCACCCTCACGGGACACGCACAGCCTTCCTGGACGGATCAACAGGCTTGGAGCTCCACCACATCGCTCCTTCCTCGAGCCCCGCCGTGTGCCGCCGCGGTTCTCATCGCCGACCGCCCTGCGCCGCTTCCTCGCTCGATTCGAGCCACTGTAAGCATTCCCCAACCAACCTCTGTCGTTTTGGCATTAGTGGATAGGCCGTGGCCCCTGGAAACCCCAGAACGCCCGCTCGCCAGCGAATCTCGCCGGGCAGAGCCGCTCGTGCCGCCGCACACGTTGCCCAGAGCCCTACCAAGCCCAGTATAGTGCCCAGGCGAGTTCACCGTGGCGCACTGCCCATTCCAGACCCACGCACGGGTCGAATTGACCCCGGGAGTGCCAGTTCGGCAAACCCCGGCGAGCTCCAAGGCCCAACGCCGCCCCTTGCCGTGCCAATCCACCGTCGCTTTGCCTCGGGTGGATTACGCATATCGCGTAATGCCCTCCCGACCCAGATCTCATCCTTTTTGACCTCGGGAAGGCCAAGAATGGCCATCTCCGGCGCAGCGCCGCCGCGGAGCTCGACTCCGGCGACTGAGCGCCGCCGTCCCGCGCGCCCAAGTCACCTCGGCCGCCCGATCTGAAACCCACGCCCCTGATTAGATCCAAAACTCATCAAATCCTAACCTTCAGATCCGGATCCAACGGCCCAGAACCATAGATACCGGTTCGGCCTTGCAAACTTTCTAAAGAACCCCTACCCTTCTTCGTATTCAACCCGCAGTCCTATTTAGTGTAAAAATATTTACACTGAGGCCCAGATTTTAGCGCGTAGGCCCCTGCACTTTCCAGTATTAGTACCCGCAGTCCAGGCATGAAGTTTTTGCGAGTTAGACCCTGAAGCTTTAGTTTAATTACATTTTAGCCCTCAGTTTTTGCAAAAAACCCCCTAGAACTTAGTTTTTCTCGCAGATAAGCCCCTAGAACTTGTTTTTAGCCTAGAATACGCGTTTTAGCTCCGTTTTTAGCGTTCTTTATATCCACGCGATCGTTGTAACACGTAGAATAGTTTTAGACTAGTTTAGTGTGCTGTTTTTGTGTATTGTTGTACTGTTTCTTAGTTTTTGCACTTGTTTGCTTGTATGTTTAGGTTGTGTATTGTTTTTGGCCATGTGTTCGTGAGTAGACATTGATTCATCTGAGGAGCCTCAGTACCAGTACCAGAAGCCATCTTCAGAGCAGTTTGAGCAGCAGAAGAACTTTTGAGAGAGGCAAGTGTAACATGAACAACCTATCACTTTAATTACAATTTCATACTGCATTTTAATATTGTATGCCTATAAGGACTTTCCTAGCCACTTTATATCCTTTATATATAACTTTGAGTTGCATTTTGGTTAGTTGTGCTAGGTTGCTGCGCTATAACACACTCTGGCCCTTTTTAATTAATTTGATTAATGGTTTACTTGAACTTAATTCTGAGAGTGGCCCTCTGTGTGGATGAGTGGCTCACGTCTCGTTAAAAGATGGTTTTTGTAGAAACATGGTTTAGGGGGCCAGCACGGTGCTTAGTGCTTGGTTGGCCACTCTCCATAAGGACCGGTTCATAGAGCGACAACCTGGGACAACAGCGCTACCACAAGGCTAGAATGGGATAGACTTGGCTTACTAATTAGGTCTTTTTGGTTTGGAGTAACTTACCTGCTGCGGGGCAAGAGTAGTAAGCTTCAATGGTCCCTGCTCCTCCGGCTTGGTCTGTGCTTGGATTGCGCTTCTGTGCTTGTACCCCTGGAGGTGGGCCCCATCGTCACTGATCTAACTCTTCGCGGTTACGCCTTACCAACGAGATTCTTTGTAACGGCCTCGTAGTGAGTCGCTAGTCATCTCACCTAAGGAAGTGTGATGAACAACTGGCGTAGCTCACGACTTGTGGGTAAAGATGTGCAACCTCTGCAGAGTGTAACTGGGTTAATGGTAATTCATCAACTCGTAGTAAATAACTTTAATAAAATTTTGCCAACACTTAAAAGCTAATGCAGTTGAGTCAGCCAACCTTAGAGCCTCATAGTTTGTGTTATACTTGTTGAGTACAAGTTGTGTACTCACCCTTGCCTCTTCTCTACTTTTTCCTCTTGGCTATGCTACTGCTGCTCAGTTCCTGCCGACACGAGGGAGTTCGTCCAGCGCTACCAGGACTACGAGGACTTCTAGGTGTTCGTCTCCCAGTCGACGTCCCTGTGGCGCCCTGCTTCAGCTTCGGAGAGCTTTATTCGTATTTTGTACTTCGCTTCCGCTGTATCAGACATTTATGTCATTATGTAATAAATAACATTCGTATTTCGATTTATTATATCTTTTTACGTGATATGTGCTATGATATACTGTTCATTCTGTTGTATATACGTGTGACTTGATCCTGGCACGTATATGATTGCTCGGTTTATGTCCTTTTTATAAACCGGGTGTTACAGAGTGGTATCAAAGCCGTATCGACTGTAGGACGAAGCCTAGATAGAACTGGTCGAGTTTTAGGACTTCTTCTCTCTAATCCTTGTCTGCTGAAATTATTTTACTATTATACCCCTTGACTTCTTTGACTTTTTACCCGTCTTGCCTTGATTTCTCTCTCTGAAGAATAGTTTTCGTAGACTTTGGCCTGAATCAGTCATCTGACCACCATGAGTATTAGCTAGGCGACCCTTTTATAATAATACGCTAGCACGCTCTGCAACGCGATGTGTTAGTCGAGTCGTATGCTAAACTCGGCTAAGTCATGAAAATTGTCTGCTTGTCTTTATGTAACTTGTTTGATTTGGATTTTTGGTTGATTGCAAAGTTTAGTTGTTAAATTTGTTTAATGGAAATCAATTTTAAGCTAAAGCAAATTAATTAATAAAACGAGTTAGATCGTTGGGGGTAAAACCATCCACTCTATTCTCTCTACCTTATCATGCCTTGGGTTTCTGTTTTGTTGAGAAGAAGGATAGCGCGAAGAGAAGGTGATATCCGGAGATTCACCGACGAGGACGTCGATTTCTGTAAGGGGGTAGGGATGTGACACCCCGGTCCACAGATAGTACAGAAGAATTCGAGAATCTCTCAGATGAAACAGAAGAGTTATGCTCTAGTTCCTTGATCCCGGATTTATGTAACACATGTCTGGAATTATCAGCAGTAATGCCTATCCAGTGTTGCCTAAATAGGATAAAAACTTAAATAATGGAGTTTTTCTCTCTTCCTTGACCTTACCAATCTGTGTTTCCTCTTTGCCCCAGCTCAGATGTCGGCAGAACAAAAAGACCTTGGAGACGGTGCAATGGGTGATGGTGAGAAACCTTGCTCGTGTTGCCAATTCTATGGCGTTCCTTGCCGTCAAATTCGTGCGACTGAAGATGAAGCCACAACTAGGAGGAACCAGAGTTTGTTCTCCAGTACAAAGAGGAAGAGGTCTCATCAAGAGCAGCTAGCAGAGAATTCCCTTTTCCTCGACAGTCCATCGGTCGAAGAGCTACAGACCATCCAGAAGAGAAAGGACCCTGAATGCTCTGCAGATACACAGGTCAAGAACCAAGCACTCTATAAATATGTTGATGGGTTGACTATCACCATGAATGTGATCCAGCCACGCAGCCACAAGGAGTCCAAAGAGCAAGCAGCAGAAATAATGCAAGATGTGACGTTAAGTTCACAGGGAGGTCAACCAAGTAGCGCCATTCACCACCACCGCATGTGCTACAAATGTGGGCAAAAAGGTCATTATGCCAAAAGTTGTCCAGCACCCCAGAATCCACGGCAGGCAGGACAGCAAGGGCGCCCAGCTCAACCCAGGGCGCCACGACAGGGGAAGGTGAACCACGTGACGGCCAAGTCAACTGCTGAGGCTCCTAATGTGGTTATTGGTACATTCATGGTCAACTCTTATCCAGCTACGGTGCTTTTCGATACCGGTGCTACCCATTCTTTCATTTCCAAGTCATTTGCCGAGCAGCATCGTATTCCAGTTTCGTGTTTGAGGACAGCCATGGTAGTTACCTCACCTGGGGGCCAGATACACACATGCTCTATATGCTCCAGAGTTAGTATTGTCATAAGGGGGGGCAGAATTCCGCACTGGTTTGATCGTCATTGATTCCTCAGAGATAAATGTGATTTTGGGCATGGAGACCCTTACCAGGTGGGGAGTCCGTATTGATTGTGCTCAGCGGACAGTTCACTTGTCAGCATCTGATGGCCAAGAGGTGATAGTCAGTGCTACAGAGCCTTCTGGTTTTCTTCATCAGATGGAGGCTAGACCCACGGATGGTATTCGTGTGGTGTCTGAAATCCCGGATATCTCTCCGGAGGGCTTGCCAGAAGAAGGAAGAGGAGTTGATGAAGACATATCCGGACCTCTTTGCTAGCCAGCCCAGAATCTCGGGACGAGATTCCTGTAAGGGGGTAGGATTTGTAACACCCTAATTCAAATTTCGGTATTTAATAATAAATTTAATTGACCTTAATTAAATTTCTAAGGTTTATTGTGTTTAGACTTGCATTTTATATAATTTTGTTTCCTCAAGTAATTAAAATTTTATCTAAGGTTAAATTTTGTTGTTGCATCATGCTGGAGCATTTTTTTTCTATTTGCTTGTGTGAATTGGGTGGTCGAATTCAAATTTTGTTTGAATTCACATAGTTTTGTTTGAGCTAGAATAGAAATAGGAAATGGATTTAGAAATAGAAAAGAAGAAAACTAGAACCCAAAACCTGTCAGCCCAGCAATACCCAAAGCAACCCAAACCCAGGCCTGGCCCAACCCGGCTTCCCTCTGCTCGGCCCTCTTACCCGTTCGCGCAGCACGCTCTCACGCACACGGCTCACTCCCCACACGGCCCGCTCCTCACGCCCGCGCTAGCCCGTTCCCTCTCGCACGCCAGCAGCCCGGGCCGGCCACTCCGGCCTCACCCGATGCACGTCGGCCTATTTTCCTCCGTGCCCGGCCTGCCTCGCCCGCACGACGCGCACCCCACTGACAGTCCGGTCCAGCGCCGCGCCCGGCTCGCACCCCGCGCGCTCGCGCCCGCTCCACCAACCGCCCCTGGCCCACCTGCCTGCGGCTGAGCCTTCCGCTCGCGCGACGCCTCCCCCCCTCAGCGACTGACCCGCCGGCCCCGCTCGCCAGCCAGCGCAGCCGCGCGCGCCCGGCCCAGCTCGTGTCGCCCGCCCCGACTGCCCGGCCCCGCCTGTCGGCGCAGCGTTTTCCCCCGCAGCGCCCGCGTTCTCCCTGACGGCCCGGCCCCGCACGCCAGCGTTTCCGCCCGTGCCGCGCGCGCTCCGCCGCTGACAGCCCGGGCCCGCCTGTCGGTCCCGTCCCCTTCCTCCGCCTCCCTCGCGCCCGCGCAACGGCCGAGATCTCCGGCCGAAACCCCCGCGGCTTTCCTTCCCTGCTTCCACGCCGTGATCCTCGTCCTTTCTCTCTTTAAACGCCGCGGACCCCCAGAGCCCCCTCACTCTCCACGCCCTAGCCACCACCACAAGCCCAGAGTCCACGCCCGTCTTGCCGCCGGAGCCGAGCCGCTGCTCCACCCCGGTCACGCCGCACCGCCGTGTTCTAGCCCCGGCAGACCCCGGTGCACCCTCACGGGACACGCACAGCCTTCCTGGATGGATCAACAGGCTCGGAGCTCCACCACATCGCTCCTTCCTCGAGCCCCGCCGTGTGCCGCCGCGGTTTTCATCGCCGACCACCCTGCGCCGCTTCCTCGCTCGATTCGAGCCACTATAAGCATTCCCCAACCCACCTCTGTCGTTTTGGCATTAGTGGATAGGCCGTCGCCCCTGGAAACCCCAGAACGCCCGCTCGCCGGCGAATCTCGCCGGGCAGAGCCGCTCGTGCCGCCGCACACGTTGCCCAGAGCCCTACCAAGCCCAGTATAGTGCCCAGGCAAGTTCACCGTGGCGCACTGCCCATTCCAGACCCATGCACGGGTCGAATTGACCCTGGGAGTGCCAGTTCGGCAAACCCCGGCGAGCTCCAAGGCCCAACGCCGCCCCTCGCCGTGCCAAGGTTAGACAGGCCCAAATCCACCGTCCCTTTGCCTCGGGTGGATTACGCATATCGCGTAGTGCCCTCCCGACCCAGATCTCATCCTTTTTGACCCCGGGAAGGCCGAGAATGGCCATCTCCGGCGCAGCGCCGCCGCGGAGCTCGACTCCGGCGACTGAGCGCCGCCGTCCCGCGCGCCCAAGTCACCCCGGCCGCCCGATCTGAAACCCTCGCCCCTGATTAGATCCAAAACTCATCAAATCCTAACCTTCAGATCCGGATCCAACGGCCCAGAACCATAGATACCGGTTCGGCCTTGCAAACTTTCTAAAGAACCCCTACCCTTCTTCGTATTCAACCCGCAGTCCTATTTAGTGTAAAAATATTTACACTGAGGCCCAGATTTTAGCGCGTAGGCCCCTGCACTTTCCAGTATTAGTACCCGCAGTCCAGGCATGAAGTTTTTGCGAGTTAGACCCTGAAGCTTTAGTTTAATTATGTTTTAGCCCTCAGTTTTTGCAGAAAACCCCCTAGAACTTAGTTTTTCTCGCAGATAAGCCCCTAGAACTTGTTTTTAGCCTAGAATACGCGTTTTAGCTCCGTTTTTAGCGTTCTTTATATCCACGCGATCGTTGTAACGCGTAGAATAGTTTTAGACTAGTTTAGTGTGCTGTTTTTGTGTATTGTTGTACTGTTTCTTAGTTTTTGCACTTGTTTGCTTGTATGTTTAGGTTGTGTATTGTTTTTGGCCATGTGTTCGTGAGTAGAGATTGATTCATCTGAGGAGCCTCAGTACCAGTACCAGAAGCCATCTTTAGAGCAGTTTGAGCAGCAGAAGAACTTTTGAGAGAGGCAAGTGTAACATGAACAACCTATCACTTTAATTACAATTTCATACTGCATTTTAATACTGTATGCCTATAAGGACTTTCCTAGCCACTTTATATCCTTTATATATACCTTTGGGTTGCATTTTGGTTAGTTGTGCTAGGTTGCTGCGCTATAACACACTCTGGCCCTTTTTAATTAATTTGATTAATGGTTTACTTGAACTTAATTCTGAGAGTGGCCCTCTGTGTGGATGAGTGGCTCATGTCTCGTTAAAAGATGGTTTTTGTAGAAACATGGTTTAGGGGGCCAGCACGGTGCTTAGTGCTTGGTTGGCCACTCTCCATAAGGACCGGTTCATAGAGCGACAACCTGGGACAACAGCGCTACCACAAGGCTAGAATGGGATAGACTTGGCTTACTAATTAGGACTTTTTGGTTTGGAGTAACTTACCTGCGGGGCAAGAGTAGTAAGCTTCAATGGTCCCTGCTCCTCCGGCTTGGTCTGTGCTTGGATTGCGCTCCTGTGCTTGTACCCCTGGAGGTGGGCCCCATCGTCGCTGATCTAACTCTTCGCGGTTACGCCTTACCAACGAGATTCTTTGTAACGGCCTCGTAGTGAGTCGCTAGTCTTCTCACCTAAGGAAGTGTGATGAACAACTGGCGTAGCTCACGACTTGTGGGTAAAGATGGGCAACCTCTGCAGAGTGTAAAACTGGTATACTAGCCGTGCTCACGGTTATGAGCGGCCCAGATCCTCCTTTTGATTAGTGGAGTTATCTCCTTCCGACGAGGGAGGTGCTTCTCGGGGTTACCTTGGTGGCTTGGTTTGGGTTTGGTTCTCAGTAGTAGTATGAATAATTCTGATTAATTACTATGTAACTGGGTTAATGGTAATTCATCAACTCGTAGTAAATAACTTTAATAAAATTTTGCCAACACTTAAAAGCTAATGCAGTTGAGTCAGCCAACCTTAGAGCCTCATAGTTTGTGTTATACTTGTTGAGTACAAGTTGTGTACTCACCCTTGCCTCTTCTCTACTTTTTCCTCTTGGCTATGCTACTGCTGCTCAGTTCCTGCCAACACGAGGGAGTTCGTCCAGCGCTACCAGGACTATGAGGACTTCTAGGTGTTCGTCTCCCAGTCGACGTCCCTGTGGCGCCCTGCTTCAGCTTCGGAGAGCTTTATTCGTATTTTGTACTTCGCTTCCGCTGTAACAGACATTTATGTCATTATGTAATAAATAACATTCGTATTTCGATTTATTATATCTTTTTACGTGATATGTGCTATGATATACTGTTCATTCTGTTGTATATACGTGTGACTTGATCCTGGCACATATATGATTGCTCGGTTTATGTCCTTTTATAAACCGGGTGTTACACTTACTACTCTTGCCCCGTAGGTAAGTTACTCCAAACCAAAAAGACCTAATTAGTAAGCCAAGTCTATCCCATTCTAGCCTTGTGGTAGCGCTGTTGTCCCAGGTTGTCGCTCTATGAACCGGTCCTTATGGAGAGTGACCAACCAAGCACTAAGCACCGTGCTGGCCCCCCTAAACCATGTTTCTACAAAAACCAGTTTTAACGAGAAGTGAGCCACTCAAGCCACACAGAGTGCCACTCTCAGAATTAAATTCAAGTAAACCATTAGTCAAATTAATTAAAAAGGACCAGAGTGTGTTATAGCGCAGCAACCTAGCACAACTAACCAAAATGCAACCCAAAGGTATATATAAAGGATATAAAGTGGCTAGGAAATCCTTATCGGCATACAGTATTAAAATGCAGTATGAAATTGTATTTAAAGGTGATAGGTTGTTCATGTTACACTTGCCTTCCTCGTACTACTCTGGCTGCTGCTCAAACTGCTCCGAAGACGGCTGCTCCGGGTACTGGTACTGGGGCTCCTCAGATGGATCAACGTCTACTCACGAACACATGGCCAAAACAATGCACAGTAATAAGCATACAAGCAAACACTAACAAAAACTAAGAAACAATACATCAATACATAAAAACAGCAAGAAAAACTAAGCTAAAACTATTCTACGCGTTACAACGATTGCGTGGACATAAAGAACGCCTAAAACGGAGCTAAAACACATAATCTTGGCTAAAAACAAGGTTCAGGGGCTTATTTGTAAGAAAACTAAAGTTTCAGGGGGTTTTCTACAAAAACTGAGGACTAAAACATAATTAAAGATTAGATATGAGGGCCAGCGTGCAAAAGACCAGGTGTTGGACCGCGGGTTTGAAATCTCGAAAGGTTAGGGGGTCCCGTGTAAAAATTTGGGCTGATCTGTAGATATGTTTACACAGGCAAGGACTGCGGGTTGATAGTCAGAAAGGCGGGGGTCTCTTTAACAAAATTCCAAGGCCGAACCGGTATCTTTGGATCCAGGCCGTTGGATTGCGATCACGCGGCCCAGGACGAGGCGGTACCCCGATCTAATCTCGGTCGTGCGTATAGGATCGGGCGACCCAGGGAGGTTGGGCACGGTGCGGTGGCGCGTCGCCGGAGTAACGCGCAAACGCGTTCTCGGCTATGGCTCGGGCTCGGGTTTGGTCCTGGAGAACGGGCGCGGCATGGGTAATCTACCTAAGCGCTCAGGACGGTGGATGGGGATTCGGCCGGGGTTCGCCACGGCGAGGGGCGGCGCTGCTAACTCCGGTGAGCCATCCCACGCGCAACAGAGGGAGGAAAAAGAGGGGAAACAGGCCCGGCGTGTGCGTTACCCCCACGTGAAGCTGTGGCCGGCCGTAGGCGACGACGAGCGGCGGCGCAGAGGCGGAATCGGGATGGCGCAGACGCAGCTCGACGGAGCTTCTCCGCTGGAATCCCCGTGCGCAGCGGGGCCGGGGTCGGAGAAGGAGAGCTCGGTGAGGATTTTGGTCCCACGGCGGAGCGGCGGCAGTGCCTCGTGGTGGCGGAGGTGCTGCGGAATACCTAGTACACGGCGGCGCAGTGCAGCTTCCGCTCCAAGCTCCAAGAAGTGGTGGCGGCTAGGTTTTGGGGCTGTGCTGGAATAGGAGATGAGGTTCAGGGGTCGCGGGGGTGCGATTTAAGGAGAGAGGCCGGGGTTTCCTGGGCGTTCGTGCCATTGAGCGCGGGCGGGATTGTCGGCGGGGATCTCGGGTGAGCGGGCGCGCTGAGGGAGAGAGAAAGGAAGGTGATGACACCTGGGGCCGGGCCGTCAGCGGAAGGGGAGCGAGCCGACTTGCGGGCCAGGCTTGTCAGCCAGGGGAGGGTACGCTTGCGGGGCGACGCTGGCGTGCGGGGCCACTGGCAGGAGCGGGGAACGTGTCGCGCGGAGCGGCCTGAGGCCGCGGGAGAAGGGGTGCGACGGTGCTGGGCTGGCCGAGCGGAGGGAGGCGGTGCGCGATGGGCCGCGGGAGTGGGTGCTGGGCTGAGGAAAAGGGAGGGGAGAGGAGTTCGGGCTGCTGCTGGGCTGGAGCGAGGTGTTTGGGCCGCGAGCACGGGATTGGCTGGAGGAAAAAAGTGCGGGTTGGGCCAGGGAAAACAGATTTGTGGGCTGAGCGCGGAGGAAAACTGGGCCAAGATTGAAAGGGTTGGGTTTTCCTGTTTTGGGTTTGGGCTGGGTCTGGTTGGGGTTTTGGGTTGTCTGGGTTTCTTTCTTTTTTTTTCTCTGGTTTTCCTTTCCTTTTCCTTTTTCAAACTCACTCAAACAAATTTGAATTCAAAACCTTATGCACTCAAACAATCAAAACCATGCACCAGCATGAATGCACAAACAAGTTTAAACCTAAAATAAATTTTAATTACTTATGCAACAAAATTAAATTAAATGCAAGCTAAGCAAATTAAATCCTTAGAAAATTAAATAAACCAATTAAATTTATTATTAATTGCTGAAATTTGAATTAGGGTGTTACAGCTCGGCCGCAAACACCTCCCACCGCATGACCTTCTGCTTGCGCTTCAACTTGCAAGCTAATAGACCACCAAAAATCATTAAACAACCATCGATTTCAGGAAAATCACCTTGCTTTTCCTTCCCGGCGGCGTCCTCCGGTTCCGGCTTCTTCTTCTGCTCGCCTCTCGTCGCATTGCTGCCGAACCACCTCTTGGCCAAGCCGCAGTTCTTGAGGAGGTGCATGACGGGATAGGCATGGTTCGGGCACGGCTTCTCGAGCAGGTCGTCGAAGAAGCGAGGGGAGTCATCCTCTGGGGCCTTGCTCGGCTTGCGTTCCCCGGTAGTGACGTATTCCCCTCCCTTACATTTGTTGCTCTTCTTCTTCTCAAAGCACCTCGAGGTGCCTTCACCGGCCGCCTCATCGCGCTTTGCCTTCATGCCCTGAGCACGGTCGAAAAGCGCGCTCACGGCATCCTCGCCGGAGGCATGGTTGGTGGCGATGTCGAGCAGCTCCTTGGTGGTTCGTGGGCTCTTACGCCCAAGCTTGTGGACCAAAGTCTTGCAGGTGGTCCCCGAGATGAACGCACCTATGAGCTCGGCCTCCGCAATATTCGGGACAGTGTTGCACTCCTTGGAGAAGTGCCGAATGTAGTTGCGGAGGGACTCCCCTGCCTTTTACCGGCAGCTCTTGAGTTCCCAAGGATTCCCAGGACATTCATACATGCCCTGAAAATTCCCTACGAATATCTCACGCAGGTCCACCCAGCAGTGGTTCTAGTTTGCAGGAAGATGCTCGAGCAGAGTCTGTGAGGAAGAGGGAGAGGTTGCGTATGATGAAATCTTCCCCCTCTGCTCCGCCGGCCCGGCACGCCAGGCAGTAGTCGTCAAGCCAAAGGTCGGGGTTCATTTCCCCGGCATACTTGGCGATGTTGGTGGGTGGGCGGTACAGTTGAGGTATGTGCGCACCGAGGATGTGTGTAATGAACATGGCACCATTTATGCCATTTCGACTAATTTTGGTGATCGTATGACAATGCAATCAATGGGACTAATAGTTTTGTTAAGTGAACATTTCTAGATTCCAGAGATGAAATAAAAAGGTCATACAAAGCAAAACACAAAGAAAGAACTCAAAGAAACGCAGAATTGGACGAGTTTTACTTAAATCAGTAGCACCGGAAGAACCGATGCCTATAGCATCGGTGCATCCGACGGTTGTCGGAAGATCCGACGCCCTGGCATCGGTGAAGAATGAAGTGCAGCACCGGTTGATCCGACGATATCAAGTCAAGCATCGGTGCATTCAACGTACTATGTTCCAGAGACGATGTCAAGTGCCCAGGAGCCAAGTCTTCAATACTGGTTTAACCGATAGTGCATCGGAGCATAGCGTCGGTGCAATGACATCAGCAGAAGTGGGAGGTCCAACGGCTAGTCCTGGCACTGTGTGTGACTGGTTTAACCGACTCCCTATGCATCGGTTTAACCAATGGTCCCTGGAGTCGCTGCAGCTGTGTCACGAAGCCAACGGCTACTTCAGTTGCTGTGAGTGACCGGAAGAACCGATGCCCCTGCACCGAAAGTTCCGATGCCTATGCAGAAAAGCTACTAATGGCAACAAACGGTTAGTTCAACTTGAAGGCCTATATATATGTGCTCCCCCGGCCATTTGAAGATGGCTGGAGTCCGAAGACATCACACACACATCCAAGAACACCTCCAAGCCATCCAAGAGCATAAAGATCAAATCCTTAGTCCTTAGCACAAGCTTTTTGAGTGTTAGTGCTAGGTTAGCTCTCGAGTGAGTGATCAAGCAAGGTTTAGATCCTTGTGCTGTGGTTCTAGAGTGAACCAAACTTGTATCTCGGTGCGCTGGCCTCCTTGGAGCATTGGTGGCTCGCCGGCACGTCCACGACCCTCCGGCTTTGTGTGGAGCAGCGTCGACAACATTGTGCGGGGGACGGAGACCCCTCCTTTGTGGGCAATCTCCCTTAGTGGAAATCGGGATCAAGGTGACCGTGATTGTGTTCACGGAAGAGACTTGATTGCCGGGAAGCAATACTCTTCTTGAGTGCTTCAACAACGTGGATGTAGGGCTATGGAAGAGCTATGGAAGACTATTATTGAGAACCATGAGGGCATGGAGGATGTTGCTAATGAAAGATATCATGTTCTCATTGATAAGCTTAATAGCTTTAAGCAACTTGATGATGAGAATGCTGAATCCATATACTCACGATTGAATACTCTTGTGAATGAGATTAATTCTTTAAGTGTGAAGCAAATTGAAGATGTGGAACTCATTCGCAAGATCCTTCACTCACTCCGAAGGCCGGACTATGATTTGGTGACCACAATTCTATATGAGAAAGAGCTCAACACGTTGACACCAAATCAAGTCCTCAACAAGGTGATCACTCATGAGCTACGCAATGACATCAAGACAAAGGCACCATCTTTTTCACCAACACATAGCGCACTTGCGTGCAAGCAACTCAAGAAGTTGAAGAAGATGGTCATCAAAGGTAGCTCAAGTGATGAGGAAGAAGAGGATGCAAGAAGCTCCTCGAGTGATGATAAAGATCCAATGAACCCCAATCTCTATAAGCAAGTAAAGAAGATGAACAAATGCTTGAAGAACATCAACTCAATGAGGTATATGGTCTTCCTCAAAGATGGGCCTCACCATCAACTTATGAAGGTTGAGAAGAAGTTCAAGAAGAACAAGCAAAAGAAGGAGAAGAAGCCCAAGCATGAATCATATGCCATATTTGGTGAATGGGTAAGCGGTGGTGAAGAATCAAGTGCAAGTTCAAGTGATGAATCAAACAAGAAATTCATCACCCGCATGGGATCATCATCCAACACTTGCTTTATGGCCAAAGGTATGGATAGCGATGTAAGTGATGATGACTCTGGCTCTCCTTCAATTGATGAACTTCTTGACTTAGTTCATGAGCACCAAAAAGTCATTAAGAAACAATCAAAAGAAATCAAAAACCTTAATACTCTCAATGATCTAAATGCTTCTCTTTCTACAAATTATGAAAATTTGATGTGCAAATTCAAATTGCTTAGCAAGGAGCATGAAGAGCACAAATTAAAATTTGAGAGCATTAATGATACTAATGACTCTTTGGAAATGAAGCAAACTATTCCTTGTGCAATTCCAATTTCTAGGGTAGATACTTCAACTTCTTGAATTGACTTAATTGATGAATCTTGCTCTAACCCTTGCAATGAGAAATGCTTTGAGAATATTGTTGTAGAATCATGTGATGATCTCACTGCCAAGAAGAATGATGAGCTCGAACAAGAAGTGGAAAGTCTCATGAAGGACTTGTATAGATTGAAGGGTAAAGGCATAGAGAGCAATGTCCAACTTTCTCAAGATAACCATGAAGATATGGTGAAGAAGCTTGAGAAGGGGTCCACCTTGACTTCCTCAAAGTGCCACAAGTCCAACAAGTGTCCTCAACCAAGGAAGAAGCTTCCGGATGAGAAGAACAAGAAGAAGCTCACAATCAAGAGTTCTCTCATCTACACCAAGCCCAACCGGAGGAATAAAAGTAATAGCACCTCCTATGTGATAAAAAAGTAGACCAATGGCAAGGTGGTTGCTCACAAGGTTGGGAAGAAGGAAAGAAGTTGGAACCACTCCATTTGGGTGCCCAAGGACATCATCACCAACTTGAAGGGGCCTCAAATGGTGTGGGTTCCAAAGGAGACTTGAATCCCAAGAATGGCTTCGGGGGATTTGGAGGCTTAGCTTACAAGTTGAAGTTAAGGTTTAAGCCAAAACAAGCTAAGCTTACAACTTGGACATTTGTTGCCCAAGTCCCCCATAAGGTAATGGTAGCTAGATTTCAATTCAAGCATCATGTAGCTCCATTGCTTTTGCTAGGATATTTGCATATTTTGCATCTCCTAGTGTTATATATGGTGGATTGCTTGTGTCATGATTCTAACCCATGAGCAACCTACATGGTTTGATAAGTGTGTAGAAAGCTATACAAGGTTACCCTTCATGGTACATGGACTTCATGTGGTATGTATTTGATATGTGTACCATGAGCACAAGCTATAGGGTAAACTTCCCATTGTTATCAAAATGATGTGCACACATATGCTTGGTGATTCAAATGCTAAATGCACACATTTAGGGGGAGTTCATCCTATGGTTTGTGATTTTGAGACTAACATGTTTGCAAGTTTATCTTTTATAGTCTCACGATGGAGTTAACACTCTAAGAGAATGTTATTCATGCTCAATGTGAACAAACAACTCTATAAGAGTGATTAGATAAATTGTGCTTCATGCATATTGAGCCATGCTCTATTGAACTTAAATGCTCATATCTAAGTTCATAGGCTATGTGCTCATACATTTGCTTAACCTTGGTGTATCAGGTGCTCATCTTCTAAAGATTTCAATTGTGGCAAGTCACTCTTAATTGGTACATGCAAGGTAAACAAAGGACCCCCGGAGGTATGCAAGGTTCTAATTTCATTCAATTGGTATCTTTGTCAAATCCTTGTTCCTATAAAGCTACCTCCGAGCATGATATGATCTAAGCTTTCTTGTTGAAACATCTAGTTGTGCACTTGATTTTCACACTATCATTTTGTGTACATACTTGTGGAAAGCTTAGCTCATGTCATACTAGTTTCGTGATTTTGTGATCCACCATAGTAAATTTTCAATTGGTATCTTCATTGATATCATACCATTGAATCATGAGTCATGAAACAAACACCCTAGGCTACTAATGTTCTCTTGAGCTATATTGTTTTGCAAGACCTTTTAGGGGCAAGACTTTTTAGGTGATTTGATTCCATAGGAGGAGAGATGTGGATCAAAGCAAGGCATGTTCCCAACAAAGGGGGAGAGATGTTCCCAAGAAGGAAAAGTATATTCTAATGGGGAAGAAATGCCGAGTGGATCAAGTCAACATATGAGAGAGGAGTAGCAAATAGGGGAAGGAACAAAGGGGGAATCATGGTTTTAGGGGAAGGCCAAGCCATCATTGGATGGTGGTAAGCATCCAAGCAAGTGTAAGTGGTTCAATTTGTCAATTTTTGCAAATTTTATGCTTGCTTTGATTGTGTTGCCATCAATCACCAAAAAGGGGGAGATTGTTACGAACATTGCACCATTTATGCCATTTCGAGTGATTTTGGTGATCGTATGACAACACAATCAATGGGACTAATAGTTTTGTTAAGTGAACATTTCTAGATTCCAGGGATGAAGTAAAAAGGTCATACAAAGCAAAACACAAAGAAAGAACTCAAAGAAACTCTGAATTGGATGAGTTCTACTGAAATCAGTAGCACCGGAAGAACCGATACCTATAGCATTGGTGCATCCGATGGTTGTCGGAAGATCCGACGCCCTGTCATTGGTGCAAGACTGAGCGCCTCTGGAGATCAAGTGAAGAAAGAAGTGAAGCACTGGTTGAACCAACGGTGTCAAGTCAAGCATCGGTGCATTCAACGTACTATGTTCCAGAGACGATGTCAAGTGCCCAGGAGCCAAGTTTTCAGCACCGGTTTAACCGATGGTGCATCGGAGGATAGCGTCGGTGCAATGACGTCAGTAGAAGTGGGAGGTCCAACGGCTAGTCCTGGCGCTATGTGTGACCGATTTAACCGACATCCTATGCATCGGTTTAACTGATGGTCCCTGGAGTCGCTGCAGCTGTGTCAGGAAGCCAACGGCTACTTCAGTTGCTGTGAGTGGCCGGAAGAACCGATGCCCCTGGACCGGAAGTTTCGATGCCTACACAGAAAAGCTACTAACGGCTACAAATGGCTAGTTCGACTTGGAGGCCTATATATATGTGCTCCCCCGGCCATTTGAAGATGGCTGGAGTCCCAAGACATCACACACACATCCAAGAACACCTCCAAGCCATCCAAGAGCATAAAGATCAAATTCTTAGTCCTTAGCACAAGCTTTGTGAGTGTTAGTGCTAGGTTAGCTCTTGAGTTAGTGATCAAGCAAGGTTTAGATCCTTGTGCTGTGGTTCTAGAGTGAACCAAACTTGTATCTCGGTGTGCCGGCCTCCTTGGAGCATTGGTGGCTCGTCGGCACGTCAACGACCCTCCAACTTGGTGTGGAATGGCGTCGACAACATTGTGCGGGGGACGGAGACCCCTCCTTCGTGGGCAATCTCCCTTAGTGGAAATCAGGATCAAGGTGACCGAGATTGTGTTCACGGAACAGACTTGATTGCCGGGAAGCAATACTCTTCTTGAGTGCTTCAACAACGTGGATGTAGGGGCGCCTTTGTGGCAATCCGAAACACAGGATAAATCCTCGTGTCGAGAGTTTGCTTCCTCTCATCCCTCCTTTAAGCTTCCGCATTTCATATGGCAACCTTTGTGCCTTTACTTTCATAGAGTAGTATCTTGATAGGATTAGGTTGCTAAACTCTTTTGGGATGAGGGTTTCACACTAAGGTGAACCGTAGTTGCACATCTAGATAGCTTGTTTTAGTTTAAGTTTTGTGCAAACTAGTTGGAGCCATAGGTTAAGGTTTTTAGAGTTCCTAATTCACCCCTCCCCTCTTAGGCTGGAGCACTTGATCACTTTCAATGTGGACACTGAAAACCTTGGGGCCCGGGGGCTCAGGGCTCATGTTGCTGTCCTCGTTGCTGTCGTAGCTACCACCTTGGCGTGGCCGGTATGTACGGTTGACCGAGGCTCCGCCATTGTCGTCCCCGTCCCACTCAGACTGACGGGAGTTGAGGACGTGGCGTGCGTCGTGGTTTGTGCTCGCCTGTTGGCGGGCTGGTACGACCGGACATCCCCCGCCCTAACGGTGCGACGCTGACCACTACCCTTTGGGGCGCGGCGCTCCGCCTCGCCCTCCTTGCGGCTTGGGAGGTGGGGCTTGGTCGTCTCCCTCCCCACACGTTGCAGAGGCATGTGCACTGGCCTGAGAGGCCCGAGGGCAGTAGCCGACGCTATCTCCGTATTGGTTCGCCGTGAACTGGAGATACCGTTGCATCCGCTCTCGGGCCTGCCTTTCTTCCGGCGTGGCGGGGGGAGGCAGGCCGTTGAGGATGGCCACCGCTGCCGCCATGTTCTGGCTTGCCTAGTCGAAGAGCGATGGCGCTCTTTTATCGTTGTTGATCTTGTGGTGCACCTCGGCCGCACGGGCGTGCGCCGCCCCGCCAGGGACGCGACGCTCGGCGTCACGTACAAGTTGGGCGCGGTCGCGCTCCAGTGTGAGCCGCGCTTCTTGGAGCTCCCTCTGCTGCGCCTGGAACCGCTCTTAGGGCGTCTGCGTTGCGGGGTGTTATCTCTCGGTGCCAGGATGGGGGGAGGCACCCCTTGTCGCTCCAGCGACCCTCCATTCGGTCCCAGGCTCTCCACGAGTCCCTCGTGGAGTTTCGCCATGTGGCACTCTAGAGACGGGTGGTGACTCCCAGTGCTGGAGACCGACCCTGAGTCGAGCGACTCCTCCGCGAGTAGGTCGAATATCAACTCCGTGGTGTAGCCGGCCATTGCTACTAGCCCGTGGCAACCGAGCTTCGCAACGGGCGGCAGTGCCAAGGAGTGGAGGTAGCTCACCCGGCATTCGGGACACCGAACAGATACGTCTCCGTTGTGGTGTTGAACACAACATCGGGAGAGAGAGGCTCTCCTCCAGCGAGCTGCGCCGTAACGTTCGCAAATGCTAATACAGCAGCGCACAAGTCCTCCTGAGCCGAACATGGGCCCAGAAAGGTGTGGAGCTGGCGCTCCAGCTGTGCGCTGTCGAAACCATGCGACTGCTTGACCGGGAGGGCATCGTCCTCTCGGACGAGCAGTTGCACGTCATGTTCGACCTCGGCGACGATCCCAAGGCCGGCGCCAAATAATGGGGCCTGGATCTGCTCTAGGGTCCCATCAAGGGCGATGATGAAGTCAAGGCTACTGAAACGCACGTGCACGCCCGGCACCTAGTCTCCGACGCGGTAGGCCATCCAAAGCCTGGTGAAGTCATGCGACGCGCTATATCCCTTACCTGACGCGCCAACTGTCGATGTTCCGTATCACCAGCTAGTAAATTTGTAAGCCCGTCGCTACTTCGGATGGTAATGCAAGTATATGATAGGAGGATTTATACTGGTTCGGGAGGAATGTCCCTATGTCCAGTTCGAGCTCTCACGCTCTTGCACTCAAAGTTTGCCGTAGGGGTAACAAACGGGCGAGAGAGGGAACGGGCTTCCCAAGTCTCTGATGAAACAAGTGGGTGTGTGTGTGCGGGTGTGTGTGTGGTTGCTTGATCGATCGGTCCCCTGTGCATGGGGTGTCCCCCCTGTCCCTGTGCTGAGAGGGTCGGATGCATCCTGGCCATCTTCTCTACCGGTCGGGCGGCCTCTGTACGGCCCCTAGTCGCCTATTCCTTTGGTGGCAATCTTCTTCCCCTGACTCCGGCTCCTATTGATCATGACAGGTGGGAGAACGTCGTGGCATGCTGCAGCTATTGTCCCGTCACAGGGACACATATTGGAGATCGCTTCGCCGGCGGTGTTGGCGTTGGTAGGGATGGGCATCCTCCCCCCTGTCCCCGAGGACGGTCTTCCCTTCCTTAGAGCTGACTTCAGGGTGAGAGGGGCGTGCTCCGTCCCATCGGTAAGGCATTGTCACGTCGGGCTACTGTCACGACTGCCCAAGCTCATGCTATGGCAGGGGCGAATGGTCATGTCATCCCACGCGGGCCTTCCCCTAAGTAATGATGGTCTTCGGGTTCGCGGCATGGTCAAACTGTCAGGTGGGCCCGCCCCTACCCCTTCTGCAGGGGTGTTGACGGTCCTTAAGTGCAAAATATATGTCGTCAACTCCTGCATAAAGACATGAAGAATGAAAATCAACAGTAGTGGTAGGAGTTATTACTAACAAATTCCACGAGTGTTGGTGAATTATTGATTGCAGGGACACAAGTCAGGAATAACATGAAAACACGTAGAAGACACAACAGAAATACACAGAATATCGCTGCCTGTGTTACACATCCAAAAGAGGCCCATTTGACCGAGCAAACAGACCAACCAAGGCCGAGCACCACGAATCCTGAACAAGGGGCCCACAAGGAGTGCACCGGCCAAAGATGGGCCCAAACTGCCTCAAACGGGGTTTGGCCGAACCCATGGATGGGCCGACCCCCTACTGAGGCTATTCGGGCTCATCTTTGGGGGGAAGATCGTTCCTATCCTCTAGAAGGCGGTTATCAGCGTTCCCGCCCTTATTTCACCCGGGAACCGACCTGTTAGGACTATAAAAGGGGCCTCCCTCACCCCTCTCAATACACAGCACCAAGATGTAGACTTGTGCTTCATTCCAAAGGTGAAGCGCTGCTTAGGCTAGTGCTTAGAGTAGGAGGAGGCTGAGGAGTTGTTCAGGGAAGCGCCGGGCCTGTCGGCGGTCTTCTCCGGTCTTGTACCTCTTCGAATGCTAGCTTCCTCTGGTTTGAGTAAGCTAGTATTCATGATTCCTGCCTTGAATAGTACTTTCATATGAGTGAGATCAATTCCCTTACTCGCGGGTTCGTCGCTCCATATTTATACGGAGTGCTGTAGTTTGCTATGGATTAACAGAAGTAGTTAGGCTGCCATAGTAATCAGTAGCGTAGACATGGTGTCTAGGCCAAGGGTTACCTTCGTTTGTCTTATATCCCACGGTCTGTGAGGTAGGCCGCAGGTGGTGACAGCCCTGTCGGTCCTTCGTAGTCCTCCACGTTCGGATATAGCGTATAGCTGTTGGCCGGAGTCTCCTGACCATTTTAGGGGGAAGCCAGTGCCCGAAGCGAGTATTCTGCCCGAGAGATTGACCTTTAACTTATCTTTCTTATCTTTAGTGCTACCACAGGAATCCTCTCCATCCTCACCACATATCCTGGTGTGACCTTGGACCAACTAAGTTAGGAGTTAATGCACACACGTTCCCTATGGATACGATACCCTTGAATACTCATAGGTGAAAGCTACGACGGTATCACTGCGCCTGCGGATTTATTCGCATCGTTAAAATACCCAACAAGCTTTCTTGCGCCATTGCCGGGCAACGGTTGCTATTCTAACTTCGAACCTAGTTGGTCCTCGTATCTTTATCTTCCATAAAAAAATCTTATCCTTTGCTTTTCCTTATCTCTATCTTGACCCCCGCTACCCACTTAGTCTTCGTACATTTTTGCTTTGCTTATCTCTACCTCTACCCCCGTTACCCTTGGAAGGTTATTCTCGTACACACCTTCCATGAAATGTTCCCGTATCAAGGCAAACTCCAAAGCGTTTTCACCAAGGAATATGCCTCGATATTGACCACCGTGTTGTAAGTCTGTAGGGCTTATCTTTTTGGTCAAGGGATCATAGGGACATACCAATCGAATCGAGTGAAATAAATTTACATTCAAATCCTTTATTTCCGATCGACGCCAATCAAATCAAGTGATTAAAAACTCACATCTTGTTCCTTGATTTTGATTGATGCCCAATAGAAGTTATGTTCACCCTTCCTATCAAATGAACTTCTACTAGAAGCTTAGGATGGATTGCTTTGCCACCGCATTCATCTTTGATGAAATGGAAAGATTCCTACCTAAGGAGGGGAGAATTGGAAGAAATTCATCTCCCTCATGACCAAACTCGTAATCGTTCATTTGGCCCACAGAGTTACATATCCTCTTTCACTATGGGGCCATGAACATTCTCGAGTTGGTCTACCCGGAGATCAAGCAACTCACTCCATGAGCAAGAAGTTTCGTTCTGATTCTTCAAAAAAAAATCATGTTCATCCTTGAGGTCTCTGAGATCTTTCATCGGTTGTGCTAAGTCGCTGCAAGTCTTACGATCATCTTAGGGTTTCCCATCATAGATGATCTTTAAGATGGTTGTATTTGGCTTTGCTTATCTTAATATCTACGCACAGGCTCGTTGTTATATTTGTGCACTAACCTTGCAGCTTGAGCAACGATAAATCAACAAATGGTGGTGAAGTTGGGAACTACATCACCATTGATAGCTGCAAGATGAATCCCCCTGGTCAAGCTTGCGACCATAAACAAAGCACTACCGGGAGATAGGCCAGATTATCTTAAAAATAAAAAAAAATTTATTTCTCCTAAACAATAAAAGCAAGGACATGTTTTAAAGTATAGTCTGCACCTTCGGGTATTCTTTGTTCTAACAATTCCAAAATAAGATCAAGAAGAGCCGAGGACATACGATGTCCAAGAACATGAGGACTGCATCATCTAAACACTTTGATGCTCATTGGAGCTGGAACGCACTCAACGTTGCTCACTTGACTTTCACATAAAAGTCCAAGTGTGAGGGAAATCACTGAACGTCTCGCTGCAAGCTACAACCAACCAAATGAGTATCCTTGTTTCAAGAAGATGTTATCTCTGGCTTGCTTGAAAAAAAAGAGAGAAAAAATAATAAGGAGAGAGATTAAAAAAGAAAAAGAGAAAAAAGAGAAAAAAAACAAAGATAGAGAAAAAAGAGAGAGAAAGGAAGAAGGAAAGAGTGAGAGAGCCATGGCTCCACACAAATAAAGAGGCTGCTCCTCTTCCTTTCCAAGCCTTTGCTGCTCCGTTCAGATCGACCAGGCCTCCAAGGAGTATTGTTTCCACGCACGAGGTAGGAGTATCACACGCCATCATTGCAACAATTCCAAGAAATCCATCCTTCATGCTGGCGGTAAGTATACTCAGGTAAGCAAAGGTAAGGTTCACCAATCCCTTATGTTTATCTCCAAATGAGCAGAGTCTGAAAAATCATGCTTCCTTTGTTTGTGTTCGTTTTCTCTAGTTTGGGAGTATTTTCGAGATACTCCCATAGGCTTTTTAAATTAATTGTGGTGCTTAGGTTAAATAGCCTTCTTTAATCAAATTCGGCATGGTGTTGAATTTTGGTTAATGAACTTTGCAGTAATACTACCGTAAATTTTGGATGCATATCTTTTTGGACAAACCCGTGCAAAGAAACTTTTCAAATTTGTTGGGTAAAATCCTCAAGTTCATGCTGGAGATAAGGCAAGGCTCAAAAGCGCTTCAAAAATAAAATTTACAAAGGAGGCATAAGTCGCTTTTCAAAAGTGCACTTTGTGCACTCTACCAAATGCCCCTGTATTTTGTTCATCTCGGCCTTATTTGAATTTTGCTAAAATGATAAAAAATTTGGTGAACAAACTCTTTGTAAAAAAAGAAGACTCTCTCTTTGGAAAAAAGATGAAATAAAATGATGGCAAGCATTTTGGGTTTCATGCTAGTTTACTTCTTTAAACTTGATTCTTCCTTGAAGCGTGGATGTGAACAACAAATTTTAAAAAAATATTGTTTCAAAATTCTTTAAAAATTCCTAGAGTATTCGTTGTCCTCTAATCTTTTGAAGGAAAAGAAATAAGGAGCAGCGTACAATAACACCAGCATCCGCTCCTTAAGGAAGACAGATGCATAAGGAATCAAGCTGAACAAAATGCAAAGCTTGGCTTCATCCATATGAAGCCTAACTCTTGCATTTTTGTTCAAGGCTCGGTGAGTTCGTTCAGGTAAGTATCCCACACACCTCATGCATCTTGCCTCATGCTTCCGCCTGCTAAGTTACCGGTCATACCAGCTTGCCATGTAAAAAAATAAAACAAAATAAAATAATTAATTAATTAGTGCTCCAAATAAAACCATAATTTGATTAAACAAAGTTTAGACTCCCCGGTGATCAAAACCGGCATAGTCTCTTTTTTTTTTTGTTTCCACCATTGTTTTTCTTGTTTTAAATAAAGACAGGTACAAAAATAAGTGTGGGGGGATCTCTAAAAATCACCAACTGCAAGCTCACTTGAGATCTCTCCCGCAATATGTTGCACAACATGGACGGCCCAACACGCTGAAGAACAGGACAGATGGGAACCATGGAAGGATGGCCGAACCTCTAGTTCGACCAAACCAACTCTGATTTCCCTCAATTCCATCTTCTTCCTCTTCAAACGATGGTTTGTGCAAACACACTCCTCTTACTACCTAAGTTCTTGAGTTTAAATGCATTCATGCTAATCACTAAAAAATAAACTCAATAAACCTTGCCTATCACCCTATGCACTCCTTGCACTTCCATGAATAAACTTGCATACTCTTTATTCCTTGCATTCTTTCTACTTCTTGTGAACAATTATTTTCATAGGGACCCCATGCTCTCTAAGTGGTTGAATAATGTGATATGATTATATTAATGGAACCATGCTCTTCCCTGCAAAGTACTTGGGATTTCTTTAAAAAAAACAAAATAAAAAAATGCAATAGCTTATCTCCTAAAATTAATATAAATTCTTACCAGAGCCAAAGATCGAGCATCATGAAAAACCTTATGTTTATGCAGCTTGTCTTTGTTTTGAGCTTTGTCAAATTCTATGACCCGTGTTAGAACTGTTCATACTCCCATGATCAAGATCACGTACACGTCCACTCGCATGCTATGCTCCTACACTGGAAGATAGCAAGCATTCCCATCCACCATAAAATAAAACTCCAAGTCATACCATGACCCCCAATCTCCCCAAATTTTCCATCAGGGATGTGGGCTATACAAAAGAAATAAAAGATGCATGCCCAAAGAAGGTATGCCTCATGCTCACAAGAGCATGTTACATAAAAAAGATGCATACCCAAAGAAGGTATGCCACATGCCCACAAGGCATGTCAAAAAAAAAGAGAAAAAGGATATCCCACATCCAAGAAAAATAAAGGAGAGAGATGGTTCATGAAAAGGAGTTCATACACCATCCACCCAAAAAAAAAACATATCACCACGCACTTGCACATCTTGATCAAGATTTATGACTTGTTTCTTCTTGGATCTAGCATTTGACTTAGCACCATAAGCAAAGCAAGCATGCCTCTTTACTCCTATCCTGAGCTCCACATAAGCCTGATTAGATGATAGGAGAAAAGAATGCAACAACTTTGCCGTGGTAAGGAACAACACAAAAAAAAGAGAGATTCAAGAACTTAATTTGAGGAGCAAGCCTATTCTTTCTTTTAAAAAAATAATAAAAACCCAAGTTTCTAAATAGGAAGAGCTAGGAACCTAAAATCTGCGTTGTTCCATTCTTCAATTACCCAAGAAAGCATGGTAGCCACTCAAAAAGTTTCACAAGAATTGGAAGAAACTTGGAATAACTTGTATGTAGGTTATATCGAGGGAGATGCATCCACCTTAGTCCTTCAATCTTTACTCGAGGACGAGCAAAGGGCTAAGTGTGGGGGTGTTGTTGATGGTCCTTAAGTGCAAAATATATGCCATAAACTCCTGCATAAAGACATGATGAATGAACATCAACAGTAGTGGTAAGAGTTATTACTAACGAATTCCACGAGTGTTGGTGAATTGTTAATTGCAGGGACACAAGTCGGGAATAACATGAAAACACGCAAAAGACACAACAGAAATACACAGAACATCACTGCCTGCGTTAGACATCCAAAAGAGGCCCATTTGACAGAGCAAACAGACCAATCAAGGCCGGGCACTCCTTAGTCTAATGAATTACTCTGCAAGCGCATAGAGATCGTGTAGCTTTCACCAAGTGAGTAAGCCTGGCATATCGAATTCAAGGAACGATAAGCTTTGACTAGTGATCTGGAGCGATTCAGCCGACCCGCCAAGGAGCAGAGGTACAAGGGTAGAGGGCTTATCTCCAAATAGAATCCTAATTACTAAGATAACTTGGTAAGCTACTAACTTGATCTGCTTTGGCGGCCTAAGAGAAGGGCTCAGAAAGGGATGAGAAGGGAGCCCGACGTCCTTCGGCAACTACTGCTATGAAAGCACCCAAACGTGGTGGACTAATAGGGACGGACAAGGCTGTCACCACTTGCCGCCTACCACTGCAGTACCGTGGGGTGGAACACAACCCAAGGTAACTAACCAAGCCTAAGCACCACGCCTAAACTATCGAGTTACTAACTTCCACCTCGCGCTAAGGCTAGAAGAAACCCCAAATGGATAGAACTTGCTATCCACACAGACAAGGGATCCCGCAGATCAAAGAGAGTAACTAAACAAGTAATTAAGTAAAAAGTAAACTAGCGAGAAACTTAAGATAAGCGAGGAAAACTTACTCGATTATAAGATTCCCCTGAGGTGGGTACAAAGTTGGGGTAAGGTCGAGAGAACTTGACTCCACCCCTTTATCTCGGCTTCTGCCAAAGCTCTCACCTCACACACTCCTTATTCTACTAAAGATGAAACTGAATTATGAGGCACTCAAGCTCCAAAGGTGTGTGTTACAAGTGAGGTTAGGGGGTCCTATTTTTAGTGTGCCAAGATCGGTTCTCGGCAGTTATTTCAGGTAGCGCCGGTTGTAAGCAACAGTGGAGGTGGTGCTTGACTTCCACACAAAGGCTGTAGACGAGACACTGGAAAGTGGGGCTGGGCGGCCTGGCCCTGCTTCCACATGTCACCACCTTCCCATGGAATGGTCCTGCCTCCACTATTTTTGGAGGTCGGTCCTTGAGGCGGTTTGATCAACCGACTTCGTCTTGGGCTGGGCGGCCTCCTTGGGGCCGGGCAGCCTGTCTCTAGCGGCCTCTAGGTCCTCTGTTGCACCGACACGCTCCTCTCTGACCATGGATCAATCCTGGATAGGGTAGATGTTGCATACTTGACCATGGCCCAGGTTGGCTTCTCTTTTGGATATGGGTTCAAGTCTTCTGGGTCTAAGTTGTGTATTTCTGGGACCAACCCGTTGAAATGGCTTTAATCCTCCCTCTATGTGACTTAGGTAAAATTTCATGCCAAGATTCCACCGAAAGTATGTCGTTCGGCTGGATTCGAGCCTTTCAGTCCAAACAGCGTCCGTTTTGGGTTAACTTTGGATATGTTGTTCCTGAAGTCAAATAAACACCAAAACTTGTGGAACTCATTAGTAATAATGGTTATGGCATGATTATGGCCGAAATTTAATGAAATCAGGCGGAGCGATGGCGGCGAAAATCATCGATATCGACCGCCAACACACCCCCACAGCCAGACTTTGCTCGCCCCGAGCAATAAGGTCAAGAAAAGAGCGAAGACTGGTTTCATGAACTCAAACTATGCATAAGAATTATTTCTTATGTTTTTTTTGCATATCTTGGATTCCAGGTGGCTAACATCTTCACCTTTGTCTATTGATCCTCAGAACTTGTCACCAAGAATCAATGCAAGTTTTTTTCTTCTTGGAGCTTGGAGGGTTTTCAGATTTTCAAAATAAGGCAAACTCTTGGATGCTCATGGTGTATGATTCTCTCAAGGCAAAGCCTCTCTCTTTTGAATGATAACAAAGGTATGTGCTCATCTTTTCCATTTATTTTGCAAGCTCAAACAAAGTGTCTCTAAGTCGCAAATGCCATTCGAATACTTTGATCATGTGCATGTGTAAACAACGACACTTGTCTGTCATCTATACTCTTGCTCTTATCGCCTTTCCCCTTTCTCTCTTCTCTCTTTGTTTTTTTTAACAAGGATCCATGAGCATGATGGCTCACTTTACTTGTTTTCTTTTTGTTTCAGGGGGATGACGAGCTTTTGTATGATTTGATCATGATAGACAGTGATTGATGTCGTGTACGTGTATGATCAAAGTAAGGAATGCGCATAGTGTAACTTCTGAGGCCATGAGTTTGAACAAGCTCAAAATGTACAAGATAGCTATGTGGAACCATAGGAACTACTCTCATATGTATAGATGTGGCATTGGTGGTATTTGAGCACAAGGGAGTTGCCATGACTTTTATTTTCAAAATAAATATGTCCAAGTCCTTGAATTAGAGCAAGCATGACTTTGGATTAAAGTATCATGAGAGTCAATAGGCAAAAGATTTGATGATCCAAACAAAGTTAAGTTCCAAAGGCATGTAAATACTTGCATGAGAAATAAAACTTAGGCACATGTTGATTTTCATGAAATGATTTCATCTTTCTCTAAGTTCTTGTTCAAATTTTAGTTTGTATTAAACTAGGCACAATTTGAACTGATCTTTTAGAGAAGTGAGCTATAGGAGTTGCAATCCTGCAGCACGAGAAATATCTCGGCGTTTTGTTGACAGTGGGGCCAGGCGGCCTAAACTTAGGCCGGGCGGCCTGTTCTTCCTTCGTTTTGCAAATAGCCCATTGCGTTGTGTCCATTGTGCTGCGTGTGTCACAAATCCATTGGGTGTTGCAGCAGATCACAGAATTGGTATGTCGGTCGGCCTATATTTGGCCTCCTATTCTTTTCTGCAGCGAAATGCTCTCAACCTTTTCTGGTACTCTCCATTCGTTGTGTGTGCTGTAGATTCCTAGGTACTTCGCAGAATGTGAGAACAGGGGTGTGGTTGGCAAAGTGTGTCCCAACCACATACATGGCATGGGGAAACTCATTTTTATTCAATTCAAAAAATTTTATGAAATCAAACTAAGGTACAGGAGAAGGGAAACAAAATGAAGGAAACAAAGCAGCACCTAGACCTGATCTACTTGTTCTATTCCTCCCTAACTGGACCTAGATCCTCGGGTACGGGGCTCGGTAGAGCTCCTCATTCCCGGTGGCCTTTGCAAGGCGTTTGATCTTCGAACAAACGGCCTTGCACAGTGTATCCATCTTGTCGTCCAGAAACATCTGGTCGATCTCGGACTCCGCGACCAGCTCATCCATATTGTTGAGTCGGAGTTTAAGAGCAGCAAGGTGCTCACGGAGTGCGGTGATGTCATTCTTCTCCTCATCCTTCTCGTCGTCGCTGTCCGTGTAGGCGTGGACCTGTGCAGGACCCCGGATCGGTGGTGGCGATCTGAACCATCGCACCGATCCCGAGTTGGAGTCAATTGACTCCCTCTCCTCCCGATCTAACGGCGGGCGCAGCTCCTTCCCGCAGCCGACCTTCCGCCCAACCACACGGGTGCGTGGCGGACATGGGCTGCCCGGAGAGTACTCCGGGGACTTGGGCATCACCGCTTGGAGGGCAGCGACTTGCATCATGTAGGCTGTAATCTAGGAGTGTAGTGGTCGATGATCCGTAAGCTGTAATCCAAACATTGGCTCTGGACGGATTTGGTGGGAGCAGATGGGGTGGAGCTGTCCATGGCTGAAGATTGTGGAGTTCTTGGCAAGGATTGCGATGCCATGGACATGATCTTGGCTCAAGAATTGGTGGACGAAATTTGGGATTGCAAAAAAAGAGTGGAGTGGCAAGGAGGAAGAGGCCTCCCGGCTTAAATCAACTTTGATCGATGCAGCTCCTTCAGAAGTGGAACGTTCACCTGACGAGGAGCGTTACCGTGCAATGGCTCAACAGAATGAGTCCGGGACAGGCCGGGCGGCCTGGATAGGGCCGGGCAGCCTAGGCAAAGGGCGGGGGGCCCTGGCAAGGCCGGCCGGCCCCACACTCTGAAGTGTGTGCCCTGGTCTTTTGGCAGGTGCTCTCTTGTCGTGTGTAGGCCTCAATTCTTGGGGTGGTTTTTTTTCCAAGGGTAGGAAGGGAAGAAAAGAATAGAAAAGAAAAGGATTCTACCCTAAGATAAGGCCAGTTTCGGGTCTGGCAAAGGCCATAGACGAGATTTTGTTCACATCTTGGTTAACTCTAAGACGTCTACTTCCTCAAGTTCCGGCATTTCCTGTTCTAGGAACACTTTTAGCCTTTGGCCATTGACCTTGAAAATGTTCCCATCGTCATCTTGAAGGGTAACCGCGCCATGATCGGCGGCGTCAAGCACCAAGTAAGGACCTTCCCACTTACTTCTAAGCTTACCATGACCAAACAACTGAATGAGGGAGTTAAAGAGGAGCACCTTATCCCCTGCCTTAAATTGCTTGATCTTGATTTGCTTATCGTGCCAATGTTTCGTACTCTCCTTGTATAACTTGGAGCTATGGTACGCTTTTTCCCTCCGCTCATCCAATTCATCTAGTTGGATCTGTCTCTTAATTCCAACTGATTGGTGGTCCATATCCCACCTCTTGATTCCCCAATGGGGCTTGAATTCTAGCTCAACTAGAAGATGGCGGGTTTTGCCGTAAACCAGTTGGGAAGGAGTCTGTGACACCTCAGGTGTTAGCACATCTAATACAATCAAGGTACCTTAGTTAAAGTTAAAAGAAAAATTTGGGAAACTAATTCAAAGAGAAAGGATCAAATAAAAGACAAATCATACAAAAGAAATTAAAGGAAAAAGAAAAAGGAGTGGGAAGCAACTCAAAATTTATTTCAAAAATGTGCACAAAATTTTAGTTGCTCATGAGAGGTGTTTCAATTGACATGTGCTCAATTGAACTTCAGCCAAAATCAATTCAAAAACTGAATAAAACTAAAGTCCTTTTGTGCAAATATGCAAATGTACCAATAGTTCAAAATGTGAGTCTCAAATGAAATTTTGCATAACACAAAAGTTGTAGATCTTGAAAAGTTATGCAAAAATGGTATTCAACACTTTTCCATTTGAGCCCTCCAAATAGGAGATAATTATTGTTTACCGAGAGGTCCCTGAAATTTTCAGAAATCGCAAAAGAGCCCCTACCTCCATCTCTCTCTCCCGGCTTGCTCTGTTTCAGCCGCCGCCTGCCGTACACCGCCGGTGGACTTCGTCCACCGTGCGCCCGCGGCCAAATGGACCCGGGGAAACCTCTCCACGCCACCTGGCCTGCCCCTTGGCGCCCTCCCACGCGCACACGCGTCCCAGGCCGCTCCCGAGCCGCCACGACACCCCGGCCGGCGCAGCGCCGCTGCCTCCTCCGCCCGCTTGCCGTCGAGCCGCCCAGGACCAAATCAACCGCCCCCAGTCACTGCATTCCTCCCCCAGTAGCTCCTTGGCCTATAAAGACGCCCAGAACCCCACAGCCGCGCCCCTTCTTCCCCTTCTTCCTCCTCCCGCCGCTCCGCCATGGCCGCCGAGATCCAGCTCGCGCGGACCGGCTAGCCCAGCCCCACATTGCCCACTCCGACCACCGCAGCAGCTTCGCCACCTCCCAGTTAAGCTCCACGCGCGCGGAATCGAATCCAAACCCCCTCCCGAAGCCGTTCCCCTTTTGCGCCGCCGCCGGCGAGCTCAGGCTCACCGCAGACCGGCCAGCTCCGGGGAAGACCGAGCCCGACAGCTACCCCAGAAGCATCCACGAGCTCACGCGGTGCTCGTGCGCGCCTTGTTCCCCTACCCCGAGCCCTCCTTCGCCTCCAGCACCGGCGAACCGAACAACCGACCCGCCATCAACGCCGACGAGCTTGAACCTGTGCTCCAAACGCTCGAACGTCGACCAGGGTAGGTGTTCCTCGATCCTTTCTCCCCCACGCGCCTCCCCGTGGCAGCCCCGGTAAGCCCTGCACCGCAGAACACCACCGGCAAGATGCCACGGCGGAGAAGGCCGGCGAAGGACCCGGTTGTAATTTGTTTTTTTCGTCTAAGGGTGTTTCTGCAAGTTTTACAGTGTATACCAGTGAACTTCTAAAATGCGAAACAAATCACAGAAAAATCAGAAAAATGCAAACTCAACTGATCTGGAATCCTTGTAACAAGATCTACAAATTTTGTAACATTCACTTTTGCAGAAACTCAACCAAGTTTAATCTAGGGAAAAGATTAATAAAACCACCTTATGCATGTTCATGAAGTTCTGCTCATCAAATGACTTTGATTTTTGGATATGTTATCACTAATGGAATTTTAATATCACAGTAAAAAGATGACACCAATCCAAAACAGTTATCATGTTGGAACAATCAAGATTCTCTAATCTGTTGTTAGCATTCTCGATTTAATTCTGGAAAATATGCACATGAACTTGCCCTGGAAATTTTACTGCGTAAATGTAAAACTAAAACACTGTTAATATCTAAATTTAAGATTTATTAGAGTTCTTTTGCTATATACCATGATTTATGCTTTTTTAATCAACTTAATTCCTTATATATAGTTCTTATGCTCAGAAAAATGCATGTTTATTTCTGGAGTCTCTTTTTAGCTCTATGTTCCTGTCAAAAAAATTTGAGCTGCAGTTACTGGGTTTGGCTTTGTCGAATAATCATGCTTAGCATCTTAGGGCTAGATTTACTATTTTTGTTCTGAGTAATCTACAATGTTTCTGATCATTATTTTTGGGCATGATCTTGTTTAGAGTATGTTATACCTGTGATAAAAAGTTCAGATGCAATACTGGTCAAATGCATCTTGAGAAATTCATGCAAACTCATGTTAAGTTAACTGAATAACTAATTTATCATAGTGAGTTAAATCTTGAAAATTTTTCTGGAGTATGAATAACTCAGGACTAGTCTCTGGTAAAAATTTGAGAACCAAATCCTTAGTAAAACTTTCTGTAGAATTAATTTTTGTTAATGGCTTGCTGTTTTTAATCTTTTTGTCACCTCTGCTATATAAGTGTATAAAATCTGGAAAAATTTCAGTACTGAGTTTATGCTTTGAAGTAGCTTGCATAAAATTTGTAGCACCAGAATCCATGTTGAACATTCTATACAAAAAGATGAAGTAACTAGAGTAATCCATTTGCATGAATAGTTATAGTTCTTGCTCTATGGTAGATGCTGAAATTTATACCCTGAATGTTCAAGTTTGAATCTGAGTTACTTTAGTGTTTCATCACTAGCTTTTTAGTAGTTGTGTTGTTAAGGAATAATGAAAGCATGCTATGTGTTGAAAGTAAAAATGAAAACCCAAAACCCCACTCATTCATGAATGACCGTAGTTATGTTTGCTACTCTATAAACGATTGCCCATGCAATGAAATGTGAGATCATCACTAAATTAACTTTCATGGACTACAACTTTATCGTGAAGGAAAGAAATTATATCCCTGAATAACTCAAAATCTTGCATTGCATATAGAAACGGTTAACCTCGCGGACGGAGACTACGAACTGGTGCCCGCGGACTCTCGTGCGGAGCAGGAGGTTAATCTGAACTGTACTAACTTGTCTCAAGACCTGGGCCAAGCCCCAGAAGCTTTTCTGCCTGACAGTGCCCAAGAAGGCAAGCCCCGGAGCATAATCCCACTATTTTTCCGAATTATCATTCTGCCATCTATTTATTAATGTATGGTAATAGTTGGTTTTCTGCATTTAAGTTCTCTAGGCGTTGATCGAAAACCCTAGATGCATGATCCATAGGAACCTATGTTTGATACCAGATCTTTTTATCGACTAGTTGCCATGCCAAATAGGTACGATAGAAGTCGAGTGGTTTCCTGCCTCTCGCGAGCAAATAGGAATTGTACCGACTTTAATTCCTGTTGAAATGTAAGGACAACGAGCGGGGTTGTGTAGTTGTGATACCCCGCTGGTGTAGTCAAAAATGGCTAAGGTCGCGGTGTGTGGCTCATTTCGCTAATCGTTTGAAAGTACTAGCCACACACCGAGAAATATGGTAATCGGTAAGCTTAAGTACCTGATTGGACCAGCGAGTAGAACGATCTCGCACCCTCCTGGTAGAAGTAGGGTTTATTTTTATGTCGCGACGTACGGGTGCAGAGTGGTCGGACTCTGTAGTCGGGGAGGGTGTTCCGGATCCACGGACTGGAAAGAAAGGGGAAAAGTAGCGTGGGCGGGAGCGAAGTCGATCCCCATGCGTGTGGTCTAGGTTCCCCTGGCCAGGTTGAAATTCGATTCGGAATCGTCCGCCTCTCACGGCATGAGATTGCTTAATGATTTCGGTCACATAGAGTAACAAGTGGAATACGATGATGAAAATACTGTTGGTTGATTAAATGGTTGCTCTACCATGTTTGAGTAGAGTCAGTTGCAAATTTAGAATGGTTAATTCGACTAGAATCTGGCTAAGTAAAACCTGAAATTAAGGATCAACACTTAGCGGCATTTTTGGCAAACAAACCCTACCAACCAAAAAGCTTGCATGTCTAGTTATCGGACTATGTTATATCCGGAGACGGGTCAGTCTTGCTGAGTATTAGTATACTCAGCCTTGCTTGTGGCACTGTTTTTCAGGTACTAACTTTGAAGATCTGTTTGCGAGTCTTACTTGGCCTTGTACTCTGCCTCCGGGTTGGTCTGTTGAGTGGGATGGCCCTTCAGCTGGTGCTAATCACCCTCCCGCTGAGTGACGCATTCGTACGGGCTTTACCGATGCGTCACGTTATCTCGCTAGTTATCTTTGCTGCTTCCGTTGAACATGAGACTTAAATAATTGAGTAGTTAGAACTCCGTGGTACTTTGTTACTCTGAACTTGGTTTGTAATAAATTTTCTTTCCGCTGCAATCACTCTGAGATGTATGAAATGGTTTGTGTTGTAATCTCTGGGCTCACCTTCGTGTGAGTGTTGTCTGCTGATCCTGGAATAGCGTGGCTTTTATCGAGGCTTCACTCGAGGAACTACCGGTGAGTGCCACATTGGGTCAGAGTTGCTTAGCAACAAAGATCAGTGCACCCGGGCCCAGTAGTTTTGGGTGGTTCCGCCACAGCTGGCATCAGAGCTCGCAGACAGCCTACCAGGGATGGCAACCTCGGTTTTCACAACAACAACTTAAAACTTGACTTCAAAGCTACTAAAGTTTTGAAAGAGTTTAGGATCTCCAAGGACAAGTCTAGGACGTAAAGCCCTAGGGAATCTTATGGGTATAATCAGGTGGCTTATTTTGTATGGCTAACTTCCAGCACCTTACTTTTCAGTATTTAAATACTGTAAGTTAAATTCTGCAACTACATCATCGCCACGAAGGTATGCTTACTCAGTCAGCTGAGAGAGTCTGACCTTCCCGTCGGTGATGCGAGCCAAACGCTGGAGCTCAAGCAGTGGCCTACTTGAGCTGCTGCCCATATACCAACTTCGGTTGAGTATATGGGGAGTAATGGTTCGAAATTGGAATTCAATTCCCCGTCAAAGACGGTACTCAGTCAATATGTTGTTTCGATAACGTATGCTTAACGTTGTCCATACGGCGGTAATGGTATGGATGCCAATTCTATAGTGATCGGTAATGTATGGGGACGCTTTCGTGAGTGCTGGCACGAAAGGTTCATTTTATATGCTGTCAATCTTCTGCAGGAACGCTAACTCGAAATCGAATTATAGGCTATCTAGCTATATCGAGTAGCTATATAGTGAGAGACGTAATATGTATGCCACCAAAGTCATTGCGTAAGACCAAGGTTACTTGGCAATTTTTTCCTTGGTAAGGACGTATAGGCTCTGCATTCATTCTCAAAAAGATTAGCAAATAAATCTCTGGGGAAATCGCAAGCAAATCCGTTAAAACACTATCCTAGGGAGTATCCAGAAAGTCTACAACCTGGTTTCCACGAATTTTAACCTTCTGATAAGTTACTTAAATCGACTTGGGGTAGTAAGACTAAATGATGTTTCCTAAGTTATCAAGCTGCTGTAAAAATTTGAAAATTTTTGAAGCCTTCTAGCATGGTATTTGTATTTTTGGATCAACCCTGTGTAAAACTGTTAACTCTGAACCGTCTATACAACTGAAATTTTTCGACCTTTATAAGTTGCTCAAACTAAAAATCGTTCAACATGAAAGTTGTAGACAACTAAGTGATGAGCTTACCATAAAAATTTGAAGAATTTTTGACGTCTGGGTTGAGAATTGTAGTCAAAATACACCCTCTCAGGACACTCAGTTTTCCTGGTTGACACCACTCTGAATACCTGAGCATATCACCCCCATGGAATCCGAATTGAGCTTAGTGATGACTAGGTGAATTGTTCCTTAACATCAGAGGGATCTTGTGTAAATTTTTGAGAATTTTTGAAGCACGTTCTCTACAGTTTTGGCCATTTCTTTCACTGTTCCAGAGTTAGTAGTTCTTGTTACCATCAGCTGATCCATCGGTCTTTTGTTGGGACAGATGGAAGAGCTGCTGGTCGTTGACGCGCAGGGGCACGTGCACTCCGCTTGCCTGCACTGGGACGGGTTTCCCCGCCATCTTTGGGAGCTTTTGAGTGCAGCCGGTTACCTCCAGCCACCGGTTTACGATGGCCACGAGTTTGTGGAGGACGGAGTTCGTCGCTACAGTGTGACGATGGTGATCCCGCAGCACCCGCTCAACGGGTGGGAGCCGATCGTGACTCAGATGGTAGGTCACTACCTGCTGGACACCTGGGAGCTTACCGCCATGAGGGCGATGACCACCTTTTGCTCTTTGCGCCCTCTGGAGGTGGTTCTGACCGCGTTCGGGTTGTTCCCTGCACCTGACCCAGCAGACCCGCTTTGGCTCGACCGGATGGCACACGTGGACGTGGTTGCTACCCTTGACCTGGTCGGGGCACTTCGGACGTCAGCGATGTGCTTGGACGGCCTTTACAGACTTCACACTTACCAGAGTTACGCCGTCGCTCAGTTGGTGGACCACGCTCAGGCCTTGCACCTGGCGGTCCAGCTGAGAGATGGGCAGCTTCAGGAGGCTAGTACCGAGCTCGAGAGCAGGGCTACTCTTATCGCCCAGCTCCACGGCCAGGTTCACGAGCTTCAGGACACTGTGTCGGATCGGGACGCTACGATCAACTTCTTGGAGGACCAATTTCACGACCTGCAGCTTGAGATGGACGAGGCTCAGGGGCAGCTCCACGCGATACAGCACGCGCAGGATGCCCTTCACGCACCTCCCGATGAGATGCAGGTGGACGAGGAGGACGAGCCCCAGGAGATAGAGGGCGTTTCAGAGATGGACTCCGAGGACCAGGCGCCGCAGCCCACACCGGTTGAGGTTCACACTCCCGCGGCGAGTGAGGCATCGGTCAACATGTAGACTGAGGCGCTGTTTCTTAGCTTTTGTAGACTCCTCTTAGTGTGGCCTACTTTTGGATCATGGCTACTAGGCTAACTTAGAGTTGATTAACCCCCTTAGTACTGATGTTAGGAGTGACCAAGTAGAAATGAGAGAACGATGGATGTAATGAACCCCTTATGCTACTAGTGTTAATTATCAGTGATCTGCAAAAAGCTGAAGGCAGCAGTTAGTTCGAATTTTTATCCTCTTTTCCTTTCGGATTTAGCTCCTGAGTTGAATACCAAAGTTGTTCCAAATTTCATCAGGAACCTGCTCGCAAAATTTCAGCCCAAACGGATTGGTATTGCAGGAGATAATCGCAAATTACAGAAGCTCTGTTTTCTGTGAAGCAGAAAAACCAGAGGAGGAGTAATTGAATTTTTCGACTAACCTACTCTGGAAATCTGACTTTGTGATGACTACCAAAGTTGTAGATCATGAAATTTCCTATCTCTTGTAAAAATTTCAAGTCCATATCATGTACCGAACTCCAGTTATGAGCGTTTTCGTATCGCTGGTCTTGCTGCACAACCTGATTAAGCAATTTCCAGTATTTCCATGTCATATTGAGTTGTATATTCCATTTGAAATGATGATAATGATGAGCCTAATGCAAAAGTACTCACATTTCAGATGGTTGGATCAACTCGAGGCACCCCTAGTGGTTTTGGAGCCGGAGGGAATGGCGATCCACCTCCACCTCCTCCACCAGTGGGTATTGCTGAGGTTCTTGCTGCCCAGACAGAGATTTTGCGGCAGTTGGTTCAAGCTCAGCAACAACCGCGGGGTGGGCATCATGCTCATCACGCACAAGAAGCGAGCTACCAAGATTTCCTCAGTACTCAGCCTCCGCTGTTCAATAAAGCGGATGAGCCTCTGGACGCTGACGCTTGGATTCGCACGATTGAGTCCAAGTTTTCTCTATTGACTACTCCTTGTTCCGAAGCGAACAAGACTCGCTACGCCGCGCAGCAGCTTCGCGGATCAGCTCATATGTGGTGGGATCACTACCACGGGATGCTACCGGCTGATCATGTGGTGAACTGGAATGAGTTCAAATTGGCTTTTCGAGATCATCATATTCCAGCTGGACTTCTTGACCGTAAGCTCAACGAGTTCTTGGCCTTAACTCAGGGCACTCGTACTGTGGTGCAATATGCTCAAGTATTCCATCAATTGTGTCAGTATGCTGGACATCATGCCGATACCGACGCTAAGAAGCGTGAGCGCTTCCGTCGAGGCCTTGGTACCAAATTACAAGAGAGGCTAAACCTTGTCCGAGCAGACTCATTCAATGAATTGGTGAATATGGCCATATCTCAGGAGGATCTGATTTCTGCACACCGCGCTGAAAAGAAGCGCAAGGCACCTGCTGGACCCTCGAGTGCCTCTGCACCGAGGTATCGTATTGTGCAAAATAACCCACCCGCATCCTCTCAGAAGGCCCCTCAGCCAGGGCGTTGGATTATTAGGCCTCCTCAATAGCAGCAGTAGACTCGATTCGGGCTTCCCCAGCAAGCTCGATTTGCACCTCAGCAGCAGCAGAACGGCCCTAGGCCGAATGCTCAGCCAGCCGCTCGCCCCGATAATAATAACCGCTGTTTCAGATGCGGGAGTCCGGATCACTTTGCCAAGATGTGCCCCCAGGCGGGACAATCTCAAGGGCAGGCTTCTCGCAGAAATGATCAGCACAAGGGCAAGAGGCAAACCATTCAAGTCAGGCAGGGCCGACTTAACTTCACCAACCTTGCTGACCTCCCTGAGGGAGCACCAATCATGTCGGGTACATTCTCTATAAACCAACACCCCACTGTTATCTTATTCGATTCTGGTGCATCTCATAGCTTCATTAGTTCTAAATTTGGAGCAAGGGTTGGGTTAGATTTCTGTCACACAAAAGGGTCATTCATGATATCTACCCCGGGTGGTAAAGTCGCATCAAACCAAATCGTTCATAATGCGCCACTTAGTTTGGGTAGTAAAACTGTTCCTACCACTTTAATCTTGTTGCCACTAGAAGGTATGGACATTATACTAGGAATGGATTGGATGAAAAGACATGGGGTAATGTTAGATATCTCTTCTCGAGCCGTTGAAATAAATTCTCCAACTCATGGTCATTCGGTTCTATATTTACCACATCCTCAATGTCACAACTGTTGTGCCTATGCCATGAAAGATATTCGTCTCGAAGATATTCCGGTAGTCCGTGAGTATGTAGATGTTTTTCCTGAAGATTTACCTGGTATGCCGCCAGACCGGGATATCGAATTTGTCATTGAACTTCAGCCTGGTACAGCACCTATTTCAAAAAGGCCATATCGAATGCCGCCTAAAGAATTGGCTGAACTAAAAATCCAGCTACAAGAACTGTTGGACAAGGGTTTTATTCGCCCAAGTGCTTCACCTTGGGGCTGTCCAGCATTGTTCGTAAAGAAGAAGGATGATAGTCTGAGGTTGTGTGTTGATTACCGGCCTCTCAATGCGGTGACCATCAAAAATAAATATCCACTTCCCCGCATTGATGTATTGTTTGATCAATTGGCTGGAGCAAAGATTTTCTCCAAGATTGATCTTCGTTCGGGTTATCATCAAATTAAAATCCGGCCTTGCGATATTCCCAAGACCGCCTTCTCAACCCGATATGGTCTCTATGAGTACTTGGTTATGTCTTTCGGTCTCACCAATGCTCCGGCTTATTTTATGTATCTCATGAACTCGGTATTTATGCCGGAACTTGACAAGTTTGTCGTGGTCTTTATTGACGACATTCTGATCTATTCCAAAGATGAGGCAGAACATGAGCAACATCTGCGCATTGTTCTTCAACGTCTCAGAGATCATAAGCTGTACGCAAAATTCTCCAAGTGTGAATTCTGGCTGGACACAGTCAAATTTCTGGGTCACACTATATCTAGTGAAGGCATTTCAGTTGATCCCAGCAAAGTGCAAGAAGTGATGAACTGGAAACCTCCTACTTCAGTTCATCAGATCCGCAGTTTTCTCGGCTTGGTAGGGTATTACCGCAGATTTATTCCGGACTTCTCCAGAATTGCTAAGCCCATGACAGAACTACTAAGGAAAGATGTCAAGTTTAAATGGAACACGAAGTGTGATGAAGCATTCCATACATTGAGAGCACATCTAACCACTGCACCAGTCTTGGCTCAACCTGACAACAACAAACCATACGACGTTTATTGTGATGCTTCAGGCACTGGTCTTGGTTGTGTTCTAATGCAAGACAATCGGGTGATAGCTTATGCTTCCCGAGCTCTTCGGCCACACGAGCTAAATTATCCCACTCATGATCTAGAACTAGCCGCCGTTATTCATGCTCTCAAGCTTTGGAGACATTATCTTATGGGCACTCATTGCAATATCTATACCGACCATAAGAGTCTCAAATACATTTTCACTCAAAGTGAGCTAAATATGAGGCAACGAAGATGGCTGGAATTAATTAAAGATTATGATCTGGAGGTTCATTATCATCCGGGCAAGGCGAATGTTGTAGCCGATGCGCTCAGTCGCAAGGTTCACTGCAATTGCCTATCAATGGAGTCATATAATGACACATTGTGTGCTGAACTGCAAAGGCTGAAATTAGAAATTATTCCTCAGGGCTCTTTGAATCATATTTCGGTGGAACCGACACTCTATGACCAGGTCATCATGGCACAATTACACGACAAAAGTGTTGGTATCATCAAGCAGCAAGTAGTAGAAGGTGAAAATAAATATAAGTGTTTCCGAGTGGACCATAAAGGAATTTTGTGGTTCGAGGATCGCCTAGTCGTTCCCAAGAATCCTGACCTACGGAAACAAATCCTGGACGAAGCACATCTCTCTAAATTCTCTATTCATCCGGGCAGCACCAAGATGTACCAAGATCTCAGGCAAAATTTTTGGTGGACTCGCATGAAGAGAGAGATTGCCAAATATGTCGCAGAATGTGACACCTGCCAGAGAGTGAAAGCTAGTCACTTGAAAGTTGCTGGAACTCTCCAACCTCTACCGATTCCGTCTTGGAAATGGGAAGATATCAGCATGGATTTCATCGTGGGATTACCAAATACTTCTCAGCACCATGATTCCATTTGGGTCATTGTTGATAGGCTCACAAAGACTGCTCATTTTATTCCAGTGCATACTGAATATCGAGCCAAGAAATATGCTGAGATCTATATTGATCGGATTGTCTGCCTACACGGTATACCAAAAACAATTATATCGGATCGTGGTCCTCAGTTTGTGGCAAGGTTTTGGGAGCAACTTCAAGAGGCTCTCGGAACTAAATTAATTCGAAGCTCAGCTTACCATCCACAGACTGATGGACAGACCGAAAGGGTGAATCAAATTCTTGAGGATATGCTTCGAGCATGTGTCATCCATTATGACAAAAACTGGGACAAATGTTTAACCTTGGCTGAGTTTTCTTATAACAACAGCTATCAGGCCAGTCTGAAGATGGCACCCTTCGAGGCCTTGTATGGTCGACGGTGTCGAACTCCTTTGAGTTGGTCCCAGACTGGAGAACGTCAAATCTTTGGACCTGAATTAGTGGTCGAGGCTGAAGAGAAAGTAAAAATAGTACAAGCAAACCTCCGAGCAGCCCAATCTCGGCAAAAGAGTTATTTCGATAAAAGAAGGGATCCTTTGAAGTTCATGGTTGGTAATCACGTCTATTTACGAGTGTCCCCAACTCGAGGCGTTCAACGTTTCGGAGTTAGGGGTAAGCTCGCACCTCGCTATGTCGGGCCATATGAAATCATTGAGGAATGTGGACCCGTGGCTTATCGTTTGCGACTTCCTTCACGACTTGCCGCCATCCATAATGTTTTCCACATATCCCAACTCAAGAAATGTGTTCGAGTTCCTACGGAAATCATGGATCAACAGGAAATTTTAGTGGAGCCCGATCTCTCATATACCGAATATCCACTCAAAATTCTGGATCAAAAAGAGAGAGGTACTCGTCGAAAGGTGTTAAAAATGTATAAAATTCAGTGGTCTCATCACACTGAAGAAGAAGCCACTTGGGAGACGGAGGATTATCTTAATCGACACTATCCGGGTTTCCTTAGCTCTACCTCAGGTATATCATTTTCCCCACCTCAATTCCATCATCCAATCTCGGGACGAGATTCTTGTTAAGGGGGGTAGGTTGTGACACCTCAGGTGTTAGCACATCTAATACAATCAAGGTACCTTAGTTAAAGTTAAAAGAAAAATTTGGGAAACTAATTCAAAGAGAAAGGATCAAATAAAAGACAAATCATACAAAAGAAATTAAAGGAAAAAGAAAAAGGAGTGGGAAGCAACTCAAAATTTATTTCAAAAATGTGCACAAAATTTTAGTTGCTCATGAGAGGTGTTTCAATTGACATGTGCTCAATTGAACTTCAGCCAAAATCAATTCAAAAACTGAATAAAACTAAAGTCCTTTTGTGCAAATATGCAAATGTACCAATAGTTCAAAATGTGAGTTTCAAATGAAATTTTGCATAACACAAAAGTTGTAGATCTTGAAAAGTTATGCAAAAATGGTATTCAACACTTTTCCATTTGAGCCCTCCAAATAGGAGATAATTATTGTTTACCGAGAGGTCCCTGAAATTTTCAGAAATCACAAAAGAGCCCCTACCTCCATCTCTCTCTCCCGGCTTGCTCTGTTTCAGCCGCCGCCTGCCGTACGCCGCCGGTGGTCTTCGTCCACCGCGCGCCCGCGGCCAAATGGACCCGGGGAAACCTCTCCACGCCACCTGGCCTGCCCCTTGGCGCCCTCCCACGCACACACGCGTCCCAGGCCGCTCCCGAGCCGCCACGACACCCCGGCGGGCGCAGCGCCGCTGCCTCCTCTGCCCGCTCGCCGTCGAGCCGCCCAGGACCAAATCAACCGCCCCCAGTCACTGCATTCCTCCCCCAGTAGCTCCTTGGCCTATAAAGACCCCCAGAACCCCACAGCCGCGCCCCTTCTTCCCCTTCTTCCTCCTCCCGCCGCTCCGCCGTGGCCGCCGAGATCCAGCTCGCGCGGACCGGCTAGCCCAGCCCCACATTGCCCCCTCCGACCACCGCAGCAGCTTCGCCACCTCCCAGTTAAGCTCCACGCGCGCGTAATCGAATCCAAACCCCCTCCCGAAGCCGTTCCCCTTTTGCGCCGCCGCCGGCGAGCTCAGGCTCACCGCGGACCGGCCAGCTCCGGGGAAGACCGAGCCCGACAGCTACCCCAGAAGCATCCACGAGCTCACGCGGTGCTCGTGCGCGCCTTGTTCCCCTACCCCGAGCCCTCCTTCGCCTCCAGCACCGGCGAACCGAACAACCGACCCGCCATCAACGCCGACGAGCTTGAACCTGTGCTCCAAACGCTCGAACGTCGACCAGGGTAGGTGTTCCTCGATCCTTTCTCCCACACGCGCCTCCCCGTGGCAGCCCCGGTAAGCCCTGCACCGCAGAACACCACCGGCAAGATGCCACGGCGGAGAAGGCCGGCGAAGGACCCGGTTGCAATTTGTTTTTTTCGTCTAAGGGTGTTTCTGCAAGTTTTACAGTGTATACCAGTGAACTTCTAAAATGCGAAACAAATCACAGAAAAATCAGAAAAATGCAAACTCAACTGATCTGGAATCCTTGTAACAAGATCTACAAATTTTGTAACATTCACTTTTGCAGAAACTCAACCAAGTTTAATCTAGGGAAAAGATTAATAAAACCACCTTATGCATGTTCATGAAGTTTTGCTCATCAAATGACTTTGATTTTTGGATATGTTATCACTAATGGAATTTTAATATCACAGTAAAAAGATGACACCAACCCAAAACAGTTATCATGTTGGAACAATCAAGATTCTCTAATCTGTTGTTAGCATTCTCGATTTAATTCTGGAAAATATGCACATGAACTTGCCCTGGAAATTTTACTACGTGCATGTAAAACTAAAACACTATTAATATCTAAATTTAAGATTTATTAGAGTTCTTTTGCTATATACCATGATTTATGCTTGTTTAATCAACTTAATTCCTTATATATAGTTCTTATGCTCAGAAAAATCCATGTTTATTTCTGGAGTCTCTTTTTAGCTCTGTGTTCCTGTCAAAAAAATTTGAGCTGCAGTTACTGGGTTTGGCTTTGTCGAATAATCATGCTTAGCATCTTAGGGCTAGATTTACTATTTTTGTTCTGAGTAATCTACAATGTTTCTGATCATTAGTTTTTGGCATGATCTTGTTTAGAGTATGTTCTACCTGTGATAAAAAGTTCAGATGCAATACTGGTCAAATGCATCTTGAGAAATTCATGCAATCTCATGTTAAGTTAACTGAATAACTAATTTATCATAGTGAGTTAAATCTTGAAAAATTTTCTGGAGTATTAATAACTCAGGACTAGTCTCTGGTAAAAATTTGAGAACCAAATCCTTAGTAAAACTTTCTGTAGAATTAATCTTTGTTAATGGCTTGCTGTTTTTAATCTTTTTGTCACCTCTGCTATATAAGTGTATAAAATCTGGAAAAATTTCAGTACTGAGTTTATGCTTTGAAGTAGCTTGCATAAAATTTGTAGCACCAGAATCCATGTTGAACATTCTGTACAAAAAGATGAAGTAACTAGAGTAATCCATTTGCATGAATAGTTATAGTTCTTGCTCTATGGTAGATGCTGAAATTTATACCCTGAATGTTCAAGTTTGAATCTGAGTTACTTTAGTGTTTCATCACTAGCTTTTTAGTAGTTGTGTTGTTAAGGAATAATGAAAGCATGCTATGTGTTGAAAGTAAAAATGAAAACCCAAAACCCCACTCATTCATGAATGACCGTAGTTATGTTTGCTACTCTATAAACGATTGCCCATGCAATGAAATGTGAGATCATCACTAAATTAACTTTCATGGACTACAACTTTATCGTGAAGGAAAGAAATTATATCCCTGAATAACTCAAAATCTTGCATTGCATATAGAAACGGTTAACCTCGCGGACGGAGACTACGAACTGGTGCCCGCGGACTCTCGTGCGGAGCAGGAGGTTAATCTGAACTGTACTAACTTGTCTCAAGACCTGGGCCAAGCCCCAGAAGCTTTTCTGCCTGACAGTGCCCAAGAAGGCAAGCCCCGGAGCATAATCCCACTATTTTTCCGAATTATCATTCTGCCATCTATTTATTAATGTATGGTAATAGTTGGTTTTCTGCATTTAAGTTCTCTAGGCGTTGATCGAAAACCCTAGATGCATGATCCATAGGAACCTATGTTTGATACCGGATCTTTTTATCGACTAGTTGCCATGCTAAATAGGTACGATAGAAGTCGAGTGGTTTCCTGCCTCTCGCGAGCAAATAGGAATTGTACCGACTTTAATTCCTGTTGAAATGTAAGGACAACGAGCGGGGTTGTGTAGTTGTGATACCCCGCTGGTGTAGTCAAAAATGGCTAAGGTCGCGGTGTGTGGCTCATTTCGCTAAGCGTTTGAAAGTACTAGCCACATACCGAGAAATATGGTAATCGGTAAGCTTAAGTACCTGATTGGACCGGCGAGTGGAACGATCTCGCACCCTCCTGGTAGAAGTAGGGTTTATTTTTATGTCGCGACGTACGGGTGCAGAGTGGTCGGACTCTGTAGTCGGGGAGGGTGTTCCGGATCCACGGACTGGAAAGAAAGGGGAAAAGTAGCGTGGGCGGGAGCGAAGTCGATCCCCATGCGTGTGGTCTAGGTTCCCCTGGCCAGGTTGAAATTCGATTCGGAATCGTCCGCCTCTCACGGCATGAGATTGCTTAATGATTTCGGTCACATAGAGTAACAAGTGGAATACGATGATGAAAATACTGTTGGTTGATTAAATGGTTGCTCTACCATGTTTGAGTAGAGTCAGTTGCAAATTTAGAATGGTTAATTCGACTAGAATCTGGCTAAGTAAAACCTGAAATTAAGGATCAACACTTAGCGGCATTTTTGGCAAACAAACCCTACCAACCAAAAAGCTTGCATGTCTAGTTATCGGACTATGTTATATCCGGAGACGGGTCAGTCTTGCTGAGTATTAGTATACTCAGCCTTGCTTGTGGCACTGTTTTTCAGGTACTAACTTTGAAGATCTGTTTGCGAGTCTTACTTGGCCTTGTACTCTGCCTCCGGGTTGGTCTGTTGAGTGGGATGGCCCTTCAGCTGGTGCTAATCACCCTCCCGCTGAGTGACGCATTCGTACGGGCTTTACCGATGCGTCACGTTATCTCGCTAGTTATCTTTGCTGCTTCCGTTGAACATGAGACTTAAATAATTGAGTAGTTAGAACTCCGTGGTACTTTGTTACTCTGAACTTGGTTTGTAATAAATTTTCTTTCCGCTGCAATCACTCTGAGATGTATGAAATGGTTTGTGTTGTAATCTCTGGGCTCACCTTCGTGTGAGTGTTGTCTGCTGATCCTGGAATAGCGTGGCTTTTATCGAGGCTTCACTCGAGGAACTACCGGTGAGTGCCACATTGGGTCAGAGTTGCTTAGCAACAAAGATCAGTGCACCCGGGCCCAGTAGTTTTGGGTGGTTCCGCCACAGAGTCATCCCTATCGGAGTCTTGTATGCTGTCCGATATGCCCAAAGTGCCTTGAGTAATTTGCTCTTCCATCCCTTCCCCATGGCATTTACTGTCTTTTGCAAAATCTTTTTGATTTGCTTGTTAGACGTTTCTGCTTGACCACTTGTTTGGGGATGGTATGGAGTAGAGACCCGGTGATCTACTCCGAGTTCGCTGAGGCACTTCCTAAAGGTCTTATCGATGAAGTGTGATCCTCCATCGCTAATCACAACTCGCGGAACTCCAAAGCACAGGAATATTATTTCCTGAAACATTCTTTTGGAGCTCCTTGAGTCGGCTGCAACACAAGGAAGTGCTTCTACCCATTTGGACACGTAGTCCATGGCCACCAAGATGTACTCGCACTGCTCTGACATACGGAAGGGAACCATGAAGTCAACTCCCCATACGTCGAAAATTTCCACTTGAAGATTACTCTTCAAGGGCATAGCATCTTGGGAATTGATGTTCTCGTGCTTCTGACATCTTGGGCAACGCCGGACAAATTCTTTGGCGTCTCCATACATGTTTGGCTAGAAGAATCCACTCTGCCAAACTTTTGCATGGTACGGAATGCTCTGTAGTGTCCTCCATAAGGCGAGGAGTGACAATGCTCAAGAATTTTCTGGGTCTCACAAAGCGGGATACAGCGGCAGAGTAAACCATCTGCACAGACCTTGAACAGATAGGGGTCATCCCAAAGGTGAAATCTGCCGAGGTGAATTAGACTCTTATTGTCTTCTCCTGGAGGTATGTATCTAGTCACCATGAAATTCACTAGATTGGCGTACCATGGACTGGATGCAGTGACCTTCAGGAGAGTGTCATCTCTCAGATAATCATTGATCAGAAGATCCGATCCTTGGATTTGCATCCGGGAGAGATGATCAGCCACACAATTATCTGCTCCTTTCTTATGCCTGATTTCAAGATCGAACTCTTGAAGGAGCAGAATCCAACGGTAGAGTCATGGCTTGGCGTCCTGCTTGGTGAGTAGGTACTTAAGTGCAGCATGATCCATGTATGCACAAACCAAGTAGGATCTGAACTTGCCCATGGCAAAAACCATGGATGGAAGGTCCTTCTCCGTTGTGGCGTAGTTGAGCTGGGGGTCGGTCAGTGTCTTACTGGCATAAGATATGGCATAGTGCTGCTTATTCCTGCACTGGTGTAACACCCTAATTTAAATTCCAGCATTTAATAATAAATTTAATTGGGTTTATTCAATTTTCTAAGGATTTTCTGTGTTAGTATTGCATTTAATCTAATTTTTGTTCCTTAATTAATTAAAATTTTCCTTAGGTTAAACTTTGTTGCTGCATTCATGCTGGAGCATTTATTTTATTTGCTTGTGTGCATAAGGTGGTTGAATTCAAATTTTGTTTGAATTCAAATAGATTTGTTTAAGCTAGAGTAGAAAAGGAAAAGAAACCCAAAACCCAAATCTGGAAAACCAAACCAGCCCAAAGGGAAAACCCAGCCCAACCAAACCCTGAAACCGGCGGCCCAAACCTCTTCCTATCTTTCCCACATGGGCCCAGCCTCTACCTCACGCGCGGCCCAGCCTCCGGCCCAGCACCCCCCCCCCCCCCCCGCGTACGCCCCGCTCTCCCCGCTTAGCCCGCGTCGCCCCGCACCGCGCTGCGCTCGCCGCTGACAACCCGGGCCCAGCAGTCTGAATCTCCCCTCTCCTCCGCGCGTTCCTCTGCTCCGCATAACAGCCGTGCCCGACATCTCCGGTGCAGTGGCCGGGGATTCCTTCCTTATCCACGCCCCACAATCTCCGGCACACCTCCTTTAAACCACCCCGACCCCCTGCGCCTCCTTCCATCCAGCAGCACGCCGCCACCAACCCTAGCGCACCGCCCCGCTTTGCTCCGCCCAGCTCTGCTCCTCTGCGCCGCCACCACGCTGCAGCTCCACCACAACAGGTCCTCGCATCGGCTCCGCCTCGCCACCTGGACCCTCACCGAGCCGGCCTTGCCCGACCTTAGTCCTCGCACGCATTGGATTTGCGCCGGATTCCGCCGTCACAGGTAACCCTTGAGCCGAGCCATTGCTCGTCGCCGGTGAGCCACAAGCCAATCTAACCCCTGCAACACCTCTACAACATGTTTGCGGCCCTCCCTGTGAAGACCAGACGCCGGGGGACCCCTGCAGCATCCTCCTCCACGAACACCGCCGCGACCCGCCGCTCGACCTCGCCGCCGACGTCCCGCTGCGCTCCGACCACCCCACGCCCTTGGTGAGCCACGCCCCGGTCTGCTCTACTTTCAGCACTAAATCTTGGAGCCGTAGGCCACCCAGTGGTCCCTGCATGCCGCACGCCGGCGATGTCCCGCCGTGCACACCCGCCGTGGCCACACCGCGCCGCCATGTGCCCTGTAGACCCCCGTTTTGAGCCCCAGTGGATCACGCGTGAGGTGTGGAGCCCTCCCGACCCAAAAACCTGTCAAGTTGACCTCGGAAGGCTGTGTTCGACCTTCTCCAGCGAGCCCGCCGCCGCGGGGCATGACTCCGGCGACTGAACGCCGCCGCCCCGCGTCCCCTTTGCCCTAGACCGCCAAATCTGTAAGCAACGGCCCAGATTAGATCTAGGATCAAGCCGCCTTGAACCGTTAGATCCAGATCCAAGCATCCTGAATCAAACATAACAGTTCGCCCTGGCACTTTTGTTAAAGAGACCCTGAGGTTTTCTTTTATCAACCCGCTGTCCTGTTTAGTTCAAAAATAATTACAGTTCGGCCCAAATCTTGCACAGACCCCCCTGACCTTTTTAGATATAGAACCCACCGTCTAGGTTAGGTCTTTTTGCGAGTTAGACACCAGATTTATAGTTTAATTATGTTTTAGTCCTCAGTTTTGCCCAGAAACCCCCTGGAACTGTAGTTTTCTTACAAATAGGTCCCTAGAACTTGTTTTTGGCCTAGATTTTGCGTTTTAGCTCCGTTTTAGGTGTTCTTTATGTCCACGTGATAGTAGTAACGCGTAGAATAGTTTTAGACTAGTTTTGTGTGCTGTTTTTATGTATTGATCTACTGTTTCCTAGCTTTTGTTAGTGTTTGCTTGTATGTTTATGTTGTGTATTGTTTTTGGCCATGTGTTCGTGAGTAAACGTTGAGCTACCGGAGGAGCCCCAGTACCAGTACCCGGAGCAGCCGTCTTCCGACCAGTTTGAGCAGATGCAGGAGCAATATGAGGAAGGCAAGTATAACATGAACAACCTATCACTTTTAAATACACTTTCATACTGCATTCTAATACTGTATGCCTATAAGGATTTCCTAGCTACATTTATCCTTTATATATTTACCTTGGGTTGCATTTTGGTTAGTTGTGCTAGGTGCCGCGCTATAACACACTTGGTCCTTTTAATTAATTTGATTAATGGTATATGCAACTTAATTCTGAGAGTGGCCCTCTGTGTGGCTTGAGTGGCTCACGTCTCGTTAAAATTGGTTTTTGTTAGAAACTTGGTTTAGGGGGCCAGCACGGTGCTTACTGCCTGGTTGGCCACTCTCCATAAGGACCGGTTCATAGAGCGACAACCTGGGACAATAGCGCTACCACAAGACTGGAATGGGATGGTCTTGGCTTACTAATTAGGTCTTTTTGGTTTGGAGTAACTTACCTGCGGGGCAAAGGGTGGTAAGCTTCAATGGTCCCTACTCCTCCGGCTGGTCTGTGCTTGGTTTGCGCAACTGTGCTTGTACCCCCGTGAGGTGGGCCACATCGTCGCTGATCTAACTCTTCGCCGTTACGCCTTACCAAATCAAATCTCATAGTGGTAGGCCGGCCGGCCGGCCTGGGATTCTCCCAATTTTGGCTCAATTTCATATATGTTGCTCATGAATTCAAATACTCACCAAAACTTATGGAACTTGTTAGTGTTAGTGAGAATCATAACAAAATAGTCCCAAAAGTATGAAATCAGAAGGAATGTTGGCGGTAAAAATCATCGAAATCGACCGCCAACACACTCCCACACTTAAACTTTGCTCGTCCCGAGCAAAAGGAGTCAATAAAGATCCTGAGGATCAAGCAAAGCCCAGGATTCACGAACTCGGGTATGCATAAGAGTTATTTCAAAGCTTTCCTTTCATACCTCGGATTCCGGGCGGCTAACGTCTTCACGTTCACCTATTGATCCCCATAATAATTCAACGAAGGTCATGACTAGCCTCTATTTCGCAGTACTTGGAAGATTTATTTGTTTTTAAATATACTCAAGGCATACTCTTTTTCTCAAATCGCTCATTCACTCAATTTTTGTTCACAACCTCACTGGCTCTTTCAGAAGTTGTTCTGTATAAGGATATGTGGAGCTAGGTAAAGGATGATGCATACCTTCAAGATTTATATTGCATGATCAAATCTAGTGTCCCCTAGTAATTCAGATGCTCATCACGTGGGTCAAGTGCAAGTGAGAATGAGAATGAAGATATACACCCTTAGTGGTTTTGTATCTAGCATCGTAAACCTTCCCCTTCTCTCTCTCTCTCTCTCTTTTGAGACAAGAATGCCATTCATATTTTCTTTCTTTTTCAGGGGGGTCTTGTTTGTGCAACCACTATCTCAAGGACTTTGGAGTGATGGACGTGTACGTGAATGACCCAAGAAGATGAATCAATCTAAACTTCTTTGGAGGCACTAAATTTGAGCAAGCTCACAATGCAAAAGATAGATATAGGTTTGAACTTGTATGTATGGCTCAGGAATGGGTATTGGCAAAGTTGAGCATAAGAGCTTTGATAAAGCCGGAGTGCCCGATCTTTCGGTGAGTGGGGCTAAAATCAACTTGGTGGAAGACGACCCTCACGATCCGACTACGATGAGCGAGCCCAAAGCACCAATGCAATCACTGAACCAACTCCATGTGGTTACCGACCTTGTTGATGCAAGATCAGCCTGATCACGAAGATCGTTTCATGTCCGCAATCGAAGAATGAACAAGAAAGAGATGCGAGCAATCTAATTATCACTCGAAGGTGGAGTTCTGAATACACGAGGACAGCACTGATTTGCGCGTGTTCAAGAGTATCTAAAGCTAATTGTAAAACAAGACTCAAGTCTGAAAAGAAATGGAGCCTCTATCTAAATAGAGGGAGAGGAGGGGGCGCAGCCCCTAGTGGCGCCCAGGGAGGGGGGTGCAGTGTGACACCCTAGGTGTCTGCACAGTAGAATTGTATTTATTTTATGCATCATGTGCTTAATTTGCTTGACAAAGGATCTTATTGTAAAAATAAAAGGTTATTTGTGTAAATATGATTTAATGCAAGGTCCTTTCTATAACTTAATTTGAATAGGGAGAGAAAATATTGTTTTTGTGGAGGGTTTATTTGTAAAATTCAGTGCAATCATTACATGGCATAAAATTTTACTTTTTAGTCTGAATTTGAGGTGAATTTGCAATGGAAAAGACAAAAGTCCATTAAATTCAAATTCTCTTCTATGTTTTCAAAATAACTCTCCAACCTTTGGTCAAATCAATTTTTGCACAACATCAAAGTTGTAGATCTTGAAAAGTTGAACAACTTTCATGTTGGGCACTTTTTCATTTGAGCCCTAGTTTAGGAGTTATTTTTTTGTTTTACAATGGGACCCCTGGATTTTTCAGAAATTACAACGAAGTCCACCCTTCATCTTCCACCTCCCTCCCTCTCTACTTCTCTGCGCGTCGACGCAGTTCAACGCCGCCCGCCACCGAGGAGGGCCGCAGGCCAGCTCCTGCTTCCCCACCGCCCCACACGGCACCCCAGCGACCTCCTGGACCCACTCCCCTCGCGCTGGACCTCTCCTCCCCTCGCCACGCCACCCCAGCGAGCTCCGCGCCTGCCACCTCACCGTGGCCGTGGCCAGCTCAATGCAGTTCCCCGGACCCCCATCTCACGCGCGGCCCAGCACCCGAAGAACCCCCGCTTCACTTTCTCCTCATTTCCTCTCCAGCTCCCCACCCAAACATCCCAGAACATCGCCGTCTTCCACCCGAACTCCGACGAGCTCGGGCTCACCGGCGACCCGCCATTCCCAACCTCCTCCGCCCACGCAGACCCTACCTCTAGCTCCGCCTCATCCTCACGCAGCTCGCAGACCTCTCCTCCTTGCCCAGTACCCACCGGAGCACCCTCGCCGCCGTTCCCCGTGCTCCGACCACCGCTGCTCGCCGTCGACGACCCACCTCCGGCCGCCTCCTCCTCCTCGACCCAGCCCCACCAGCAGGTAGCGCTTGGCGCCCTGAAGCTCCCACGCCTCTCCACCCTCACTGCCGGCGACCAAAGCCACCGGAATCGGCCGGTCAAATCCCTTCCCCTGCTCTGACTCCGGCCAAGGGTCTCTTTGCGATTCTTCTTTTCTTTCTAGGGGCCTAGCTGTAAGATTTCAATCCTTTTCTTTTTGTTTCTAGGTTGAACTTTGAAAATGCCTAGAAATTGGTAGAAAAATAAGAAAAATACAAAACCAAATGTTTTGGAATCCTTGTTACAAGGTATACAACTTTTGTGACATAGACATCTTCATTTTTGGTCTGTATTGTAATCCAAGAAAAAAGAAAGAATAAATACGCTTTGTTTGTTCTAGCAGTTGTACTCAGTAATTTTATGTGGTTTTTTGCTAGATAGTGTATTGTAGTGCTACTAGTGCCTGGTAAAATTTTGAACCCTTTTTGACATGTTGAACTAGGTCAAAGTTTCAAGATTCCTAAATCTCCTAGTAATACTAAAGTATTTGCGCTGGTAAAAATATTAAAGTTCTGAGTGTGAAATTTTTTCCATATGTACATGTCACTAAATCCTTGCTGTTAAAAAAGTTTGAGAAATTTTAGATCTGTTTAACTATATCTTTAATTTAATGCTTGATAAGTAGGCTTTAATTATGATAAATAGTTTCCTTGCTTAGAAAATTCTGAGAATTTTATTAGAAATCTATTTTTGTAATATATCCATGTCTATAAAATTTGAGAATCAGAAACATTATAGAACTTTCTGTACTAATTAGTTTTACCATATGTGGTTTAATTTTGCCAAAATTATTACTTCTGTTTTATACATAGATAAATTCTGAAAAATTTATAGGATGTTCATAAGCATATAAAGCATGTTCTAAGAAATTGTAAGCTTCATAGTTGTGGTAGTTTGTTTTGTAAAAATTCATCTTTGTTTAAACATAATCTGTTTTGAGTATTTTTCATGTAATCATGCCTTACTGTTTTTAGCTAAGCTTTTTACTGCAAGTTGCTGATTAAATGTACTACCTTGCATAAATTTTATAGCTACAGAATCTGTTCTTAGCTTATGTTTTAAAATAATCAAACTCTTTCATGCTTTTCTTTTCGCTTTTAAAAACTGCCACCCAATTCTTTTTATGAAGTAAAGTTAAGATTAGAACTACTCTATAAACGATTGCCCATATGCTAAGTTTGATTGCTATTTCTTAGACTACAACTTTATCGTGAATTGTATGTGTTTGTAATATCGTTTCTTGCATCACATATAGATACGACTGTTTTATCGGACGGGACGTACGAGCTGATCCCGTATTCCGAAGAAGGTGATCAAGAAGCCCAGCTAAACGCTGCTACACTGACTGAAGACCCGGACCAAAGTCCGGAAGAGCTCAAGGTTGTTTTAGCTAGCGACTACCGCGAAGGAAAGCCCCGGACATAACCCAGTATTTCAAATTGTGCAATTTATCGTTACTATTTACTTGTGCATTTACAGTTCTTAGGATTTGAATTGAAACCCTAGATGCATGATCCTAGGAACCTATGTACTGAACACTAGACGTGAGCTCGAGTAATTACTATACTTATAGGACTGGTAAAAGTCGAGTGATTGCCTGTCACTCGCGAGCTTAATAGGAATTGTTTGTTTACATTCTACAATAACTATAAGGACATCGGACGGGGTCATGTTTGATATCATGGCCTTGGGTGAGACCCCATCTGTGTTGATGAATTCTGCTAAGGTCGCGGTGTGCGGTAGCGGTGGTTAAGTGTTTGAAAGTACTAGCCACATACCGTAAATATGGTACACGGTAAGCCTAGTAGCTGATCGGACCGGTGAGTGGATATACCTTTCACTCTCTCTTAGAGATAGGTTTTATTTATGTTTATGTTGCGCAACACCACGGGTGCAGGGAGGAAGTTGGTGCCCTGTAGTCGGGGAGAGTGACCCTATCCACAGGCCGGAATGAAAGGTTAACGGTTGTTTGGGAACGACCCGATGGTGTTCCAAATGTCTGTGTTAGGTTTACCTTGCAAGGTTGGAAATCTGATTCGAAGCTTTCGTCTCTCGCGGATATTGAGACTACTTGATCCCTTTGCCACACAGAGTAATAAGAGCAATGTTAGTATGATCAATCTTGATGTTTGATTAAAGTTTTACCATGGTTGATTAGAATTAGTTGCTTACACAGAATGGTTAATCAACTAGAATATTGAAAGCTAAAATGTGAAATTAAGGACCTACTCTTTATTGCTTTTCAGCAAAAGAAAAACCAGAGCCTACAAAACCCTACATAGTCTAGCTAGGTGGACTAAGTATATCCGTTGATGGTTAAGTCTTGCTGAGTATTAGAATACTCAGCCTTGCTATTGAAATCTTTTTCAGGTATGAGTTTTGAGGACCAGATTGCTAGTGTGACTTGGCCCTGTTCTTTACCTCCTGGCTGGTCCATAGAGTGGGATCCGTCTTTGACCGGCAATGATCCCGACGAGTGATACCTTGCTTGGGCTAGCTTGGTGTCCTTTTGCGACGTGTTGTAGCCGTCATGTTTTCTTTCCGCTGCCTTAAACTCTAAACTTTAAACTTATGTCTTGTATAATGTTTTACTAAGTTTGGATCTGTAATATTGTTTTAAACTTATTGTAATAACCGTTAGGCCTGTGTTGTAAAATTATGGTTATAATATCTTTGGACTCGCCATCGTGCGGGGTATGCTTGTTCGATCCGAGAACCGGTGGTTGTATCGGGATGTTACCCGACAGACCAAGAATTGTTCCGTTTGAAGTGCATTTGAGCCGGTGTTGCCTTTAGGGTGATGGCCAGCGCACTTGAGCCGGGATAATTCAGGTGGTTCTGCCACATGCAGCCCCTGGCGACCAGGGAGGGGGCGCAGCCCATGGTGGCGCCAACCCTAGGACTTAGTTGGGCCGGTGTTTATGATTCTGGGCCTTCATTCTTCAGTAGCATGACGAAGTTCAGTTCTCTTGCACGGGCCCGAGTGATTGGCCCAGAAGGAGGTGGCGCCTAGGGTGGAGATGCATCTGGTGTCGCCGAAAAAGGTACTACTGGCGTAGACGTACTCGTGTTGTAGTTGATGTCCTCATCATCCTCCCCTTTTAGAACTGAAGTCATCCTCGACGGCAACTCCTCATCATCGCCCACATATGGCTTCAAATCTGCAACATTAAAACTAGTGGAAACACCCAGCTCCGCTGGCAGGTCAAGGACATAAGCATTATCATTAATCTTGGTTAGCACCTTAAAAGGACCAGCAGCACGAGGCATCAATTTAGAACAGCGTAAAGTAGGAAACCGATCCTTTCTCAAATGCAACCAAACCATATCACCAGGTTCAATAGTAACAAGTTTTCTTCCTTTACTACCAGCAATCTGATACTTAGCATTAGTAGCAGCAATGTTTTGGTGTGTTTGTTCATGGAGGTCAATCATTTGTTCAACATGTGCAACAACATCTATATGTGGGGCGTCCTCAGCATCAAGCGAAAACAAATCAATAGGTGCCCAAGGAATGTAACCATAAACAATCTGAAAAGGGCACATCTTTGTAAAAGAATGTGTTGCACGATTATAAGCAAATTCAATATGAGGCAAGCAATCCTCCCAACGTCTCAAATTTTTGTCTAAAACAGCCCTAAGCATAGTTGATAAAGTTCTATTCACCACCTCAGTTTGCCCATCAGTTTGAGGGTGACAAGTTGTGCTAAACAACAATTTAGTTCCCAATTTATTCCAAAGAGATCTCCAAACATGACTTAGAAACTTAGCATCACGATCAGAGACAATTGTATTCAGAATACCATGTAAACAAACAATCTCTCTAAAGCACAATTCAGCAACATTGCTAGCATCATCAGTTTTATGACAAGGTATAAAATGAGATATTTTGGAGAATCTATCAACAACCACAAAAATGCAATCCCTCCCCTTCTTAGTTCTAGGCAATCCCAAAACAAAGTCCATAGAAATATCAAGCCAAGGGGAAGTAGGGACAGGCAATGGCATATACAAACCATGGTTGCTCAATCATGACTTAGCTTTCTGACAAGTAGTGCAGCGTGCAACAAGGCGCTCGACATCACGGTGCATCCGTGGCCAGAAGAAGTGTGCGGCCAGCACCTCATGTGTCTTGTAGACGCCAAAGTGTCCCATGAGGCCACCTCCATGCGCTTCCTATAACAACAAAAGACGAACCGAACTTGCTGGAACACACAGCTTGTTAGCACGGAACAGGAACCCATCCTGTATGTGAAATTTTCCCCATGGTTTGCCATTCATACAATGTATTAGGATATCTTTAAAATCAGCATCGTTGACATATTGATCTTTCACAGTTTGCAAGCCAAAGATTTTAAAAATCTAGCTGTGAGAGCATGGTATATCTACGAGACAAAGCATCAGCAATGACATTTTCCTTCCCGTTCTTGTGTTTAATAATGTAAGGAAAGGACTCAATGAATTCTACCCAGTTAGCATGACGACGGTTCAGATTTGTTTGGGCACGAATATGTTTCAAGGCCTCATGATCAGAATGAATTATAAACTTGCGATGCCAAAGATAGTGCTGCCATGTTTGCAAAGTGCGAACTAAAGCATAAAGCTCCTTATCATAAGTAGAATATCTCAGGCTAGCACCGCTTAATTTCTCACTAAAATAAGCAACCATTTTTCCTCCTTGTAACAAAACAGCACCTAGCCCAATACCGCTAGCATCGCATTCAAGCTCAAACACTTTATTAAAATCAGGCAATTGCAAGAGGGGAGCATGTGTTAACTTATCTTTCAAAGTGTTGAACGCTACCTCCTGCGGGTTGCCCCAAGCAAACGGCACACCTTTCTTTGTAAGATCGTGCAAAGGGGCTGCAATGGAGCTAAAATCACGGACGAACCGACGGTAGAATCCTGCAAGTCCATGAAAGCTCCGAATCTGTGTGACCGTCGTCGGTGTAGGCCATTCCCGAATGGCATCAATCTTGTTGCTATCCACCTCAATGCCCTGCGGAGTAACAACATAACCAAGAAACGAAACACGTTGCGTGCAAAAGATGCATTTTTCCACGTTACCAAATAAGCGAGCCACACGCAACGCAGCAAAAACAGCACTCAAATGTTCCAAATGATCTTCCATAGACTTGCTATAAATAAGGATATCATCAAAATAGACAACAACAAACAATCCTATGAAGGGCCTTAGAACTTCGTTCATTAAACGCATAAAGGTGCTTGGAGCATTAGTCAATCCAAATGGCATAACCAACCATTCATATAACCCAAATTTCGTTTTAAAAGCCGTTTTCCATTCATCACCCAGTTTCATTCTAATCTGATGGTAACCGCTACGCAAATCAATCTTAGTGAAAATAATTGCACCACTAAGCTCATCTAGCATATCATCAAGGCGTGGTATAGGATATCGATAACGAATGGTGATGTTATTAATAGCGCGACAGTCTACACACATATGCCATGTCCCATCTTTCTTTGGAACAAGTAAAACAGGAACCGAGCAAGGGCTAAGAGATTCACGAATATAACCCTTATCAAGCAACGCCTGCACCTGGCACTAGATCTCCTTCGTCTCATCCGGATTTGTATGGTACGGGGCGCGGTTTGGAAGCTGGGCGCCGGGGATGAGGTCGAACTGATGTTCAATGCCACAGAGCGGAAGAAGACCCGGTGGCAAGTCCTTGGGGAAAACATCAGCGTACTCATGCAAAAGATTAGAAACAGCAGGGGGAATATCCAAAGACGGGGCATAATCAAGTGAAATGAGCATACTAGAGCATACAAGTGCATAGCAGGGCAAATGAGCATCGCGTAGATCAGCACGTGTAGCAAGTAAAACAGGAGCATTCAACTAGATTTTAGAATTAACAGGGGTGGCTGGTGTAGGGTCGAGTTTTTTTGCAGTTTTAGTAGCCCAAGTAAGATCATCTTTTATAATTTGGTCAGGGGTCATTGGGTGTCTAATTATTTTCTGACCCTTAAACATGAAGGAATAATGATTCGAACGACCATGATGTAAACTATTAGTATTATATTGCCAAGGTCTACCAAGTAACAAGGAGCATGCTTCCATAGGAACAACATCGCAATCAGCATAAGCAGAATAAGAACCCAACGAGAAAGGAACACGTACTGTAACACCCGGTTTATAAAAGGACATAAACCGAGCAATCATATACGTGCCAGGATCAAGTCACACGTATATACAACAGAATGAACAGTATATCATAGCACATATCACGTAAAAAGATATAATAAAGCGAATACGAATGTTACTTATTACATTAATGACAAAAGTCTGGTACAGAGTATGCGGAAGCGTAATACATAAACGATAACTCTCGTCGGAAGCTGAGTAGGGCGCCACAGGGACGTCGACTAGGAGACAAACGCCTAGAAGTCCTCGTAGTCCTGGTAGCGCTGAGCGAACTCCCTCGCATCGGCAGGAACTGAGTAGCGGTAGAGTATCCCCAAGAGGAAAAAGAGTAGAGTAGGCAAGGGTGAGTACACAACTTGTACTCAACAAGTATAACACAAACTATGAGGCTCTAAGGTTGGCTGACTCAACTGCATTAGCTTTTAAGTCTTGGCAACATTTTATTAAAGCTATTTACTACGAGTTGATGAATTACCATTAACCCAGTTACATAGTAATTAATCAGAATTAAACATGTTACTACTAAGAACGAAACCACAACCATACCAAAACCCCGAGAGGCACCCCCTCGTCGGAAGGAGTTAACCCCACTAATCAAAAGGAGGATCTAGGTCGCTCATGACCGTGAGCATGGCTAGTATACCAGTTTTACACTCTGCAGAGGTTGCACATCTTTACCCACAAGTCGTGAGCTACGCTAGTTGTTCATCACACTTCCTTAGGTGAGACGACTAGCAAACTCACTACGAGGCCGTTACAAAGGACACGTTGGTAAGGTGTAACCGCTAAGGATTCAGGCAATGCAACGATGGTACCCACCTCGAGGGGTACGCAGACCAAGCCTCGTAGCCTGGGCACCATTGAGGCTCGACTCCCCTCTTGCCCCGTCGGTAAGTTACTCCCGAACCAAAATGACCTAATTAGTAAGCCAAGACCGTCCCATTCCAGTCTTGTGGTAGCGCTGTTGTCTCAGGTTATCGCTCTATGAACCGGTCCTTATGGAGAGTGGCCAACCAGGCAGTAAGCACCGTGCTGGCCCCCTAAACCATGTTTCTAACAAAACCAATTTTAATGAGAAGTGAACCACTCAAGCCACATAGAGGGCCACTCTCAGAATTAAGTTGCATATACCATTAATCAAATTAATTAAAAAGGACTAAGTGTGTTATAGCGCAACACCTAGCACAACTAACCAAAATGCAACCCAAGGATATATATAAAGGATATAAAGTGGCTAGGAAAGTCCTTACAGGCATACAATATTAAAATGCAGTATGAAAATGTATTTAAAGTGATAGGTTATTCATGTTATACTTGCCTTCCTCAAACTGTTCCTGCTGCTCAAACTGCTCAGAAGATGGCTCCTGGTACTGGTACTGATGCTTCTCCGGTAGCTCAACGTCTACTCACGATCGCAACGCCAAAATAAGTCCACATATACACACACATGCAAACCAGAGAAAAAACTAAGAAACAGTACAACAATACATGAAAACAGTACACAAAACTACTCTAGAACTATTCTACGCGTTACAACGATCGCGTGGACATAAAGAACGCCTAAATCGGAGCTAAAACGCATAATCTAGGCCAAAAACAAGTTCTAGGGGTTTAACTGTAAGAAAAACAGAGTTCCAGGGGGTTTTCTGCAAAAATCGAGGACTAAAACATAATTAATAGTTAGATCTAAGGGCTAGCGTGCAAAAACAGCAAGTCTGGACTGCGGGTACTATTTTGGGAAAGGCTGGGGTCTAAAACGTTAAAAACAGGACCTATCTGGAATTAGTTTTGAACATTGATGGACTGCGGGTTGATTTCAAAAGAGTTCGGGGACTCTTTAGCAAAAGGGACAGGGCGAAGAGGTATCTTCAGATCTGATCCGTTGGATCGAGATCTGAGGGCCAGAGCTTGATGGTCCTGCGATCTAATCAGGGGCGTTCGTTTGAGATCGGATGGCCACGGGCGAAGGGGCGTGCGGAGCGGCGGCGCTGCTCGCCGAAGCAGAGCTCCGCGGCGGCGCTCGGCCGGAGTACGCCATTTCCGGCATTCCGGGGGCTATTTGGGATGGGGTTTGGACGTGGAGCACCATTGCGGCATGGGTAATCCACTGGTGTGCTCAGGTAAAAGGATTTGTGGCTCGGTCGTGGCCTGCGGCGGTGCAGGGCGACCCTAGGTCGCCGGCGTGCCGCATGCTAGCACCTAGAGGGTGCTAGAGCACTAAAGAAAGGGGAAACAGGGGCTGGCGAGGGTCCTTACCTCCTCTTGAAGCTGCTACGGTGGTCTAATTCGACGCGGAAGGAGCGCAGCGGCGGATCCTCGTCGTCGCGGCGGCTCGGTGGAGATCCGGCGAGGAATTCCCGTGTGTGGCGGGGGTAGAGGGAAGGAGACGCGGCCGGTGATGGTTCTGACCCTGTGGCGGTGCTTCTGCAGTAGCTCGCGGTAGCAGAGGCGCTGCGGAGTGGCCGGTCCATGGCGGCGCAGAGGCAGCTCCGAGCTTGGAGCTCCAAGGCGGCGGCGTTAGGATTAGAGGTGGCGTCTGCTGGGTGGGTTAGGGTTAGGAGGGTACGGCGTGGCGTGATTTAAAGGGCCGGGGTGATCCTAGGCGCACGTGCCAAGGGGGGAGTCCCAGCGGAGATTGCGGGCGGGGCGGTGCTGCGCGAGCGGCGGTTGCGGAAGGAAGGGGAAGGGGCCGACAGGTGGGTCCGAGTGCTCAGCGAGAGAGGCGGAGTACCGGGCAAGCGGCTGAGCGCGAGCGTTCCAGGGTGCTGGCGCGTGGGCCCGGTGTGGCAGCGAGAGAAGATGCGTGCGAGTGTTGGGGAGAACGCTGCGCCGACAGGTGGGGCTGGGCAATCGAGGCGGAGGTCGCTGCGCTGTGTTGTTGCGGCTGCCAGGTGGGGACAGCGGATCATGGTAGGAGGCGCGCGTAGCTGCGTTGGCTGGCAAGCGGGGCCGGCGGTTCAGGCAGAGGAGGGGCAAGTGCACGGTGCGGAGTGAGGCTCTTACCGGTGGGCTGGCTGGACGCGTCCGCGTGGGCGTTGCGTCGCTTGGTGCCACTGAGAGGTGGGTCAGGCGGGGAAACCGCGCGTCTGTTGCGCTGAAGGAGAGATGGGCTGCGGAAGGGTGCTGCGGGAAGGAGAGAGGTTTGGGCCGGACGCGGGAACAGGCCGGGGACTGGGCTGCCGCGCGGGAGAAGACAGGCCCGGGAGGAGAGGAAGCAGGCTGAGCAAAAGGAGCGGGGTTGGGCTGCCGAAAAAGGAAAAGGAGCTGGGCCGGTCTGGATTGGTTTGATTTGGTTCTTCTCTTTTCCTTCTCCCTCTCTATTTCCTATTTCTATTTCTAACTCAAACAACTCTATTTGAATTCAAACAAAATTTGAATTCAACAACCTCATGCACACAAGCAATTAAAATAAATGCTTCCAGCATGAATGCAGCAACAAAGTTTAACCTATGATAAAATTTTAATTACTTGAGGAACAAAATTGGATTAAATGCAAACTAAGCAATTTAAATACTAGAAAAACAAATAAAGCCAATTAAATTTATTATTAACTAGGAAAATTAAATTAGGGTGTTACAAATCCTACCCCCTTACAGGAATCTCGTCCCGAGATTCTGGGCTGGCTAGCAAAAAAATCAGGATAGGTCTTCATCAACTCCTCTTCCTTCTTCTGGCAAGTCCTTCGAAAAGACATCCGGGAATCCAGACACCACGCGAATACCATCCGTGGGTCTAGCTTCCATCTGATGAGGAAAACCAGAAGACTCTGTAGCACTGACTGTCACCTCTTGGCCATCAAATGCTGTCAAGTGAACTGCCCGATGAGCACAATCAATTCTGACTCCCCACTTAGCAAGAGTATCCATTCCCAGAATCACATCGATACCCTTGGTGTCTAGCACCCTCAGAGCAGTATTGAATGTTGCCCCCCTTATGGCTATACTGACTCGAGGGCTAACAATATGGGATCTCAACTCCCCTCCCGGTGAAGAGACTAGCAGATACTTCTTTAATGGGGTGGTAAAGAAACTATGCTGCTCAACATATGACTTGGTGATGAATGAATGAGTAGCACCAGTATCGAAAAGCACTGTAGCTGGATGGGAGTTGACCATGAACGTACCAATAACCACGTTAGGAGCCTCGGCCACTGACTCGGCCGTCACATGGTTCACCTTCCCTTGTCGTGGCGCTCTGGGTTGGACTGGGTGCCCCTGCTGTCCTGCCTGCCGTGGAGTCGGTGAAAGGCGCTTCTATGGACAACTTTTGGCATAATGACCTTTTTGTCCGCACTTGTAGCACTTGCGGTGGTGGTGAATGGTGCTACTTGGTTGACTTCCCTATGAACTTAACATCGCATCTTGCATTATTTCTGCTGCCTGCTCTTTGGACTCCTTGTTACTGCGTGGCTAAATCACCTTCATAGTGGTAGTCAACCCATCAACATAATCATGGAGAGCTTGATTCTCGACCTGTGTATCTCCAGAGCACTTAGGATCCTTTCTCTTCTGGATGGTCTGTAGCTCATCGACCGATGGACTGTCGAGGAAAAGGGAATCCTCTGCTAGCTACTCTAGATGAGACCTCTTCCTCTTTGTACTGGAGAACAACCTCTGGTTCCTCCTAGTTGTGGCTTCATCTTCAGTCGCACGAACTTGACGACAAGGAACGCCATAGAATTGGCAACACAGGCAAGTTTTCTCACCATCACCCATTGCACTGTCTCCAAGATCTTTTTGTTCTGCCGACATCTGAGCTGGGATAAAAGGAAATACAGATTGGTAAGGTCAAGGAAGAGAGAAAAACTCCAGATAGGTGTTACATAAATCCAGGAATAAGGAACTAGAGCATAACTCTTCTGTTTCGTCTGAGAGATTCTCAACTTCTCTTGTACTATCTATAGGATGGGGTGTCACATCCCTACCCCCTTACAGAAACCGACGTCCTCGTCGGTGACGTCTTTGTCGGTGAATCTCTGGATATCATATTCTCTTCGTACCGTCCTTCTTCTCACAAACAAGACCGGGGAAACCCAAGGCATGATAAGGTAGAGAGGATAGAGTGGATGGTTTTACCCCCAACGATCTAACTCATTTTATTAATTAATTAATTTTAACTTAAAATTGATTTTCATTAAACAAATTTAACTACTAAGCTATGCAATCAACCAAAAATCCAAATCAAACATGTAGCATAATAACAAGCATACAAATTTCACAACTTAGCCGAGTTTAACACACGACTCGACTACACAACATGTCGCAGAACGTGCTATCGTATTATTATAAAGGGGTCATTTAGCTTACTTCTATGATGGTCAGATGATTTACTTCAGGCCAAAGTCTACGAAAACTATTCTTTAGAGAGAGAAATCAAGGCAAGACGAGTAAAAGTCTTAGATTTCAAGGGGTATAATAGTAAAATAGATTCAGCAGACAAGGATTGGAGAGAAGAAGTCCTAAAACTCGACCAGTTCTATCTAGGCTTTCGTCCTACAGTCGATACAGCTCTGATACCACTCTGTAACACCCGGTTTATAAAGGGACATAAACCGAGCAATCATATACGTGCCAGGATCAAGTCACACGTATATACAACAGAATGAACAGTATATCATTGCACATATCACGTAAAAAGATATAATAAAGCGAATACGAATGTTATTTATTACATTAATGACAAAAGTCTGGTACAGGGTATGAGGAAGCGTAATACATAAACGATAACTCTCGTCGGAAGCTGAGCAGGGCGCCACAGGGATGTCGACTGGGAGACAAACGCCTAGAAGTCCTCGTAGTCCTGGTAACGCTGAGCGAACTCCCTCGCGTCAGCAGGAACTGAGCAGCGGTAGAGTATCCCCAAGAGGAAAAAGAGTAGAGTAGGCAAGGGTGAGTACACAACTTGTACTCAACAAGTATAACACAAACTATGAGGCTCTAAGGTTGGCTGACTCAACTGCATTAGCTTTTAAGTCTTGGCAACATTTTATTAAAGCTATTTACTATGAGTTGATGAATTACAATTAACCCAGTTACATAGTAATTAATCAGAATTAAACATGTTACTACTGAGAACCAAACCACAACCATACCAAAACCCCGAGAGGCACCAACTCGTCGGAAGGAGTTAACCCCACTAATCAAAAGGAGGATCTGGGCCGCTCATGACCGTGAGCACGGCTAGTATACCAGTTTTACACTCTGCAGAGGTTGCACATCTTTACCCACAAGTCGTGAGCTACGCTAGTTGTTCATCACACTTCCTTAGGTGAGATGACTAGCAAACTCACTACGAGGCCGTTACAAAGGACACGTTGGTAAGGTGTAACCGCTAAGGATTCAGGCAATGCAATGATGGTACCCACCTCGAGATGTACGCAGACCAAGCCTCGTAGCCTGGGCACCATTGAGGCTCGACTCCCCTTTTGCCCCGTCGGTAAGTTACTCCCGAACCAAAATGACCTAATTAGTAAGCCAAGACCATCCCATTCCAGTCTTGTGGTAGCGCTGTTGTCCCAGGTTGTCGCTCTATGAACCGGTCCTTATGGAGAGTGGCCAACCAGGCAGTAAGCACCGTGCTGTCCCCTAAACCATGTTTCTAACAAAACCAATTTTAATGAGAAGTGAACCACTCAAGCCACACAGAGGGCCACTCTCAGAATTAAGTTGCATATACCATTAATCAAATTAATTAAAAAAGACCAAGTGTGTTATAGCGTAGCACCTAGCACAACTAACCAAAATGCAACCCAAGGATATATATAAAGGATATAAAGTGGCAAAGAAAGTCCTTACAGGCATACAATATTAAAATGCAGTATGAAAATGTATTTAAAGTGATAGGTTGTTCATGTTATACTTGCCTTCCTCAAACTGTTCCTGCTGCTCAAACTGCTCAGAAGATGGCTCCTGGTACTGGTACTGTTGCTTCTCCGGTAGCTCAACGTCTACTCACGATCGCAATGCCAAAACAAGTCCACATATACACACACATGCAAACCAGAGCAAAAGCTAAGAAACAGTACAACAATACATGAAAACAGTGCACAAAACTACTCTAGAACTATTCTACGCGTTACAACGATCGCGTGGACATAAAGAACGCCTAAATCGGAGCTAAAACGCATAATCTAGGCCAAAAACAAGTTCGAGGTTTAACTGTAAGAAAAACAGAGTTCCAGGGGGTTTTCTGCAAAAACCGAGGACTAAAACATAATTAATAGTTAGATCTAAGGGCTAGCGTGCAAAAACGGCAAGTCTGGACTGCGGGTACTATTTTGGGAAAGGCTGGGGCCTAAAACGTTAAAAACAGGACCTATCTGGAATTAGTTTTGAACACTGATGGACTGCGGGTTGATTTCAAAAGATTTCGGGGACTCTTTAGCAAAAGGGACAGGGCAAAGAGGTATCTTCAGATCTGATCCGTTGGATCGAGATCTGAGGGCCAGAGTTTGATGGTCCTGCGATCTAATCAGGGGCGTTCGTTTGAGATCGGATGGCCACGGGCGAAGGGCGTGCGGAGCGGCGGCGCTCGGCCGGAGTACGCTGTTTCCGGCATTTCGGGGGCTATTCGGGATGGGGTTTGGACGTGGAGCGCCATTGCGGCATGGGTAATCCACTGGTGTGCTCAGGTAAAAGGATTTGGGACTCGGTCGTGGCCTGCGGTGGTGCAGGGCGGCCCTAGGTCACCGGCGTGCCGCATGCTAGCACCTAGAGGGCACTAGAGCACTAAAGAAAGGGGAAACAGGGGCTGGCGAGGGTCCTTACCTCCTCTTGAAGCTCCTAAGGTGGTCTAATTCGACGCGGAAGGAGCGCAGCGGCGGATCCTCGTCGGCGCGGCGGCTCGGTGGAGATCCAGCGAGGAATTCCCGTGCGTGGCGCGGGGTAGAGGGAAGGAGACACGGCCGGTGATGGTTCTGACCCTACGGTGGTGCTTCTGCAGCAGCTCGCGGTAGCAGAGGCACTGCGGAGCGGCCGGTCCATGGCGGCGCAGAGGCAGCTCCGAGCTTGGAGCTCTAAGGCGGCGGCATTAGGGTTAGAGGTGGCATCTGCTGGGTGGGTTAGGGTTAGGAGGGTGCGGCGCGGCGTGATTAAAAGGGCCGGGGTGATCCTAGGCGCGCGTGCCCAGGGGGGAGTCCCGGCGGAGATTGCGGGCGGGGCGGTGCTGCGCGAGAGGCAGTTGCGGAAGGAAGGGGAAGGGTCCGACAGGTGGGTCCGAGTGCTCAGCGAGAGAGGCGGAGTACCGGGCGAGGGGCTGAGCGCGAGCGTTCCAGGGTGCTGGCGCATGGGCCCGGCGTGGCAGCGAGAGAAGACGCATGCGGGTGCTGGGGAGAACGCTGCGCCGACAGGTGGGGCCGGGCAGTCGAGGCGGAGGTCGCTGCGCTGTGTTGTTGCGGCTGCCAGGTGGGGACAGCGGATCATGGTAGGAGGCGCGCGCCGCTGCGTTGGCTGGCAAGCGGGGCCGGCGGGTCAGGCAGAGGAGGGGCAAGGGCGCGGTGCAGAGTGAGGCTCTGACCGGTGGGCCGGCTGGACGCGTCTGCGTGGGCGTTGCGTCGCTTGGTGCCACTGAGAGGTGGGTCAGATGGGGAAACCGCGCGTCCGTTGCGCTGAAGGAGATCTGGGCTGCGGAAGGGTGCTGCGGGAAGGAGAGAGGTTTGGGCCGGACGCGGGAACAGGCCGGGGACTGGGCTGCCGCGCGGGAGAAGACAGGCCCGGGAGGAGAGGAAGCGGGCTAAGCAAAAGGAGCGGGGTTGGGCTGCCGAAAAAGGAAAAGGAGCTAGGCCGATCTGGATTGGGTTGATTTGGTTCTTCTCTTTTCCTTCTCCCTCTCTATTTCCTATTTGTATTTCTAACTCAAACAACTCTATTTGAATTCAAACAAAATTTGAATTCAACAACCTGATGCACACAAGCAATTAAAATAAATGCTCCAGCATGAATGCAGCAACAAAGTTTAACCTATGATAAAATTTTAATTACTTGAGGAACAAAATTGGATTAAATGCAAACTAAGCAATTTAAATCCTAGAAAAACAAATAAAGCCAATTAAATTTATTATTAACTAGGAAAATTAAATTAGGGTGTTACACGTACCGAGCGTGTTACTCTTATTTTCCCACCATCATTAAGCCATTGAATGTGATATGGATGAGGGTGCTTACGAGTGGGCAAGGATAATTTCTCTACCAAAGCTGTACTCACCAAGTTGTTGCAGCTGCCACTGTCGATGATGATGCGAATCGACCGTTCTTGTACAACGCCTTTAGTGTGAAATAGCGTGTGCCGCTGATTGTTCTCGGACTGGGCAACCTGTGTACTAAGAACACACTGCACAACAAGATTCTCATAACTATCGGCGTTGCTGGGATCGACATGTACCTCCTCATTAGCTGCATGGTCAGTGGCAAACATAGCATGTTGAGTTTCCTCGGAATCACTAGTGGACGAGTACTCACCATTGTCACGTATGAGCAAGGTACGCTTGTTTGGGCAGTCCCGAATCATGTGCCCAAATCCTTTGCAACGATGGCACTGAATATCCCGTGCACGTCCTATGGAAGGAACAGCGCCTGTGGTCGAGGGCGCTGCAGGTTTGGCCGTCCTCTCGCGCAGTGTAGTGCTAGTCGTGGATGGCGTAGGAAGAGCAGGAGCTGAGCTTGATGCCGGGCTTCGTCCTACAAAAGAGTTAGTGTATGTCTTCGATCGGCTCCCCTGCACTTCACGTTCAGCTTTGCCAGCATATTCAAATAATGTGGTCATATCAGCATATTCCTTATAATCAAGTATATCCTGAATTTCTCGGTTCAAACTACCGCGAAAATGTGCCATAACAGCATCGTCCGTCTCAAATAATCCACAATGAATCATACACTTTTGTAGTTCCTGGTAATATTCCTGTTGTTGCCCTTGCTGAAAATGCTGCATTTTATTAAGCAAATTCGGGCATAATAGGAAGGAACAAATCTGTGTCGCATAGCAGCTTTTAATTGAGTTCAAGTGGTGGGAGTGGCAGTGGAATGTTTTTGTTTATATTCACGCCACCAGATTGAAGCAAAATCAGTAAATTCACTAATAGCAGCTTTAACTTGAGAACTAGCAGGAATATCTTGGCATGAAAATTTCTGTTCGACCTCTAGTTCCCAATCCAGATATGCAGCAGGATCATATTTGCCATTAAAAGATGGAATTTTAAATTTAATCTTAGCAAATGAGTCATTAGATGGATGACGTACCACACGGCGGGCACGACCGCAATGGTCTCCATCTTCCTGCTCCGTGTCACCGCCATAATCCTTCTGCAACTCTGTGATCGTTGTGGTCAATGCATCGAGCCGTGCCACGATGGTGTCGAGCGTGGTCTTAGCGGCCGTCTGAGCGAGGTCCAGCTGATCGAACCGCTCGATCGACGACGTGATCGTCGAGTCAAGCCGTTCATGCATCGTCTTCATGTCCGCGGCAAGTCCGTCAACTTGTGTCCACATGTCCTGCAGCTGTTCATCCGTCGTGTCGTCGTCTCCTGCCATAGTTAGCACAAACACAAAAACAAAGCCTACGACAACAAGGGTGTAACGGCTCACAAGGCGCTCACAGTAGTGTTGTTATCAAATTCTTATCTGTTCTTACCAAGCACACAGGGGTGAGCTGCAACCAACAGGTAGAACCGGCGAAAGATTGGAGGAGCGATTGCCTTTAGAAACAAAGTCTGCTCGTTGTAGAACTATGTGGAGGTCTGGGTAGGCTGCACTCAATTCAAGGATTAGCACAATCAAACAATAATGCAAGGTTGAATTATAGTGCAAAATGCGTAACTATGTCGCTGGAAACAAGTGCAAAAATGGAGAACAAAGGATAGGCGAAGAAGGAAAAAAGGAAACACTAGGAGAAAAAGGTAGCAGGAAGTGTAAAATCTTGGCGTCCTGTTGGAAGGGCAGCCGATCTTGGCCACGCTCGACCGACAAGAGGGGGCGACTGGCTTTCTGTTTCCTCTTTGTTTATTTTTTTTACTTTCCAAAAGAAATACCAGACAGGGGGGATATAGAAAGCGCGATCAGGGAGAGGCATGCGCGATCTAGGGAGGGGGGGCGCGATCCTGGGGGGTCGGCTTTTTTTTTGTTTCTTTCTTTCTCCTTTTTTTGATTGCTTTCCTTTTTTTTGACTGTTTTCCTTTTTTTTAACTTGCCAAAATAAACAAAAGGCAGGGAATCAGAGGGGTGGGCGCGAAACAGGGAGGAAGCGCTATCAGGGGGGTCGGCGCTCTCAGGGGCGCGATCCAGTGGGGAGGAGGGATCGGCGTGTGGTGAACGGTGGCGGCAGAAGAAAAAAAAATGGTGATAGAAACACAATGCAACCAGCAACAATTGAATGCGTATGCACACAAATTCAACAATGCAAATTATTTAAAGAAAGTGCAAGGCTCAAAAGGGTGCTAGGACAATGATCTAACCTAAAAATATATATTTGTTTTGGTTTTGTGGACTGTTGGAAAGGGAAAAACACTAGATAAACTCACCGATCAATCTGGAAACCTGATACCACTTGATAGAGCCAGAGTGCCCGATCTTTCGAAGAGTGGGGATAAATTCGACTTGGTGGAAGATGACCCTCACGATCCGACTATGATAAGCGAGCCTGAAGCGCCAATGCAATCGCTGAACCAACTCCCTGTGGTTACCGACCTTGTTGATGTAAGATCAGCCTTATCATGAAGATCATTTCCTGTCCGCAATCGAAGAACGAACAAGAAAGAGATGTGAGCAATCTAATTATCACTCGAAGGTGGAGTTCTGAATACACGAGGACAGCGCTGATTTGCACGTGTTCAAGAGTAGCTAAAGCTAATTGTAAAACAAAACTCAAGTCTGAAAAGAAATGGAGCCTCTATCTAAATAGAGGGAGAGGAGGGGGCGCTAGTGGCGCCCAAGGGGGGCGTAGCCCCTGGCGACCATGGAGGGGGCGCAGCCCCTAGTGGCGCCAACCCTAGTTCTTAGTTGGGCTGGTGTCTATGCTTTTGGGCCTTCATTCTTCAGTAGCATGACGAAGTTCAGTTCTCTTGCACAGGCCCGAGTGATTGGCCCAGAAGGATGTGGCGCCTGGGGTGGAGATGCATCTGGTGTCGCCGAAAAAGGTCCTGCTGGCGTAGACGTACTCGTGTTGTAGTTGATGTCCTCATCAAGCTTGCCTGGTTTTGTGCTTTTGAAATAAAAACTTCCAGGACTTTGAGTCAAGAGCTAGCATAACTTCATGTCATTATATCATAGAGAGCAATAAGAAAATGATGAAGCGATCCTAAACATGAGTTCCAGAGGCAATTCGGTACTTGCACAAGAAATAAAACTTAGTAAATCCATTCTCGTGAAAAGATTTCAACTCTTCCTAGCCATTTCATTCAAGTGTTTTATTTGAATTTAATTACCATGATTTTGAATGAATTTAAACGGGACTAGGAAGGATCAGGGAGTAGAGGTACCAAACCATCAGCACGCGAAGGGGGCCGGAGAGCGGCCAACAGGTGGGGCCGGCCTTGGAGAGGCCGGCCAGTCTACACCTGTGGCCATTCTCTGTGATCTTTTGGTACAGGTGCAGGCTCGGTATGTGCTACTCTAGGGAAGTTGTCTTGGTGATTTTGCAAAAATCTCAGGCCGGCCGGCCTGGTCTATGCCACCCGGCTCGATTTTCTCTCGGAATTCATTTGAATTTCTCTGGATGTTGAGTTCACCCTCCTCATTCGGAATTGCTGTGCACTAGACAAAACATTAGAGCAGGGGTGTGGTTGGCACACACATGTGCACCAACTAGATAAACACAAGGAGGAATAAACTTGATTTTCATTTTATTCAAAGCAAATATGGGGGTGTTGTTGATTACAAATTAAACAAAACAAAGGAATGAAGGGAAATTAAGCACCCAACCTAAACCTAGGACTAATCTAGACCTAGCACTTACATGTCATCCGGGGATCTGTAGAGATCCTCGTTCCCGGTCGCCTTCGCAAGGCGTTTGATCTTGGAACAAACTGCATTGCGGAGGGTGTCGACCCTATCTCCTAACTCCATCCTATCGATCTCCATCTCGACCACACGCTCATCCATATTGTTGAGGTGTAGCCGGAGAGCGGCGAGCTGCTCTCGGAGTGAAGCAATGTCGTTGGGCTCCTCCTCCTCATCGTCGTCGTCGTCGTCGGAGTCGGTGTAGGCGTTGATCTCTGGCGGTCCACGGATCGGTGGTGGCCGGATATGGCGGCGCACCGAACCCGGCGGGAGATCTATACCGCTACAATCCAGTGGAGGGGTGAGCACCTTCCCCCTGCCGACCTTAGCCCCAAACACGCGGTGGCGTGGTGGGCTAGGACTGGTGGTAGAGTACTCCAGGGAGTACATGGACAAGTCCTCCTGCACCATCTGAAGTGCAGCAACTTGCGCGACATGTGCCCCTCCCGACGATGTTCCTGTGCGCTTCGTCACAACCTTCCTAGGGGAAAGAACCTCAGTGGTAGGTCGCAGTGCACTGCGCACACAGGAGTGCACGAGGGCCCCTGATCCCGGGCCCTAAACGAAGCTCTCCACCGAACAGGGGGACGATCGGCCTCCCATAGGCCGGCCGGCCGGACTGGGGTTGGCGCCCCTGGCCAGCTGGCGGTGATGGCGAGAACACGGCGATCTCCACAGGCTTCAGGATCCTGATGCTACTCGATGATGCACTAGTTTGATTGGACTTGGAGGGTGTTCTTGGAGTGGATGTGTCCATGGTCTCGGACTTTGGTGTTTTTGGGGAAGATTGCGAGGCCATGGCAATGATCTCAGAGAAGGGGATGATGCATTGAATGGGATCTGGTGAAAGGCTTTGGAGTGAGGAGGGAGGGGGAGCCTTTTGGTTTAAATCAACTCATCGTGCTCCGAACACCCAGGAACGGAACGTTTGCATTGAGATGAACGTTGCATGAGAGGATGAGGCCGAGCGGGCTCGGAGCCAGGCGGGCCGGTCTAGGAGAGGCCGATCGGCCCCACCTTGTCAGGTGTGGGGTCCGGTCTTCTGGAAGCTCCTCCTCATTCCTTCCTTTCTCTGGTATTTTGGTGCCTTGGTCCAAAAAAGGAAAGAAAGAATAGGGGGGGAGAAAAGAAAGATCTAGCCTAAGGTAGGGCACGTTTTAGGTACGACGACAACCATAGATGGTTATTTTAGCTCGGAAAGCTCGTAGACATCTACTTCTTCGAGCTCCGGTATTTCGGGCTCGAGGAATATTTTCAATCTCTGGCCATTGTCCTTGAAAACATTCCCGTCATCGTCCTGGAGGGTTATAGCGCCGTGGTCAGCGGCATTGAGCACTAAAACGGGGCCTTCCCACTTGCTTCTAAGCTTACCATGACCAAATAGACAAACACAAGAGTTGAAAAGGAGTACCTTATCTCCCGCTATGAAATGTTTGATCTTGATATGCTTATCATGCCATCTTTTTGTTCGCTCTTTGTAGAGTTTAGAGCTGTGGTAGGCCTTCTCCCTCCATTCATCCAATTCTGCTAGTTGGATTTGTCGCTTGATTCCGGCTGATTGGAGGTCCATGTTCCACCTCTTGATTGCCCAATGGGACTTATACTCGAGTTCAACTGGCAAATGGCAAGTCTTGCCATAAACTAGTTGATACAGTGTCATACCTATCGGTGTTTTAAAAGCCGTCCGATAAGCTCATAGTGCCTTGGGTAACTTGCTTTTCCAACCTTTTCCCATGGCATTGACCGTCTTCTGCAGGATGTTCTTGATTTGCTTATTGGACGTCTCTGCCGAACCACTTGTTTGGGAATGGTATGGTGTTGCAACCCGGTGGTCTACTCCTAGCTCGCTGAGGCACTTCCTGAAGGTTTTGTCGATGAAGTGTGAGCCTCCATCGCTGATCAAGACTCTCGAAACTCCAAAACGAGGAAATATGATTTCCTAAAACATTTTCTTGGAGCTCTTTGAATCGTCCGCAACACAAGGAAGCGCTTCAACCCATTTGGACACGTAGACCACTGCCACCAAGATGTATTCACACTGTTCCGACATTGGGAAGAGACCAATGAAGTCGACTCCCCACACGTCGAAGATATCCACTTGCAGCTTGCTCTTTAGTGGCATTGCGTCTCAGGAATTGATATTCCCGTGCTTTTGACATCTTGGGCAATGCCGCACGAATTCTTTCGCGTCTCCATACATGTTTGGCCAAAAGAATCCACTTTGCCAAACTTTGGCATGGGTTCAGAAGCCTCCATAATGTCCTCCATAGAGTGAGGAGTGACAACGCTCTAGAATCTTGCGGGTTTCACATAATGGGATGCAACGGCGGAGTAAACCATCAGCGCAGACTTTAAACTGGTATGGGTCACCCCATAAATGGAATCTGCTGAGGTGTATCAATTTCTTCTTGTCTTCTCCTGGAGGTATATATCTAGTCACCATGAAATTCACCAGATCTGCATACCATGAACTGGATGAAGTGATCTTCAGGAGAGTGTCATCCCTCAAGTAATCATTGATCGGCAAATCCGATCCTTGTACTTTCATTCTTGAGAGATGATCTGCCACACAATTATCTGCTCCTTTCTTATCTCGTATTTCCAAATCAAACTCTTGGAGGAGCAGAATCCAACAGATGAGTCGTGGCTTGGCATCCTTCTTGGTTAGGAGGTACTTCAGTGATGCGTGGTCCGTGTACACAATCACCTTTGCACCAACCAAGTAGGACCTGAACCTATCCATGGCGAATACTGCTACCAGGAGTTCCTTTTCCGTTGTGGCGTAGTTGAATTGGGGTCCGGTCAATGTCTTACTAGCGTAGGATATAGCATAATGTTGCTTATCTCTACATTGACCAAGCACTGCGCCTACAGCATAGTAGCTTGCATCGCACATAATCTCGAAAGGAAGTTTCCAATTGGGAGGCTGAATGATGGGCGCGGACATGAGTGCCTTCTTTAGGGTATAGAAGGCCACGAGGCATTCCTCGTTAAAGTTGACCGGGGCATCTTTTGCCAGCAGGTTCGTCAAGGGTTTGGCTATATGGGAGAAGTCCTTAATGAACCTCCTGTAGAAACCAGCATGACCCAAGAAACTCCTGACTCCCATGACATTTGTCCGGGGTGGCAACTGTTCGATAACATCAATTTTTGTCTGATCCACTTCTATCCCTCGCTCAGACACTCTATGTCCGAGAACAATTCCTTCCCTGACCATGAAGTGACACTTTTCCCAGTTGAGAACTAGGTGTGTCTCTTGGCGCCTCTTGAGAACTTTTTCCAAGTTCTCAAAGCATTGATCGAAGTCTTTGCCATAGGCTGAGAAGTCGTCCGTGAAAACTTCCATGATGTGCTCAATCAGGTCTGAGAAGATTTCCATCATGCACCTTTGGAATGAAGCTGGTGCGTTGCATAGACCGAAAGACATTTGCCGATAGGCGAACATACCATAGGGGCAGGTGAAGGTAGTCTTGCTCTAGTCATCAGGGTGGATAGGAATCTGATGATAACCAGAGTATCCATCGAGGTAGCAAAAGTATGAGTGTTTTGCCAACCGTTCAAGCATCTCATCGATGAAGGGAAGAGGGAAGTGTTCTTTCTGGGTAGCCTTGTTGAGCATCCGATAATCGATACACATCCTCCATCCGCTCACTATCCACTGAGGTTTGAGCTCGTTCCTCTCATTTCGGACTACCGTCATACCTCCCTTTTCCGGGACCACTTGAACTGGGCTAACCCACTCACTATCTTGCACGGGGTAAATGATACCCGCGTGTAGTAGCTTAAGCACCTCTTTCTTGACTACCTCCCTCATCGCATCATTAAGCCGTCATTGATGTTCTCGTGATGGCTTATGTTCTGGCTCCATTGGAATGTGATGGGTGCATAAATTGGGGCTGATCCCCTTCATGTCTTGGAGAAAATATCCAATGATAGACCGGTATTTCTCTAAGACTGCAACGAGCCACTGAGTTTCACTCTCTGTCAGCTTGTCGCAGATGACAACTAGCGTGGCTCTATTGTCGTGGAGGAATGCATACTTCAACCCAGGGGGCAGCGGCTTCAGTTCAGGAAGAGGAGGTTGCGGTAGCTCCTCTATGTATGGTGGAGGTGGAGAGGATGCGGCTGAGAGGATTTGAAGCTGCTGTGTCTCGCTGGGCTGCTCTATCGGCTCTGGTGGATCGTTGTTAATACCAGTGTAGTCAGTGCTGTTCAGAACCTTCTCTAGGAGAGTCCTGACTTCAGCCACTGTCTTTTACATGATGGATCCCTCGGAAGCCACATTCATGAAATGTGCACTTTCCGGTTTAAGGCCATAGAACAACTGTTGCATAAGTATTTCCTCCGGCATCTGATGTGGTGGCCCAGAGTCTACTAAATGCATGAATCTAGCCCAAGCTACTCCAAGTGATTCATCGCCTTGCTCGAATGATAGCAGTTGTTTCCGATGAGGAATCACTTTGGAGATAGGATAGAAGAACAAGCAGAATTCATCCTTCAACTGTATCCAATCTCCTCCGACTCTCCTTGCCATTCGGTTGTACCAAATCTTGGCTTCCCCCGTCAGAAAGAATGGGAATAGCTTCCACCGTAAGGTGTGCCAGGTCATCCCAGGTATAATCAGAAGAGATCAATTCTCTTCGAAGATTTGCAAGTGAGCATAGGGGCACTCATCCTTCCTACAGAGAAGGATAGTGCACGAACCATGGCTATGAGACTGGGACAGATCTCATAACCATCGGATAGAATGGGGTGGCAGGATGGTGGCGGTTCCAAATACTCGCGAGATGGAACTACCGGGTAACTAGGAGAAAACTCCATGTGGATGGATGGAAAGTCGTATAGTTGATTAACTTTAAATCTAGTGTTGCTACCGTTCCCCGGCAACGGCGCCAGAAAGCTTGTTAGCACTCCTTAGCCTAACGAATAACTCCACAAGCGCACAGAGACCAATTGTAACTTTCACTAGGGAGTATACCCGGGATATCGAATCCAAGGAACGGTAAAGCTTCGACCAAACTTAGAGACCTTCAACCGGACACAACCAGCGAGAAGAAGACAAAAGGAAAGAGGGCCTAACTCCAGATAACCTACTACTCTATCTAGTTGATGAGCTAACTACTAACTTGATCTACTTCGGCGGCTGGAAGAGGAAGGACTTCAGAAAGGGATGAGAGGGGAGTCCAACGGCAACCTGCAACTACTACTATGAAAACACCCAAACGTGGTGGACTACGAGGGACGGATAGGGCTGTCACCACCTACCGCCTACCACAACGGTTCCGTGGGGTGGAACACAACCTGAGATAACTACCAAGCCTTGGCACCACGCCCACATCTCGCAACCTACTTGCTCCTACCGTGTACTTAGATAGAAAGCAACCTCAAATAAGCAGAACTTGCTACTTACGCAGACTCAGGATCTCGCAGATCAAAGAAAGTAATTAAACAAGTAACTAAGACAGAAAGTAAACTAGCGAGAAACTAAAGTTGAGACAAGGAACTTACTCTAAGTATATTCCTCCGAGGTGGATACAAAGTGTGAAGTAAGATCGAGAGAACTCGAGTCCGCTCCTTTAGCTCATCTTTCACCAGAGCCTCACCTCACTCTCTTCCTATTCTAACACAAGAGTGTTACAAGAGACTCTCTTCTCTAATGGATGGTGTGTGTTACCAGAGAGGGGTATGAGCTCTAATTATACTTCTTCAGGGTCGGTACTGGACTTGGCGTCAGTTGCACGCAGGTAAAGCCGGTGTGCTTGTCTTCCACGCGAAGCTGGAACTCGTGACGCTGCAGAGTGGGGCCAGCCAGCCACCCCTAGGGCGGCCAGCATGGGGATGCGGCCATCTGTCCACCGCCTTTGTGTGGACGTCTGTGATTGCCTCCTAATGTCGGTGGTAATTGCGTGGCTCCCAAGAAGGTAGTTTGAGGCCGACCGGCCTCTCCTATGCCGGTCGGCCAGGCTCTGGCTCGGTTCGGGCCTCCGCTGCTCTGGCACATTGTTCACAAGTTGCAAACTGCCCCTCAAGTCGTCTTGGGTCTTGATTCTTTGGTTTGTCATTGGAATTGGGCCCAACTTGACTTGGTTCAAGCCTTTCGATCTTAACTTGTGCATTTTGCCTAAACCACCCTTGGGTTCGCTTGTTCTTGTGCTCAAGATCATGAACCACACAACTGTAAGATCAAATCTCACAGTGGTAGGCCGGCCGCCCTGGCATAGGCCGGCCGGCCGGCCTGGGATTCTCCCCATTTTGGCTCAATTTCATATATGTTGCTCCTGAATTCAAATACTCACCAAAACTTATGGAACTTGTTAGTGTTAGTGAGAATCATAACAAAATAGTCCCAAAAGTATCAAATCCGAAGGAATGTTGGCGGTAAAAATCATCGAAATCGACCGCCAACAACGTTCACTCCGACCTTTGGGTCGTAAAAGACCTCTTGCGGGTAGGCGTCCCCAAATAGCGCAGAAGAGAAGTCTAGGATTATGGTAGATCTGGAATATACTACTACAAGATTCCGCTTCTTCTGTCCATTCCCGGCTCATTATCGCAGAAAGACCCTCGATCTGCGAGGTGGCTTCGGGAATGAACGACTCAGATCATGAGCAGATGCACTTATGTTCCTTCGGCATGTTTGAAACATGGTCGAGTTCAATGTACTCCTCTTATAAGAAGAGGTCGGGTATGAACATTGGCAAATCTTCAAGGAGTGGCTCATGATATGAGGACTTGGGTGGTTCGGAGGTTTCCTCTATGTGTGGTGGAGGCGGAGAGGAAACAACGGAGAGGATGTGGAGTGGCTGCCTTTTGGTGGGCGGAAATGTTGGCTTAGGAGAATCGTCAAAGACGTCTATGTACTAAGTAGAGTTAAGGACCTTCTTTAGGATGTGTCAGACCTAGGGCAGCGGGACTGCTTATAGGCATAGAATGTTCTAGAATAAGGGATAGCTCATGGATGTACCTTACTTATCTTATAACTACCCGGATAGGCGTAGAACTTGCTGCAGTACAAAGGAAACTACCCGATTGTGTTGTAGTAGGATTCCGACTGTACTCGGCTAGGACTTTCCATGTAACCCGGTCCCCTATTGGCGGTCGATATCGATGATTTTTTACGCCAACGCTCCATCTAATTTCATGAAATATGGGCCATAACCATGCCATAACCATTATTACTAATGAGTTCCACAAGTTTTGGTGTTTATTTGACTTCAGAAATAACATATCCAAAATTGACCCAAAACAGACACTGTTTGGATCGGAAGGCCCGAATCCGGCCGACCGGCATACTTTCTATGGAATCTTGGCTTGAGATTTTACCAGTATCATCTAGAGGGAGAAATCAAGCCATTCCAATGGGTAGTTTCCCAGAATGCACGAGTTGGAATCGGAAGACTTGAACCCTTAGGAAAAACGGAGGGATTCTGTGCCATTATCAGAGAACAAGATAACTACCCATCCAGGAGTGATCTCAAGCCATTGAGGAGCATGTTGGTGCAACGGAGGGCTGAAAGGCTTCCAGAGCTAGGCCGCCCGGCCCAAGAAATGTAGGTTGAGGAAACTGCCTTTTGCGCCGACTTCCAGAGAGCATCAGGAGTGTCCACTCGAAGGCGGTGGACAAATGGTGGAGATCATAGGCCAGCCGGCCTAAGGGAGGCTGGCCGGCCTGACTTTTTCGCGCCATGCGTCCAGCCCTCGCGTGGAAGTTACGATGCCGACCTCCTTGCGTGAGGTGTAGGCGACCTCGTGATAACCGTCTTGGATGCACTATAAAAGGGACCCCACCCCTTATTCAAGACACGGTGAATTGGAGCAAGCCCAAGGTGAAGCGTAGCGCTCCACATACCTTTAGAAATAGGGAGAGAGGTGAGGTGAGAGTCCGGAGAGGAGCTAGAGTGTCGGCCCCTCTCCAACTTTGTGCCTCCGAGGAATGAAGCTTCGATTCGAGTAACTTCCTCTTCTTTCGTCAGTATTACTTTCTCTCCTTTACTTTATTAGTACTTGAATACTTGATCTCTCTATTTACGGGATCCCTTGTCTGCGTGGGCAGCAAGTTCTACCCATTTGGGATTCCTTCTTGCATTAATATGAGGCGGAAGTCAATGACTCGATAGTTTAGGTGTGGTACCTTGTTGTGGGAACTACGAAGGAAGTATGAATAGCTCGTGGGTGGACGTGGTTTCGACTCGCGCCGAGAGTGATTCCTCGATGCCGTCCTGGCGGCTGGCGACGAGAACAGTGAAGAACGAGCGTGTGCGCGCAGGGCGCCATAGAGACAGAGAGATAACTCTATCTCTAGCTGATCCTTCCATTACTTGAGAGAGGGTTCTTATACAAAATATCCTAACAAACTCTTGAGCCTAACAAACTAGAAATCATCCTAGAATCTCGGAACCAAAATCGACGCAGGGCAGTCGCGCGCCCAACACTAGCCACGGTCGCCACACAGCCTCCTCTGGTAGACCTTGCCAACCATAGCATCTCTCCCTCCGTCGACAAACAGCTCGTCCTCGAGCTGGAATGCCGGGTGCGCCTCGCGGAATGCGTCCACTGGCTCCCAAGTAGCGTCCACCGCGGGAAGGCCGGTCCACTGAATGTGAATGTACCACATGCCACACCTGAGCTGGGAACGAAGCACCTTCTCCGGAGACTGAAGAGGGCGCCCATGTTGGAGAGGTGGAAGAGCAGGCGTCGTAGCTGGCGGCGTCCCGTGAAAAGGCTTGAGAACGCCCACGTGGAAGATGTCATGGATGCGCGCCCCGTCTAGCAAGCGAAGACGATAGGCCACGTCGCCCATGTGGTCCTGCACCTGGTAGGGACCTGCGTAGTGCGAACTCAGCTTGTTGCGACGCCCTGGAACAAGAGACTGAGCCGGTCGATGAAGTAGCCGGAGCCAAACCCATTCCCCAACATTGAACGTCAGGTCCCGGTGGTTGGCGTCTTAGTAGTGCTCGGCGTAGGCCTGGGCTTGCTATAGTCATTCCCGAATGACGGCGATGAAGGCGTCGCGGTCCTGAAGAAGCGTGTCCGCCGTCATCGTCTGCGCAGCGCGCCCCGTGTATGGCAGGAGCGCCGGTGGAGACCGGGCGTAGACAACCTGAAATGGAGTTGTGCGCAGTACCGAGTAGAACGCTGTATTGTAATAGTACTCTGCCCATGGAAGCCAGTCGAGCCAAGCGCGAGGCCGATCGCCGGTGATGCAGTGTAGATACATGGCAATGGTCTTGTTGATGGCTTCCTATTGCCCAGTCCGTCTGAGGATGGAACGCCGTACTCATCCGAAGCTGCACGCCAGCTCACTTGAACAAGTCGCGCCACACATGGCTAGTGAACACCGGATCGTGGTCACTAACGATCGAAGACGAAAACCCGTGGACGCGCACCACCTCAGAAAAGAAAGCCCGGGCCACTGAAGAAGCCGTGTAGGGATGGCCTAAGGCGATGAAGTGGGCGTACTTTGATAGACGATTGACGACTGTGAGTATGACGCTCTTGCCATGATCCTTAGGAAGACCTTCTGTTGACGCTCACTAACGATCATTTCCAGGCATCAACTTGATCAGAAAATAATGAGAGTTTGCATTTCTTACACGCATCCTTGTCCAATAAAGTCCCTAAACCACACTTTACCTTTTAGAATATGCAAGTTGTGTTTTCTAGCCAATATGCATGTTACAAGCACACTTTGGCCCGACATAAAATCACAGAAACTTTCAGAGCACCGATTCAGGCTCAGATGGACCAAAAGTGATGCAAGAACCCAATTCAAACAAGTCAAGATAGGCCAAACCCAGCGTGGATCAGACAAAGAGGCCCAAGACCGCCCACCAGAAGAAGATGGGGGCAGTTGGTGGCCTGGGCAGGCCGACCGACCTACCTGGTCATCCGACCTGGCCTATGGGCCCCACCGCCTCAACCAGGGCACGTGGCGCTTCCCCATTGGTCCCCTACGTCGGCTGTGCTGGCTTCACCCTGTGGCTCCCTGCTATAAATACAAGGGGGTGTAGAATAGGACACACACACACACACCACACACCACTCACCTCTCCTCTCTTGCATTCCTTGCATAGTCTTTAGGCTTAGTGGAGTTTAGGAGAAGTCTAGGAGTCATCGAGTCGCCGGTGTTGCTCGAGAGTCTGGTATGGGTTCATCTCTAGCTCTCTCTTGTAATATTCGGTTGTTTGTAATAGAATTAGACTATGGTTACCGATATCTGCTTGAAGTATATTCTGAGTTATCGAGTATATGCTTCTTGTCATGGTTGCATTATCATTCTATGCTTGCATTGTATGATCGCCCTCTGCTGGAGATGGTTAGTCTTTTGTTCTTAGAACTCTATCAACTGCTCCAGTATTTGTATGATTGCTCTAGTGTGATGTCTATCCATCCAGAGGGTGGCAGCTCCACGCGGGACACTAGAGTATCCCTTACTAGTGTAGACATGGTGTCTAGATTAGCTAAGTGTTGCTGGATGTCAACTATACCCACGGTTTGTAGATGTAGCCGGCAGGTGGTGACAGCCCTGTCTGAGCCTTTTAGTAATCCTCCACATTCGGTATAGGGGGTAGGAGGTACATAAAGTCGCCGGGGTGTATGGGCTCCTCCCTTCGCTTCGATAGCGATCTCCCTGTTGTGTAGTTTAATCTCTGACAAGCTAACCAATGAGAAAGTGTAGATATAGCTAGCCTAGTACAGCTGACTCGAGCTCTAACTTTTACCTTGCTCCCGGCCTAAAGCATCTTTTATTTTTCTATTATTTATTTATTTATCTGAGAGGGTAGTTTGTGTGTGTGTCACACTACCTCCTACCATGTTATTATTTTACCCCTGTTTATGCATGAGAATATCCTATCTAGATAGAGTTCACCCACTAATCTATATATTCTCTCACTCACCGCCTTCCTTACAGAAATATAAATGACACCCTGGTATACTCCTGGGTAAAATGCTACAGCGGTATTCCGTGCGCTTGCGGATTTATTTGTGGTTCATGAAATACTGCCACCCCAAATTGGCGTCTGCGGACGTCATCACTGGTGACGTTGGTAGGCGCCAACACCTTCCACAAAATCCATCGAGATGTCCGACCAGACCTGAGCTGGGACATCGAGCGACTGGAGCAGGCCGACTGGGTGCAAGGACTCCGTCTTGTTGCGCTGGCAGGTGGCGCAGGTGCGGACGTACTCACGAACAAGGCGATGGTCGCCGTCGACGATGAAGTCCGGGCGAATTCGGTGTAGCGTCTTCTGGACGCCCTCGTGGTTGTTGGTGTGGGCGATCTACAGGACTGCAGGAAGCGTTGCTGACGTTGCCGGAATGAAGACCTAAGTGCCGTGGAGCATGAGCCCATCCTCGATGCACCACGGCACTTTACGTGTCTCGGTGATGGTGCCGCAGAGATGGCGCAGGCTGGCGTCAGCCTCCAGTTCAGCTAGGAGGTCGGCGAAGAAGCTGAACGTCGGGCCCGAGATAGCGGCCAAGAGGGGCTGGTCGGCCCCCATCCTGGACAGGGTATCGGCCACCGTGTTCAGGCGCCCCGGGCGATATTCGATGGATAAGTCGAAGCCGAAGAGTTTGCTGATCCATTGGTGTTGTGGAACCATTGACGGGCGCTAGTCAAGCATGAAATTCAGGACATAGTGATCGGTGCGGATGATGAAGGGTCTGCCCCATAAGTAGGGTCTCCAGTGGTGAACCGCTTGGACGAGGCCAATGAGTTCCCGCTGATATGCTACGATCTTGAGGTGTCGAGGCGCAAACGGCTTGCTGTAGAATGCCAGAGGACCAGCACCCTGGTGGAGGACCGCCCCAAATCCTGTACCCGATGCATCGCAATCCACCAAGAATGGCTGATCGAAATCAGGCATGTGGAGCACCGGGGCTGAGGACAGTGCCCGTTTTAGGGCTTCAAATGCACTCGTTGTGGCCTCCGTCAACAAGAAGGCCTCCTTCTTTAGAAGTTGCATCAGTGGGGCAGCAAGATTCCCAAAATCCTTGATGAAACGCCGGTAGTAGCCGGCCAGCACGAGAAACCTGCGCAGAGAGCGCACAGAACGCGGCTGTGGCCAGGCAGTCACCACGACTACCTTGTCGCCATCCATGGCCAGTCCATCCGCAGAAATAATGTTTCCCAGGTATGCCACGGAGGTAGTAGCAAAGGCGCACTTGGAATGCTTCACCTTGAGTTGATGCACCCGCAAAGTGTCGAAGACGGCCCGTAGGTGCTGCAGATGTTCACTACATGAACGGCTGTAGATCAGGATGTTGTAAAAAAAATACCAGAACACACTTCCGTATAAAGGGCTATAGGACGGCGTTCATGAGATGCTAGAATGTCGCCAGAGCATTGGACAAACCAAAGGGCATAACTAAAAACTCAAAGTGGCCTTGGTGTGTCCGAAAAGCCATCTTCTCAATGTCAGCCGGGTGAACACGAACTTGGTGATAGCCCGCGCGCAGATCCAATTTCGTGAAGTAGCGGGCACCATGAAGTTCATCAATGAGCTCTTCCACTACAGGGATTGGGAACATATCCTTGACGGTCCGGTCATTCAGAGCTTGATAATCGACATAGAAGCGCCATGAGCCGTCGTGCTTCTTGACTAAGAGAACCGGAACTAAAAACGGTGAGTTACTGGGCCGGATCATCCTTTTGGAGCTGAGGATACCGATATGGCCTCACGGACACGGGTGGCATGCCAGGCTCCACGTGTATGCAGTGGTCACAATGTCGAGGTGGCGGTAGACTGGTTGGCTCAGCGAAAAGGTCATTGTACCCCTCCAGTAGGAGTGCCAAGAGATCCGATTCGGTCGCACTGATGCCATGGAGGTGGGCGGCCGAGGAGCTGAAGGACTAGGAGGAGTCGAGTCCATGCCACAGAATGCGGTAGCCCCAGCGCTAGAATGCCAAGCAGAGCTCGTCAAAATCCCATAGGATTGGGCCGAGGGTACACAGCCAGTGGACCCCGAGTACCATGTCATAGCAATCCAGTGGGATGGTGTAGCAGTCGATGGAGAAGTGCTCGTCGGCTATCCGGATGTCGACGTCGCGAGCTAGACTGGCACAAGGAACCCGATCGCCATTGGCCACGATCACGTTCATGCCAGCGCTATCACCAAAACGGAGGCCAGCCAGCGAAGCCACAGTGGGGCTGATGAAGTTATGTGTCGAGCTAGAGTCCAGGAGCATCGTGAGAACATAGTTGCCCACCGAGATGTGCACCCGCATCGTGTCGGCAGTACGGATCCCGGCGATCGCATGTTGCGAGATCAGGGGCTCCTCCGGCGCAGCCGAACTATCGGCCGGTGGGGGCGTGTCATCGTCGTCAAAGTCAAAGTCAGAGACCTCCAGGTAGAAGATATGCTGGCACTTGTGACCACGTGCATACTGCTCATCGCAGTTGTAGCACAACCCTTAGCACCGGCAGTCCGCCATCTCTGTCGGTGTGAGGCGGCGGAACGGCCGGGGAGGAGGCCCCGGCAAGGCCATCGACGCCGCTGCCGATGTAGGGAGAGCAGCTTGGGCGGCTGCAGGAGCGGACTGGGGGTGAGTCGGCATGCGCAGAGGTCGGGCCGACGGAACGATGGCCGTGGCCGCGATGCGGCGCTCAAAAGCTCGCGCCAGGCACATGGCGCGCTGTAAGTCATGAGGCACCTGGAGTTCGACGTCGACTCAGATGTGGTCTGGGAGGCCCCCCTTGAATAGTTGTATTTGTTGCTCCTGGGTGAGGTACCCAGCATGGGCCAGGTGCTGCTGGAACACGTTGATGAATGTGTAGATAGTGCCCGGGAATGGAAGCCGCGCCAAGTTGGAGAGATGGTTTGTTCCCAGGGCTAGACCAAAATGCTGCTGGCAGAGGGCGCAGAAGGTCGTCCATGGGATATTGTGGACGCCACCGGCATCGCGTTCAAGCATGTCATACCACTGTTGGGCAGAGTTCATTAGATGGAATGAGGCGAGCCAAATCTTGGTGTTCTCACGCGTCTGCTGCCCACGGATGAAGTGTTCGCATTTGTTCAACCATCCCAGAGGATCAGTCTTGCCATCAAACGTCGGGAACGTGAGCTTGTGGAAGCGATGGCGGTGGCCCAGTCAGGTTGGGAAGCGGCGATGGGGAGTGTGGAAAGTTAATCTGGTGGATGGGTAGTGGATGAGTTGAGGCAGACGTGTGCACGATGGTGGATGCCGTAGAGGACAGCGGTGGCGGCGCGCTGTAGCCGGGCATCCCGAACGGCATGGACGGTGGCAGGAACGAAGAGCCTGCGGCAGATGGGGAGGCACGACCCTCCATGGTCGACAGGTGAGTAGCAAAGGAGCCCATCTAACGTTGGAGCCCGTAGATTGACGATGTCAGCATGTCGAGGGCGCTCGGCTCGACGGTCGTGGATGGAGGCATGTTGGTGGTGGATGGCGCAGTGGACGTGGTGATGGCGTCAGCGGCGGCGGAAGCACTAGGAAGTAGGTCTGACATTCCTAATACCAGAGTGTTGTGGGAACTACGGAGGAAGTAGGAATGGCTCGTGGGTGGACATGGTTTCGGCTCGCGCCGAGAGTGATTCCTCGACGCCGTCCTAGCGGCCGGCGACGAGAACATCGAGGAACGAGTGTGTGCACGCAGGGCACCAAGGAGACAGAGAGATAACTCTATCTCTGGCTGATCCTTCCATTACTTGAGAGAGGGTTCTTATACAAAATATCCTAACAAACTCTTGAGCCTAACAAACTGGAAATAATCCTAGAATCTTGGAACGGAAATCAACACAGGGCCATCACGCGCCTAACACTAGCCACGATCGCCACGCTGCCTCCTCTGGTAGACCTTGCCAACCATAACGTAACTAGACTTGGTTAGTTACCTTGGGTTGTGTTCCACCCCACGGGACCGCAGTGGTAGGCGGCAGGTGGTGACAGCCCTATCCGTCCTTTGTAGTCCACCACGTTCGGGTGTTTTCGTAGCAGTAAGTTGCCGAAAGTATGTTGGGCCTTCTTCCCACTCCTATGTGAGCCCTTTGCTTAGGCCGCCGAAGTAACTAGAGTATAAGTCAAGTATTCTTGACAAGAGTAGTTAGTAGTACGACGTTAGAGTACCTCTAACTATCTTATCTGGACCTCTTCACTCCCGTCATACCCCGGGGATAAACAAGAATCACTACTCAGTACACTTCTCGTTCCTCGTGGATTCGATACCCTGGAATACTCCCTGGTGAAAGCTACATCGGTATCCATACGCTTGCGGATTTATTCTGTTAGGCTAAGGACTGCCAACAAGCTTTCTGGCGCCACTGCCGGGGAACGGTAGCTGTACTAGTATCGATTCGAGTTTATCCTTGTACCATCCACCTTTCCCATGGACTCCATTACCCTTCGTGACTTCTCGGCTCCAGGCCGTAGTAGTCATCATGGTGAGCGTCCACCTTCACGTCATCCCATCCTTACACCAGGCTATGAGATCCGCCCTTGCATCATAGCCATGGTTCGATCGCAATCTTTTTCTGGGCACAAGGATGAAAATCCTTACACTCACCTATGTGAATTCGAGCAGAACTCCTCTATCATTTCAATACCAGGCATGCACCATGAAACCGTGAAATGGAAGCTTTTCCCATTCTCGTTGACTAGTCGTGCCAAGGAATTGTATTACACGACCGTAGGAAGCATAGAGGGTGATTGGAATATTCTGAAAGACAAGTTTTGCCTCTGCTACTTCCACGAAATGAAGATTTGTGCCCTTCATGTAGAAGTTCTAATCTTCAAGCAACGGGAGGAAGAATCGCTAGGAGTAGCATGGGCTCATTATACCGAGCTAATCTCTTCAGGACCAGACTTGCATATACCCGAGGCTATGTAGTTACAACACTTTTCCTATGGCCTTAGAATAGATAGCATGACCTATTTAGACAAGGATCCTTCAGAATACCGAGTGTACCGGAATATATGAAAACCCACCTGAAGAATCTCGAGAGTCCACTTGAAGAGTGGAACCTTCCACCTAATCTCCAACACCTTGCCCACAAAAGATTTCCAAACCAAACTTTTCCACCTCATATCCTGAGCCCTTCAGCGAAAATCATTGACCTTTCTTCTTGTCCATGTTTGACGACGATGAATCAACAATGTACGGTGATGTCACCAAAGGAAGAAAGTGATGCTGATGGAGAATCTAAGGTAGTGACTCCTGATCCTGAGGGAGAATCCTTGCCCAAAACTGATCAAGTAAAGGAGGATTCATCATTCCCTAACATGGAGTTCCAATTCTCGGAGGACGAGTTTGAATTCTCTGATGAGGAGTTCAAAGGTTCTATCTCATCAAGTTCCTCCGATCCCCAAGAATCATATCGATGCCTTGATCCATTTTGTGACTCCGAGGAAAAATCTTTTCTTCTTGACCCGAAGCAATCCAAGGATTTCCAGATTGAAGGCATTGACTTGGATACGCCTCATGAGTATTATAAGCTAGAGCATGATGTCGAAAATGTCTGCTCTGTGGATACTCTCGAGGCAATGGATTCCATATCGGATCCGGAAGTCAATGATGTGGATGGAAGTTTCATCTTTGAAGGACCACAAAATACATACTTTTTTGATGAGACTCCTTCTCCTGTTGCTATTAGCACACACAACGAGTCCAACCATCCCATGCTCCTGCATCAGAAAAAATTCAAAAGGGTGGTTGTGGATGAATTTGTCTATCATATATATTGCAAATCTCGTTGTGGCTTGTTGTGCACATTTTGCAGCTAGATATCATGAATTTAATCCGGAAATTGGTGATGGAGGGAGCCACAACACCAAGCTAGCAGCAACATCAAGAAGAGGCTCCCAAAGTCGAGCTTTTGACCATAAACAAGCACTGCCGGGAGGTAACCCGTATTTTTTTTCCTGTCTTCTACTTTTTTTTCTTTCTCAAAAACAAAAATAAATAAATAAATAAATCTTTACTTTCCAATAAAATAATCTTGAAAAGAGCTTCAAGACTTAATTCTAGGACTCCCTCCCTCCGGTATTCTTGTCATGTATGTGGTTGGGGCACACTTGTGTGCCAACCACACCCCTGTTCTCACATTTTGCGAAGTACCTAGGGAATTACAACACACATAACCAAAGGAGAGTACTAGAAAAAGTTGAGAGCAATTCACTACAGAAAAGATCGGGAGGTCAAATCTAGGCCGGTCGGCATACCAATTCTGTGATCTGCAGCAATGCCCAACGGATTTGTGACACGTGCAGCACAACGGACACAACGCAACAGGCCGTTTGCAAAATGGTGGAGGATCAGGCCGCCTGCCCTGAGTTTAGGCTGCCCAGCCCCACTGTCAGCAAAATGCTGAGATCTTTCTCATGCTGCAGGTTTCAATCCCTATGGCTCACTTCTCTAAAAGATCAGTTCAAATTATGCCTGGTTTAATACAAACTAAAATTTTGAACATGAACTTAGATAAAGATGAAATCATTCCATGAAACTCAACATGTGCCAATGTATCATTTCTAATGCAAGTATTTACATGCCTTTGGAACTTAACTTTGTTAGGATCATCAGATCTATTGTTTATTGACCATTATGATATTTTGATCCAAAGTCATGCTTGCTCTAATTCAAGGAATTGGAGGAATTTGTTTTAAAACAAAATCATGGCAACTCACATGCTCAAACACCACCAATGCCACATACATATATGAGAAGTAGCTCTTATGATTCCACATAGCTATCTTGTATATTTTGAGCTAGTTCAAACATGTTGCCTCTGAAGTTATGCTATGAACACTCTTTACTTTGATCATACACGTACACGACATCAATCACTGTCTGTCAGTCATGAAGATCTGCAAAATCTCGTCATCCCCCTGAAAAGAAAAAGAAAACAAGAAAGTGAGTCATCATGCTCATGAATCCTTGTTCGAGTAAAAAAAGAGAAAGGGGAAGGATGATAAAAGCAAAAGCATAGATGACGGACAAGTGTCGCTGTTTACACATGCACATGATCAAAGTACTTGAATGGCAGGGCTACTTAGAGACACATTGTTTGAACCTGCAAAATAAATGGAAGAGATGAGCATGTACCTCTGTTACCATATACACAAGAGAGAGGCTTCGCCTTAAGAGAATCATACACCATGAGTGCCCGAGTGAATTGAGCATTCAAGAGTTTGCCTTTGTTTTTAAAATCTGAAAACCCTCCAAGGTCCAAGAAGAAAGGCCTGCATTGATTCTTGGTGACAAGTTCTGAGGATCGATAGATGAAAGCGATGATGTTAGCCACCTGGAATCCAAAGTATTCAAAGAAAGCTGAGAAATAATTCTTATGCATAGTTTGAGTTCATGAAACCAGTCTTCGCTCTTTTCTCGACCTTATTGCTCGGGGCGAGCAAAGTCTGGCTGTGGGGGTGTGTTGGCGGTCGATATTGATGATTTTCGCCGCCAAAGCTCTGCTTGATTTCATGAAATACGGGCCATAACCATACCATAACCATTATTACTAATGAGTTTCGCAAGTTTTGGTGTTTATTTGACTTCAGGAAAAACATATCCAAAATTGACCCAAAACAGACACTTTTTGGACCGGAAGGCCCGAATCCGGCCGACCGGCATACTTTCTATGAATTCTTGGCATGAGATTTTACCAATATCATCTAGAGGGAGAAATCAAGCCATTCCAATGGGTAGTTTCCAAGAATGCATGAGTTGGAATCGAAAGGCTTGAACCCTTAGGCAAAATGGGGGGATTCTGTGCCATGATCAGAGCACAAGATAACTACCCATCTAGGAGTGATCTCCAGCCGTTGAGGAGCGTGTCGGTGCAACGGAGGGCCAAAAGGCTTCCAGAGCTAGGTCGCCCGGCCCAAGAAATGTTGGTTGAGGAAACCGCCTTTTGCACCGACCTCTAGAGAGCATTAGGACTGTCCACTCGAAGGCGGTGGACAAATGGCGGAGATCATAAGCCGGCCGCCCTACGGGAGGCTGGCCGTCCTGACTTTTTTGCGCCACACGTCCAGCCTTCATGTGGAAGTTGTGACACCGACCTCCTTGCGTGAAGTGTAGGCGACCTCGTGATAACTGCCTTGGAAGCACTATAAAAGGGACCCCCACCCCTCATTCAAGACACGATGAATTGGAGCAAGTCCAAGGTGAAGCGTAGCGCTCCACATATCTTTAGAAATATGGAGAGAGGCGAGGTGAGAGTCCGGAGAGGAGCCAGAGTGTCGGCCCCTCTCCAACTTTGTGCCTCCGAGGAATGAAGCTTCGATTCGAGTAACTTCCTCTTCTTTCGTCAGTATTACTTTCTCTCCTTTACTTTATTAGTACTTGAATACTTGATCTCTCTAGTTACGGGATCCCTTGTCTGCGTGGGCAGCAAGTTCTACCCATTTGGGATTCCTTCTTGCATTAATATGAGGCAGAAGTCAATGACTCGATAGTTTAGGTGTGGTACCTTGTTGTGGGAACTACGAAGGAAGTATGAATAGCTCGTGGGTGGACGTGGTTTCGACTCGCGCCGAGAGTGATTCCTCGATGCCGTCCTGGCGGCTGGCGACGAGAACAGCGAAGAACGAGCATGTGCGCGCAGGGCGCCATAGAGACAGAGAGATAACTCTATCTCTAGCTGATCCTTCCATTACTTGAGAGAGGGTTCTTATACAAAATATCCTAACAAACTCTTGAGCCTAACAAACTGGAAATCATCCTAGAATCTAGGAACCGAAATTGACGCAGGGCAGTCGCGCGCCCAACACTAGCCACGGTCGCCACACAGCCTCCTCTGGTAGACCTTGCCAACCATAGCATCTCTCCCTCCGTCGACAAATAGCTCGTCCTCGAGCTGGAATGCCGGGTGTGCCTCGCGGAGTGCGTCCACCGGCTCCCAAGTAGCGTCCACCGCGGGAAGGCCGGTCCACTGAATGTGAATGTACCACATGCCACACCTGAGCTGGGAACGAAGCACCTTCTCCGGAGACTGAAGAGGGCGCCCATGTTGGAGAGGTGGAAGAGCAGGCGTCGTAGCTGGCGGCGTCCTGTGAAAAGGCTTGAGAATGCCCACGTGGAAGATGTCATGGATGCGCGCCCCGTCTAGCAAGCGAAGACGATAGGCCACGTCGCCCATGTGGTCCTGCACCTGGTAGGGACCTGCGTAGTGCGAACTCAGCTTGTTGCGACGCCCCGGAACAAGAGACTGAGCCGGTCGATGAAGTAGCCGGAGCCAAACCCATTCCCCAACATTGAACGTCAGGTCCCGATGGTTGGCGTCGTAGTAGTGCTCGGCGTAGGCCTGGGCTTGCTATAGTCATTCCCGAATGACGGCGATGAAGGCGTCGCGGTCCTGAAGAAGCGTGTCCGCCGTCATCGTCTGCGCAGCGCGCCCCGTGTACGGCAGGAGCGCCGGTGGAGACCGGGCGTAGACAACCTGAAACGGAGTTGTGCGCAGTACCGAGTAGAACGCTGTATTGTAATAGTACTCTGCCCATGGAAGCCAGTCGAGCCAAGCGCGAGGCCGATCGCCGGTGATGCAGTGTAGATACATGGCAATGGTCTTGTTGACGGCTTCCTATTGCCCGTCCGTCTGAGGATGGAACGCCGTACTCATCCGAAGCTGCACGCCAGCTCACTTGAACAAGTCGCGCCACACATGGCTAGTGAACACCGGATCGTGGTCACTAACGATCGAAGACGAAAACCCGTGGACGCGCACCACCTCAGAAAAGAATGCCCGGGCCACTGAAGAAGCCGTGTAGGGATGGCCTAAGGCGATGAAGTGGGCGTACTTTGATAGACGATTGACGACTGTGAGTATGACGCTCTTGCCATGATCCTTAGGAAGACCTTCTGTTGACGCTCACTAACGATCATTTCCAGGCGTCAACTTGATCAGAAAATAATGAGAGTTTGCATTTCTTACACGCATCCTTGTCCAATAAAGTCCCTAAACCACACTTTACCTTTTAGAATATGCAAGTTGTCCTGCTGCGTACAAGACGCGCTCACGATCATCGCACTGGGCGATGTCCAGCTGACGCTCCACTGCACGGAGCCAGTCGTCAGCCTAAAGAGGGTCGGACGTGTGAGAAAACATCGGCGGGTGACCCCTCAGGAACACAGCACGCCTATCGCGAGGCTGCGGCGGTGGAGGAGGCGGAGGCTGAGTGTGAGCCTGCTGAAGAGCCTGAACAGTGTTGTTCAGGGTGGCCATCATCTGCATCTGGAGCAGGAAGTACTGCTCCGGAGTCAAAGGCGGCGGCATCGGGATCCCGGTCCCCTGGGTATTCTGACCCTGGTTGTTCTGCCCCTGCTGGTTAGAACCACGCCTAGTGTTCACCATCTGATTTTGGACAAAAGATTTCACGAGTAAGGATATTGCAGGAATAAATTCAGATGGATATGATAACTCTTTGCGGAAAAAGACTCAGCCATGTTAAAGTAGACAGGATAGAGTTGACTGTTTTACCCCCAACGATCTAACTCATTTTATTAATTAGTTAACTTTAACATCTGAGTGATTTTCTTTAAACAAATTTAAACAACTAAGCTATGCAATCAGTCAAAAATCCAAATCAAACATGTATCATAATAACAAGCAGACAATTTTTCACAACTTAGCCGAGTTTAGCAAAAGACTCGACTAACACAACGCGTCGCAGAACGTGCTATCGTATTATTATAAAAGGGTCGCCTAGCTAATACTTATGGTGGTCAGATGACTGTTTCAGGCCAAAGTCTACGAAAACTATTCTTCAGAGAGAAAAATCAAGGCAAGAAGGGTAAAAAAGTCATAGAAGTCAAGGGGTATAATAGTAAAATAGTTTTAGCAGACAAGGATTGGAGAGAAGAAGTCCTAAAACACGACCAGTTCTATCTAGGCTTCGTCCTACAGTCGATATGGCTCTGATACCACTCTGTAACACCCGGTTTATAAAAGAACATAAACCGAGCAATCATATACGTGCCAGGATCAAGTCACACGTATATACAACAGAATGAACAGTATATCATAGCACATATCACGTAAAAAGATATAATAAAGCGAATACGAATGTATTTATTACAATAATGACAAAATGTCTGATACAGCGGAAACGAAGTACAAAATACGATACAGCTCTCTGAAGCTGAAGCAGGGCGCCACAGGGACGTCGGCTGGGAGACGAACACCTAGAAGTCCTCGTAGTCCTGGTAGCGCTGGACGAACTCCCTCGTGTCGGCAGGAACTGAGCAGCAGTAGCGTAGCCAAGAGGAAAAAGTAGAGAAGAGGCAAGGGTGAGTACACAACTTGTACTCAACAAGTATAACACAAACTATGAGGCTCTAGGCTGGCTGACTCAACTGCATTAGCTTTTAATCTTGGCAAAATTTTATTAGAACTATTTACTACAAGTTGATGAATTACCTTTAACCCAGTTACATAGTAATTAATCAAGATTAACCATGTTACTACTGAGAACCAAACCAAAACCAAGCCACCAAGGTAACCCCGAGAAGCACCTCCCTCGTCGGAAGGAGATAACTCCACTAATCAAAAGGAGGATCTGGGCCGCTCATAACCGTGAGCACGGCTAGTATACCAGTTTTATACTCTGCAGAGGTTGCACATCTTTACCCACAAGTCGTGAGCTACGCCAGAGGTTCATCACACTTCCTTAGGTGAGATGACTAGCGACTCACTACGAGGCCGTTACAAAGAATCTCGTTGGTAAGACGTAACCACGAGAGTTAGGTCAGTGACGATGGGGCCCACCTCCGGGGGTACAAGCACTGGAGCGCAATCCAAGCACAGACCAAGCCAGAGGAGCAGGGACCATTGAAGCTTACTACTCTTGCCCCGCAGGTAAGTTACTCCAAACCAAAAAGACCTAATTAGTAAGCCAAGTCTATCCCATTCTAGCCTTGTGGTAGCGCTGTTGTCCCAGGTTGTCGCTCTATGAACCGGTCCTTATGGAGAGTGGCCAACCAAGCACTAAGCACCGTGCTGGCCCCCTAAACCATGTTTCTATAAAAACCATATTTTAACGAGACGTGAGCCACTCATCCACACAGAGGGCCACTCTCAGAATTAAGTTCAAGTAAACCATTAATCAAATTAATTAAAAAGGACCAGAGTGTGTTATAGTGCAGCAACCTAGCACAACTAACCAAAATGCAACCCAAAGGTATATATAAAGGATATAAAGTGGCTAGGAAATCCTTATAGGCATACAATATTAAAATGCAGTATAGAAATGTATTTAAAGATGATAGGTTGTTCATGTTACACTTGCCTTCCTCGTACTGCTCTGGCTGCTGCTCAAAGTGCTCGGAAGATGGCTGCTCCTGGTACTGGTACTGGGGCTCCTCCGGTAGCTCGACGTCTACTCACGAACACATGGCCAAAACGAGGCACAACAATAAGCATACAAGCAAACACTAACAAAAACAAAGAAACAGTACAACAATACATAAAAACAGCAAGAAAAACTAAGCTAAAACTATTCTACGCGTTACAATGATCGCGTGGACATAAAAAAAACTAAAAACGGAGCTAAAACGCGTATTCTAGGCCAAAAACAAGTTCTAGGGGCTTTTCTGCTAAAACCGAGGGCCTAAATGCAAATAAACATTAATTCCAGGGTCTAACTCGCAAAAGAGCCAGGGCTGGACGGCGGGTTCAAAACTGGTAAAACTCAGGGGGCTACGCGTTAAAATCAGGACCTCTGAGTAATTATTTTTGAATAAGCCTGGACTGCGGGTTGATTCTGATAAAACTCAGGGGGTCTTTAACAAAGAGACAGGCCGAAGGGGTACGTTTTAATCTGGGCGGTTGGTTTTGGATCTAGTGGTTCAGATCTGATGGAAACTCGATCTAATCTCACGCGTCCATTCTTGATCGGACGGCTCCGGCTAGGGTTGTGAGGGGGCGGCGGCGCTGAGTCGCGCCGACGAGTTTCTACGGCGGGGGCTCGCCGGACTTGGCCAAAATTGGCCGTCCGGGGGTCAAAACGACCGACGATTGGGTCAGGAAGGATCTACGTGATATGCGTAATGCACCTGGCCACTCAGCTGGGCTCGGGAAGACCGGAGGAAGTGGAATAGCGTGTGGTGGCGGATCGGCGCAGCGGAGCACATCAGCGTGCACACGTTCGTGCGGGTCTGGGCACAAGAAGGGGTGTAAGGGGGTGGTGCGTGTGCTCGGTGTCAGGGCCAGCCCAAAAGGACGCCGTGCGTGGCTGTGGCACTCTGTAGGAAGCCCGCCATGGCGGAGCTCCGGTGGTGGAACACCGGGGATGGTGTTCCCGCTCCTGCAGTGGACTACGGACCCTAGGATCTAGCGTAAAAGCAAGAGGGGGGGTCGGGGCGCAGCTCACCAAGGACGCAGGTTGAGCGGAGATGCCGTGTAGCGGCGTCGGGTCGTTGACCGGCGGCGGCGTTCAACGGAGCCCGTGGAGGAGGCGATGCAGAGGGGGCCCGGGCGCCTGGACTCCTCGAAACGACGCGCGGTGCTCCTGCGAAGTCGATGTGGGGGTCAGAGGGGTCCAGTGATCACCGAAGATGAGGAATTGTGGCGGCGCAAGGACTCACCGGCGTGGAGATCGTGGGGGCACGGCGAGGGAGATGGAACCGGGCTCTAGGCGCGCAGGCAGGGGAATGTGAGGTGCAATGAGGGCTCACGTGGCCAATTAAAGGATGCCGGCCGTGATTCTAGGCGTGCGTGCTCGGTGCGGAGATCTCGGCCGTGACTCCCGGCGGCGGAAGAAACGGATCGCGCCCAACGGATTCGTGTGATCCGGGGCCCGGGCGAGGAAACTTCTAGAGGGGGAGAGGCCCTGGGAGGCCGGCCAGTGGGCCTCGGGCGCGCGCACGGGGCGGAGCGGGGCCACGGGCAGCGAGGGAGCGCGACGAGATCGGAACAGAGGAGGCCAGCATGGGGAAGGGGATGAACCTAACCTGTGGGGTCGTGCTGTCAGCGGCGTGAGGCGGGGCGCTGACGTGCGGGCCCAGAGTGGCAGCGGGTGCTGGCAGGTGGGCCGGGGTGCGGGAGCGGGGCGCCGAGACGGGTCGCTGCGAGCTGGACCGGAGAGGGAGCGCTGACGCACGGGGCCCAGCTGGCAGTGGGCGCGTGCGGGCCGAGCGCTCCGCGTGGGCTGAAGCGCTGGCGGTGGGGTCAGGCGCGCAGGGGTAGGCGTCGTGCGAGCGGGCGGGGGAGGGGACCGTGCGGGTTTGTCTGGGCCGTGCGCCATGCAGGAGCGAGGGCGCGTGTGCTAGCTGGGCTACGCGCGGGGTGATGGGCCGACGCTGCGCGCGGGGTGGAGAGGGAGGGGTGGTGGGCCGGACTGGGTTGGTTTGGGCCGGGGTCTGGGTTTATTTTCCTTTCTATTTCTATTTCTATTTCTACTCCTCTCTCTCTATTCCTAATTCAAACAGGGTTTGAATTCAAATTCAAATTTGAATTCGAACCACACTCAAATAAAAATATGCACCATCATGAATGCAACACAAATTTTTAAACCTATGATAAAATTTTAATTACTTAAGCAACAAAATTGAATTAAATGCCATACTAAACACAATAAACCTTAGAAAATTAAATAAAGCCAATTAAATGTATTGATAAATGCTGGAATTTAAAATTAGGGTGTTACAGACCCTACCCCCTTAAAGAAATCTCGTCCCCGAGATTTAGCTGGGCTGGCTAGCAAAGAGATCTGGATATGTCTTCATCAGCTCATCTTCTCGCTCCCAAGTAGCCTCAGCTTCACTGTGATGGCTCCACTGAACTCTGCTCATCTTGATGCGCTTGTTCCGAGTAATCCTCTCTGATGTCTCCAGAATCTTCACCGGATGCTCAGTATAAGTCAGATCTTCCTGCACATCGACTCCATCCAGGGGTGCCTGCTCCTCGGGTACTCGCAAACACCTCTTCAGCTGAGATATATGGAAGACATCGTGAACTCCCGAGAGGCTGAGAGGTAACTCCAGGCGATAAGCAACTTCGCCTTTCCGCTCCAGCACCTTGAATGGACCAACATACCGAGGTGCTAACTTCCCTTTGACATTGAATCTGCGGATTCCTCTCATCGGAGACACCTTCAGATACACATAATCACCAACACTAAAAGTCAGGTCTCTCCGTTTGCCATCTGCATAACTCTTCTGTCTGCTCTGTGCAATCCTCAGATTTTCTCGCACAGCCTGAACCATCTGCTCTGCATCATCTATGATCTCAGGGCCAAAGAGCTGCTTCTCACCAATCTGATCCCAATAGAGGGGAGTCATGCACTTTCTGCCATACAATGCCTCAAAGGGGGACTTCTTCAGACTGGCCTGATAGCTGTTGTTATATGAGAACTCAGCATATGAAAGGCACTTATCCCAACTAGTGCCGTACTGAATGGCACAAGCTCTCAGCATATCCTCCAACACTTGGTTGGTTCTCTCTGTCTGCCCATCTGTCTGAGGATGATAAGCCGTACTGAAACGCAGCTTCGTATCCAACGAATCATGGAGCTGCTCCCAGAACCGAGAAGTGCACTGAGACCCTCTGTCAGATATAATCTTCTTGGGCACACCATGCAAGCAGACAATCCGAGAGATGTACAACTCTGCAAGTCTAGCACCGGAGTAAGTAGTGTTCACTGGAATGAAGTGAGCAACCTTCGTCAATCGATCCACTACTACCCAAATGGAGTTGTACCCTTTCTGAGTACGAGGCAATCCAACAATGAAGTCCATAGTGATTTCCTCCCATTTCCACTCTGGAATCTTCAAAGGCTGTAACAGACCTGCTGGCCTCTGATGCTCAGCCTTGACACGCTGGCAGGTGTCACAAATAGCCACATACTCTGCCACTGAACGCTTCATCCCATACCACCAGAAACGTTCCTTCAGATCATAGTACATCTTCGTGCTGCCCGGATGAATAGAGTATGCTGTATCATGGGCCTCACTCAGAATCAACTTCCGGAGATCCTTCACATCAGGCACGCAGATCCGGTTCTTGTACCACAAAGTACCCTGATCATCCTCTCTGAAATGAGGAGCCTTGCCCTTCTTGAGCAACTCACGGATCTCCTGCAGCTTCTCATCATCTTTCTGATGCTGCCTGATCTCTGACTCTAGAGTCGGTACTGCCTCGAATGCTGCACTGGAAGTATGATGCAAGAAGCCCAGACTCAACTGCTCGAACTCCTCGCATAACTCTGGAGGCATCTGGAAAGCCACGGCCATGTTGACATAACTTCTTCTGCTCAGAGCATCTGCTACAACATTGGCCTTGCCCGGATGATAGTGAATCTCCAGGTCATAATCCTTGACCAACTCTAACCATCTCCTCTGCCGCATGTTCAGCTCATTCTGCGTGAAAATGTACTTGAGGCTCTTGTGATCAGTGTAGATATCACACCGCTGTCCATACAAGTAATGCCTCCAAATCTTCAGAGCATGTACAACTGCGGCTAACTCAAGATCATGAGTGGGATAATCCAGCTCATGCCGACGTAACTGCCGTGACGCATAAGCTATCACTCTGCCCTCCTGCATCAGAACACACCCAAGACCATCCTTCGAAGCATCACAATACACCGTGAACCTCTTCGTCTGGTCTGGCAGAGTCAGGACTGGCGCCGTAGTCAACCTCTTCTTCAGCTCATCAAAGGCCATCTGACGCTCATCAGTCCATACAAAAGCCACATTCTTCTCCAGCAAAGAAGTCAAAGGCTTCGCAATCTTGGAGAAATTCTCAATGAATCTCCAATAATATCCAGCTAAGCCCAAGAAAGACCTGACTTCCTTTACTGTCTGCGGTGTCTCCCACTCGAGCACATCCTTCACCTTGCTCGGATCAACAGCAATGCCTCCCTGAGAGATAACATGACCGAGGAATGGCACCTCGTCAATCCAGAACTCGCACTTGCTGAACTTGGCATACAACTGATGCTCTCTCAATCTCTGCAACACGAGCCTCAGATGCTCTTCATGCTCCTCCTCTGTCTTGGAGAAGATCAGAATATCATCAATAAAGACCACCACGAAAACATCCAGATAATCCATGAAGACCATGTTCATCAAATGCATGAAGTAAGCCGGGGCATTAGTCAAGCCGAAGGACATGACTGTATACTCATATAGCCCGTACTTGCAGGTGAATGCCGTCTTCGGAATATCCCAGGACGGATCCTCAGCTGAAAATATCCCGAACGAAGATCAATCTTCGAGAATATACGAGCACCTCGAAGCAAATCGAAGAGATCCTCAATACGGGGCAGTGGATGCTTGTTCTTGATAGTGACTGCATTTAGCTCCCGATAATCGACACACATCCTCTTCGAGCCATCCTTCTTATCTACTAGCAGCAATGGAAAAGCCCAAGGAGAGAAGCTGCGACGGATATAGCCCTTGGCTAGCAACTCATCAATAGTCTTCTTAACTTCTTCATGCTCTATAGGTGCCATACGGTAGGGCCGCTTTGCAATAGGAGCTGTGCCAGGTAAGAGATCAATACAAAACTCAATGGCACGTTCAGGCGGCATACCTGGCAGATCATCCAGAAAGACATCCGGGAATTCAGACACCACGCGAATACCGTCCGTGGGTCTAGCCTCCATCTGATGAAGAAATCCAGAAGGCTCTACTGCACTGATAACAACCTCTTGGCCACTGGAAGCTGATAGCAAGACTGTCCTCTGAGCACAATCTATCCGAACTCCCCACTTGGCCAGAGTCTCCATTCCCAGAATGACATCAATGCCCTTGGTGTCTAGCACCATCAGGTCAGTACAGAACTCTACTCCCCTCAAAGAAACACTGACTCTCGGGCAGTAAGTGTGAGACCTCAACTGTCCTCCCGGTGAAGATACTAACAGGCACCTCTTTAATGTGCTAGTATGAATACCATGATGCTCGACAAAAGATTGAGTAATGAAGGAATGCGTAGCACCAGTATCGAAAAGCACTGTAGCTGGATATGAATTAACCATGAACGTACCAATAACCACGTTGGGAGCCTCGGCCGCTGACTCGGCCGTCACGTGGTTCACTCTGCCCTGAAGTGGCGCCCTGGGATGAGCTAGGCGCCCCTGCTGTCCCGCCTGCGCCTTCCGGGGGCAAGCGTTGGTGTAGTGCCCCGGCTGGCCGCAGTGAAAGCAGGTGCGAGGAGGTCCCTGAGCCTGCTGTTCGGTAGGAGCTGCCGGACGTGGAGCCTGCGGTGCCGGTGGAGCTGGTAGAGCAGTACGAGCCGGAGGTGCCGGTAACCTCTGGCCCTGACCTGTCTGCTGCTGTCGAGGCGGGTACTGCTGCGGTGGTCTCTGCTGGTACTGCTGAGGAGGCCGGTACTGAGGCTGGTACTGCTGGGGCTGCTGGAGTCGAGGGCGAGTGTTGCTGCCGGAAGCAACGGGGACAATCTTCCTCTTCTTGTCCTCTATCTCCAGGTGCTTGCGCTCAGTGTTGAGCGCGCTGTCAACCAGATGGTTGAAGTCGTCGAAGCGGAGGTTGAGCAGCGCGTACTGGAGCTAGTCCTCAAGACCCTCCATGAAGTGCTCCTGCTTCTTGCGGTCATCCGCAACATCAGCAGGGGCGTAGCGAGCAAGCTGCAGAAAGCGATCACGATACTCCGTGACCGACATAGTCCCCTGAATTCACAAAGACAGATAGATATCGGAAGATTAACTCAAGATTCATAAGGATAGAACAAGGGGGCATTAGCTCAAAAGAAAACGCTGAATGATTATACTTAAGATTACCTGCTTCAGTGCAAGGAACTCCTTCTGCTTCATCTTCATAACGCCCGCGGGGACGTTGTGGCTGCGGAAACGCTCCCTGAACTGGAGCCAAGTGAGAGCCTCGCGCTCGTGAACTGGGTGGGACTCCCACCAGTCCAAAGCTGCCCCTCGCAGCTGTCCTGCTGCGTACAAGACGTGCTCACGATCATCGCACTGGGCGATGTCTAGCTGACGCTCCACTGCACGGAGCCAGTCGTCAGCCTGAAGAGGGTCGGACGTGTGAGAAAACGTCGGCGGGTGACCCCTCAGGAACTCAGCACGCCTGTCGCGAGGCTGCGGCGGTGGAGGAGGCAGAGGCTGAGTGTGAGCCTGCTGAAGAGCCTGAACAGTGTTGTTCAGGGTGGCCATCATCTGCATCTAGAGCTGGAAGTACTGCTCCGGAGTCAAAGGCGGCGGCATCGGGATCCCGGTCCCCTGGGTATTCTGACCCTGGTTGTTCTGCCCCTGCTGGTCAGAACCACGCCTGGTGTTCACCATCTGATTTTGGACAAAAGATTTCACGAGTAAGGATATTGCAGGAATAAATTCAGATGGATATGATAACTCTTTGTGGAAAAAGACTCAGCCATGTTAAAGTAGAAAGGATAGAGTTGACTGTTTTACCCCCAACGATCTAACTCATTTTATTAATTAGTTAACTTTAACATCTGAGTGACTTTCTTTAAACAAATTTAAACAACTAAGCTATGCAATCAGTCAAAAATCCAAATCAAACATGTATCATAATAACAAGCAGACAATTTTTCACAACTTAGCCAAGTTTAGCAAAAGACTCGACTAACACAACGCGTCGCAGAACGTGCTATCGTATTATTATAAAAGGGTCGCCTAGCTAATACTTATGGTGGTCAGATGACTGTTTCAGGCCAAAGTCTACGAAAACTATTCTTCAGAGAGAAAAATCAAGGCAAGAAGGGTAAAAAAGTCATAGAAGTCAAGGGGTATAATAGTAAAATAGTTTCAGCAGACAAGGATTGGAGAGAAGAAGTCCTAAAACACGACCAGTTCTATCTAGGCTTCGTCCTACAGTCGATATGGCTCTGATACCACTCTGTACACCCGGTTTATAAAAGAACATAAACCGAGCAATCATATACGTGCCAGGATCAAGTCACACGTATATACAACAGAATGAACAGTATATCATAGCACATATCACGTAAAAAGATATAATAAAGCGAATACGAATGTTATTTATTACAATAATGACAAAATGTCTGATACAGCGGAAACGAAGTACAAAATACGATAAAGCTCTCTGAAGCTGAAGCAGGGCGCCACAAGGACGTCGGCTGGGAGACGAACACCTAGAAGTCCTCGTAGTCCTGGTAGCGCTGGACGAACTCCCTCGTGTCGGCAGGAACTGAGCAGCAGTAGCGTAGCCAAGAGGAAAAAGTAGAGAAGAGGCAAGGGTGAGTACACAACTTGTACTCAACAAGTATAACACAAACTATGAGGCTCTAGGCTGGCTGACTCAACTGCATTAGCTTTTAATCTTGGCAAAATTTTATTAGAACTATTTACTACAAGTTGATGAATTACCTTTAACCCAGTTACATAGTAATTAATCAAGATTAACCATGTTACTACTGAGAACCAAACCAAAACCAAGCCACCAAGGTAACCCCGAGAAGCACCTCCCTCGTCGGAAGGAGATAACTCCACTAATCAAAAGGAGGATCTAGGCCGCTCATAACCGTGAGCACGGCTAGTATACCAGTTTTACACTCTGCAGAGGTTGCACATCTTTACCCACAAGTCGTGAGCTACGCCAGAGGTTCATCACACTTTCTTAGGTGAGATGACTAGCGACTCACTACGAGGCCGTTACAAAGAATCTCGTTGGTAAGGCGTAACCACGAGAGTTAGGTCAGCGACGATAGGGCCCACCTCCGGGGGTACAAGCACAAGAGCGCAATCCAAGCACAGACCAAGCCAGAGGAGCAGGGACCATTGAAGCTTACTACTCTTGCCCCGTAGGTAAGTTACTCCAAACCAAAAAGACCTAATTAGTAAGCCAAGTCTATCCCATTCTAGCCTTGTGGTAGCGCTGTTGTCCCAGGTTGTCGCTCTATGAACCGGTCCTTATGGAGAGTGGCCAACCAAGCACTAAGCACCGTGCTGGCCCCCTAAACCATGTTTCTACAAAAACCATATTTTAACGAGACGTGAGCCACTCATCCACACAGAGGGCCACTCTCAGAATTAAGTTCAAGTAAACCATTAATCAAATTAATTAAAAAGGACCAGAGTGTGTTATAGCGCAGCAACCTAGCACGACTAACCAAAATGCAACCCAAAGGTATATATAAAGGATATAAAGTGGCTAGGAAATCCTTATAGGCATACAATATTAAAATGCAGTATGGAAATGTATTTAAAGATGATAGGTTGTTCATGTTACACTTGCCTTCCTCGTACTGCTCTGGCTGCTGCTCAAAGTGCTCGGAAGACGGCTGCTCCTGGTACTGGTACTGGGGCTCCTCCGGTAGCTCGACGTCTACTCACGAACACATGGCCAAAACGAGGCACAACAATAAGCATACAAGCAAACACTAACAAAAACTAAGAAACAGTACAACAATACATAAAAACAGCAAGAAAAACTAAGCTAAAACTATTCTACGTGTTACAACAATCGCGTGGACATAAAAAAAACTAAAAACGGAGCTAAAACGCTTTTTCTAGGCCAAAAACAAGTTCTAGGGGCTTTTCTGCTAAAACCGAGGGCCTAAACGCGAATAAACATTAATTCCAGGGTCTAACTCGCAAAAGAGCCAGGGCTGGATGGTGGGTTCAAAACTGGTAAAACTCAGGGGGCTACGCGTTAAAATCAGGACCTCTGAGTAATTATTTTTGAATAAGCCTGGACTGCGGGTTGATTCTGATAAAACTCAGGGGGTCTTTAACAAAGAGACAGGCCGAAGGGGTACGTTTTAATCTGGGCGGTTGGTTTTGGATCTAGTGGTTCAGATCTGATGGAAACTCGATCTAATCTCACGCGTCCATTCTTGATCGGACGGCTCTGGCTAGGGTTGCGAGGGGGCGGCGGCGCTGAGTCGCGCCGACGAGTTTCTACGGCGGGGGCTCGCCGGACTTGGCCAAAATTGGCCGTCCGGGGGTCAAAACGACCGACGATTGGGTCAGGAAGGATCTACGTGATATGCGTAATGCACCTGGCCACTCAGCTGGGCTCGGGAAGACCGGAGGAAGTGGAATAGCGTGCGGTGGCGGATCGGCGCAGCGGAGCACGTCAGCGTGCACACGTTCGTGCGGGTCTGGGCACAAGAAGGGGTGTAAGCGGGGTGGTGTGTGTGCTCGGTGTCAGGGCCAGCCTAAAAGGACGCCGCGCGTGGCTGTGGCACTCTACAGGAAGCCCGCCATGGCGGAGCTCCGGTGGTGGAACACCGGGGATGGTGTTCCCGCTCCTGCAGTGGACTACGGGCCCTAGGATCTAGCGCAAAAGCAAGAGGGGGGGGGGGGGGGTCGGGGCGCAGCTCACCAAGGACGCAGGTTGAGCGGAGATGCCGTGTAGCGGCGTCGGGTCGTTGACCGGCGGCGGCGTTCGACGGAGCCCACGGAGGAGGCGATGCAGAGGGGGCCCGGGCGCCTGGACTCCTCGAAATGACGCGCGGTGCTCCTGTGAAGTCGATGTGGGGGTCAGAGGGGTCCAGTGATCACCGAAGATGAGGAATTGTGGCGGCGCAAGGACTCACCGGCGTGGAGATCGTGGGGGCACGGCGAGGGAGATGGAACCGGGCTCTGGGCGCGCAGGCAAGGGAATGTGAGGTGCAATGAGGGCTCACGTGGCCAATTAAAGGATGCCGGCCGTGATTCTAGGCGTGCGTGCTCGGTGCGGAGATCTCAGCCGTGACTCCCGGCGGCGAAAGAAACGGATCGCGCCCAACGGATTCGTGTGATACGGGGCCCGGGCGAGGAAACTTCTAGAGGGGGAGAGGCCCTGGGAGGACCAGTGGGCCTCGGGCGCGCGCACGGGGCGGAGCGGGGCCACGGGCAGCGAGGGAGCACGACGAGATCGGAACAGAGGAGGCCAGAATGGGGAAGGGGATGAACCTGACCTGTGGGGTCGTGCTGTCAGCGGCATGAGACGGGGCGCTGACGTGCGGGCCTAGAGTGGCAGCGGGTGCTGGCAGGTGGGCCGGGGTGCGGGAGCGGGGCGCCGAGACGGGTCGCTGCGAGCTGGACCGGAGAGGGAGCGCTGACGCACGGGGCCCAGCTGGTAGTGGGCGCGTGCGGGCCGAGTGCTCCGCGTGGGCTGAAGCGCTGGCGGTGGGGTCAGGCGCGCAGGGGTAGGCGTCGTGCGAGCGGGCGGGGGAGGGGACCGTTCGGGTTTGTCTGGGCCGTGCGCCATGCAGGAGCGAGGGCGCGTGCGCTAGCTGGGCTACGCGCGGGGTGATGGGCCGACGCTGCGCGCGGGGTGGAGAGGGAGGGGTGGTGGGCCGGACTGGGTTGGTTTGGGCCGGGGTCTGGGTTTATTTTCCTTTCTATTTCTATTTCTATTTCTATTTCTACTCCTCTCTCTCTATTCCTAATTCAAACAGGGTTTGAATTCAAATTCAAATTTGAATTCGAACCACACTCAAATAAAAATATGCACCAGCATGAATGCAACACAAATTTTTAAACCTATGATAAAATTTTAATTACTTAATTAACAAAATTGAATTAAATGCCATACTAAACACAATAAACCTTAGAAAATTAAATAAAGCCAATTAAATGTATTGATAAATGCTGGAATTTAAAATTAGGGTGTTACACTTTCGCTTTCAGCACCATGGCGCCTCCTCAAGGCGCCACCTTCGTCTTCAGCTCGTAGGTCTGCGTCGCCAATGGTTCGGGCGGCTTTGACAGCCACCTAACTAACCCCCCCCCCACGCTGAAGACAACCTCATCGGAAAGATTCAATAAGCTCGCCGGATCAGATGATCATGGCGTCATGCTATTTCCCGACCTCGCCAAGGAGATCGAGAAGAAACACAAAGACAACTCGGGTTCTACACGGACTCAGATTGATCTCGAACCGAATTCTACTTGGATTGAGACTCCTCTTGCCCGACCCGTCCATGGGTTGCGCAACGCATCATCTACCTACCGACAGATGATCAAATCTATCTATGAAAATAGCTTGGATCAGCCACTTTGCATCGAGAACTCCTCAGTCACCGCTAGCCGGGAGGCACCCGTTTTCGACGTATACCCAGATCCAGACGGCTCGTCTCACGACAGCTTGGATTTCATCACCAATGCGTTAGCAAAAATTCAACTCAAGTCCTGCCAGGATCACGCACTCGCAGAACTACTCGACAGCCTTTGGGAAGTTGCTAGCATTGATGATCGCCCGTTCCAACATGGTACTCCCCTCACACCTGAGCGGGAAACTGGGTCTGGAGGAACCGAGCTAGCCGACTACGAGTCAGACTTGGAGAGTTACTCTCCAGAACGCCTGGTATCTATAATCAACCAGCAAGGAGGAGGTGCACCCAGTCATCATGACCCTAATGAAATCATGGATCAGATTTCAGAAGACAATATGACCCAAGACGCCCCGCAAGATGAGGATGAAGCTACTGGCACAGCTCGCAGGGCAAGAAATCAATGCAAAGGAGAACGCAGGGCCCGAGCTGCTGAGCGAGCTCATCTTCCCCCGTGTAATCTCAATAATGAATTCAACAACGTCGCGGATCCAGTCTTCACTACTTCTATCGCCATGATGACAGAAGCAACCCTGCGACTCATGCAGATGCCACAAAACCCATAGATGGAGTGCGTCATACACCTCGCCAAACATGCTGCCGAGCTGCTTGAGAGACAAAATCCTTTGTCCTTGCTTCATGGCACCCGATTGAGGGCCACTGCAACAGTCATACCTCAAGGAAGTCATACCACTGGAGGCCATCATCGTCAACAACAACTGGAACAGCAAAACCAAAGAAACCAAGAGGATCAGGAAGTCGCAAGCATTCATCACCCTAGGGGTGGTCAACCACCAGCAAACCAAGCTCCTGGGCCTCAACCAAACCGCAACAACCACTACAAAAAATCTGGTGATCCATGACGATCTCAAATAACGTCATAAAACAGTATCTATGACGATCTCAAATAACGTCATGTATTGAGCTTCACAGATCACACCTCGTGATGTTCCTTAAATTTTCGTCATAGATTGCTTGATCCATGACGTTTTAAAACCATCATGGAATGTCACCGGGCCCCTGAAGCCCAACCCAAACCCGTTTTCTATGACGAAAATTAACATCACGAATAGTATAATTTTTGTCACAGATTCTATTGCCATGTCACACATTGATGACATGGAGGATGACATGGCTACTGACATAGTGATGACATGGATAGCAATGATGATGTGTAAATTAACGTGGCCGATGACATGGTTGCTGACGTGGCGGGTGACATCAGCACCACGGCCCATTTGTGAATGGGCCCAATTCAGCCTGGTCCACAAACTTGGGCCAAATATTTCTCAGCCCAACATTAATTTCTAGCTAACCAAAATCAGCACTATATACAGCGCAAATAAAAATTCAGCCCACCAATTCATCCCATTTTTTCCACCCATTTATCGAAACAAAAATCCCAGCACAAAAATAATAGCATCACATGAATCACGTTTTCATTTAGCATTGCATTAAATCAACAGATCACATACATTTTTTTCATCTAGTATCACTTGCCGTCCATTGTAGCATCAGAAACAAAAAAAAAAGATAGGTTTCAGCAGAATTACAAACACAAGTTTGGTTCCTGCAAAAGCTTAGTTCCACCAAAAGCTAACATACCACCATGATGCTTTACTCGGTCCATTTTGACACAGCAAATGCTCAAGCTGCGCCTCCAACACAGCTTGCTTCTTCATCTCTGACCTAGCAGAAATCTGCATGTATGCTTGACGCCCATCTCATTCACATACACAACCATGTTGTACTTGCACATATATATTATAAAGTTCAGATGCACATGTACATGGTAAATTTCATATGGTATTATGAGGATACTAAGGTCTTGCATATTCAGATCTTACATTTCTATATCTATCCATGTTCTCTACAGATTAGTAGAGTACAAAATCTGCAGTACAGCACATGTATATAATACCTCATCAGGCAGTGCATCCATCTAGCAAGAACTCTATTTTCAGATAGACATCTAACTGGTCCACCTAGCACTAGTACTTTCAGTCTAGCAAAATAGCAGTTGAGAACACCTCTAATCCGAAGTTCTAAAAAATTGGTATAGCAAAGTTTAAGGATAGATAGCTACAATTAATGATTTCTTATTACAAACATGGTATGACTGTTATTATAAGGGATCAAAAACTTATCTTGATGTATGACAGGCTCAAAGGCTCTTATCAGCTTGTAGGTCACAAACAATACACTGCACAGGATAGCTACAGCTTATCAGGACAATCATCGAGCACCAGTTGACTTTATTTACCAAATCAAAATTGCTGCGTGCTAATGCAATAAAAAATTGTGGAACTTTTTAACAAAAACTATAGGGCAAGTTCCAGGGGCAGATTACTTCACATAAACAACGATCAATTAGAAATCAAAATATCTTTCTTCCCTGTGTGATGACCAGCCATTCTCATCACTTGGTCCTGCTCAACCTTTGTTCCATCTGCACATGGCCTCAAGCACATAATTATAAGCTATGGTCAGCTCTCTATGAAATCCAGACAGGCCATTTAGTTCAAACTCTGGATTAAGGAAAACACACAACATAACTGTGCTAAGTTAAGAGGATAGGATAGACTATGTATTCAACTAAAATATTTAAACAATTGATTTTATGTTGCAGGATAAACTCTGTTTCCATATTGTAAATATGGGAAATTTTCTACTGATGATAACCATGATACTAGGAGAGTCAAAAGAAATTGAAACGCTATTTGGTTGTCAAAAGAAACTGCAACGCTAGCATGAGTCCTATCTATGTGCAATAAAGCTAGCAGCACAGGTATTGATTTCAAAAAAAAAGTCCACGTGTACTAGTTCATCCTACCTCTTGCTAGCAGGCCATTAGTTCACCTCTGCTATCAACCAAATTAGCAAAGTTAACAGCAAGGTACTAGTAAAGCTAACAAGACATGAAATAATTTCTATTGCCGAGATGAATAGCTCTGTCAAAATGAAAGGGCGCAATTATTTCTTAATCAGATGCAGAGTTGCCTACGATTTTCCAGTGGATACTATGATCCAAAATCAAACATTAAAGAGCACAATTAATACACCCTTCCAGCAAACGGCAGGAGCAAGAGATTCAATACATAAAAAACAATCTGCCCAAACAAGCAGCCATGCCCTCGCTGGAGTTGAACCCTGGCAAGAAACAGAAAGGGTTGAAGGAGGGGCGCACCTGAAATAGATTCACAGCCGCCATGTTGCGGCGGAACCACCCAAAACTACTGGGCCCGGGTGCACTGATCTTTGTTGCTAAGCAACTCTGACCCAAATTGGCACTCACCGGTAGTTCCTCGAGTGAAGCCTCGATAAAAGCCACGCTATTCCAGGATCAACAGACAACACTCACGCGAAGGTGAGCCCAGAGATTACAACACAGAATATTTCATACAACTCAGAGTGATTGCAGCAGAAAGGAAATTTATTACAAACCATGTTCAGAGTAGCAAAGTACTGCGGAGTTCCAACTACTCAATTATTTAAGTCTCATGTTCAGCGAAAGTAGTAAAGATTACTAGCGAGATAACGTGACGCATCGATAAAGCCCGTACGAATGCGTCACTCAGCGGGAGGGGGATTAGCACCAGCTGAAGGGCCATCCCACTCAACAGACCAACCCGGGGGCAGAGTACAAGGCCAAGTAAGACTTGCAAACAGATCTTCAAAGTTAGTACCTGAAAAACAGTGCCACAAGCAAGGCTGAGTATACTAATACTCAGCAAGACTGACCCGTCTCCGGATATAACATAGTCCGATAACTAGACATGCAAGGCTTTTTGGTTGGTGGGGTTTGCTTGCCAAAAATGCCGCTAAGTGTTGATCCTTACTTTCGGGTTTTACTTAGCCGGATTCTAGTGGGATTAACCATTCTAAATTTGCAACTAACTCTACACAAACATGGTAGAGCAAACATTTAATCAACCAGCAGTATTATCATCATCATGTTCCACTTGTTACTCTATGTGACCGAAAACATTAAGCAATCTCATGCCGTGAGAGGCGGACGATTCTGAATCGAGTTTCAACCTGGCCAGGGGAACCTAGACCACACGCATGGGGATCGACTTCGCTCCCGCCCATGCTACTTTTCCCCTTTCTTTCCAGTCCGTGGATCTGGAACACCCTCCCCGACTACAGAGTCCGACCACTCTGCACCCGTACGTCGCGACATAAAAATAAACCCTACTTCTACCAGGAGGGTGCGAGATCGTTCCACTCGCCGGTCCAATCAGGTACTTAAGCTTACCGATTACCATATTTCTCGGTATGTGGCTAGTACCTTCAAACGCTTAACGAAATGAGCCAGACACCGCGACCTTAGCCATTTTTGACTACACCAGCGGGGTATCACAACTACACAACCCCGCCCGTTGTCCTTACATTTCAAAAGGAAATAAAGTCAGTACAATTCCTATTTGCTCGCGAGAGGCAGGAAACCACTCGACTTCTACCGTACCTATTTAGCATGGCAACTAGTCGATAAAAAGATCCGGTATCAAACATAGGTTCCTATGGATCATGCATCTAGGGTTTTCGATCAACGCCTAGAGAACTTAAATGCAGAAAACCAACTATTACCATACATTAATAAATAGATAGCAGAATGATAATTCGGAAAAATAGTGGGATTATACTCCGGGGCTTGCCTTCTTGGGCACTGTCAGGCAGAAAAGCTTCTGGGGCTTGGCCCAGGTCTTGAGACAAGTTAGTACAGTTCAAGGAGACCTCCTGATCCGCACGAGAGTCCGCGGGCACCAACTCGTAGTCACCGTCCACGAGATTAACCGTTTCTATATGCCATGCAAGATTATGAGTTATTCATGGATAACAATTTCTTTCCTTCACGATAAAGTTGTAGTCCAACAAAAGTTACTTAAGTGATGATTTCAACAGTTTATTTCATGGGCAGTCATTTATAGAGTAGTAAACCTAACTACGCTTCTTCATGAATGAGTGGGGTTTTGGTTTCCATTCTTAATTTCAATACATAGCATGCTTTCATTATTTCGTAACAACCCAAATTCACTAATGAGCTAGTGAGGAAACACCAAAGTAACCCAGATTCAAATTAAGTACTTATGGTAGATTTCAGCCTTTAACCATAAAGCAAAAACTATAACTATTCATGTAAATGGATTACTCTAGTTACTTTATTTTTTTGTACAGAACGTTCAACATTGGTTCTAGTGCTACAAATTTTATGGGAGCAACTTCAAAGCATATACTCAGCACTGAAATTTTTCCAGATTTTATTCACTTATGTAACTGAGGTAATAAAAAGAACAGAAACAACAAGCTTTTAACTAAGATTAATTCTATAGAGAGTTTTACTAGAGATATGGCTCTCAAATTTTTACCAGAGACTAGTCATGAGTTAGACATACTCCAGAAAACTTTTCAAGATTTAAATCACTATGGTAAATTAGTTATTCAGTTAACTTAGCATGAGTTTGCATAAATTTCTCAAGGTGCATTTAACCAGTATTGCATATGAACTTTTTATTACAGGTAGAACATACTCTTAAACAAGATCATGCCCAAAAATAATGATCAGAAACATTGTAGATTACTCAGAACAAAAATAGTAAATCTAGCCCTAAGATGCTAAGCATGATTATTCAACAAAGCAAAACTCATTAACTGCAGCCCAAAATTTTTAGACAGGAACACAGAGCTAAAAAGAGACTCCAGAAATAAATATAGATTTTTCTGAGCATAAGAACTATATATGAGGAATTAAGTTGATTAAACCAGCATAAATCATGGTATATAGCACATGAACTCTAATAAATCTGAAATTTAGAGATTAGCAGGGATTCAGTGGCACAAGCATGAAGTAAAATTTTCAGAGCAAGTTCATGTGCATATTTTCCTGAATTAAATCGAAAAAGCTAACAATAGATTAGAGAATCTTGATTGTTCTAATATGATACTGCTTTGGTTGGGTGCCATCTTTTTACTGTTATCTTAAAATTCCCTTAGTGACAACATATCCAAAAATCAAGGTCATTTGATGGGCAGAACTTCATGAACATGCATAAGGTGGTTTTCTTATTCTTTTCCCTAGATTAAATTCGGTTGAGTTTCTGCAAATGTGAATGTTACAAAATTTGTAGATCTTGTTACAAGGAATCCAGATCAGTTGAGTTTGAATTTTTCTGATTTTTTTGTGATTTGTTTCGCATTTTAGGAGTTCACTGGTATACACTGAAAAACTTGCAGAAACACCCTTAAACGAAAAAAACAATTTACAACCGGGTCCTTCGCCGGCCTTCTCCGCCGTGGCATCTTGCCGGTGGTGTTCTGCGGTGCAGGGCTTACCGGGGCTGCCACGGGGAGGCGCGTGGGAGAGAAGGGATCGAGGAACACCTACCCTGGTCGACGTTCGAGTGTTTGGTGCACGGTTTTGAGCTCGTCGGCGTTGATGGCGGGTCGGTTGTTCGGTTCGCCGGCGCTGGATGTGAAGGAGGGCTCGGGGTAGGGGAACAAGGCGCGCACGAGCACCGCGTGAGCTCGTGGATGCTTCTGGGGTAGCTGTCGTGCTCGGTCTCCTTCGGAGCTGGCCGGTCCGCGGTGAGCCTGAGCTCGCCGGCGGCGGCGCAAAAGGGGAACGGCGTCGGGAGGAGGTTTGGGTTTGATTCCGCGCGCGTGGAGCGTATTTAGGAGGTGGCGAAGCTATTGCGGTGGTCGGAGGGGGCAATGTGGGGCTGGGCTAGCCGGTCCGCGCGAGCTGGATCTCGACGGCCATGGCGGAGCGGCGGGAGGAAGAAGGAGGAGGAGAAGGGGCGTGACGGTGGAGCTCTGGGGGTCTTTATAGGCCAAGGAGCTCCTGGGCGAGGGATGTAGCGACTGGGGGAGGTCGATTTGGGTCGGGCGCGCACGACGGCGAGCGGGCGGAGCTGCAACGGCGCGGCGCAGGGCGGGGGGGGTGTCGTGGCGGCTCGGGGAGTGGCCTGGGACGCGTGTGCGCGTGAGGAGGTGCCAAGGGGCGGGCCAGGTGGTGCTGGGGGACTTCCTGGGTCCATTTGGCCGCGGGCGCGCGGTGGACGAAGTCCACCGGCGGCGTACGGCGGGCGGCGGGCGAAACAGAGCCAGCCGGGAGAGAGAGATGGAGATGGGGGCTCTTTTGCGATTTCTGAAAATTCCAGGGACCTCTCGGTAAACTGAAATTATCTCCTATTTGGAGGGCTCAAATGGAAAAGTGTTGAATACCACTTTTGCATAACTTTTCAAGATCTACAACTTTCGTGTTATGCAAATTTTCATTTGAAACTCACATTTTGAACTATTGGTACATTTGCATATTTGCACAAAAGGGCTTTAGTTTTATTCAGTTTTTGACTTGATTTTGGCTGAAGTTCAATTGAGCACATGTCAATTGAAACACCTCTCATGAGCCAACAAAAATTTTGTGCACATTTTTGAATTAAATTTTGAGTAGCTTTTCACTCCTTTTTCTTTTTCCTTTAATTTCTTTTGTATGATTTGTCTTTTATTTGATCCTTTCTCTTTGAATTAATTTCTCAAATTTTTCTTTTAACTTTAACTAAGGTACATTGATTGTATGTAAATGTGCTAACACCTGAGGTGTTACACATGTCGTTCGTCGCCGTCGTCGCCGTCCGCGGAGGGGCTACTCGCGCTGGCGGACGAGGCCGAGCACCACCGGGATTTGGCCGCCGCGCTCCTCCCGTTCACTAAGGCCTGCGCGTGGCTTCACCTCGCCGTGCTCCTCCACGCGCCCTAGGGAGAGAGAGGCCGCGGACGAGCAGTGGCTCCGATGGTGGAGGAGGACGCCGGCTCACGTGCGGGCGCCGGTGCGATGAGGCCAGGGACGAGCGGCGGCTCCAGCAGTGGTGGAGGAGGAACCACCGGGGGATCTGAGGAGGAGGCGCGGCGGATCTGAGGGAAGGGAAGAGAGGGAGGGGGTTTCGGTCGGAGGAGAGCGGGGAGGAGTGGAGAGCTATGGTTTTCGATGGCGACTCGCCTTTTATAATGTTTGAGAGTGATTCTAACCATTGGATTGCCAATGAATGGTCAGAAATAACTGGGCCGGGTAGACCGAGCCAAAAACAGCCCATATCTATCTCAGTTTAATGTTTTCTTTTTCTTTTTCCATTTAAAACACTCTTGTGAAGTAACTTGCAAAAAAAATATCTTGAATATCAGTACACTTTTTAAATGTATTAGACAGCATATGTTTTGTCATGTGGAAGTTTCAAGAATTTTTGAATAGATTTAGTATTTTCTATCATTTAAATGAATTTCTACAAGCTTATCGAAAGTAATTCCAAGCTGAACTATAATGTAGTATAATGAATGGAAAAATGATATTCATGTTATTGAGTCCAATTTGAGGCATTGTTGAAGAATTGAAAGGAAAATTCGAACATCTTGTTCACGAAACATGACAACGAACGTGCGCGCCGAATAGGTTTTAAATTCTATAAAAATCAAACGAAGTCTGAAAATTATGAGATTTGTCAGGATATCATGATATCATACATGGAGGCTGTGATAAAAAATTGAGTAGGTTTCGTAAAAGTTGTCACGTATGTTGCTTACAAAACTGAGCATCTCCGAAGATCCATAGACATGAGAAGGATTCGATAAGATTTTGAGTCACAGTGATGATCAAATTAGGTTTTCACTTCAAAATTTTTTGTATAGGCAATATACATGATGGATTGTCTCAGGTAAAATTTTGGTTATTTTTTGAATCCGTTTGATAATTTTAAATTTTTTTTTTGCAACTCTTGTATACTCCTAAACCTGGATACAAATAAAATGAACTCAATATGGGGACACAAATCCACGAGAGGCGCAGCAGTTCAGCTTCCTCCTCTCTAACGCGGGGGCGCAGGTTCGACTACCCCATGCGCTGCATTTTTTAATTTAATTCAACCATCAATAGCAGCTGGTGACAGAAAGGTTATCTAAAAGAAAATTCAACAACTGATGCAAATGGTTAAATGTTCTGGTGGTAGAGCAGTCTCGTGTTCCGCGATGCGACCTAGGTTCGAAGCCCCTTCTGCTCCCCATTTTTTTTATCTAATTCAACCATTCTGGAAAATAGGTTTATCTAAAATAAAATGCTACACTTTGATACAAACCAACTGATGGTATGTTGGTGAAAGCAGACTGCCGTGCAGCGCTGCGGCCCTAGTTCGAATCCCCCCGCAACTTCTTTTCTTTTTTTACAAATTTCGCGTACAGATGTGGTGGCAGTTTTTATATAATATAAAATGCTTAACTTGATGCAAACAAAGTGATGGCGCGGTGGTAGAGCAGGCCGAAGTTCAGCCCGTCACCAGGGTTTGAATGCCCTTGGAGGCCTAATTTTTTACCCTTTTTTCTTTCTATTTTTTTTAAAAGCATTTGTGTCCTACATGACAGGTGGGTCCATGTTGACGCCACGCAAACAAAATGATTTTTTGCATGTTTATAGAAAATAATTACAATTTGAACTACTTCTATTTCAAATACTATTTAGAAAATTCCTAAAAATAAATTTTAAGTATGGTTGTTCAATTATAGCTCATATCATAAAAATAGATGAAAATTTGAAATGTTTGTTAGGGATAGTTCAAATTTCTACTCAAAACCTTATTATAAAATAATGATAATAATACTCAAAACCTTTTTATGACATTAATGTTAAAACGTCATGTATTGTGGGCTCAGTTATGACGAATTCAATAAAACGTCATATTTTGTGATCTCAATTATGACGAATTCAATAAAACGTCATAAAGTTCTGGGCCTAGGGTCCATACCTTCAAATTCATCATAGATTGTGTGCAATTTTGACGCTCCATTAAAATGTCATAAAACTTTTGTCATAGATCACCACATTTCTTGTAGTGAACAATCGCGGCCAAAACCAGGAGGAAGTAGCTGATTCCATAATGGACACACGAGACATCATCAACGCAAGATGCAGAGCGCATCTCGCAGACAATTCCGATCGCTTCCCAGCCGTCAGTAGCGTCTTCGACAACATCGAATACCCGAAAGATTTCAAACCCACAAATATCTAGAAGTACGATGGTAAGCAAGACCCTGCTCACTGGTTACGTTTATACACGACCGCTATTAGTGTTGCAGGAGGAGACACCAACACCAAGGTCCTCTACTTCCCGATGGCCCTGGAGCCTGCACCTCTCACATGGCTCGTGATCTTGGCGCGCGAGTCCATACACTCGTGGGAGGATCTCAAGAAGGCCTTCATCGACAACTTCCAGGGGTGCCTACATCGAGTAGCTACTAGACATGCCTTATCTATGTGCAAGCAGGAGCAAGGCGAATCCATCAGATCCTACGTCAAGTGCTTCTTCAACACAAGAGCCACCATCCCCAACATCGCGGACGATGACATCATCGACTACTTCTAGAGCGGCATTACTGTCCAATCTCTCTACCGTGACTTTGGGCGTAATCGCCCCAAAACGGTAATGGAGCTATGCGATATGATGCAGCGCTGGGCAGACAAAGAGGAGCAAGAGCGCAGCCGCTTCTCGCACCATAACAACAACAACGGGAAGCGTCACAATGACCGAGGAGGGCCCAGCAACCAGCGGGATCCCATGCGCAAGCGCAAGCCTGACGGTACTGTCGGTACCATGGATCGCACCCCGTGTGGTAAGAAGAATGAAAAGCCGCAGGATCAGTTCGACAAGATCCTTCACAACAAAAGGTGCCCAATCCACCCCAAGAGCAACCACTCAATGTGGGAGTGCATGATCCTACGCAAACCCCAAGAGCAACCACTCCTAAGAAGAAGCAGAACAAGGATGACGAGGACGACAAGAAAGACCCTAACGGGTTCCAACAGCAACAAAACATCGTCAATGTCATATTCGGAGGAGATACTAGCTTCTCCAAGCGGGCCCAAAAGCTACTACTCAGAGAAATCCTCTCAGTTGAGCCAGCAGTTCAAAGGCCATTAAAATACAGCGAGGTCCCCATCACTTTCTCCAGGGAGGACCAATGGACCAGCTTCTCTGAACCAGGAAAGTTCCCGCTGGTACTCGATCCAGTTGTCCAAGGATCCAAGCTCACTCAAGTACTTATCGACGGCAGAAGCGGGCTCAACTTGATCTTCGCAAGTACACTGGCAAAGATGGGCCTCAACTACATGAGTTTGCTTACTCCAAGCAAGGCCCCCTTCTACGACATCGTTCCCGGAAACTCTTCCACACCAATTGGCTCGGTCACCCTCCCAGTCACATTTGGTACAGAACAAAACATTTGGACGGAGTACATCAAGTTCGAAGTAGCAGACTTCGAATCTTCCTATCATGCCATACTGGGAAGACCGGCGGTCGCCAAGTTTATGGCAGTGCCACACTACGTATACCTACTCCTCAAGATGCCGCGCAGCACAGGAGTCCTTTCCCTACGAGGGGGCCTCCTTAAATCCTTCGAGTGGGACAAGGAAGCAATGTATCATGCTTCCACGATTCGAGTTCCTAACTCTATTAGCAAAATACTCGCTGCCGCCAAGGAACTCTCACTCAATAAGGACTTGATGCCTTCCAAGAAGCCAAGCCAGTCGTCGGTTAAGCCAGCCGATGACATAGGCACCAAGACTATTCAGTTACAAGAGGGAGATGACTCCAAAACTGCCTTCATCGGAGCTGGTTTGGACGACAAATAGGAACTCGAGCTCATCAACTTCCTTAGGGCCAACCGAGACATATTCGCGTGGAAACCAGTGGATATGCCGGGGGTGCCCAAGGAGTTGATTGAGCATGCCCTGAAAGTCGACCCCAAAGTCACACCGAAGAAGCAACGACTACGACGTTTCTCCCCGGACAAGCGAGAAGCCATCAAGAAAGAGGTGGCAAAACTACTCGCAGCAGGGCTTATCAAAGAGGTCTATCATCCTGAATGGTTGGCCAACCCTGTACTCGTCTAGAAGAAGAACAACAACAAGTGGAGGATGTGTGTCGACTACACTGATCTAAATAAGCATTGCCCAAAGGATCCTTTCGGGCTACCTCGCATAGATCAAGTAATCGACTCGACTGCAGGATGCATCCTATTATCCTTCCACGACTGCTATTCAGGCTATCACCAGATCGCCCTGAAAGAAGAAGATCAAATCAAGACGGCATTTATCACCCCTTATGGGGCATACGCCTACAAGACCATGTCCTTTGGGTTGAAGAACGCTGGTGCCACCTATCAGCGCGTGATACAGCTGTGCTTTGCTGATCAGCTACATCGCAATGTTGAAGCCTATGTTGACGACGTCATTGTCAAAATCAAGACCCAGGATCAATTCATAGCTGATCTGGAAGAAACCTTCAACAGCCTCCGAAAGTTTCACTGGAAACTCAACCAACCAAGTGTGTCTTCGATGTACCCTCTGGAAAACTACTCGGATTCATCATCAGCAACCGAGGAATCGAGGCTAATCTAGAGAAGATCAATGCCATCATGACCATGGATGCTCCAGCTACCATCAAGGACGTCTAGAAGCTTACAGGCTGCATGGCAGCTTTAAATCGGTTCTTGTCTAGGCTTGGTGAACGGGGTTTACCCTTCTTCAAGCTCCTCAAATGATAAGACAAATTTGAGTGGACTATAGAAGCCGCGGAAGCACTCGAGAATCTCAAACATCACCTCCAGTCACCGCCAATTCTCACAGCTCCACTATCAGGCGAGGAAATACTACTCTACATCGCGGCGACTACTCATGTAGTCAGTACGGCGATAGTAGTCGAACGCTCAGAGGAGGGCTATGCTTACGGCGTCCAGAGACCAGTCTACTTCATCAGTGAAGTACTCTCTGAATCAAAGGTTAAATATCCATCAAAAAGTTCTCAATGGAATTCTAATCACCTCTAGGAAGCTTCGACACTATTTCGACGAGTACAAGATCTCAGTAATTACTGACTTCCCGTTGGCAGATATACTCCACAATCGAGATGCCACTGGACGAATCTCAAAGTGGGCAGTTGAACTGGGAGCCTTGGAAATCAGCTTCAAGCCAAGAACAGCAATAAAGTCGTAAGCACTAGTCGACTTCCTAGCTGAATAGCGGGAAAATCAAATCCTAGCACCTCACAACGTCCCAGAGCATTGGGTAATGTACTTTGATGGCTCACTCAAGCTCGACGGAGGCAGCGCGGGAGTTCTATTATCTCCCCCAAAGGAGAGCAGTTGAAATATGTATTCCAGATCCTGTTTAAAGTCTCCAACAATGAAGCAGAATATGAGGCACTGCTACACGGGCTTCGCTTAGCAGTTTCTCTCGGCATCAAGCGACTACTTGTCTACGGGGATTCTCTACTCATTGTCCAGCAAGTAAATAAAGAGTGGGACATCAACAAGGACACAATGGATGCATACATCGAAGAAATCAGAAAACTCGAGAACAAGTTCTCAGGATTGGAAATTCACCACGTAGACCGTGACAACAACATGGGAGCCAATATCCTGTCCAAACATGGATCTACTCGAGCAGCTATTCCACCTGGAGTCTTTATTCATGAACTACATCATCCATCATTCAAGGCCACAGTCAGAGAAGTGCTGATGATCGAAGAAGACTAGCGAATTCTGTTCATCGACTTCATCAAGAAGTTCAAGCTTCCACCACATGTTGACGCCAAGAGTGCTGAAGCTGCTCGCATTATCAGGCGAAGCAAGGGTTTCATTCTCGTCGGCGACAACCTATACAAGCGCTCTTCCTCTGGCATCCTCATGAAATGTGTTACCCTTGTAGAAGGCAAAGACATCCTTAGGGAGATACATAAGGAGTCTGCGGCAACCATGCTGCCACAAGGACACTAGTCGGCAAGGCCTACATGTCAGGATTTTTCTAGCCAACAGCTGTATCAGATGCAGAAGATCTTGTCAAACGATGTCCTGGCTGCCAATTCTTCGGCAAAAAGACTCATGTGCCAGCACACAATCTAATAACAATCCTTCCGTCATGGCCATTCACCTGTTGGAGTCTGGACATGATCGGGCCCTTAACCATAGCTCCAGGAGGATTCAATCATTTGCTGGTAGCAGTCGACAAGTTCACCAAGTGGATCAAGTACAAGCCCATTGTCAAGATCTCATCAGATAGAGCAGTGGATTTCATCTCCGACATTATACACCGGTTTGCATTTCCCCACACTATCATTACAGATCTGGGTTCTAACTTTACATCGCAATCCTTTTGGGATTTCTGTGACAATTCTTGCATAGAGGTAAAATATTCTTAAGTGTCTCATCCTTGAGCAAATTGTCAAGTGGAACGTATCAATGGCTTAGTACTCGACGTCTTGAAAAAGAGACTCTACGATGCCAACTCCAAGAAGGGTGGCATGTGGATCCAAGAACTACCCCATGTGGTCTGGGGGCTACGAACGCAGCCTAGCAAAGCTACAGGATAATCTCCTTTCTTCCTCACCTATGGGTCAGAGGTTATACTACCCACAGATATCATGTGGAAATCTCCAAGAGTAGAAGCCTATCAAGAAAGAGAAGCAGATGAAGCTCGACAACTTGAGTTGGATTCAGTCGAAGAAGCCATGATCAATGCTCTGACCCAATCGGCTAGATATCTTCAAGGAGTCAGACGCTATCATGATCGCAATGTCCAGCAAAGATCTTTCAATATAGGAGATCTAGTCCTACGAAGGATTCAAGATAAAACAGGACTGCACAAGTTAAATTCCAGATGGGAGGGGCCCTTCATTGTGTCTAAAGTCACAAGACCCGGATCATACATAATTACTGATGTAGACAGTAATGAGGTACCCAATTCCTGAAACATCGAGCACTTGCGCAGATTTTACCCTTGATCCAAGTTACATGGGGATGTTAGTTGATCTCTTTAATAAATCAAGGGTTTCTATCAACCGTTCGCCTACATTAAAGGCAGTTTTCAACCTGGCAGCATCATATTTAACTACTCTCTAATAGGTTTTTTCAACTAGGGTAATCTCCATAGATTCATACCAACCTTGATAACCTAATCGGGATAGGTTACACAGTTTTTCCATTTGGATAACTATACAAGACATATCCTTGTCCTCAATAATAGGAACACAACATACTCGCTCGAGAAGGTCTATGGATACCTTTACTAGTTTGTCCAACTTGGGTAACCCGACGGGGTTCATCCTAACAGGTCAACTATAAGGAACTCCAGCCTTGCGAAAAAGACAACTACTCTCTTGCTCGAGTATGTTTTGGATACTACTAAAATTTGTCCTACTGGGGTAACCCGATGGGGTTCATCCTAACTAGTTAATCTTAATAGTTACTCCAGTCTACATGTTAGACACCCTACTCGCTGGCTCGAGTAGGTCTTGGATATTTTTAAGATGGTTTCATCTTGGGTAACCCGACGGGGTTCATCCTAACAGATCTATCTTAAAAATTACTCCAGTCCTTAGTTAAGGCAACCTACTCGCTCGCTTGAGTAGATTGTGGATATCTCTACACAGTTTTTTCTATCTGGATAGTTCGACGGGACTCATCCTAACTGAACAACTACGGAGATTACTCCATGTGAGCACTCTACTTGCCAACGCAAGTAGTTTGTGTTTCTATTACTTATCCCACGGTATCATATCATACTTCTGAAGACATACCAACAGGATAAAAGCAATATATATAAAGATTAGTCTTTACAAAATTCCAAGAGCTGTTACAAGCAGATTATTCTGCCAAGTTCTTTAAGATTTCATCAGCAATCACTTCTGATTCTTTACAATAGCCCTGGAATTCCTCATTAGAGCAATCAGCGGCTATTCCCTTAGCTATGGGAGCTAACTTATGCTGAGGCCAGTAAGACTTGACAATTCCAATCATATGAGTTAGATAATTCTTGGAGGTGGTCGTCATGATGCCGAAGAAGTTCTTGGGAGCCTCTTCTAAATGGTCCACCGAAGATTTACTACTCGACGATCCTCCTTCAGAATCAACCATATCTACAATGACTTGAGTTGCTGCTACTAGTCGAGTTTGGTCACTTGAAGAACCTGATACAAGGACATCTCAGTGATTATTCAATTATTGGAGTAGTACTATCAAGAGAAGGTTCAAGTACTTACAGGCTTGGGCAGTCTGAAATTGTTCCTAGAGCTTGGCTTTTTCATCCTCAAGGCTCTTGATCTGTTGTTTCATCTTATAAAGCTCTCGAGTATGCTCACGGTTAGCTTCATAAAGCTTGTTATGTGCAGCAAGAGACTCATCAAGGCACTTGGCAATCTCTTCATTTTGCTTAGCCAAGGTTTTTTGGTTATCAATAGTCTGATACAAAGCCTGAGACTTCAGGAAGGACCTATTGGCAACATCCTACAAGTGCAACAAATGATGGGTCAGATATCATCAACTACTCGATATCAGCAATGATAGCAGAAGACGGTCTTACCTTGGTATATTTGAAGCTCCACTGCATACAATCTGCGTGCTTCTTTACATTTTCTATGGACAACAATGGATCGTCAAAGAGCTCTTTTCCCATCTCCTCCTGGGCAGACTATGGAAGAGACTGAAAGGGTACTGCTCGAACAGTAGGATTCAATGACCCTTCAGTCTCACCACCACCAATTCCAACAGCAGCAGAGGTATCTTTAGTAGCTGCAGATGGAGTAAGCTTGGGTGCTTCAGGATTTGACTCCTTTGATGTCCCAGATGTGCCTGCATCCTGACAAACAGCAGCAGGGTTTTCGATCAACCCAATTACTGGTGACTCAGGGGTTGATCGAGTAGTTGCTTCTGGGTCCCTTTGAACCCAGTTACGGATGTCGTGGACCTGATCCTTCTCATGTGTAGGAAGATATTGGATCCTAGCCAAGCAAGATTCAGAATAAGGAAGCTAAGACTAATTGGATCTAATTTGAGAAGTTCAGATTCTTACTGGCCACTATCGAGACGGTGTGTTTTCCTCTGCAATAGAGATCATGGAGCTGATTTACGCTTCTTCGTGCCACCAGAATGGGCGGCATCTTCTGACGACGGAGGCATGCAGTACCATGTCTTATAATTCTTCTACAAAAAGAGGATTCATCAGATTATCACAAGGCTTACTTACAAGTACTCGATAAAGCTTTCTAAATCTTACCCAAGTATTCTCAGGTGGATTGACTGCTGAGAAGAGTGCTAGTAGTACCAAAGACTTGTCGAAATCATCAAGTACTTTGCAACATCTTTTGACTACCTCAGAATGAGACATTGCTTTTGGAGAGAGCTTGGTGGGATCTTTTGTACCTTCATATATGAAGGCAGGATGTTTCCGACGCTGAAGAGGTTAAATCCAATGACTTACAAAGAAAAAGACCACATGGCCGCCAGTAATTCCTTTGCTCTTGGACATCGCAATGGCATCAAGAAGACATTTAACTTGGCTGCCACCAGGTCCAGTACTTGACCAGCACGCTTGGACTTGGGGGGGGGGGCGCCGGGAGTCCTTTCTGGAAGTGGATATTCAAAGTTCCCAAAATGAATCCAGAAACTTTTCCATTCGACTCCTTTACCCGCTGGCTTATAAGATAAGTACTCATCTCGGGTCTCAGGACGGAGTACCAATTTACATCCCCCGACGACGGCGGGTTTGGTAGCATTTGGAATGGGTACAAGGATGAAAAAATGTTGGAAACGATGGAAGTGGGGAAGGATGCCAAGGAATGCTTCGCAGAAATGGGTAAATATAGAAGGATGCAAGATAGATTGTGGTGTCAAATGATGCAATTGGATTCCCCAGAAATAAAGAAGAGCATGAAAGAACTCAGAAATAGGTACTGCAAGACCACATTCCACGAAATTGTTCGTGTCTCTTATGCTCAATCTGAATAGGTATTTTGCAAGCGCATAGAATTCACCGGTGTAGCACTTCACCTTGGAGTATTCCAGGGTATCGTGAGATCCTTAGGGAAACACTATGGTAAAGTTTATCGTAAACTGTAGTGACAACTTTTACTGAAGTTATCGACCAACTAATTCAGCAGGGGTAAGCCAGATAACTAATGAGGTAAATGGCCAGTCTATGACTGCGCGACACACATGAGATTCTATACCTTAGAGAGGTAGCAGCTGGGCGGACAACGAGCGAGAAAGGATTCCTGAAACAACTTCTAAACTACTGAGCTAGCCTCACAAGAACTAATCTAAGCTTCTATCCTAACATCGGAACTAGGAGCTTACATCGGCAGCCTAAGCGAAGGGCGCAGACAGGGGTGAGAAGGGGCCCAACATACTTTTGGCAATCCTACTGCTATGAAAACACCCGAACGTGGTGGACTACGAGGGATGGACAAAGTTGTCACCACTTGCCGCCTACCACTGCGGTAACGTGGGGTGGAACACACTTTCTAGCTAGCACTGAGTCAGACACCATGTCTGCTCTCGGTACTATGATTTCTCTTAAGGCCTTCAAGAGAAATCCCCCTCAACCTAGTGAACTAACTTGAGGTGCACTAGTACGGGCGAGAAAACCCGTAAAACTGACTCTGACAAGCAAGAAAGAGAACTTAAATTGAACTAGAGGTAAAACTTACTACCGCAAACAAGTACTAGTACTTGGAAAGATAAATACTTGGGGAAAGTAAAGCTGACTCAAGTAAATAAAGAAGATAACTTATATTAAAATTGTCAAAGGAAAAGATACAAGAGCTTATACTGAGCTCCGATGACGACTCTGGATCCCCGAGACAAGCTCGACTCGACTCTAACCCCCAACTACTAACCTACTCTAGACTTGAGAAGAGAGAATTGCTCCTTTGAGTGTGTGTTTACATGTGAGGGGGAGAGTGCTATTTATAGGCTTCAAGGTCGGTATAAGGTCATTAATTCAGGTAGCGCCCGATGCACGCAACTGTAGAGGCTGTGCTTAACTTCCACGCGAAGCCGGGAGCCAAGACGCTGCAAGGTGGGGCCGGGCAGCCCATCCTAGGCCGGCCAGCCTAGGAATGTGCCACCTGGGCACCGACCTTCCGTGGACGGCTCCTGATCCCTCCTAGATGTCGGTTCATCGGGTATCTTCCTCAGATGCTGGAATCTGGGGCCGAGCAGCCTGGGGTAGGCCGGGCGGCCTGCCTCCGGAGCCTTTCAGCCCTCCGTTTTGCCGACGTTGCATATCAACACTCCACACTGTCTCTGCAATGGGTGGTTTCCCCATTTGATGATCTTGGCACTGGCATGTGGGTCTTTGGGTTGAACCTTGTGCCTTTGTAAGGATCACCGGGGTATTGAATTTCTTCACAGTCTCTTCGATTCTTGTCCCCCGTAGGGGTGGCCCTTCGGGCCTTGCTACGCCTCTCTTCTCTTTGTCATCACTTGAACCTAAAAGCCTGAGAATAGTCATCTTAACAATCACATTAGTCCAAGTGTTGTGCGTGTCATCAATCACCAAAATATTATATTGAAATATGGCATGAGAGGCCATTTTCGCTACAGCCTTCCTGGTCCACTGACAGGATATGAGATATTCTCCTTGTTCTGGAACCTTATGAACATTTCGCATTGCTCCAGTAAAATTATTGGACCCATGTATGTGGAGGTGTCAGGCCGGTCGGCACGGAATGTGCCGGGCACCCGGGATTTTCTCTGATTTCAACCATGTTTGGACAGTGAATTCCTGCAAGCACAACTCATCCAAAAACTTGTGGAATTTATTAGAATCAAATAAAATTTGCATGGAACATGGTGCAAAACTCAATTTATTTCTGAGAAGTTGATGGTCAAAACGTGAGATAATGGCCATCAACACCCCCCAAGCTTAAACTTTTGCTTGTCCTCAAGCAAAGCTTAATACTGAGGCTTGGTGGATCAGGAGTTGCGTCGATGTTTGCCCTCTGTAGGTACCCTATGCACAGCATATTACTCTATCTGTATGTACTTCGAGTAAGTTGGCACATACCTATATGTTCTGAATGATGGGGCTTATTTCACATTTCATCCCTTGTCTTGAGCGGTTGGAGGACTAAACAACCTTCACCGGAATATTTTTTTGTCTTCCCTATTCAGGTTCATTCTCAGAATATTTCTTAAGTATGCATATGATTAAGGTTCCCTGAAGGTACTCTCAATCGTTCAAGGTGTATGATCCTCACCAAGGTCAAAACTTGACCAACTTCTTCCTAATCTAAGGCTGATATCTGGAGTTATGGGTTGAAAGAGTGTGACATACCTTGATTACATGTGCTGTCGAGCCAAAGAGTGGTTTGCAAGAGGTAGGTACTTGATCAAATTCCGATCTTATGGAATCACAAATGTCCAGGGGAGAGGGAGAAATGGACTCACACTTTTGGAAACATTTTTGGGTCATTTTATTGAATCTCCTCTTCTGTACTACTTTGCTGGGGACCATGGGCACTTCTCTCTCTCTCTCTCTCTTTAAAGAAGATTACTCCATGTCCTTTCTGAATTTAGTATTTTCAGAGGGAATTTTTTTGAAGAATTTTGACCCTTTTGAAGTGGATAGGCACACAGTGGAGATTTTGGGCTGGAGTTGTGGTGGAACTGTTTGGGTGAAAGTGGATGACAATACCCGGAGTAGGTAATTATTTTACCAGACATTTTGAGGCTGGCAACGAAATGGGTAGGCAAAGGAGAAAGACCGGCAGATGTCAAGTACCTTTTCTCAAGCGAACTCACCATTCGACAAAGCTCAAAGTAAATCAAGATAACCTATTATAGCTCTTGTATGAAATATCATTATGGCTCTGGATGGGACGTGTAAACTAACAGGGAATCCTTTTATCATGTTGTAATGTTATTCCGAGAATTTCCCTTACTGAGGTAAACAACTTTAATTCCAATGTAGGCCATCTCAAATCCCACAACAACTTAGACTTGGAAAATCATGTTAATGCTCCCACACAAATAGATTTAAATTGTGTCTGTTATGTGCCAACTAGCTATGGTACTAGATGAGTAAAAAGCTATAAACGGGGCACATGCAAAGCTCAAACAGAGAACCTATTCATCATTTCCAAGATAGGAGTTTGCACGGATGTCCATACATTTATTCTAAGCATGGTGTAACACCCTAATTTAATTTCCAGCATTTTATAATAAATTTAATTGGCTTTGTTTAATTTTCCAAGGTTTATTATGTTTAGAATGGCATTTAATCTAATATTTTGTTCCTCAAGTATTTAAAACTTTATCTAGGTTTAAATCTTGTTGTTGCATTCATGTTGGTGCATAGTTTTAATTATTTGAGTATGGTTTGAATTCAAATTTGTATTTGAATTCAAACTTTGTTTGTTTGTTGTAGAAATAGATTAGAAGGAGTAAAGGAAAAGAGGACCAAAACCCCAAAACCCAACCAAACCCCGCGGCCCACCTTTCCCTCTCCAAAACCCAACCTAGTAACCCAAGACGGCCTTTCCCTTTTCTTGGCCCAGCAGCACCCCGCGGCCCAGCCTTCGCACCCTCCCCGCGCAGCAAACAGCCCGCGCCCTCCCTCCTCAGCAGGGCCCAGCACCGCGGCCCACTCGGCCTTCACTTCTCAGCGCGCATCCCTCCTTCCGCTTCGGCCCAGTCGACGTCCCTATGGCGCCCAGCTTCCGAGAGACTTTGTATATGTATTCTACGCTTCTGCATACTCTGTATCAGACATTTTGTCATTAATGTAATAAATAACATTCGTATTCGCTTTATTATATCTTTTTATGTGATATGTGCTGTGATATACTATTCATTCTGTTGTATATACGTGTGACTTGATCCTGGCATGTATATGATTGCTCAGTTTATGTCCTTTTATAAACCGGGTGTTACAGAGTGGTATCAGAGCCGTATCGACTGTAGGACGAAAGCCTAGCTAGAACTGATTGAGTTTTAAGTCTTCTTCCCTCTCAGCCTTGTCTGCTGAAACTATTTTGCTATTATATTCCTTGAAATTCCAAGATTCTTACTCGTCTTGCCTTGAATTCTCTCTATTGAATAGTCTCCGTAGATTCTGGCCTGGAGTAAGTCGTTTGACCATCATAGGTATAAGCTAAATGACCCCTTTATAATAATACGATAGTACGTTCTGCGACGCGATGTGTTAGTCGAGTCGTGTGTTTAACTCAGCTAAGTTGTGAAATTTGTATGCTTGTTATTATGCTACATGTTTGATTTGGATTTTTGAATGATTACATAGTTTAGTAGTTAAATTTGTTTAATGAAAATCAGTTTTAAGTTAAAGTTAATTAATTAATAAAACGAGTTAGATCGTTGGGGGTAAAACCGTCCACTCTATCCTGTCTACTTTATCATGTCTAAGTCTTTCTTGCAGAAAAATATCGAATCCATCTGAATTTATTTCTGCAATATCTTTGCTCATACATCTTCTGTTCAAATCAGATGGTGAACACCAGGAGCACCGGTTCCGGTTCTGGCCAGTAGCAGGGTCAGAACAACCAGGGTACTGGGATCCCGATGCCTCCGCCTCTGACCTCGGAGCAGTACTTCCAGCTCCAGATACAGATGATGGCTACCCTGAACAACACTGTTCAGGCACTTCAGCAGGCTCACACTCAGCCTCCGCCTCCTCCACCGCCGCAGACCCGCGACAGGCGTGCCGAGTTCCTGAGGGGTCACCCGCCGACGTTCTCTCACACGTCCGACCCTCTTCAGGCTAACGACTGGCTCCGTGCAGTGGAGCACCAGCTGGACATCGCCTAGTGCGATGATCGAGAGCGAGTCTTGTACACAGCAGGACAGCTGTGAGGGGCAGCTTTGGACTGTTGGGAGTTCCACCCAGTTCAGGACCGCGAGGCTCTTACTTGGCTCCAGTTCCGGGAGCGGTTCCGCAGCCACAACGTCCCCGCGGGCGTTATAAAGATGAAGCAGAAGGAGTTCCTTGCACTAAAGCAGGGGACTATGACGGTCACGGAGTATCGTGATCGTTTTCTGCAGGTTGCTCGCTACGGCCCTGCCGAGGTTGCGGATGACCGCAAGAAGCAGGAGCACTTCATGGAGGGTCTTGAGGACTATCTCCAGTACGCGCTGCTCAACCTCCGCTTCGATGACTTCAACCATCTGGTTGACAGCGCGCTCAACACGGAGCGCAAGTACCTGGAGATGGAGGACAAGAAGAGGAAGATTGTTCCCGTTGCTTCCGGCAGTAACACCTGTCCTCGCCTCCAGCCGCCCCAGCAGTACCAGTAGCAGCAGTACCAGCCTCCCCAGCAGTACCAGCAGAGGCTGCAGCAGTACCCGCCTCGACAACTGTAGTAGGCAGGTCAGGGCCCGAGGTTACCGGCACCTCCGGCTCGTGCTCCACCAGCTCTGCCAGCACCTCAGGCTCCACGGCAGGCAGCTCCTCCTGCCGGACAGCAGGCTCAGGGACCCCCTCGCACCAGCTATCACTGCGGCCAGCCGGGGCACTACGCCAACTCTTGCCCCCGGAAGGCGCAGGCGGGACAGCAGGGGCGCCCAGCTCAGCCCAGGGCGCCAGCACAGGGTCGGGTGAACCACGTGACGGCCGCGTCAGCGGCCGAGGCTGCTAACGTGGTTATTGGTACGTTCATGGTCAACTCTCACCCCGCTACAGTGCTTTTCGATACCGGTGCTACTCATTCTTTCATTTCCAAGTCATTTGCCGAGAAGCATGGTATACCCGTTTCTTGTATGAGGACAGCTATGGTAGTTACCTCACCTGGGGGCCAGATACATACATGTTCTATATGCTCCAGAGTTAGTATGGTCATAAAGGGGGTAGAATTCCGCACTGGTTTGATCGTCATTGATTCCTCGGGGATAGATGTGATTTTGGGCATGGAGACCCTTACCAGATGGGGAGTCTGTATTGATTGTGCTCAGCGAACAGTTCACTTGTCAGCATCTGATGGCCAAGAGGTGACACTCAGTGGTTCAGAGCCTTCAGGATTTCTTCATCAGATGGAGGCTAGACCCACGGACGGTATTCGCGTGGTGTCTGAAGTCCCGGATGTCTTTCCGGATGATTTGCCAAGTATGCCGCCTGAATGCGACATCGAGTTTTCTATTGATCTCTTGCCTGGCACTGCTCCTATTGCAAAGCGGCCATACCGCATGGCACCTATAGAGCATGAGGAAGTTAAGAAGACTATTGATGAGTTGCTAGCCAAGGGCTATATCCATCGCAGCTTCTCTCCTTGGGCTTTTCCATTGTTGCTAGTAGATAAGAAGGATGGCTCGAAGAGAATGTGTGTCGATTATCGGGAGCTGAATGCAGTTACCATCAAGAACAAACATCCACTGCCCCGTATTGAGGATCTCTTTGATTTGCTTCGAGGTGCTCGCATATTCTCGAAGATTGATCTGCGTTCGAGTTATTTTCAGTTGAGGATCCGTCCTGGGGATATTCCGAAGACGGCATTCACCTGCAAGTACAGGCTGTATGAGTACACGGTCATGTCCTTCGGCTTGACTAATGCCCCGGCTTTCTTCATGCACTTGATGAACATGGTCCTCATGGATTATCTGGATGTCTTTGTGGTAATTTTCATTGATGATTTTCTGATCTTTTCCAAGACAGAGGAAGAGCATGAAGAGCATCTGAGACTCATGTTGCAGAGATTGAGAGAACATCAGCTGTATGCTAAGTTCAGCAAGTGTGAGTTCTGGATTGACGAGGTTCCATTCCTCGGTCATGTTATATCCCAGGGAGGCATTGCTGTTGATCCGAGCAAGGTGAAGGATGTGCTCGAGTGGGAGACACCGCAGACAGTGAAGGAAGTCAGGTCATTCTTGGGCTTAGCTGGATATTATCGGAGGTTCATTGAGAATTTCTCCAAGATCGCGAAGCCTTTGACTTCTTTGCTGGAGAAGAATGCGGCGTTCGTATGGACTGATGAGCGTTAGATGGCCTTTGATGAGTTGAAGAAAAGGTTGACTACGGCGCCTGTTCTTACTCTGCCAGACCAGACCAAGAGGTTCGCGGTATATTGTGATGCTTCGAAGGATGGTCTTGGGTGTGTTCTGATGCAGGAGGGCAGAGTGATTGCTTATGCTTCACGGCAGCTACGCCGGCATGAGCTGAACTATCCCACTCATGATCTTGAGTTAGCCGCAGTTGTGCATGCTCTGAAGATTTGGAGGCATTACTTGTATGGGAAGCAGTGTGATATCTACACTGATCACAAGAGCCTCAAGTATATTTTCACGCAAAATGAGCTGACATGCGGCAGAGGAGATGGTTAGAGTTGGTCAAGGACTATGACCTAGTGATTCACTATCATCCGGGTAAGGCCAATGTTGTGGCAGACGCTCTGAGCAGAAGAAGCTATGTCAACATGGCCGTTGCTTTCCAGATGCCTCCAGAGTTATGTGAGGAGTTTGAGCAGTTGAGTTTGGGTTTCTTGCATCATACTTCGAGTGCAGCATTCGAGGCAGTACCCACTCTAGAGGCAGAGATCAGGCAGCATCAGAAAGAAGATGAGAAGCTGCAGGAGATCCGTGAGTTGCTCAAGAAAGGCAAAGCTCCCCATTTTAGAGAGGATGATCAGGGTACCTTGTGGTACAAGAACCAGATCTGTGTGCCAGATGTGAAGGATCTCCGGAAGTTGATTCTGAGTGAGGCTCATGATACAGCTTATTCTATTCATCCGGGCAGCATGAAGATGTATTATGACCTCAAGGAATGTTTCTAGTGGTATGGGATGAAGCGTTCAGTGGTAGAGTACGTAGCTATTTGTGACACCTGTCAGCGTGTCAAGGCTAAGCATCAGAGGCCAGCGGGTCTGTTACAGCCTTTGAAGATTCCTGAGTGGAAATGGGAGGAAATCACTATAGACTTCATCGTTGGATTGCCTCATACTCAGAAAGGGTACAACTCCATATGGGTAGTAGTGGATCGTCTGATGAAGGTCGCTCACTTCATTCCAGTGAACACTACTTACTCCGGTGCTAGACTTGCAGAGTTGTACATCTCTCGGATTGTCTGCTTGCATGGTGTGCCCAAGAAGATCATATCTGACAGAGGATCTCAGTTGACTTCACGGTTCTAGGAGCAGCTCCATGATTCGTTGGATACGAAGCTGTGCTTCAGTACCGCTTATCATCCTCAGACAGATGGGCAGACAGAGAAGACGAATCAAGTGTTGGAAGATATGCTGAGAGCTTGTGCCATTCAGTACGGTACTAGTTGGGATAAGTGCCTGTCATATACTGAGTTTTCATACAATAACAGCTATCAGGCCAGTCTGAAGAAGTCCCCCTTCGAGGCATTGTTTGGCAGATTGGTGAGAAGCAGCTCTTTGGCCCTGACATTATAGAAGATGCAGAGCAGATGGTACAGGCTGTGTGGGAAAATCTGAGGATTGCATAGAGTAGGCAAAAGAGCTATGCAGATGGCAAACGGAGAGACCTGACTTTCAGTGTTGGTGATCATGTATACCTGAAGGTGTCTCCGATGAGAGGAATCTGCAGGTTTAATGTCAAAGGGAAGTTAGCACCTCGGTATGTTGGTCCATTCAAGGTGCTAGAGAGGAAAGGCAAAGTTGCTTATCGCCTAGAGTTGCCCACCAGCCTCTCAGGAGTTCACGATGTCTTCCATATATCTCAGCTGAAGAAGTGTCTGCGAGTAACCGAGGAGCAGGCACCACTGGATGGAGTAGATGTGCAGGAGGATCTGACTTATACTGAGCATCCGGTGAAGATTCTGGAGACATCGGAGAGGGTTACACGGAACAAGTGCATCAAGATGTGCAGAGTTCAGTGGAGTCATCACAGTGAAGCTGAGGCTACATGGGAGCGAGAAGATGAGCTGAGGAAGACATATCCAGATCTCTTTGCTAGCCAGTCCAGCTGAATCTCGGGGACGAGATTCCTATAAGGGGGTAGGGTCTGTAACACCCTAATTTAATTTCCAGCATTTTATAATAAATTTAATTGGCTTTGTTTAATTTTCCAAGGTTTATTGTGTTTAGAATGAGATTTAATCTAATATTTTGTTCCTCAAGTATTTAAAACTTTATCTAGGTTTAAATCTTGTTGTTGCATTCATGTTGGTGCATAGTTTTAATTATTTGAGTGTGGTTTGAATTCAAATTTGTATTTGAATTCAAACTTTGTTTGTTTGTTGTAGAAATAGATTAGAAGGAGTAAAGGAAAAGAGGACCAAAACCCCAAAACCCAACCAAACCTCGCGGCCCACCTTTCCCTCTCCAAAACTGATGAGGACATGACCAATATGCATATGACCAAGGCCCAAGTGAAGATAGAGTTCAAAGCCCAATCCACATTGAAGTCTGATTTATTCGCGAGTCCGGTTCGGACTGCAGGAGCAGGCCTCACGAAAACGGACGCCCAGGCCACATATGGGCTCCGTTTTGGGCGTTCTATATATCGTTGGAAAGCTAAGGAGATATGCTTTCCAACCCAACTGATCCCATATCAAAATACGCTCGGAGTCGACGGGAATTGTCGAAACAACATGACGACCAGAATCTGCCTGGATGCAGCGACGCCAGTTTTTGGGCCCGAAGGCCTTGTACTCCCTAGGGTTGCCCGGCCACCCCCTTGGCCGCCCCCCTAGCCTCTCTCTTCTATATACACAGCAGCCGCCATTAGGTTACTGGGGGTTTTGCTTAGATTATTTTGTCGAGAACAGTTTCGCCGCCGTGTCGGTTTGTGAGACCCCAACTTGAGATTAATCTTTCATCTGCAGAGTCACTTCAAATGAGCTGCGTTCTTTCGAGTTCTTGCTTGTGTTCTTCGTTGCGCTTGCAGGGATTAGCCTTCTTGGCGAGGTCAACCGGGTTGTGACACGGTTGATAACCAGAGGAGTTGTGGTGCTAAGATTGCTGGATTCGGGTCTTAGGATCTGAAGCCGGATCGGTGTGTCTCGCTCCGCCAACAACGAGAGTTATCCAGAACCTGACGGAAGATCGGGAACCCACGTCCCCATTATTTGGTATTCAGAGACTCAGGTTTACTGTCAGGTTTCACATCTATCTTTAGTTTCATCAATTTCGCCATTGTCCCACAGTCCACCAAAAAGCCCTAGAAAATTTTGTGTTCGTGCTGTTTTCTCATCCCATTAGCCCTTTTAAGCCATTGCATATTTTGATATCGGAGTCCGCATCATTGAGTTTGTGTCCATAGTCGTGGTCTTGTTGCTGGTTTAGATCGAGTTCTTAGATTGGTTTGAGTTTTGCATCGTGTCACCGTGTCCTTTTACATCTCGTCATCACGTCCGGTTCGGACTTGTTTCTGTCCAGTTCGGTATTTTGTTGATATCTCTCACATACGAACTCGGATTTTTGTGTTCTAGTACTTTCTGGAAAGCTTGTGAAATTATCTACAACTTAATCAATTGTGAGAATTCCAGAAAACGTAGTTATCTGCGCCTAATCTGTATTGGAAGCCAATCTGTTGGTTACCCAGAAATTTCTGAGTAGTCTGTATTTCAGGGTCAATATCTTCTACTTCCTTTATCCAAAAGAGACTTTCCATATATTGAAAAGAAAGAGAAAAGGAGGATCTACAACTTTCGTGTTGTAAGTTTTCGTGTTTGGGGTCTCTAAATTTGTCAAACAGCCTGTATAAGTTTGTGTAGCAAATCTGTAATTTACAGACAACAATTTTGTGATAGTGTGGAGTTGTCTCTTGCTCTTGTGGCACTTTTGAATAGAAAAAGAAAGAAAGAAAAAGGCAAGTGCATAAAAAAGAGCCACACAAAAAAAAGAAAAAAATCAGAAGTGCTTGCATCCTTTTGTGTCCTTTGTGCTTGGTATATGTCGCTTGCTTGCTTGAACTAGTTCTAGGAACACGTTTAGGCCAGCAACTTTGATAAGTACTTTGGATATTTATTCAATTTTTGCTATCTGATTTTCAATTGTGCTAATCCTTGCTACTAAATAAAGCCCCCGAAGCTCCACATATTACTTCAGATTAGTACACCCAGAGGATCTTGCAATCTTGGTACCACTTCCTCACAGGTATCACGAACCAGCCACCGGTTGTACCATCCTCTGCTTTGCATTGGTAAGAACACTTGTAAGATCTTGGTAAGACGTGCGAGATTGTGTTTCCACCATCCACATCCACATATAGTAGTTGATAGGGATAACCTTTTGTGTTTTCTCTTGTCTACTTACTAACAATGTCAGGAAACACTGAGATTGCTCAACGAGTGTTGAGTTCTCAAATGGAGAAAGTGGAGCAAAATCAATTCAACAATTTGTTCCAGACTTTCTTTGCCGTGATGGAACGACGTTGCCGAGTCATCATTGATGGTGAGACTTGCAACAACCTTGCAAGCTTAGAGCTGGTCGAGAAGCTTGGTCTGACCACAAAGCCACATCCACATCCATACTATATGCAATGGGTAAATTCTTACGATAAGATTAAGGTAACTGAAATTGCACATATTGAATTTAGCATTGGTTTTTACAAGAGTAGTGCTGATTTTGATATAGTACCCATGCGAGCATGTCAATTATTGCTAGGAACGCCATGGATTAATATAAATGATGTGGTACATAAAAAGGTTGCTAATAGATATTCTTTCAACTACAATGGAAGAAAAATTACACTTAAATCTATGACCGCAACTGAAATTTTAGAAGCCGATCTTGAAAGAGCAGAGAGAAGAAAGAATGAGCCTTTTAGAAAAGAATGGATTATTTCAGATGTTACAGTGCTTTCCTCTAAATCTGATTTTGTACAAATTAAAGATATCGTTTTGTCTTCTGTTGGACCTAATATTTTGCAGCATGTATCTAAAACAGAAGACAAGGTGATAGAGAATGAACAGGTAATTGTCTCAGGTAAGAGCTCTCTTGATGTGCTGAAATTATCCACCACTCATGCTATAATAGAGCAACATTTAGTGGACACCAAATCTGAATTGACTTTGTCACATGATAAATATTCTACTGATTTTTGTGATAAAAAAGAGTTGTGTGATAGTTCTATGTTTATCACTATGCCACAACTTGTCAAGGAAACTGATTCTTTTGTTTTGGAACCAAAGACTTATGCTAAAAATAAACATTTGATTCCAATTGCTACAGAAAAGGATGAAAGGAAATTGTTGTCTTCTTTAAATACTTTGGGTTATATAGAGTTTGATACTTTGTGTGCACTTAGTAGTTTGGAGGAGAAATTTAAATGTGTTGGATTGCCATGGTTATCTCGATGTACATATCACTTTATTGGCAATTATAATTGTAAAGGAGAGTACATGGTGCATCGTGTTTATATATGTTCAAATCTGAAATCTCCTTTTGTTGTGCAACAATTTGATGAAAAAGTGGGCTATTTTAAGATTAACCCTATCACGCAGAGTTCCTCTTGTTCTTCTTTGTTTGTTTTGTCGCAACAGGTTCAATTTCAAGAAGGGGAGCAACGCAGGATCATGTCAAGAATGGGAACAACTACTTCCGCAAGCATCAGCGACTTTGAGTCGAGGACGACTCAAAACCAAGAAGGGGAGAATGATGAGGACATGACCAATATGCATATGACCAAGGCCCAAGTGAAGATAGAGTTCAAAGCCCAATCCACATTGAAATCTGATTTATTCGCGAGTCCGGTTCGGACTGCAGGAGCAGGCCTCACGAAAACAGACGCCCAGGCCACATACGGGCTCCGTTTTGGGCGTTCTATATATCGTTGGAAAGCTAAGGAGATAAGCTTTCCAACCCAACTGATCCCATATCAAAATACGCTCGGAGTCGACGGGAATCGTCGAAACAACATGACGACCAGAATCTGCCTGGATGCAGCGATGCCAGTTTTTGGGCCCGAAGGCCTTGTACTCCCTAGGGTTGCCCGGCCACCCCCTTGGCCGCCCCCCTAGCCTCTCTCTTCTATATACACAGCAGCCGCCATTAGGTTACTGGGGGTTTTGCTTAGATTATTCTGTCGAGAACAGTTTCGCCGCCGTGTCGGTTTGTGAGACCCCAACTTGAGATTAATCTTTCATCTGCAGAGTCACTTCAATTGAGCTGCGTTCTTTCGAGTTCTTGCTTGTGTTCTTCGTTGCGCTTGCAGGGATTAGCCTTCTTGGTGAGGTCAACCGGGTTGTGACACGGTTGATAACCAGAGGAGTTGTGGTGCTAAGATTGCTGGATTCGGGTCTTAGGATCTGAAGCCGGATCGGTGTGTCTCGCTCCGCCTACAATGAGAGTTATCCAGAACCTGACGGAAGATCGGGAACCCACGTCCCCATTAAAAACCCAACCCAGTAACCCAGCCCGGCCTTTCCCTTTTCTTGGCCCAGCAGCACCCCGCGGCCCAGCCTTCACACCCTCCCCGCACAGCAAACAGCCCGCGTCCTCCCTCCTCAGCAGGGCCCAGCACTGCGGCCCACTCGGCCTTCACTTCTCAGCGCGCGTCCCTCCTTCTGCTTCGGCCCAATCGACGTCCCTGTGGCGCCCAGCTTCCGAGAGACTTCGTATATGTATTCTACGCTTCCGCATACTCTGTATCAGACATTTTGTCATTAATGTAATAAATAACATTCGTATTTACTTTATTATATCTTTTTACGTGATTTGTGCTGTGATATACTGTTCATTATGTTGTATATACGTGTGACTTGATCCTGGCACGTATATGATTGCTCGGTTTATGTCCTTTTATAAACCGGGTGTTACACATGGCAATTCTCTTTTTTTTTCAACTAAGTTGAACAAGCGGATATGATGACTTACCTGGATGACGATCTCCCCCCCCCCCAAGCTTCAACGAAGCTCAGGGCTACTGGTCTAGATGTGGCGGGGGGTAGTACGCACCATGGTGCCAATCATAGGACAAGGAGGATAACATCCCCCAACTCTCCTGTGTGAGACTGGTGTTGTGATCGAGGCTATGTCCCAACTCCTCTTGATGTAACTCTAAGGTGCCCATTCGGGCAGTGAGGCCGACAGCTCCCGTGTGAGCGGGTTGTCGTACTCAAAGCGTGCTGATGCAGATGGGCCAACCTATGGGCCATGGGAGGTTCCCATTCCCGAGGGATAGTAAAACTCCTGGTCATGCCCATACCCCGTGCTACCCTCAGGCTGGTACGAGGTCTGGCCACCCTGGTTGTAAAACCCATAGGCCTTCTCGAAGCTCATGTGAGTAGTGTCTGGGTGAGGCTGAGCTGAGGCATCTGGCGATGGTCCGGCTTCCTGAGAAGCACGGGCCTGGCGTGAAGCTCCTGGCTAGCGAGAAGTTCCTGCCTGGCGGGATGTGCCTGCTTGACGGGAAACTCCTGCCTGCCGTGATGTGCCACCCTCGGCCAACTGTGCGTCACGCCGAGTTCTGCCACATGTCATAGGACCAGCTGTGCTGTGGCGTGCTGGCTCCTTCTTTTCCGTTTGGAGGGTCAGACGTTTCACGGAGTAGAGCGAGATTTTTGGGCATGGAAGCTCGAACTCCCTCTCATTCCCCGGATAGCACATGAACACTGAGTTCCCGGGACCTTCACGCATCATGTGTTCGTGAATAGAGTGGTCCAGACCAATGAAGGTTCGGTACTCATCCGTTGCAGGCAGATATGTGACTTGTGCATTCTCCAGGACACCGACATACTGCGCAATGTGGGTGACCAATGAGGTTATGTCGATGGGAGATTTGCACGTGATCATTTTCTGCCAATGTGCGACCATGCCCATGACAGGTGAGTAGCAAATCTTCTTTGCCATAGCATACAGGCACATGAGCTCCGAGGAGCTACACAGCTTGAGGTCTGCTTGGGGAAAGACTACCATAGCCAGATACTTGGCTAGAACTCTCAGAGTTGGGTTATGTATGGAGACTATGCTGCTTTTACTACTTACTAGTTCATATGAGAATTTGTTCCACCAAGCACTACGGTCATACTCAAGATCATCTGCTAATGCATTATCTGCTAATATGCATTTCTTACTGAAGCCTAGTGCATTACTAAAATCTTTGGGTAACATTTCAAAGAACTCGTTGAAAAAGGGGAAGTGGATTTTAGTTTCTTTTCCAACTTTTTCGACATGTAGCGTAGACAAGAATTCCATGGTGAGAAGGTGCGAATCTGGTTCGGTGATGTCGGCGAAGTGCGACCATCCCGCAGCCGTGAACGCGCGGTTCATGTCCTGGCGGAGTCCCATCATCATGAGGAATTCTGTATCGAACCGCTTGGCGTGGCCGTACGACTGCTTCTTCAACAGCTCGAGGGCGTCCTGCTCATAATCAGTCCGGACCACGATCTGATCGACCGACATCAAAACTCAGATTTTGAGATGGGGCCTCAGTACTACTGGAGAGGCAGGGGCTTCATCCTCTTCCTCCTGGGATCATGATGGTCGGCTGACAGAGTACACCGACATGTCATCCTGGGAGCCTGATGACGCTCGCGAGCTCCGGGATCAGGATGACGAGCCCAGCTTCTTCACCTTGCCTTTGATATTCCCCAAAGTGACATGACTCCTACAAAAGATTAGTACAGAGAATATGTAGGGAAAATAATCGGAGGGGTCAGTGGTTAGTTGTTCTTGTGGGGATCAATCCACCACAATCGTTCTTCATTCGGAGCTTGTTTATTCAACGGGACATAATTTTGTGGTTTTCATTTTAAAAGAGGGTTACTACTAATTTTATTGCGTTAGTGTTGAGCTAATCTCAACACTACTACTATTTTGTGTGGGGCTAGCTCTTGAGTTTCTTAACTTAATTAACTCCTAAGAGCTTCATTAGGCAAGAAAACTCAGAGAGAGGAAGAGAGAAAGTGTGGTCAGGAGAGTGACCTGCGTACTCAGCGATGGTGCAACAAACGATGACGGCGCAGCGGCTTTTATAGAGGTGCGCAGGGGCCAGGCCGGCCGGCCTGTGCAGTGCCGGGCGGCACTTCCCGCGACCTTCCTTGCTCCACATCGTTGCCTAACTCGTAGACTTGCAGGTGTTCATGCTCCGGTTGGTGACGACGCGACGGAAGCGGTGGAGACGCGACGGGTGGCCATGATGAGGCCAGCCGGCCTGCCCCCCTCTGCACGATGAGTATGGCCACTTTGCTTTGCTCCCTGGACACTCAAAGTCTCGGATTCCTGCTGCCCCCTGACCAAATGAGAGAGTGTGGGGCCGGCCGGCCTAAACTTTGGCCGAATTTTTTTTCAATGCAAAGATAACTGATGCAAAGCAAAATTTAAATTTTGGTTTGGAATTGTAAACATGCCATGACTTTGAAAAGAAAGATCATGCAAGAAAAATTTAAACTATCTTAAATGTAAATGCAAGAAAGGATACGTACCTTGGTTCTCATGGCGATAGCTCGGGTTTTGAGTCCGGAGCGGGACTCTCCATACCTTGGGTTCTGTTGTCGTCGCCGGATGGAGGTCCAGACGAAGACACTTTTCTCCGCCATTCTTTCTTGGTGGCGAGTTTTGTTTTGATCGCTTTCACCTCCGATTCGTCAAATTCTCTGCGAAGGATTTGTCGTCTTGTGTTCCTGTTGTTATGCACTCTGATTTCCCTGTCGATTCTTAGTCATTCCAAGAGTTCGGCAAGGATATCGATTGTGGGTGTTGATGGCTTCTACTGCTCTTTCTCGGATTCCTTCTGGTTGAATGTCTTAACCTGGGAACACTGTTCGACCTTCGGTCGAAAGGCGAACCTCTCTGTCTGCCCATTGATATTGAGCTGAATTTCTCCAGCTCCAACATCAATGTATGTGTTTGCGGTACTCAAGAATGGCCTTCCCAGAATTAGGGGCGTCTTGGCATCAACTTCCATGTCAAGGACGATGAAATCAGCAGGAATAAAGAAGTTCCGGATTTTAACCGGAACATTCTATGCAATTCCCATGGGGTAACGGACTGTTTGGTCTGCTAGCTGCAAACACATGGCGGTAGGGGCAAGCTCATGATAATTTAGTTTATCGTAGACTACCTTAGGCATGACGCTGACACTTGCTCCCAGATCACAAAGAGCAAGTGAAAAATGTTGACTCTCGATTGAACATGTGATTGTGGGGCATCCTGGATCTTTCTTCTTCTCTAGGAGAGGATCGACTATAGCTGCGCTAAACTCCTTTATGAGTTGTACGACCTCGGTGGTGGGCAGGCTTCTCTTGTTTCCAAATATATCTTTGATATACTTGGCGTAGGTTGGAACCTACATAGTGTCAAGAAGCAGTATATTGACATTCAATTTCCTTATTAGCTCGACGAACTAGCCGAATTGCTCGTCGGTCACCGCACTAACACTTTCCTTGGGAGGAAATTCTGGTTGCCCAGGAAGTTTTCCCGAGTTATTGTTAGGACAAGATGAGGCTAATTGAGCAACCTGAGTTTCCATCATTTTATTGAAGCTCAACTGGTTTTTAATAACTGAATTTATGCCCTTTAGTTGCCCGGCCAAAGATTCCAAAATTTTGTCATTAGCAAGGAATTTCTTACTAATGTTATCATTAATTTGTTTCTGGCCATAAACTAGGTCCTTTAAAGTAGGCTGAAAATTGTTATTAAAGTTCATACCTTGTTGCTGGCCGAAGGGGAGGTTGGGTTTGGAATTCCAACCCAGCCGAGGATGGAAGCCAGAGTTGTTGGAGTTGTTAGCTCCAACAAAGTGAGCTTCCTCCTGAGTGATTGGGCAAGAATTACCCGTGTGTCTAGATTCTCCACAAGTCTCACATGTCATGCGAGAATCCATGACTTGGTTGGCCTCCTGGTGCGGAGACTCCAGTCTCTTCATGAGAAGGTCCATCTTGGCAGCAAGGATATCGATGCTGTCGATATGATGGATTCCCTTGTGGGGCTGTTGCTGCCTTTCACCTTTCCAACTCTGGTTGGAAGCAATCTTCTCTACCAGTACTTTCGCTGCAGCGACGCTGAGTGAAAGGAAGGAACCACCTGATGCTGCATAGATGTGGTTCTGAGCTGGTGTGTTCAGGCCATTGAAGAAACTCTGAATAATTAGCCATTCCTCCATGTCGTGGTGGGGGCATGCTGCGATATATTCCTGGAATCTCTCCCAAGCTTCCGGGATGGCTTCATCCGGGAGCTGTTGAAATCCAGAGATCTTACCTCGGAGAGCATTGGTTTTGCCCACCGGGAAATATTTTGTCAGGAATGCATTGGAGCAAGCTTCCCATGTGGTGAAGTCTGCCTTGTTGGTGTAAAACTATGTCTTTACCTTGCCTAACAAGGAGAACGGGAACAGTCAGAGACGGATGTTATCCATCGTGGAACCTTTGGGGTTGATCGTACTGCTCACTTTCAAGAAATTTTGAAGGTAAGCGTTGGCATCGTCTAATGTGTTCAGTCAGAGACGGACGTTATCCATTGTGGAACCTTTGGGGTTGATCGTACTGCTCACTTCCAAGAAGTTTTGAAGGTGAGCGTTGGCATCCTCTAATGTGTTGCCACAGAATGGACTCGCTTGAACCATGTTTACCAGTCCCAATTTGAGCTCAAAGCCATCATTGTCTTGGTCATTGTTCAGTCTAGTAGGGATGTGGCTGCCGGACGGGGCCGAGTACTGTCTAAGAGTCTTGGCCATGGGTGGTGCTGAGACTGATAAACGAGGATTCCAAGTGGGTTTCTTCTGGGGTGGGACGACGTGGTGTCTCACAATTCGCCCAATTCTCTAAGGATTCGGATCGAAGTTGGATGGTAGATCAAAACCGGTCATGCATTGCTCTGCATCGAATAGACGAGAGAGAGAGCAATGGGAAGCCCGCTAAAACTAGCAGTGATAAAACATTAAGGTTTTCCACTCAATTATATGATAACTTAAGCCAATTGCTTCCTCGGCAACGCTGCCAGAAATGCTTGTTGGTGTCTCTTATGCTCAATCTGAATAGGTATTCTGCAAGCACACAGAATTCACCAGTGTAGCACTTCACCTTGGAGTATTCAAGGGTATCGTGAGATCCTCAGGGAAGCACTATGGTAAACTGTATCGTAAACTGTAGTGACAACCTTTACTGAAGTTATCGACCAACTAATTCAGAAGGGGTAAGCCAGATAACTAATGAGGTAAATGGCCGGTCTATGATCGTGCGACACATATGAGATTCTATACCTTAGAGAGGTAGCAGCTGGGAGGACAACAAGCGAGAAAGGACTCCTGAAACACTTCTAAACTACTGAGCTAGCCTCACTAGAACTAATCAAAGTTTCTATCTTGACGTCGGAACCAGGAGCTTACTCCGGCGGCCTAAGCGAAGGGCGCAGACAGGGGTGAGAAGGGGCCCAACATACTTTTGGCAATCCTACTACTATGAAAACACCCAAACGTGGTGGACTACGACGGGCGGACAAGGCTATCACCACTTGCTGCCTACCACTGCGGTACCGCGGGGTGGAACACACTTTCTAGCTAGCACTGAGTCAAACATCACGTCTGCTCTCGGTACTTGGATTTCTCTTGAGGCCTTCAGGAGAAATCCCCCTCAACCTAGTGAACTAACTGGAGTTGCACTAGTACGGGCGATAAAACCCATAAGACTGAATCAGATAAGCAAGAAAGAGAACATAAACTGATCTAGAGGTAATACTTACTCCCGCAGACAAGTACTAATACTTGAAAAGATAAATACTTGCGGAAAGTAAAGCTGACTCAAGTAAATAAAGAAGATAACTTATATTGAAATAGTCAAAGGAAAAGATACAAGAGCTTATACTGAGCTCCGATGATGACTCCGGATCCCCGAGACAAGCTCTACTCGACTCTAACTCCCAACCACTAACCTTCTCTAGACTTGAGAAGAGAGAATGGCTCCTTTGAGTGTGTGTTTACAAGTTAGGGGGAGAGTGCTATTTATAGGCTTCCAAGGTTGGTAGAAGGCCGTTAATTCAGGTAGCCCCCGGTGCATGCAACTGTAGAGGCGGTGCTTAACTTCCCCGCGAAGCTGGGAGCCGAGACGCTACAAGGTGGGGCCGGGCGGCCCATCCTAGGCTGGTCGGCCTAGGAATGTGCCACTTGGCCACCGACCTTCCGTGGACGGCTCCTGATCCCTCCTAGACGTCAGTTCTTCGGGTATCTTCCTTAGATACTGGAATCTGGGGCCGGGCGGCCTGGGGTAGGCCAGGCGGCCTGCCTCCGGAGCCTTTCAGCCCTCCGTTTCACCAACATTGCATATCAACGCTCCACACTTTCTCTGGAATGGGTGGTTTCCCCATTTGACGATCTTGGCACTGGCATGTGGGTCTTTGGGTTGAACCTTGTGCCTTTCGGGTCCACCGACGGGATATGAGATGTTCGCCTTGTTCTAGAACCTTATAAACGTGTCGCATTGCTCCAGTAAAATTATTGGACCCATGTATGTGGAGGTGTCAGGCCGGTCGCCATAGAATGTGCCGGGCGGCCGGGATTTTCTCTGATTTCGACCATCTTTGGACAGTGAATTCCTGCAAGCACAACTCATCCAAAACTTGTGCAACTTATTAGAATCAAATAAAATATGCATGGAACATGGTGCAACACTCAATTTATTTCCGAGTAGTTGATGGTCAAAACGTGAGATAATGGCCGTCAACAGAAATCATGGAACACAACGGTTTCAAGCGTACCTTAGAAGGGATAATCTTCCCCTTCGCCTGCGCGCCATTGGATCACAACTTGACTCTGGAGAAGACCCATAGTCTCCAGTTCTTGTACTACTGCTTCAGACATTTTGCTTTTGCGCCAGCCCGTGGAAAGATTCGCAACCGCTTCACCTTCGACTTTGGACTTGTTCTTCTTGGGAGCCATCTCAGTGTCACGAGCTATGCTCGGGGGCTACGAGAGAGGCTAATGGATGGAGAACTGAGAGCACAAGAAATTGAGAAGTTTGGATCCAAATTTGATGGCGGCCAGGAGACAAAGGGATAAAACCTTAAAAGTAATCACATGGGTTTATATGATTCACAATGCCAATTCTGTGAATACCTAGAAGATCAACGGTTCTTCACTTCTCTGAGCAGTTTTATCATTTATTTTGCCACGAGTTTTGGATCCTTAAATCTAAATTGAGAAGATTTAAATTCAAGACTCTGGGCTACTGGATATCTGCATCAGGGATTTATTTTTCAAATTTTTTGGAAAATAATGAAAGAAAAAGACTGAAGTGACCCTCAGCCTGATTCTACGATTCAACCTAATGCTCGGGGGCTACTCCATATGGAGCACGAGTACTTCGCGCACCATATATGATCAAGATTTCGGGGCTTGAGCACCTCACATCCTCGGAGCAACTAGAAGTACTTGGAGGACTACTCGACGTGTCTGAAGGAAGCCCCAGAAGCAACCAGAAGGATGTTCAGATTACTTGAAGTACTCAAAGAGGCCCAGCCAAGTACTCGACACCTGTAGGACTCGGCTATGAAGAGCTCGGTGGCTTGTCAGACCTGGGGCAACAGGACAGCTTATAGGCATAGAACATTCTAGAATAAGAGATAGCTCATGGATGTACCTTACTTCTCTTCTAACTACCCGGATATGCGTTGAACTAGCTGCAGTATAAAGGAAATTACCCGATAGTGTTGTAGTAGGATTCCGACTGTACTCGGCTAGGACTTTCCATGTAACCCTGTCCCCCCGGATATATAAGGGCGGGCAGGGACCCCCTCAAAAAACATCTACACCTAAGGCAATACAAACAACCACACAAGACGTAGGGTATTACGCAACTCACGGCCTGAACCTGTCTATATCTTTGTGTTCCTTGCACCATCGAGTTCCGGAGCAGTCGATCCCTACGTACAAACCTTACTGCTAAGGGTATTCCTGAGCAGGCTTGCCGGTAAACACCGACAGGATGGTCCTTACTTCAGCCACTGTCTTATACATGACATATCCCTTGGAAGCAAGGTTTAAGAAACACTCACTTTCTGGGTTGAGGCCGTAAACAAAGTGCTGCATCAGCATCTCCTCATCGATATTATGAGGGGGACCAGAGGTCGCTAAATGCATAAATCGCGCCCACGCTGCCCCAAGTGATTCATCGTCACCTTGCTCAAAAGTGAGCAGTTGGATGCGACATGGGATCACCTTGGGGACAGGGTAAAAGAACAGACAAAACTCGCCCTTAAGTTGAATCCAATCTCCTCAAACTCTCACTACAGTCCGGTGGTACCAGATTTTCATTTTTTCTGTCAGAGAGAACGGAAATAACTTACACTGCAGGGTGTCCTGGTTCATTCCGGGTATGATGAGGAGAGAACAATTCTCCTCGAATTCTCGCAAGTGAGCATAGGGGCATTCGTCTCTTCTACCAAAGAAGATTGATGCACGAACCATGGCTACGAGACTGGGATGGATCTCATAGCCATCAGATATAATGGGATGGTAGGATGGAGGAAGTTCCATATACTCACGGAATGGAACTACCGAATAACTAGGAGGAAACTCCATGTAGAAAGGTGGATGGATGGATGAATAAGTGTATAGCTGAAAAGCTCTAGTACTAGTGTTGCTACCGTTCCCCGGCAATGACACTAGAAAGCTTCTTGGCACTCCATAGCCTAACGAATTACTCCGCAAGCACACAGAGACCGATTGTAGCTTTCACTAGGTGAGTAAACCTGGGATATCGAATCCAAGGAACGATAAGCTTTGACTAGTGATCTGGAGCGATTCAGCCGGACCCGACAAGGAGCAGAGGTACGAGGGTAAAGGGATTATCTCCAGATATAATCCTAATTACTAAGATAATTTGGTAAGTGTCGGATTGCTATTCCGGCTAGTCCACCAGGGGTGTACTCGGTGGTAGAGGACCAAGAGCTCGATGGTAACACGAAGACGCAGGGACTTAGACAGGTTCGGGCCGCGATGAGCGTAATACCCTACATCCTTTGTTAGGGGTTGTATTAGGGTTTGTGGAATGCTGCGAAAAGAAGAGGTCCCTATGGGTCTTCCCACGTCTCCCTTATTTAGATTGGGAGGCGTGGGCGTACAAGGAAGATATGCTTGGGTTGTTTTACAAGGAAGGAGGTCGGTTAAGATCCCTAGATATCCGGGCTTCTAGCTGGAGCCCCTCATCCTGATCCACTGAAGATCCTTTGCGCGCACAGCCGAGTCCTGCACGCCGAGTAGCCGTAGCCGAGTCACTGAGCAGGGTAGTCTCCCAGGTTCGGGGACCCCACTCGGCAGGGTGGTACATAGATCTACCTCCGTCAAACCCCCGAGCACCGAAGGGCCGAGTTGAATCTTGTCGTACCAGATGAAGTCCTTCGGTGCTCATTATAAATGTCCGTCGTTGTTGCAGATCCAAAACAGGATGTGCCCCTGGGTGCACCCGTTGGGTGTAGCCCCCGAGCCTCAGAAGGTTTCAGAGAAGCATTTCGAGGGTCAAAGAACTGATCTTTAACTCTTGTCAGTCAGAATGCCTGAGCACTCAGCAAGCGTTTTCGTTACACCAATCCCCTGAGGGTACCAGTCCTTAGCTACCACAGGATAGGCATAAGATATGGATCCAACTTGGTTCCCTGACCCTGAAGCCCTGGTTTGAGTCGCTGAGAATTTCCAAGTGGTTTCGGCGTCCGGGCCCTGAGGCCCTGGCTGGGTCACAGAGACACGCCGGGTAGTAAGTGGTGCCCAGCCCCCGAGCAGGGTCGCTGGCGGAGTCACAGAGATGCGCTGAGTAGTCATGGCGTCCGGGCCCTGAGGCCCTAGCTAGGTTACGGAGACACGTCGGGTCGTAAGTGGCGCCCAACCCCCGAGCAGGGTCGCTGGCGGAGTCACGGAGATGCGCCGGGTCATAAATGGCGCCCAGCTCCCGAGTAGGGTCGCTGGCGGAGTCACAGAGACGTGCCGGGCCGTAAATGGCACCCAGCCCCCGATCAAGGTCGTTGGCGGAGTCACGGAAACGCACCGAGTAGTCACAGCGTCCGGGCCCTGAGGCCCTGGCTGGGTCACGGAGACACGCCGGGTTGTAAATGGTGCCCAGTACCTGAGCAGGGTCGCTGGCGGAGTCACGGAGATGCGCCGGGCCGTAAGTGGAGTCCAGCCCCCAAGCAGGGTTGCTGGCGGAGTCATGGAGACGCACCGAGTAGTCACGGCGTCCGGGCCCCGAGACCTTGGCTGGGTCACGGTGACATGCCAGGCCGTAAGTAGCACACAGCCCCCGAGCAAGGTCGCTGGCGGAGTCATGGAGACGTGCCGAGTAGTCACGGTATCCGGGCCCTGAGGCCCTGGCTGGGTCACAGAGACACGCCGGGTCATTTCCGGAATATTCGAAGGATATTCGCATTGTGGTAAAAAATCCAACCGTTATATCCCTGCACGGATCTGGCGCGCCTGACAGGGGAGCAGGTCTGTTAGGGGTAACGGTAAAAAGAAAGTTACTATTTATCCTGCTCCGTCCGCCGTAAGATTCCCGGCCCGATCCGATCCGGCCGTTGATTTCGGATCTGCCCGTTGTGCAGCCTCCGATATTTAAACAGGGGAGGCAGCGCGGGGCGGCCACCCTATTCCCGAGCGCTCCAGAATCCTCCACCGCCTTGCCGACTCGGTGAGTTTCCAGAGCTCTCGCCTTCCTCGTTCCTTGTGATTTCCACCCCTCACTTCAGCCTCGCAGCCATCGCCATGGCCACCACACCCGCTGCGTCATCAACCTCAATCTCGAGGAGCGCCGGAGAAGCTCCACTGCCATCGTCATCTTGGCAGAAGTGCACGCTCTAGGAGAGCGACATCCAGGACATGGTGGAGCGTGGCATCCTCCTGGAGAAGCAGATCTCCGGGTGGCGGTGCTGCTACGGGAAGGAGTTCCCGTTGGAGGACACAGACCAAACAGTCACGTTCAAGTCCTTCTACAAGAAGGGCTTTGCGCTGCCCGCGGGCTTCTTCACTTCTACGGGCTCGAGGTAACGCATCTCAAGCCCAATTCGATCACCCAAATTGCCATCTTCATCCACCTCTATGAAGGGTACTTGGGGATCGATCCCCACTTCAACTTGTGGCGGTCTCTGTACCACCTCAAGGGGCACCCGTCCAACGTTCACCAGAACATTGTGGGTGGGGCCGCCTTCTCGCTGCGCTAGGGGAGCATCTACCACGACTTTGAGCTCTGCGACACCAACAAGGGGTGGGCACAGGAATTGTTCGTGGTGTCGAACCCGGTGCCCTGCCTCCCGACGCGCACCGGCCGCGCGCCGGAGTACAAGGCGTGCTGGGAAGAGCCGCCGACCACCGAGGAGATGGCGCAGGTGGAGCGCCTCCTCAAGGAGATCGCCAACTTGTCCGCGCAAGTTCTGACAGGGGCCGCGGTGGCCCTCTCCTTCTGCAAGCGGCTCACGCAGCCGATCCAGGAGAGGGTCCACCCCGCCTTCAAGTACTGGGGTCGTCAGGACCCAACCCGGGGACAGGAGTGCAAGGTCCCCCGGGAAGAGATCGCAAACCGGGTCGCCTGCATCATGGAGGGGCAGATCCAGGACAAGGGCTGCCCAAAAGCCCTTTGCCTGAAGCGGCCGACCGACGCCGTAAGTCATCTCGAATCTTCCGAGTTGCTTTGTTCATTTCCGAGTTGTTTCCTCTATTTTTGCTCTGTTTTTCTGACTACACCCGTTGTGTTGTGACACAACTCAGATCCTTTGTAGGTCAAGGTCTTGGAGTACTAGTCCCCCTGTTGGTGTTTATCGCCAAGCCTGCTCAGGGATACCCTTAGCAGTAAGGTTTGTAGGCTGGGATCGACTGCTCTATAACTCGTTGGTGCAAGGAACACAAAGATTTAGACAGGTTCGGGCCGCGAGTTGCATAATACCCTACGTCCTGTGTGGTTGTTTGTATTGCCTTAGGTATTGATCGTTTGGAGGGGATCCCTGCCCGCCCTTATATATTCGGGGGGACAGGGTTCCATGGAAAGTCCTAGCCGAGTGTAGTTGGAGTCCTACTATAAAACAATCAGGTAGTTTCCTTTGTACTGCAGCTAGTTCTACGCCTATTCAGGTAGTTACAAAAGAGGTAAGGTATATCCATGAGCTATCCCTTACTCTAGAACATTCTATGCCTATAAGCAGTTCCACTGCCCCGGGTCTGACAAGCCCCTGAGCTCTTCGTAGCCAAGTCCTGCAAGCATCGAGTACTTGGTGGGCGTCTTCGAGTACTTCAAGTAGTCAGAACATCCTTCTGGATGCTTCTGAGCCTTCCTTTAGATACGTCGAGTAGTCATTCAAGTACTTCCGGTTCCTTCGAGGCTGTGAGGTGCTCAAGCCCTGAAATCTTGATCATATATGGTGCGCGAAGTACTCGCGCTCCATATGGAGTAGCCCCCGATCCTTAGGTTGAATCTCAGAATCAGGATGAGGGTCACTTCAGTCTTTTTCTTTCTTTATTTTCCAAAAAAATTGAAAAATAAATCTCTGATGCACATATGCCGCAGCCCTCGAGCCTTAAATCAAAATCCCTTATGCTGCGGGTGGCCCCCGAGCTAATATTTGGAATTAAGGATTTAAGACGTGGCATCAGATTTTATTCTTTAGAATATTTGCAGGATTCATCAGATCTGGTATCCGAAAAGACCTCTTTTTTGGGTAGAGTCACAGAAAAATGATACAATTGAATACGCCACACTGATTGCACCCGAAATAACTTCAGACATAAAACCCGGGATATACGGCTATTTATTGTGTGCTCACGTGGGACGTTACTGTACGGAGAATCTGCATTATTGCCTCCTTGAATGCATCCATGAACACTGCAACTATAGCGTCACGTGTTGTCCTCCCTTAGTGTCCCTTGTGGCTATAAAAGGCGGGAGAGAGGCCCTTGCCAGAAGCACCAACGTGTAGCAGCCATGGCTTATCCTTGGTGTTCTTGCTCTCGCCCTCCTAAAGTTTGTGGAGTCCTTTCCAACAAAAGATGCTAGAAGAGAACTTGCGAGTGACAAGAAAAGTCCCTGCTACCTCATCCTGCCACTGCCATGCTCTCATTGGATCCATTCTGGACATCATGTCCTTGCATCTTCCAATGAGGCAGGTTCTCTGTGGACTAGTTGAGTCTTGTTGTGTCACATCCTTGGGATTGCCTGTTTCTGGGTGCCAAAGAACTGACATCTCTTGTAAGGAGACTTAATCTTGTCACAACATATTCTGGGAGAAGGAGAAATTTCTCCGCAAGATGCTACAGGAGGATTTGCGAGGTGATTACTGTAATCTGCCTCCATACTCTTGAAACTTTTCTCCCAGAATACGAGTATCATTATTCTCTTGATGGGAATAACAAGTTTGTACTTTGTCACGGCCTCGGGCCGATCTAGCTGTAGCAGGTTTCTCAGGAAGCCAAGAAGTGTGCGTGCAGACCCGAGTCATTGTAAAGTTAGTTAGGAAGAAGTACTCGAGTTGTAATATCGAGTAGTTGTACTGTGTCGAGTACTTTTCTGTGTTCTCGAATGTAATCCCAGTCAAGAAAAGAAGAATTGAGTAGATGACTAAGGATGTAAGTGTTTTCTTTTTCCAGAATGTAATCTTAGAAAGAGGAATGTCCTAGAAAATCCTATTTTTTCCGCAATTTTTCAACGGACTGTGGGCCTGTTAGGTGTTTTTACTATGCTGCCACCTAACGGGTAAACTAGCTTTTACCCCACCGGCTGCCATTCACTTTCGCTGTTAGATCTGTTCTTTCCTTCCAGCCCCCAGATCTACATTTCTTGCTCCTCCTTGCTTCTCAAGTTCGCCTTAGGGTTCCTGACAATGTATGCGCGTGAAACGCTCTGTGGATTTTTCGAATGGCACCCAAGAAGTCAAGCAAGGGGAAGGGTGCAGCTGCAGAGCCGGCCCATGAAGAAGGATGGAACACAAGTAAGTGCTCCGAATCTGACCTAGAAACTTTAGTTTCGGCTGGTCTTTTGGTTCCCAGATCTGTTATCCAATGGCGTCCTACCTTGGGCAAAGATCATCCGTATGAAAATACAGGGAAAATTGTTGCTTTTGCACCTTATCTAGAATGGGGATTGGGGTTTCCTTGTTCAATTTTCTTCTTTGGGCTACTGCACTATTACAAGATCCAGCTCCACCATTTGTCCCCCAATTCCTTTGTTCACATTTCCATCTTTGTGCATTTGTGCGAAGCTTTTCTGGGAATCAAGCCCCATTTCGAACTCTTTCGGATCCTTTTCCATTCGAAACTTTAGCCAGATTCCTACGTTTTAGATGTAGTTGGCGGTGCGGGTCTCCAGCTTAGACAGAGGAAAGATAAGGTTTATATCCCCTATAATCTTAGTAGCAAAGTAATCGAATGGAAACCCAAGTGGTTCTATGTCGAGAACTAGTGGGAACGCTTCCCGATGATTACTCCATGCTCACCTATCCAATGGCCTAAGTGGAATATGAAACCAGTCGACGAGAGTCAGGTTCCTGAGCTACTCGAGTGAATTGCCATTCTTAGGCAAAATAACTTGACTGGAGAAGCGATCATGTTTGGTTGGATGAGAAGAAGGATCCAGCCGTTACAGGCTCGGGAAACACTTGGTTTCCTGTATCAAGGAACAGCTGACTCATCAAGGTACTTGGAGGAAGAGATCTTAGATGAGGAAATACTTAGTCATGTCCAACGACTGCTAAGGGATGTAAAGAAAGTTCCCTTCATTCCTGATATGTTTTCAGCTGCGAATCCTCCGAACCAGGTACCAGATGAGAGTAGTCGATGTATAGTAATCAAGTACTTTACCTTAGTGTGATTCTGATAGAATTTGCTTTCTGTAGGAGGATGTGGAGCGCTTTAAGAGTAGTCCTTCACCACTAGGCATTTGTTTACCCTTTTATTCTTTCATGCGCTTCTCAATCTGTCAACCAAGTTCTAGTATGCTTATATGAATTTGCATATAAACAGTGCTGATGTCTATCCTGGGACATGCAGACGAGGAGGCGGCTAAGGAGAGGAGTGACAGGGAGCTAAGCCCTACTCCAAGTATGGATACTCGGACCGGGCATTCCAAGGGTGCTCGATCAGTGGCGAGGAAGCGTCGCAGCTCCTCCCAGACTATTAGCGACAGGTAAGTGGCTAATTAGTTGCCATTGAGTACTTTCATCGTCGATTTGCTAGTTTTGATTTGAATCTTTCTTTCTAAGCCTGGTGACTAAAGTGCCGCGGACCTCAGCATCTGGGGATGATGCTGTGGTGGGACGAACCATCCCTTCCACCACAGTGGACTCGTCAAAAGGGACTGGGACTACTCTTCCGGCGAGTAGTTCTAATGTAGATAAAGCCGGTGCGGGTAAGCAGGCCCTAATTGTGAAGCCTGCCCGCAAATTTGACATCAAGGGGCTTGCTCTGAAAAGAGCTCCTACGTAAGTTCTTTGAAACTTGTAACTATAGGATATGCCTTTATATCGAGTAATTAACTCGTCTTTTTCAGAGACACGCTCTTGGGAGCGAGTGGGGAAACTAAAGATGCTGCAGGCCCCAAATCGGCAGTGAAGAAGCCTCCGGGTACTCCTGATATGAGTGCCCATGAGACTGAAGACATGGTGAATTCCATGCTTCGGGATTCTCCACTGCCTGATACCGAGAGGAGCGAAGAAAAGCTCCCAGAGGATGGTGGAAGTGATAAGCGTCCAGAGGAGGAGGATGGTGAGAAGCTTCCTGAGGGAGGCGTTGGCAAGCTGCCTGAGGAGGCCCCTGCAAGTAAACTTGTACCATTTTATACTGAGGAAGTACTTTTGCTTTCCTCTTAACTTAATTAAGTAGCGTATTTTTCAGTTAGATTCCCAAAATCTAGGGAATACTATGGAGATGGTTCAAGATGTGCCAGAGAAGGCCATCTCTGTGGTGCAGGCGAGTGCTTCCCAGATCTCATCGGGAAGTGTCTTGCCGCGAGAGAAGGTGGAGCTTGCTTTCAAGCTACTGAGAGTAAGTAGTCAAATACTTCGAATACTTTAGTGTAGATTGAGTAGTATGCTGATCTTTTTTATTTTTGTAGGAAGCATTGGGGCAGGAGGGTGGCCAAGCCCAGGATGATATAGAGCTGAATGCTCTAAAAGAGTGGGTGAAGACGCTCTCATCCGAGAAGGCCGCTCTCCAGGGGAAGCTTAGGAAGCTCTCCCAATCCAAGAAAGGTTAGTCTTTTAGCATATACTATGCATTCGACTAGTTGATCTACTTGGTGTTTATAAGATTTTCTTTCAATTGAGTACACAACTTGTACAAAATCTTTAAAGATTCAAGAAAGCTTGGTACTGGATCTAAAGATACTTATGTACCAAAACGTAGATGAAATTGAAAAGCTTAAGAAGAACAAGGAGGACTCTGACCAAGAGGCCTTGACAGTTCTTCAGCAACTCAAGACCTTGTCAGAATCCCGGGACTCAATGCAACAAGAGCACGTGGAGCTGAGGCAAGTAAGGGATGCTGCCCAAGAAGTAGTCGAGGGTATGGAGATACCGGAGGGGGATGAGGACAAACCGCTCTCTTTGGCGGGGAAACTTCATAAAGTACCCGAAGCCTTTGAAAGGTACGTCTCCACAACCACCCATCAGTACGTGGGTCATGTACTCGGGTTGGTGAAATCTTACTGGCCGACCACTCGTCTGGACGCACTTGGGAAGGGAGCCAAAGCTGATTGTACGGACGAACAATTCCATCAGTATTTGGAAGAAACTTCCGGGATAGCTAACCAGATAGTGGAGTCCCTGAACAAGCCTAAGTCCCCTTGAACTTTCGATTGTAGATTGATTGGAGTGTGGTCACAAGTACTTTGGACAAATGTTAAGTATTTGTGTAATGTTTAAGTACTTGTTCTGTGTTAGGATTGTGGAATCCTTTGATGTGTCGAGTAGTTGTACTCGGAAAAATCCTGAGTTTTGGCAGCATCGCGCCTACTCAGTCTTAATAGTAGATATGAAGAATTGTATCCCTGTGTGCCTTGGGATGCAAAGTATTCTCGAATAGGTTCGAGTTTGTATGGTTCTGATTCAGAACTCTAGTGCTGACCGGTTAGGATTTGAATCCCAAAGGATTAACCAAGTGGGTAAAGCACTATAAGAATGTTGAAAATCCGTAGCTTAAAGAAGATTTCCTTTTCAAAGAAAATGCTTTGTTAGAATGAAGCTCATATGGACTTTGTTGTCCAACGGGGGGAAAACTCCTATCGAGTATTTAAAAAGTTAGGAGCTTTTAGATGTTCCTTGATAGATAGGTGAACAGGAGGCTCTTGTCAACCTATTTTAGAGTATCAAGAACTTATTCGTACTCCTTGAGAGATTTTTGTAGTTGACTAGTTAGGATAGACCTTGTTTGGTCACCCAGATAGTATACAACTGTTGCAAAAATATCCCAGACTACTCTTTCTTATCGAGTAGTATGTCCTATACATGGACTGGATTGATTTCTAAAATAGGACTGTTAGGATTGAACTCCGTTGAGTTAACGAGACGTAAATATTCTAGAAATATCCCAAACTTACCCGAGCAGAGCGAGTAAGGTGTCCTACCCGAGGACTGGAGTAACTCTTAGGGCAAGTCTGTTAGGTACGAACCCCGTCGAGTTGCCCAAGATGAAAATGCCGGAAGAGTATGCAAGACCTACTCGAGCTAGCGAGTAGCATGTCCTTTAACCAAGGACTGGAGTAATTCTTAAGACATAACTGTTAGGTATGAACCCCGTCGGGTTATCCAAGACGTAAATGTCGAAAGGATATCCAAAACTTACTCGAGCGAGGCGAGTAAGGTGTCCTCGACCGAGGACTGGAGTAACTCTTTGGATAAGTCTGTTAGGTACGAACCCTGTCGAGTTGCCCAAGACGAGAATGTCGTAAGAGCACTCAGAGTAAACCATAAGGGCTACTCGAATGCTGCTTCGATGCAGCTTTCTGGGTAGTATTTGAGATGGGGCATTTGCCATACGAGCGAGAGCCAAGTAGTCAATTTGTGGGGGAAATCAACTTTTATTTTGGATTTGTCGAGATTTCAGTAATTGTAAAATGACAGACTCTAACTCTTAAGACCTATCCCTTGCCCATTAGATGTAAGCAATGGTTTACATGACTGAATAAAACTATTCAAAAATAAAACTAGTCGATACAGTAGTCGACTAGATTTTAGATAGTCTCCTTTAGGTGAGGTGCCCCAAGGGCCTTGCGGAGTGAGTCGCACTCGAAGATCGTGTGAGAGCTCTTCGGGTGGATGAAGCACTTGCGTTGTAGAGTCTTGTTAATCCTGGGTCCGCCAAGAGATGTTTCCCCATGATGTGGGGTGCACGGTTTATCCTGAGGACGGGTGGTTACCAGCTTGTACTTCTTGAAGGATGGGCAAGCCTTTGGTGGGATGCGGTAGTTGGAAGAAGGGCTGTAATCCTCGACTTTCTCGCGCACCTTTCTCCTTGAGATGATGACGTTGCGCGCATCACAACCAACGTTGATCATGTTGCGGAGGTCGCAGTTGGAGTAGTCGTAGTCGTAGTTGTCGCCCTGCTGTTCCTGCTGACTGTTGGCTAGGCGCTGGCACCTAAATGCCCTCTTCTGGTTAAGCAGACGGCGACGCCCGTTGAGATCTTCTGCTGAGTGCTGCTCTTCCAATTGCACAGTGACTGTCACTGCTGGAGGAGGTGCAAGCGGATCTTGCTTGATAGTAGCTTCGACTTCTGTGATTGTGGGAGGAGTAGTTTCCATGTTGTCGGAAAGTGTAACACCCTAATTTAATTTTCCTAATTAATGATAAATTTATTTGGCTTTATTTAATTTTCTAAGGTTTATATGTGTTAGTCTTGCATTTAAACCAATTTTTGTTCCTCAAGTAATTAAAATTTATCATAGGGTTAAAAATGTTTGTTGCATTCATGCTGGAGCATCTCTTTTATTGGTTTAAGTTTGGTTTGAAATAGGAATAGAATAGGAAAAAAAGAGAGAAAGAAATAGAAGAGAGCTCAGCCCAAAACCCTCTCCAAAACCCAGCCCGGCTTTTCCCTTTTCTTGGCCCAGTAGCATCCCACGACCCAGTGGCCCAACCCAGCGCGTCGCTCAGCCGCGGCCCGCTCCACACCGGCCTGCTTTGCGCCCGCAGCCCGCGTTGCCCTCTCTCTCACCGCGCCTCAGGCCCACCTGCCAGCCTGTCCCGCACGCCAGCGCCCGCGTCCCTCCCTTCCCGCTGCCAGCACGGCCCCACGCGTCAGCCCGTCGTCCCCGCCTCTCCCGGCCTCGCAACCGCACGCCGCGATCCCCACCGAGATGCTCGCCGGCCTTCCCTACCGGGCACGCACACCTAGGATCACCCCGGCCCTTTAAATCACGCCGCGCTGCACCCTCCTAACCCTAACCCACCCAGCAGATGCCACCTCTAACTCTAATGCCGCCGCCTTGGAGCTGCAAGCTCGGAGCTGCTTCTGCGCCGCCGTGGTCCGGCCACTCCGCCGCGCCTCTGCTACCGCGAGCTGCTGAACAAGCACCGCCATAGGGTCATAACCATCACCGGCCGCGTCTCCTTCCCTCTACCCCGCGCCACGCACGGGAATTCCTCGCCGGATCTACACCGAGCCGCCGCGACCCGCCGCTCAACCTCACCGCCGACGATCTTACGCCACGCATCCGTCCAATACAACCCTCGGTGAGCACCGCCTCAGCATGTCCTTCCTTTTAGGCTAGCTATCGTAGACATAGCATGTTCCAGGGGGGGCTAGTACGCCCGTTCGGCGTAGCGCCGCCGTACGCAAGGCCTCCGCCGCCGCGGCGCGCCCGTTCCTCTGCGCCTCAGCCCCGTGCAGAGTTCCCAGTAGCGGTACCTTGCCTTGCACACGCTCCATGTCTAGTTTACGCCCTGAGTTACTCCTGGAATCACGCAAACGCGCACCTACCGGCGAACACCGCCGCGCAGAGCCGCCGCCGCCGTCGCAACCACCGCTCTAGGCCTCCCCGAGCCCAGATTAGGCCACAGGTGGATTAAGCGTTCAACGCGGACCCTCCACGGCTAAACCCCGGCCCAAACGGAGCTCTGTAGCCCCAGAAACCCCTTCGCCGGCGATCCTTCGCCGTGGACGCTGCACTCCGGCGACGTCCCGCCGCCGCCCCGCGCCCAAATCCTCCTGAGCCGTCAGATCCCGCTTGAACGCCCACGATTAGAATCTGATCCGAACGGATCTGGACCACCGGATCGAGATCCAGCGGCCGAGGATCGTGCGTAACGGTTCGTCCTGGATCTTTTTTAAAAGAGACCCCCGGTTTCTTCCTATTCAACCCGCAGTCCACCTCTAGTCAAAAGAAATTGCAGTTTAGTCATGTTTTTAGTGTTTTAGCCCTTGAGTTTTCTAGAATTCGAACCCGCCGTCCAGCCCTTGACTTTTTGTGAGATAGACCCCAGAGTTTCAGTTTAATTATGTCTAGGCCCTCGGTTGTTTGCCCAGAACCCCCTGGAACTTCAGTTTTCTTACAAATAAGCCCCAGGACCTTGTTTTTGCTCTAGTTTTCGCGTTCTAGCTCTGTTTTAGGCGTTCTTTATATCCACGCGATCGTTGTAACACGTAGAATAGTTTTAGACTAGTTTAGTGTGCTGTTTTTATGTACTGTTTCTTAGCTTTTGTTAGTGTTTGCTTGTATGCTTATTGTTGTGCCTTGTTTTGGTCATGTGTTTGTGAGTAGACGTTGAGCTACCGGAGGAGCCCCAGTACCAGTACCCGGAGCAGTCGTCTTCCGACCAGTTTGAGCAGCAGCAGGAGCAGTACGAGGAAGGCAAGTATAACATGAACACCACCTATCACTTTTAAATACATTTTCATACTGCATTTTAATATTGTATGCCTATAAGGACTTTCCTAGCCACTTTATATCCTTTATATATATCATTTGGTTTGCATTTTGGTTAGTTGTGCTAGGTGCCGCGCTATAACACACTGGGTCCTTTTTAATTAATTTGATTAATGGTATATGCAACTTAATTCTAAGAGTGGCCCTCTGTGTGGCTTGAGTGGCTCACTTCTCATTAAAATTGGTTTTGTTAGAAACATGGTTTAGGGGGCCAGCACGGTGCTTACTGCCTAGTTGGCCACTCTCCATAAGGACCGGTTCATAGAGCGACAACCTGGGACAACAGCGCTACCACAAGACTGGAATGGGACGGTCTTGGCTTACTAATTAGGTCTTTTTGGTTTGGAGTAACTTACCTGCGGGGCAAGGGTGGTAAGCTTCAATGGTCCCTGCTCCTCTGGCTTGGTCTGTGTTACGTGCTTGTACCCCGTGAGGTGGGCCCCATCGTCGCCGATCCAACTCTTCGCGGTTACACCTTACCAACGAGATTCTTTGTAACGGCCTCGTAGCGAGTTTGCTAGCCATCTCACCTAAGGAAGTGTGATGAACAACTAGCGTAGCTCACGACTTGTGGGTAAAGATGTGCAACCTCTGCAGAGTGTAAAACTGGTATACTAGCCGTGCTCACGGTCATGAGTGGTCCAGATCCTCCTTTTGATTAGTGGGGTTATCTCCTTCCGACGAGGGAGGTGCCTCTCGGGGTTACCTTGGTGGTTTCGGTTTGGTTCTCAGTAGTATCATGATAAATTTTGATTAATTATTATGTAACTGGGTTTATGGTAATTCATCAACTTGTAGTAAATAGTTTTAATAAAATTTTGCCAAGACTTAAAAGCTAATGCAGTCAGTAAGCCAACCTTAGAGCCTCATAGTTTGTGTTATACTTGTTGAGTACAAGTTGTGTACTCACTCTTACCTCTTCTCTACTTTTTCCTCTTGGATACGCTACTGCTGCTCAGTTCCTGCCGACACGAGGGAGTTCGCTCAGCGCTACCAGGACTACGAGGACTTCTAGGTGTTCGTCTCCCAGTCGACGTCCCTGTGGCGCCCTGCTCAGCTTCGGAGATTTTTATCGTTTATGTATTACGCTTCCGCATACTCTGTATCAGACATTTTTGTCATTAATGTAATAAATAGCATTCATATTCGCTTTATTATATCTTTTACATGATATGTGCTGTGATATACTGTTCATTCTGTTGTATATACGTGTGACTTGATCCTGGCACGTATATGATTGCTCGGTTTATGTCCTTTTATAAACCGGGTGTTGTAGAGTGGTATCAGAGCCGTATCGACTGTAGGACGAAAGCCTAGATAGAACTGGTCGAGTTTTAGGACTTCTTCTCTCCAATCCTTATCTGCTGAAACTATTTTGCTATTAACCCCTTGAATTCTATGACTTTTACTCGTCTTGCCTTGATTTCTCTCTCTAAAGAATATTTTTCGTAGATTTTGGCCCGAATCAGTCATCTGACCACCATGAGTATCAGCTAGGTGACCCTTTTATATTAATACGATAGCACATTCTGTGACGCGTTGTGTTAGTCGGGTTGGATGTTAAACTCGGCTAAGTTGTGAAAATTGTCTGCCTGTTATTATGCTACATGCTTGATTTGGATTTTTGAATGATTGTATAGCTTAGTAGTTTAAATTTGTTTAGAGAAAATCACTCTTATGTTAAAGTTAACTAATTAATAAAATGAGTTAGATTGTTGGGGGTAAAACCGACCACTCCGTCCTCTCTACCTTATCCTGCCTTGGGTTTCTTCTGTCTTACTTGTTGAGAAGAAGGATAGTGCGAAGAGGATGTGATATCCAGGGATTCACCGACAAGGACGTCACCGACGAGGATGTCGGTTTCTGTAAGGGGGTAGGGATGTGACACCCCGACTTACAAATGGTACCGGAGGATTTGAGAATCTCTCAGACGAGGCAGAAGAGTTATGCTACAGTTCCCTTTTTATCGGATTTATGTAAACACCTATATGTAGTTAGCAGCAATGATGCATGAGAAGTGTTGTCTAATAAGATAGAACTTTACATAGTGAGGTTTTTCTCTCTTCCTTGACCTTACCAATCTGTGTTTCCTCTTTACCCCAGCTCAGATGTCGGCAGAACAAAAAGGCCTTGAAGACAGTGCAATGGGTGATGGTGTTCATGCAACAGTCTCTGTAGAGCAGCCGAAGACGTTACAAGATCAATCTTCGCAAACAACATACCATCCGAAGAATGGTGAGAAAGATTGCCCGTGTTGCCAATCTACGGCATCCCTTGTCGTCAAGTTCGTGCAACTGAAGATGAAGCTACAACTAGGAGGAACCAGAGGTTGTTCTCCAGTACAAAGAGAAAGAGGTCTCATCAAGAGCAGCTAGCAGAGGATTCCCTTTTCCTTGACGGCCCATCGGTCAATGAGCTACAGACCATCTAGAAGAGAAAGGATCCTGAGTGCTCTATAGATACACAGATCAAGAACCGAGCACTCTATGATTATGTTGATGGGTTGACTATCACTATGAATTTGATCCAGCCACACGGCTGCAAGGAGTCCAAAGAGCAAGCAGCAGAAATAATGCAAGATGTGATGATAAGTTCACAGGGAGGTCAACCAAGTAGCGCCATTCACCACCACCGCATGTGCTACAAATGTGGGCAAAAAGGTCATTATGCCAAAAGTTGTCCAGCATCTCAGGCTCGACGGCAGGCAGGACAGCAGGGGCGCCCAGCCCAACCCAGGGCGCCACAACAGGGGAAGGCGAACCATGTGACGGCCGAGTCAGCGGCCGAAGTCCCTAACGTGGTTATAGGTACATTCATGGTCAACTCTTATCCAGCTACGGTGCTTTTCGATACCGGTGCTACTCATTCTTTCATTTCCATGTCATTTGCCGAGCAGCATCGTATACCAGTTTCGTGTATGAGGACAGCTATGGTAGTTACCTCACCTGGGGGCCAGATACACACATGCTCTATATGCTCCAGAGTTGGTATTGTCATAAGGGGGGCAGAATTCCGCACTGGTTTGATCGTCATTGATTCCTCGGGGATAGATGTGATTTTGGGCATGGAGACCTTTACCAGATGGGGAGTCCGTATTGATTGTGCTCAGCGGACAGTTCACTTGTCAGCATCTGATGGCCAAGAGGTGACAGTCAGTGCGACAAAGTCTTCTGGTTTTCTTCATCAGATGGAGGCTAGACCCACGGATGGTATTCGCGTGGTGTCTGAATTCCCGGATGTCTTTCCGGCGGACTTGCCAGAAGCCCAGCCCAAAACCCTCTCCAAAACCCAGCCCGGCTTTTCCCTTTTCTTGGCCCAGTAGCATCCCATGACCCAGTGGCCCAACCCAGCGCGTCGCTCAGCCGCGGCCCGCTCCACACCGGCCTGCTTTGCGCCCGCAGCCCGCGTTGCCCTCTCTCTCACCGCGCCTCAGGCCCACCTGCCAGCCTGTCCCGCACGCCAGCGCCCGCGTCCTCCCTTCCCGCTGCCAGCACGGCCCCACGCGTCAGCCCGTCGTCCCCGCCTCTCCTGGCCTCGCAACCGCACGCCGCGATCCCCGCCGAGAAGCTCGCCGGCCTTCCCTACCGGGCACGCACGCCTAGGATCACCCCGGCCCTTTAAATCACGCCGCGCCGCACCCTCCTAACCTTAACCCACCCAGCAAACGCCACCTCTAACCCTAATGCCGCCGCGTTGGAGCTCCAAGCTTGGAGCTGCCTCTGCGCCGCCGTGGTCCGGCCGCTCCGCAGCGCCTCTGGTACCGAGAGCTACTGAAGAAGCACCTTCGTAGGGTCATAACCATCACCGGCCGCGTCTCCTCCCATCTACCCCGTGCCACGCATGGGAATTCCTCGCCGGATCTACACCGAGACGCCGCGACCCGCCGCTCGACCTCACCGCCGACGATCTTGCGCCACGCATCCGTCCAGTACAACCCTCGGTGAGCACCGCCTCAGCATGTCCTTCCTTTTAGGCTAGCTTTCGTAGATATAGCATGTTCCAGGGGGGCTAGTACGCCCGTTCGGCGTAGCGCCGCCGTGCGCAGGGCCTCCGCCGCCGCGGCGCGCCCGTTCCTCTGTGCCTCTGCAGCGTGCAGAGTTCCCAGTAGCGGTAACTTGCCTTGCACACGCTCCATGTCCAATTTACGCCCTGAGTTACTCCTGGAATCACGCAAATGCGCACCCACCGGTGAACACCATAGCGCAGAGCCGCAGCCGCCGTCGCAACCACCGCTCTAGGCCTCCCCGAGCCCAGATTAGGCCACAGGTGGATTAAGCGTTCAACGCGGACCCTCCACAGCCAAACCCCGGCCCAAACGGAGCTCTGTAGCCCCAGAAACCCCTTCGCCGGCGATCCTCCGCCGTGGATGCTGCACTCCGGCGACGTCCCTCCATCGCCCCGCGCCCAAATCCTCCTGAGCCGTCAGATCCCGCTTGAACGCCCACGATTAGAATCTGATCCGAATGGATCTGGACCACCAGATCGAGATCCAGCGGTCGAGGATCGTGCGTAACGGTTCGGCCTGGATCTTTTTCTAAAGAGACCCCCGGTTTCTTCCTATTCTGTAACACCCGGTTTATAAAAGAACATAAACCGAGCAATCATATACGTGCCAGGCAAGAGATCAATACAAAACTCAATGGCGCGTTCCGGCGACATACCTGGCAGATCATCCGGAAAGACATCCGGGAATTCAAACACCACGCGAATACCATCCGTGGGTCTAGCCTCCATATGATGAAGAAATCCAGAAGGCTCTGAAGCACTGATTGTCACCTCTTGGCCATCAGATGCCGATAAGTGAACTGTCCGCTGAGCACAATCAATACGGACTCCCCATCTGGTAAGTGTCTCCATGCCCAAGATCACATCTATCCCCGAGGAGTCAATAACTATCAAGCCAGTGCGGAATTCTACCCCCTTTATGACAATACTAACTCTGGAGCATATAGAACATGTACGAATCTGACCCCCAGGTGAGGTAACTAACATAGCTGTCCTCATACAAGAAACTGGTATACCATGCTGCTCGGCAAATGACTTGGAAATGAAAGAATGGGTAGCACCGGTATCGAAAAGCACTGTAGCGGGGTGAGAGTTGACCATGAACGTACCAATAACCACGTTAGGAGCCTCGGCCGCTGACTCGGCCGTCATGTGGTTCACCCGACCCTGTGCTGGCGCCCTGGGCTGAGCTGGGCGTCCCTTCTGTCCCGCCTGCGCCTTCCGGGGGCAAGTGTTGGCGTAGTGCCCCGGCTGGCCGCAGTGATAGCAGACGCATGCAAGTGTCGAAGCCTGCTGTTCGGTAGGAGCTGCCGGACGTGGAGCCTGAGGTGCTGGCGGAGCTGGTGGAGTAGCACGAGCCGGAGGTGCCGGTAACCTCAGGCCCTGACCTGCCTGCTGCTGCTGTCGAGGCGGGTACTGCTGCGGCCTCTGCTGGGGAGGCCGGTACTGCTGCTGGTACTGCTGGGGCGGCCGGTACTGCTGCTGGTACTGCTGGGGCGGCTGGAGGTGAGGATGAGTGTTGCTGCCGGAAGCAACGGGGACAACCTTCCTCTTCTTGTCCTCCATCTCCAGGTGCTTGCGCTCAGTGTTGAGCGCGCTGTCAACCAGATGGTTGAAGTCGTCGAACCGGAGGTTGAGTAGCGCGTACTGGAGGTAGTCCTCAAGGCCCTCCATGAAGTGCTCCTGCTTCTTGCGGTGTTGGCGCCTACCAACGTCACCAGCGATGACGCCCGCAGACGCCAATTTGGGGTGGCAGTATTTCATGAACCACGGATGAATCCGCAAGCACACGGAATACCGCTGTAGCATTTTACCCGGGAGTATACCGGGGTGTCATTTATATTTCCGTAGGGAAGGCGGCGAGTGAGAGAATATATAGATTAGTGGGTGAACTCTATCTAGATTGGATATTGTCACACCCTGAAATTTTTGAATTTCAAGATGTGATTAAAATTAAAAATAAAACAACAATTTTCTCACAATTTTAAAATTTTCTCAACATTTATTTTTCTTCACAGAGAATTTAGTGTAAAAGAAAATAAATATTGGTTGTTTTTCAAATTAAATGATGTTGTTCTTCTGGTGATGCATTCATGTCACATGCATAGTGTTGTTGAGTGTGAAAACCTTTCAAAACGTGTTCTATCATCAAAAGTTCTTCCCGGGAATTTTCCGGATTTTTCTGGATTCTTTTCCCATTTTCCCTAGAGCAAACTCTAATTTTTAGAGGCTCTTCCAAATATTCTCATGAGCTCCAAATATTTTATTTGAGTTCTTTAGGTCCCAATATATTTCTAGGATTTTTTCCTAGAATTTTCGGGCCATTTGGAATATTTTTCGGACTTTAAATATGAATTCTATATTTTTCTAGAATTATTTTAATTTCGAAATAATTAATTCCGAATTTTAAATGGGCTAAGTCTATCAAAAGTACATAAATCTCTAATGGACCTCAAGGGCCCATTCGTGTGTTCCTTGATGGGCTAAAGGCACGTAAAGCCCATTAGTATGGGAGGGAGGTTTAGTACCATATTGCTAGTTGATGTGGGATGGTGAGACTTTTCTCCCTATATATTAAACCAACCTCTCAGGGCAACTCCACACAAAAATATAGACTACCCATAGGGAGGCTCCTTGTTTGGGAATCCCTAAAATAATCTTTTCCCCAGAATCCCACCATCCTCCGCATCCGTGCATCTCCGGTGAAATCCGACACCACCCTAGTGCTCAGCTCATCGTCCTCTTCGTCGTGGTGTCTTCCTTCTCGCGAGTCATCGCCATTTCGCCGTCGACCCCGTGCCTTCTCCTCGACAAGTTCACCACCACAGAAGTTTCGCAAGGTAGCAAGGGAGCTCTCCAACCCTTTTTTTCCCCTCCCCTTCTCGCTCCTGCGCGAGCACTCGCGCCCGCCGGCTCTGCTCCGCCACCGCTTGCCACAGAGCCACCTCACCACCGCCGATCCGCCATGTAGAGGGCGTAATCACGTTTCTGGCGTCGCGCGCTACCTCCCCATGCAAAACCCGCATTGAACCGAGCCGGAATCATGTTATCGCGAAACGCCGGCGAGCCCCCGCCGCGGTCTGCTCGCCGCTGGCGCCCACGCTGCCGTTCGCCGCCGGTGACTCCCAGCGCCGCCCAGACCGCCTGAGCTGACCCGAGCCGCCATCTGCAAGCCATGCGAGACGAGCCGAGCCGCCCGCCTACCTACCCGCCGTCGAATCGTGATCCGATGGATCAAATCAGATCTAACCCAAGTCAATACCGGTCAACCATAGTCAGTTTTGCAAAGAAGCCCCCCAGTTTCTAGGAAATCAACCCGCGGTCCCCTCCAGTTCAAAAAATAATTACAAAATAGCCCTTGGTTTTATGTTTAGACCCCTGGACTTTTCTGAAATAGAACCCGCCATCCAGGAAATAGAGTTTTGCATGCTAACCCATATAGTTTAGGTTTAATCTTGTTTTAGTCCTTGATTTCTTCAGATCTAGCCCCTGAAAGCTCTGTTTCTTCATAAATAAGTCCTTAGAACCTTGTTTTAGCCATAACTTCTTTGTTTTAGCTCCATTTTCATCAATTCTTGCGCTCACGTGATCCTTGTGACGTGTGCAATAGCTTTATCACCTTGTTATCCTCTGTGAGCACACTTTGTTGTGTCTCACAAATATTTTTTTTCCATTAGTCCTTAACCCTTTAGTTAATCGCGACTAGATCCCTAAAGCACCGTTTAGTCTATAGAATCGTCGTTTTAGTTCCGTTTTCCGCTTTTCTTGCACTCACGTAACCGTAGCAACGAGCCCTATCCTTTAGAGCATTCTTTTAAAGTCTTTCTTTGTTTTGGTGTATTGTTCTTAGATGTATCTTTTAGGTTGTTTTGTATGGTTGCTCGTTGATCACCTCGAGTAGAAGGATCGCCATTCAAAGATTGAAGATCAAGAATTGCAAGTGAGCAAAAGCTGAAGAGCAGTAAGAGTAGCTTTTCATTGGAGAAAGGCAAGTGACCCTAACTATACTTCTATCTATGCTTATTTATGAGAATACTTGATTTAATTGGAACATGGAGAACCACCCGAGAAAACAGTACAACCACAATACTATATGGCTCTTGTCTTGGCTAAGTAACTAGATGATCTATATGTCGTGCCTGGGGTGTTTGATTGGTGGATTTTCGGGTTATTGAGCTTTGAGGAGCGGGTGAAGGAAGCTTCGTCTTCTGAGGTACCGCAGAAAAAGGGACCAGTGCATACATATAGTGATTCTTTGGAAAAGCCTCGTAGTGAATCCCTAGCCACTCACCAAAGGAAGTGTTTAAGGGCTTTGCAAACCCGGGCGACATGGGAAACAAAAATTATGGGTAAAGTGTACAACCTCAACAGAGTTAAAACTAACCGGTTAGCCGTGCTCACGGTCAAAAGCGGCTTGGATCCTCACATGATTAATAAACTTAAAGATGGAATTAAATCACATTCTGGTTATTTCTTGTGGCCTTGCTGAGTACCAACGATAAGTGTACTCACCCTTGCTTACTGCTATTCAGAAGGAAAAGTTGCTGTGAAGTCTTTTGAAGATGTTGCTGAGTTCTAGGTGTACACAACCCCCAGTCGATTTCCTGTGAAGTTTGGAGCCTTCGTTTCCAGGATAAGCTGTATAACTCTGATAATCTTCTATTTGTTCTAATTCTCTTTTTCGTGATACTGTTACTGATTATTCACTTATGATGTCTCTATATGTATGAAACTTGATCCTGGCATACATATAGTTATGCATTCGGTTTTGTCCTTAAAACCGGATGTGACAGAAGTGGTATCAGAGCTGTATCGGGACGTAAGCCTATATAGTTATGGTCGTTTCTAAGGTTTCTTTTGATATAAAAATCTGTCCTGCCTGTTCTTTGACCCCCTCCATTGAATATTCTCTCTCCTTAACTATTTTCTTTTCTCAATCAACCTTGACAATCATTTTCTCACCTATCTTATCATTTGCACTTTCTCATTTGCAAATGTAAAAAAAATCTTAAACTTTCTATTGACCTATTGTCCTCTTAATAAATTTTCTTTTTGATAATCAATTCTTGGTCAATTACCCTTTGTTGTTTCTCAACACCCTCAATCCTTCTGTTTATTCTTCTCTCTCCTGGACTCTCCTTGATTTTCTTATAAATTTATCTTTGTTGATATATCTTTCTTTTCTTTATTTTATCTAGCTTTCTCCGTTGAGCCTCTCCTCTTCTTTCCAAATAAATATCATTTTGAAATCATCTCTTGACTTGGATTTCAAAGTATCTCTTCTGATTCAAAGTTGTTTAGATTATCTGTGCCACATATCCTAATGCCCGTCCAAGTCATCTGAAGGTTTGAGCTGCTAGTTCATCATGAGGAGTCAAGTCAAAGTGATTGGAAATTGTACCACTTACCCACATTCTTGCTCAAGTTGGATGAAGGATTCAGAGCTCCACCAAAGAATCAAGCCTGAGCGAGATTATGACACCACTACTGCAATCACGATGGTGGAGTCAAGTCAATGCTAGACAAGTTGAAGGAGGCACGTGTCATCAACAAGAAGTTGGAAGATATAACCATGTTTATGAGTACCCCCTTACAACACTATTAACAACGTTTAGCATCGTTTTGACTATGTTGACTGGTGGAATTCAGTGTTTGCATGATGATGTTTGTCTTTATGGCCTTGTTTGATTCGCTTCTTTGTAATGATTGTTGGTGTATTGTGGATCTTCTACCTACAATGACATCGGTTGCCTAGATGGGTTCTTATGTACCTCCCACCTCCTTGTTATCTTCTATCTTTCTACCTAATCCTTTAAAGGATGTCAAGAAAGAAGTTCATGGCAACACTGACAGCAATAGTAGACGCCTTCAAGCGTCTACAATGATCGATAAATGAAAGAAGCTGCAGACAAGAATGCACTCTTTTCCCTTTCTGTTACCCCCATGTCTTCCCCCCCTCCACCTTGATTTATTTAAGTTGCGACACCAAGAGTTGGTGAAAAGGAGGATGATGATCAACCCAAGAACCGAAGCTCCAATAGCCATACACTCGGTCAGACGTCATCAGTTGATCCCCTTGCCAAGACGGATGATCAGGATACCTCTGCCAAATGAGAATGTCGTTAGTCTTCAATTCTCATGCCACCTCGAGTCGCCAAGATACTAAAGCAAGACAAGCATGTTTTTACAAAACAGTGGATGCCTAAGGATATTTGGGAAGATCGGAATTTTATGGGTGGCTTAATTTCGTCACTTTACCTGGAGCTTAAGGGATGTTTATAAGGACTTGAGAGATGATGCAAAACACCCAAGCCTGAGAGAGCGCAATCTAACTCTATTCAAATCACTCTATCATGGTACAAAGGAATTTCTTCAATAGATGGGTCACCGAAGTCGAGAAAAGAATGGGTAGATACAAATGGAGTTAGACTAAGTATCCATAAAGTGACTTGTGAGTTACCAGGAATCAAGGATTATGTTTGAGGAGACATTGTAAGAATTAACGACCTGGAAGGAAAGTTATATGTGTTGGATGCTACCCACCTAAACCTTTGTCTCTTGCTAGCCTTGTGAATCTCAGGACGAGATTCCTTTTAAGGGGGTAGTTCTGTCACACCCTGAATTTTTTGAATTTCAGGATGTGGTTAAAATTAAAAATAAAACAACAATTTTCTCACAATTTTAAAATTTTCTCAACATTTATTTTTCTTCACAGAGAATTTAGTGTAAAAGAAAATAAATATTGGTTGTTTTTCAAATTAAATAATGGTGTTCTTCTGGTGATGCATTCATGTCACATGCATAGTGTTGTTGAGTGTGAAAACCTTTCAAAACGTGTTCTATCATCAAAAGTTCTTCCCGGGAATTTTCCCGAATTTTCTGGATTCTTTTCCCATTTTCCCTAGAGCAAACTCTAATTTTTAGAGGCTCTTCCAAATCTTCTCATGAGCTCCAAATATTTTATTTGAGTTCGTTAGGTCCCAATATATTTCTAGGATTTTTTCCTAGAATTTTTAGGCCATTTGGAATATTTTTCGGACTTTAAATATGAATTCTATATTTTCTAGAATTATTTTAATTTCGAAAATAATTAATTCTGAATTTTAAATGGGCTAAGTCTATCAAAAGTACATAAATCTCTAATGGACCTCAAGGGCCCATTCGTGTGTTCCTTAATGGGCTAAAGGCACGTAAAACCCATTAGCATGAGAGGGAGGTTTAGTACCATATTGCTAGTTGATGTGGGATGGTGAGACTTTTCTCCCTATATATTAAACCAACCTCTCATGGCAACTCCACACAAAAATATAGACTACCCATAGGGAGGCTCCTTGTTTGGGAATCCCTAAAATAATCTTTTCCCCAGAATCCCACCATCCTCCGCATCCGTGCATCTCCGGTGAAATCCGACACCACCCTAGTGCTCAGCTCGTCGTCCTCTTCGTTGTGGTGTCTTCCTTCTCACGAGTCGTCGCCATTTCGCCGTCGACCCCGTGCCTTCTCCTCGACAAGTTCACCGCCCCAGAAGTTTTGCAAGGTAGCAAGGGAGCTCTCCGACCCTTTTTTCCCCTCCCCTTCTCGCTCCTGCGCGCGCCCCCGCGGCCGCCGGCTCTGCTCCGCCGCCGCTCGCAACAGAGCCGCCTCACCGCCGTCGATCCGCCGTGTAGAGGCCGCAATCGCGTTCCTGGCATCGCACGCTACCTCCCCGTGCAAAACCCGCGTTGAACCGAGCCAGAATCGCATTATCGCGAAACGCCGGCGAGCCCCCGCCGCAGTCTGCTCGCTGCCGGAGCCCACGCTGCCGCTCCGTTCGCCGCCGGAGACTCCTAGCGCCGCCCAGACCGCCTGAGCCGACCCGAGCCGCCCGCCTGCCTATCCGCCGTCGGATCGTGATCCGATGGATCAAATCAGATCTAACCCAAGTCAATACCGGTCAACCATAGTCAGTTTTGCAAAGAAGCCCCCCAGTTTCTAGGAAATCAACCCGCGGTCCCCTCCAGTTCAAAAAATAATTACAAAATAGCCCTTGGTTTTATGTTTAGACCCCTGGACTTTTCTGAAATAGAACCCGCCGTCTAGGAGATAGAGTTTTGCATGCTAACCCCTGTAGTTTAGGTTTAATCTTGTTTTAGTCCTTGATTTCTTCAGATCTAGCCCCTGAAAGCTCTGTTTCTTCATAAATAAGACCTTAGAACCTTGTTTTAGCCATAACTTCTTTGTTTTAGTTCCGTTTTCATCAATTCTTGCGCTCACGTGATCCTTGTGACGTGTGCAATAGCTTTATCACCTTGTTATCCTCTGTGAGCACACTTTGTTGTGTCTCACAAATATTTTTTTCCATTAGTCCTTAACCCTTTAGTTAATCGCGACTAAATCCCTGAAGCACCATTTAGTCTATAGAATCGCCATTTTAGTTCCGTTTTTCGCTTTTCTTGCGCTCTCATAACCGTAGCAACGAGTCCTATCCTTTAGTGTGTTCTTTTAAAGTCTTTCTTTGTTTTGGTGTATTGTTCTTAGATGTATCTTTTTGATTGTTTTGTATGGTTGCTCGTTGATCACCTCGAGTAGAAGGATCGCCATTCAAAGATTGAAGATCAAGAATTGCAAGTGAGCAAAAGCTGAAGAGCAGTAAGAGTAGCTTTTCATTGGAGAAAGGCAAGTGACCCTAACCATATTTCTATCTATGCTTATTTATGAGAATACTTGATTTAATTGGAACATGGAGAACCACCCGAGAAAACAGTACAACCACAATACTATATGGCTATGGTCTTGGCTAAGTAACTAGATGATCTATATGTCGTGCCTGGGGTGTTTGATAGGTGGATTTTCGGGTTATTGAGCTTTGAGGAGCGGGTGAAGGAAGCTTCGTCTTCTGAGGTACCGCAGAAAAAGGGACCAGTGCGTACATATAGTGATTCTTTGGAAAGCCTCGTAGTGAATCCCTAGCCACTCACCAAAGGAAGTGTTTAAGGGCTTTGCAAACCCGGGTGACATGGGAAACACGAATTGTGGGTAAAGTGTACAACCTCTGCAGAGTTAAAACTAACCGGTTTTTTGTGCTCACGGTCAAGAGCGGCTTGGATCCTCACATGATTAATAAACTTAAAGATGGAATTAAATCACATTCTGGTTATTTCTTGTGGCCTTGCTGAGTACCAACGATAAGTGTACTCACCCTTGCTTACTGCTGTTCAGAAGGAAAAGTTACTGTGAAGTCTTTTGAAGATGTTGCTGAGTTCTAGGCGTACGCAACCCCCAGTCGATTGCCTGTGAAGTTTGGAGCCTTCGTTTCCAGGATAAGCTGTATAACTCTGATAATCTTCTATTTGTTGTAATTCTCTTTTTCGTGATACTGTTATTGATTATTCACTTATCATGTCTCTATATGTATGAAACTTCATCCTGGCATACATATAGTTATGCATTCGGTTTTGTCCTTAAAACCGGGTGTGACAGATATTCTCATGCATAAACAGGGGTAAGATAATAACATGGTAGGAGGTAGTGTGACACACACACAAACTACCCTCTCAGATAAATAAATAAAAGAAAGATAAAATATGCTTTAGACCGGGAGCAAGGTAAAAGTCAAAGCTCGAGTCAGCTGTACTAGGCTAGCTATATCTACACCTTCTCATTGATTAGCTCGTCGGAGATTAAACTACACAACAGGGAGATCGCTATCGAAGCGACGGGAGGAGCCCGTACACCCTAGCGACTTTATGTACCTCCTACCCCCATACCGAACGTGGAGGATTATTAAAGGGCTCGGACAGGGCTGTCACCACCTGCCGGCTATCTCTACAAACCGTGGGTATAGTTGACATCTAGCAACACTTAGCTAATCTAGACACCATGTCTACACTAGTAAGGGATACTCTAGTGTCCCGCGCAGAGCCCCCACCCTCCGGATGGACAGACATCACACTAGAGCAATCATACGAATACTAGAGCAGTTAATAGAGTTCTAAGAACAAAAGACTAACCATCTCCAGTACAGTGCGATCATACAATGCAAGCATAGAATGATAACGCAACCATGATAAGAAGCATATACTCGATAACTCAGAGTATACTTGAAGCAGATATCGGTAACCATAGTCTAATTCTATTACAAACAACCGAATATTACAAGAGAGAGCTAGAGATGAACCCATACCAGAATCTCGAGCAACACCGGTGACTCGATGACTCCTAGACTTCTCCTAAACTCCACTAAGCCTAAAGACTATGCAAGAAGGAACTTGAGAGGTGAGTGAAGTGAGGTGTGTGTGTGTGTGTCCTATTCTCTACCCCCTCCCTTGTATTTATAGGAGGGAGCCACCGGCCGTAGCACCCCAAACCGACCTAAAGGAGCAACAGGGAGGTGCCACGTGGCAAAGTTGAGGCGGTGGGGCCCATGGGCCTTGTCGGCTGACCTATAGGTTGGCCGGCCAGCCCTGGCCGCCAACGCCCCCAACTGCTGGGGGTTGGGTTTGTCTGGGCCCCCTTGCCTGATCCACGCTAGGGTTGGCCTGTCTTGACTTGTTTTGCTTCGGTTCTTGGGCTACACTTGGTCCATTTGATCCTGAATCGGTACTCTAATATTTTTTGTGATTTTCTGTTGATCCAAATTGTGCTTGCAACCTGCATATTAGCTCAAAAAACACAACTTGCATATTCTAGAAGGTAAAGTGTTGTTTAGGGACTTTATTAAATATAAGTACGTGTAAGAAATGCAAACTCTCGTGATCTTCTGATCAAGTTGATGCCTAGAAATGATCGTTAGTGAGCGTCAACAAGATCCCCCAAGCTGTCCTTTGCTCGTCCCGAGCAAAGTAGGACAAATCAGGTTGATCAAAAAATCACTTTGACTCGTACCTTACCTGTCATGTCATAGTCTGAAGCAAAGGGATTCATCCATAAGCTTAAATAAGTCAGTTAGCATACCTTGCTCAATTACCTTACTCCTTCATGGGAATTTTTAGCTATCTCCTTGTCTTGGGCTGTTGAAAATCAGAACGGTGCATAGAGTGATACTTACTTGTTCATAGATCTGCAATCCATCTGGAGGTACTTTTTTGAAAGAATTTTGAAAACATGGCAAAGCTCCCAGGATAACTCTCTTGAGGCACTCATCTTGTATTTCCTTACCAGGGCAGTATCTGCCTTTGATCTTCCCTACTACTACAAGCCTTTATGGAGCTCAAGGTAGGATAAGAACAGGGCACACTTGTATTCTATTTATTGTAAAGTCAAAGAGAGGATCCATGGAGAAACAAGTCATGCAATCGCGATCAAAAGGTGCATGTGTATGAGTGGATGGATGGATTGATGGATATGACTTACTCCTTGAGGTAATGTCTTTTCTCTCTCGAATCATCCCTATGTCTCTTCTCTCTCTCTTTTTTTTGAGACATGGCTACCCCTTTTTTTCTCTCTCTTTTTTTTTGGGTCAACCATAATCTGACTTTATTTTATTTCAGGGATGTTCTACGAGAGAGATCACCAAGACATGGATCATTTATTATGTGGTATGAATAGGTGGTGGTGCCAATTCCCAGTGTAGGAATGTAGCAATTGGAGGGGACGTGTACGTACTTATGATCGAGAAAGCATGAAAAGCATCTCACTAGGGTCACACAATTTGACAAAACTCAATAGAATATCAAGCAGCATATGTGTAAAGGGTTTTTCATGGAATATGACATATGGCTTTTGTAGGACATTGCATATCGCTGGGGAACTTGCCTCTTTTAGAATTCTTGAAAACAACTCCAGACTTCAAGCATCACTAGAACAAGCTTGCACAACTTAGACTTGAATCAAGCATACGCAACCCACGAAACTTTCAGGTTCATTGACAAGATATTTGCATAACCAGCAGATTTAAACTCAAGAGAACTCTTATTTTCAAACTAGGCACAACAGACATGATAGAGCAAAGCAAAACTCATCCTTTTAACTTATCAAAAGGAGTTAAAACATTCTTACCGCGCATCATGAAAAAGGGAAACAAAGCAGTAAATTTTTATTTTGTTTTTGAAAGTTTTTTTATTAAATTTTATTGAAAGCAAATAAAGGGATACAGTTGACTTAAGGGAGGGGACCTCCCCCAAGCTAGCTCTTGGTTAGGGTCGAAAAGCAGGACCTTTCTCCATACCTGGTTAGGTTGATGTTTCGTTCGTACCTGAAGAAGTAGTAGCGGTCGATGACATCTTGTTCTTCTTGCGCCACACCTTCTTGGTCTTCTTTGGTGGCGTAGGCGACGCAGGAACAGGATCCTCGGATGCAGGATAGACAATTTCTAGATCTTCCCATACTGTGTTGGTGATGAAGTCGGGAATCTTCTGGTCGTCTTCCACTGCCTCAGTTGGTGGAGTATGAATTTCCCAACCCTCCCAAGCTAGCTTGGAAGGGGGATGATAATCTTGACCATCCCAACCAGGCTCTGCCCATAGCCCTTGTTTCTCACTATCCTCATGAATCATGAATACCTCCCTTTTGTTCTGGAACTTGAATTTCATGGTCTTTCCCATGATACGAAGGCTGATTCTTCCTGTCCCCACATCAATTCTGGCGTTTGTATCCTTAAGGAATGGTCACCCAAGTAAGAGCGGAATTCCAAGATCTCCTTCCATATCAAGGACTACAAAGTCCACTAATATGTAGGTATGCTTGACCTTTACCATTAACCTTTCCACAACTCCTTCTGGATATCTTAGCATGGAATCCGCCAGCTGAACACATATAGTGGTAGGGGAAATTGATGGATAGCCTAGCTTCTCGAAAGTAACCTTGCGCATGATGTTGACGCTGGCTCCAAGGTCACAAAGGGGGTGATCAAATTCATAATCAAAGATTGAGCAGCTGATCACTGGGGTTCCGGGATCTTCTCGTATTGTGGCTGCTAACTCGCCCCACGCACCTCTTCTTGGGCATGTGAGCTTCTCTGCGTAGCTGAGGAGTGTCCTGCTAAGGGGCTCTTTCCACATAGCATTAATGACATTTACGCTTTCTAGAGTAGACTCGGGTTGCCCCGGGATCTTCCCTAGTTCAGTAGCAGGTGTAGCAGTAGCTAATTGAGCCAATTGAGTTTCTAGCACCTTATTGAAACTCAGCTGGTGCTTCATAGCCGTGGAGAATCCGTCCATCTTGGCATGGATAGTCTCCATAGATTTGTCTATAACGGCCAACTTCTTCTGAAGGGACTCATTGATCTTCGCTTGGCCGTAGACAAGATCTCTCAAGGTAGGCTGGTTAGGACCGAAAGAATTCGAATTGCCATTACCTCCTTGGTAGTATGGGCGTGGTTGATTCCACCCCTGACCTCCTTGTGGACGAAACCCATTGCTGCCATTGAGGAATAGAGCTTCTTCTTGGGTTTCTAGGCATGCGAGTCTCCAAGGCTTGAAGTGTTTGCAATTGAGCCTTATCTTGGGAATAATCATCAAATTTCTTGAGGAGGAGATCAATCTTCATATCGAGCATGTCGTCCTCCTTAACGGAGTGCATACCTCGCTGGCGTGGTTGGAGGCGATCATCGCTCAAGCCTTGGTTGGAAACCATCTTCTTGATGAATGATGTAGCTCTTTCAATGGTTAGCGAGAAGAAAGCTTCACCCGCAGCAGCATCCACATGATCACGGGATGACTGTGTCAACCCGTTGTAGAAGTTTTGTAGAATGAGCCAATTTTCCATTCCATGGTGCGGACACGCTAGAATGTACTCTTGAAGCCTCTCCCAAGCCTCCGGAATTGACTCATTTGACACCTGTTGGAAGTTTGAAATCCGACCACGAAGAGCATTGGTTTTGCCCGTCGGGAAGAACATCGAGAGGAACGCCTTGGCACATTTGTCCCAAGTATCCACAGCAGCCTTGTTATCATAAAACCATTGCTTCGCTCTCCCCAAAAGAGAGAACGGAAACAGACGGAGCCTGATTGCATCTTGTGATACACCCTTGATAACAAAAGTACTGCAGAGCTTCAGGAACTGCTGGAGATGAGCGCTGGCATCCTCATTGGCTTTACCACAGAATGGGTTGGCCTGCACCATCGTAATGAGACCCGTCTTGATCTCAAAATTTTCTCCTCCGGTGTTAACCTCGGGCCCAGTAGGGACCTGGTTAGTAGACGGAGCAGAGTAATCACGGAGTGTCTTCTGGGCCATAGCTCTAGGAGCTGACGATGATGCGATGACTGGATTGACTGCCGAGAGTGAGATCTGAGGAGGTACGATACGAGGTCGAACTCTTCTCAAAAGTGACTCTGGATCAGAATGAAAGTTTTGCAGCAGATCGAAACCAGTCATACACTACCCTGTTTTCATATCAGCAAAGACAAGAAAACAAAGCCAAGTTAGCCTGTTTAGCAAGCGAATACCAATTTCGACTTTGTTCACAACTTTTATCTATATATTTCACTCTGTGCCTTCCCCGGCAACAGCGCCAAAAATGCTTGTTGGCGCCTACCAACATCACCAGCGATGACACCCGCAGACGCCAATTTGGGGTGGCAGTATTTCATGAACCACGGATGAATCCGCAAGCGCACGGAATACCGCTGTAGCATTTTACCCGGGGGAATCCCGGGGTGTCATTTATATTTCCGCAGGGAAGGCGGTGAGTGAGAGAATATATAGATTAGTGGGTGAACTCTATCTAGATTGGATATTCTCATGCATAAACAGGGGTAAGATAATAACATGGTAGGAGGTAGTGTGACACACACACAAACTACCCTCTCGGATAAATAAATAAAAGAAAGATAAAAGATGCTTTAGGCCGGGAGCAAGGTAAAAGTCAGAGCTCAAGTCAGCTGTACTAGGCTAGCTATACCTACACTTTCTCATTGGTTAGCTCGGCAGAGATTAAACTACACAACAGGGAGATCACTATCGAAGCGACGAGAGGAGCCCGTACACCCCGGCAACTTTATGTACCTCCTACCCCCCATACCGAATGTGGAGGATTACTAAAAGGCTCGGTCAGGGCTGTCACCACCTGCCGGCTATCTCTACAAACCGTGGGTATAGTTGACATCCAGCAACACTTAGCCAATATAGACACCATGTCTACACTAGTAAGGGATACTCTAGTGTCCTGCGCGGAGCCCCCACCCTTCGGATGGACAGACAACACACTAGAGCAATCATACGAATACTAGAGCAGTTGATAGAGTTCTAAGAACAAAAGACTAACCATCTCCAGCATAGGGTGATCATACAATGCAAGCATAGAATGATAACGCAACCATGACAAGAAGCATATACTCGATAACTCAGAATATACTTCAAGCAGATATCGGTAACCATAGTCTAATTCTATTACAAACAACCGAATATTACAAGAGAGAGCGAGAGATGAACCCATACCAGACTCTCGAGCAACACCGGCGACTCGATGACTCCTAGACTTCTCCTAAACTCCACTAAGCCTAAAGACTATGCAAGAAGGAACTTGAGAGGTGAGTGAAGTGAGGTGTGTGTGTGTGTGTGTGTGTGTGTTCTATTCTCTACCCCTCCCTTGTATTTATAGGAGGGAGCCACCAGCCGCAGCACCCCAAACCGACCTAAAGGAGCAACAGGGAGGCGCCACATGGCAAAGTTGAGGCGGTGAGGCCCATGGGCCTGGTCGGCCGACCTATAGGTTGTTTGGCCTGCCCTGGCCGCCAACCGCCCCCAATTGCTGGGGGTTGGGCTTGTCTGGGCCTCCTTGTCTGATCCACGCTGGGGTTGGCCTGTCTTGACTTGTTTTGCTTCGGTTCTTGGGCTACACTTGGTCCATTCGAGCCTGAATCGGTACTCTGATATTTTCTGTGATTTTTTGCTGGGCCAAAGTGTGCTTGCAACCTGCATATTAGCTCAAAAACACAACTTGCATATTCTAGAAGGTAAAGTGTAGTTTAGGGACTTTATTGAATATAAGTACATGTAAGAAATACAAACTCTCATAATTTTCTGATCAAGTTGACGCCTAGAAATGATCATTAGTGAGCGTCAACAGTTGGCTTATGAACCTTCTCAAGGCAGCCATGCACCCTGTGAGCTTCATCAGGTCCTTTTTGCTCCTGGGAGGCTTCATTAACCTGATGGCATTGACCTTGGTGGGGTTAGCTTCGATGCCCCGGCTACTGAATATGAAGCCGAGTAGTTTTCCAGACGGGACACCGAACACACACTTGGTCCGGTTGAGTTTGCATTTGAATTTCCTGAGATTTTCAAATGTCTCGGAGAGATCCGTAATGAACTGATCATTACGTTTTGTCTTGACGAGGACATCATCGACGTAGGCCTCGGCGTTGCACCCGATCTGCCCCAGGAGGCATCTTTGAATGGCCTTCTGGTAGGTGGCGCCGGCATTCTTGAGGCCGAACGTCATGGTGTTGTAGCAGTAGGCCCCGAAAGGGGTGATGAAGGATGTCTTCTCTTGATCCGATTCCTTGAGGGCTATCTGGTGGTACCATGAGTAACAGTCAAGAAAAGAGAGGAGAACGCACTCGGCTGTCGAGTCGACGACCTGATCGATGTGTGGTAGAGGAAAGGGGTCTTAGGGCAGTGTTTATTGAGATCCTAATAGCCTCCTTTTGATCCTATGCGAAGCGGCGGAGCCGTTGCTTAACGGGTCTCACCTTCGTGTCCAGGTCTAAGGACTGCTCAGCCTCCTCCCTTGGGACTCCCGGCATGTCAGATGGCTTCCATGTGAAGATGTCTGAATTCTCCCGGAGGAGGGAGGTGAGCACGCCTTCCTATGCTAGGTCGAGGCTAGCCCCGATCACAGCAGTCTTGTGCGGCTCTTCGTCCTGGAGGACAATTGTCTTGGTCGCCACGGCTGGCGCGAGCTGCGACTCGGAAGTCGACTCCTTGGCGGGGATCTCCTGCTGGTCCGCCGAGAGGTTCTTTGTTGCCTGGGCAACAAGAACCGAGTTCCTGGATCGTTCCAGGGTATCGGAGAGCTCGATAATCTTGGCCTCGCACGCATAGGAGGTTTGCAAGTCTCCGTAGACCAAGAGGACCCCCTTTGGAGCTGGCACCTTTAGGAGAAGATATGTGTGATTGGGGATCGCCATGAACTTGGCGAGGGAGGGTCTTCCCAGGATGGCGTGGTAGGAGGTCGCGAACTCGGCGACCTCGAAGTTGACGCGGGTGCCGAAGGTGACCGGCAAGGTGGCCCGCCCGACCGAAGTCGACCTGGTTCCGGGGATGATGCCGTAGAAGGCCTGGTCAGATGGGACCAGGGAGGTCATGTCATAGCCCATGCTCTCCAATGTGCTGGCGAAGATGATATCGAGGGCACTGCCGCTGTCGACGAGTACTTTGGCCAGGCGGACCTGGCTGACCACCGGGCTCACCACGAGAGGGTAGCCACCCGGCCTGGACAAGTGAACCCAGTGATCACTGTTAGCGTCACGAATAAATCCGCAAGCGCACGGATACCGTTGTAGCTTTCACCTCAGAGTATTCCAAGGGTTATCGAATCCACAGGGAACGTGTGTGCTCTCTCCCCTATTCTAATCAATCCAAGGACACACCAAGATATGTAGAAGGGTAGAGAGGATTCCTAAGATAGTACTACTGCTGAGTTAAAGGTCTATCTCTCGGGCACAATACTTGCTTCGGGCACCGGCTTACAACTGGTCTACCAGTTGACTCCGGCCAACAGCTCTACGCTATATCCAAACATGGAGGATTACGAAGGACCAATAGGACTGTCACCACCTACGGCCTACCTCTAACAAACCGTGGGATATAAGGCAAATGAAGGATAACCCCTAGCCTAGACACCACGTCTACGCTATTGATTACTACTGCAATCTAACTACGTATGTCGACCCGTAGCAAACTACAGCACTCTGTATGAATACAGAGCAACGAACCCGCGAGTAAGAGAACTGATCTCAATCAACTACAAGCACTACTAGCATCTACTATGCCAAGTAAAATACTAGAGATAGGAACCACGAATACTTACTAAATATCGAAGAATGTGGCAGCATCCGTAGAGGTACAAGCTGGGAGCAGAGATCTGATACCCTGGCACTTCTCCCGAACTAATCTCTCACTCTCGTAGAGGTACAATTTGGAGAAGAGTGCCAAAGACTGGCGCCCCTCCTGAGTACCTCTACCCTCTCCCTATTCTAAGACAACTCTAAATGCAAGAGAAGGTGTGAAGCTTACACTTTGTGGTGTGTCTCAAATGGAACCCCTCCCCTCATATATATAGGAGGGAGCCATGGTGCTTTCGGCCGAGGACTGCAGCTCTACCCCCTGGAACCGACCTTGGGAGCCAGTGAGGAGCTGCCACACGTCAAGGCTGAGGTGGTGGGGCTCATGGGCCAGGTCGGCCGACCTGGTAGGTCGGTCGACCTGCCCGAGGCTCCAACCGCCCCCAAACTTGATATTTGGGCTGTCCTGGTGTGCCTTGTCCTAAGCCCATGGGGCATGGCCTGTCCTAAACTGGTTTGCTTGGGTGCATGGGCTTGTTTTGGTCCAATTGAGCCTGACTCGTGTTCTCTGATTGGTTGCGCATTTTGCCTTGATTTGTGGAGTGTGTTTCCCTGCTCATGAAGTGTGTTTTCTTCGTTAATTCACCTGCATACAAATAATTACCAACACTCGTGGAAATGGTCAGTAATAAACCCCTACCACTAGGTTGATGTTTGCATTTCATGTGTTTATGCAGGAGTTGGCGGCCTAGATTTGGTACTTAGCAGCCGTTAACAACTCCCCCACACTTAGCCTTTGCTCGTGCTCGAGTAAAGCAGAAAGGACTAAGGTGAAACATGAATTCCAAAGGTATGAAGCGAGCATAAGAGATATTCCAAACCATACCTTGCACTTGTTAACTTTGAAGTGTCTATCATGCCGTCTTGGGTCGTTGAGGAATGGAATGGTCGCGAATCAAATCACTTCTACTCCTCATGTCAAGTAGCTTGGGGTTTTTCAATAAGTTTTCGAAACAAACCTGCTTAGCTCTTCATTTGATTCTCTCAGATCGCTCAATGTGTATATGTCCTTACCAAGGCATTTGACTTGCCTTTTCTTCATCCTACTTCTAGTGATGGCTATATGTGGAGCTCAAGGTAGGGTATGAAGGATAAGGCATACTTGTATTGCACATATTGCAAAGTCAAAAACCAAATCCAAAGAGGAAAAACAAGTCATACAATCAGATCAAGATGTGCACGTGTATGGATTGTGGTGGATGGAATGGAATCTCCTTTTGTATGATCTCTCTCTCTATATACAAAAATTCTTTAGAGAGCATGGCTACCTCTTTTTTTTGTTGTTTTCTTTCATGGACCTTCATGTGTCCACATTTTTTTTCTTTTTTTTTCAATACTTGGACCTTCATGTGTCCATATTTTTTTTTCTCGATAGCCCATGCCTCTCTTTTTTTAACAAAAACTAGAGAGAGAGACCAACACATATAGTGGAGCATTTATTTAGTGGAACGAGTGGATGATACAATGCTAACTTCTCAAAGAAGCATAGCAAGGGGGTATATGGTGTGCACGTGAATCTTGATCATGAAAGCATGAAAAGAATTCTCTCAAGGGTCACAACAATTTGACAAAGCTCAATGCAAAAACAAGCAGCACATGTGTATATGGTTTTCAAGAAGTATCATCATATGGCTTTGGTAGGACTTTGGCATATCAACGAGGAGCTTTGCAAAGGGTTTTCCAAATTTTCAAATAACAACCCAAGCACTTAAACAATAAAGAGAGAAGATCATATCATCCAAACAATATCTCAAACAAAGCAAGGTTTCCTAAATATTTTGGTTCACAAGCATCAAGGTGATAAGAATGGAATAAAACATATGCAAGCCAACCATAGGAAACATGTAGAGCAGGAGCAACACACTGATTCTTGAGTTTGATTTTAATGAGTTAGGTTTAAAAGAAATTATTCAAACTCATGAATCAAAGGGAGTTGAGAGGTAGAGGATGCACATACTATCGCTCTTTAAGAAGGTGGGGATCAAGGCAATGGTGATTCAGCCAAACCACTAGGTGGCTGGCTAAATTTGGTGTCCTTGCCTTGTCTCTTGTCATGTTGGTGCAGATGATGTTGTGCGATGCATCTATGGGAGATATCGAATGTGTATGACAATGGTGATCTTGAGAGATCTTCCCCACACTTGTACTTGTACCTGGTGTTGTATTCAACGAGATAGTGGAAACAAAATAATGGCTCTGCTGGTTTTAAGAACCAGGGAGCTCTGGAATTTATTCAAACTAAACTTTACTCTCACCATGAGACTTACTCTGGCGATCCTCGGGTGACCGGGGGCAGGGCTTTGTTTAATGTCAAAAGCAGCACATTGAAAGTACTTACCATGGTGTTTTGTTGATGAGAACTCAATATTGTCACCATGGAAACTCCTCTCTTTTTTTCTTTTTTTTATAGAGAGCAAGATGCAGGAACTAAAACCAATTCGAAGACAAGATATGGATTGAGAAAGAACTTACTTCGGGGCACTCACATACCTCCCCCACACTTGGTGTTTGCAAAACTTCAAGTGTATGGAGTTCAAGTTTCCTTCTGTAGTTGTTCCTTCATCAAGGTATATCGAGGGGTTGTAGTTGGTGTACCTCTCATGTTCGTAGGTGTTGCTTGTCTATCATTCTTCTTGATCTTACCTAGGAAAGGTTAGCGACCAAAAATACCCGAAGGAAAAATACATCCTAGAATATGCTCTTGCTTTTATTGAAGGGAAATAAATATGATAATCCAAGCTATCTCCCGGCAGTGCTTTGTTTTTGGTCATAAGCTCGATCATGGGAACATCCTCTTGCAGCTATTGTTGATGATGTGTTCCCCTTTTTATCACCAATTGTTGATGTGTCATGAAGGTTTAGCTGCAAGGTCAGCACCACAGAGCATCCACGAAATTTGCAATGTTTACGGTAAACATATGCATCTACAACTAGCCTTCTAAAGGTTTTGCAAGAGAGGACCTTAAGGCAGTTATAGCCCTCGTGTGTGCTCTGGGCACAATGCGTGCCTGACTCTGGAGAGGTATTGAATGTCAGACCCAGGACAGCGGGGCTGCTTATAGACATAGAATGTTCTAGAGTAAGGGATAGCTCATGGATGTACCTTACCTCTTTTGTAACTGCCCGAATAGGCGTAGAACTAGCTGCAGTACAAAGGAAACTACCCGATTGTGTTGTAGTAGGACTCCAACTATACTCGTCTAGGACTTTCCATGTAACCCTATCCCCCCGGATATATAAGGGCGGGCAGGGACCCCCTCCAAACAATCATCAACACCTAAGGCAATACAAACCACACAGGACATCGGGTATTACGCAAACTCACGGCCTGAACCTTGTACCATCGAGTTCTAGAGCAGTCGATCCCTACCTACAAACCCTACTGCTAAGGGTATCCCTTAGCAGGCTTGGCGGTAAACACCGACAGCTGGCGCGCCAGGTAGGGGATTCGGCGAGTTCACCAACGAATTCGATGGCCGGATCAAGCAACGCCAACAGCATGCCAGAAGGCACGACTTTCGTTTTCGGTTCCTGGGCTTGCACGGCTGATGGAACGGGAGGCTTTTCCAGCCACCTTGTCATGCCTAACTCGCCTAAATCGAAAACCCGCTCCCAACTCGCCGGCATCCGCGAGTCCGCGGATCTTGATGAGAAAAGAGTTCCACCCGAACTCGACTCGGACAACCCAGGAAACGTGACAACTCAAAACCGAACTCTTGGTTTGGTCGAGTTTGACACAAATTCTGATTCCAAAAAGCCTTACTTTTCCAAAACTCTTGGAAAATACTTGGCTCATCTGAAGACAATCAAACACCCTAAGATCAAAAACTCAAAACTACTCGCCAGAGTAGATCAAGTTTCATGATCGATAGAGGGCTGCATCAAACTTGCAGAAACCGCTCTCAGCTCATCTACGCCACAATAGAACCCTAAAGCACTAAACCCACCGAGGAGGTTGGGCGATACGCTCTCAAGGGTCGATCGGGTAAATCCGAAGCTTGCCAACTGTATTAAGGAGGCTGAAAGCATTCTGCAAAACAAAGAGCATAAATCAAGAGGAGGAATGTGGGCGAGCTGGTGAGACAAACCCCTGGCTTGCTCGGATGGGATCGTCGATCTCCAGGATACCTCCGAACCCTTCACAGAAACCTGCTCACATTCGGACTCCGAAACCAGTCGAGTCCAAATTCGATCAGGACTTTGATCGCTTCATGAATGGCCTCGAGAACTTTGAATCGTTCGACGATCTTGAAGAGTGGTCAGACAACGTCGAGCTATTCATGGACACTATGGTCAAACCAAACGAGCATGCCACACTCTTTGGGAACTGACCAAGCTTAAAAAAGGAAAAGCCAAGGCTCTAGAACAATCCAGCGACTCAGTTTATGACAAACCCTAGATTAAGGAACCTGAGGGGCTAACTCCTACTCAATCATGGCTACACTGGATGAACGAGAATGCCCTCTGTGTAGAGATGGGCATACCACTTCTCGCTCACCCAAAGCATACATACTCAAAAATCGGTGGGCTAACCGATTCCGAATCCGAGTACTCCTCCGATCCGGAGGAACAGCTGGATGACCTAATCCAGTATAGTAAACAAGTCGAGTCTAACTCGGCTAAGAACTCCAAGTCCGACCAGGACTCCCTTCCTAACCTGATTATATATGCAACGCCGCAAGGATGGACGGTGCACCTCAGGAAGGCACAAGATCCCAACGCTTCTGCCACATAGCTAGCGGATCTGCCTTACCAACTGAGCACTCCTTTAGACTCGTCCTCAAGCAAACAAGACCAAGAAATTCAAGATCTCTGCCGTGAAATCCTCATGGTTCGTATCGCCGAAGAACCTGAGGGCGATCCCACGGAGTGTCTCAACCTCGACGACTACAATTCTGATGATTTCAACGAGTACCTTTCCGATAATATGGAAACTACTCCTCCTACAATCACAGAAGCCCAAGTCACTACCAAGGAGGATCTACCTGCTCCTCCTCCTCCCCCAGCGGTGACCATCACCGTCCAACTAAACAAACAGCATCCAGCAGAAGATCTCTATGAACATTGTCGCCTGCTCAACCAGAAGAGGGCGTTCAAGCATCAGCGCCTCGCTAACACCCTACAAGAACAACAAGGCGACAACTACGACTACTCCAACTGCGACCTCCGCAGTGTGATCAACGTTGGGCGCGATGCGCGCAATGTCATCATCTCAAGAAGAAAGGAACAGGAGGAAGTCGAGGCATACATCCCTTCTTCCAACTTCCGCATCCCGCCAAAGGCTTCCGCATCTTTCAAGAAGTACAAGCCGGCAACCACCAGTACCCATCCTCAGGGTAAACCACGCACCCAGCATCAAGCTGATTCGTCTCAGAGCAGAAACAGGATCAACAAAGTACTGCTACGCAAGTGCTTTATCCACCCAAAGAGTTCTCACACGATCTTCCAGTCTCACTCCGCAAGGCCCTTGGGGCACCTCTCCTGAAGGAGACCCCACCAATAAATCTAGTCGACCTCTGCATCGACTAGCTCTACCCCAAATCTAGTCGACCCCCATATCGACTAGTACTATCTTCGAATAAGTTTTATTCAGTTATATAAACCATTGCTCACGTCCAACGAGCAAGGGGTAGGTCTTAAGAGTCAGAGTCTGTCACTTTACAGTTATTGTAACTTCGACAAATCCAAATAAAGTTGATTTCTCCTATATCGACTACTTGGCACTCGCTCACACGACCAATACCCCACCTCAAAAGTCTTGCTCAGTACTAGAGCAGCTATCGAGTAGTTTTTATGGTTCTCACTCGAGTGCTTTTTTGACATTTACGTCTTGGGCAACCCGACGGGGTTCGTACCTAACAGTTCTATCCTAAAAGACACTCTAGTCCTCCGGTAGGACACCCTACTCGCCCTGCTCGAGTAGGTATTGGAGACTCTTTCGGTACCTTCATCTTGGGCAACCCGACGGGGTTAGTACCTAGCAGACTTGCCCTAAGAGTTACTCCAATCCTTAGTTAAAAGGACACCTTACTCGCCCTGCTCGAGTAAGTTTTGGATATCTTTTTTGACATTTACATCTTGGGCAACCCGACGGGGTTCGTACCTAACAGTTCTGTCTTAAGGATTACTCTAGTCCTTGGTTAAAAGGACACCTTACTTGCCCTGCTCGAGTAAGTTATGGATATCTTTCTGACATTTACGTCTTGGGCAACCCGACGGGGTTCGTACCTAACAGTTCTGTCTTAATGATTACTCCAGTCCTTGGTTAAAGGACACCTTACTCACCTTGCTCGAGTAAGTTTTGGATATCGTTTCGACATTTACGTCTTGGGCAACCCGACAGGGTTCGTACCTAATAGTTCTGTCTTATGGATTACTCTAGTCCTTGGTTAAAAGACACCCTACTCGCTGGCTCGAGTAGGTCTTGGATACTCTTTCGGCACCTTCATCTTGGACAACCCGACGGGGTTACTACCTAACAGACTTGCCTTAAAGTTACTCCAGTCCTCAGGTAGGACACCTTACTCGCTCTGCTCGAGTAAGTTTGGGATGTTTCTAGAATATTCACATCTTTGTTAACTCGACAGAGTTCAATCCTAACAGTCCTATTCTAGAAACCAATCCAGTCCATTAATAGGACATACTACTCGATACGATCGAGTAGTTTGGGCTATTTTCGTAAACAGCTGCATACTATCTGGGTAACCAAACAAGGTCTATCCTAAATAGTCAACTACGAAAACCCCTCAAGGAGTACAAATAAGTTCTTGATACTCTAAAATAAGTTGACACAAGTTTCCCGCTTACTCAGTTTACTATGGGAATCTCCGTTACAGAATCTTTTTGTCTCGAGTACTTGATGGGTACTACTCGCTTGCTTGAGATACAAAAAGAACTCATGTTCTCCCTTAGTAATCTAAGTACTTGTCGAGAGCTTCCTGTCTTCTTATCTATCGAGAAACTTCTTAAAACTCCTAAAATAAGAGTTCTCCCCTTGATTGGACAACAATGTTCATATTAGCCACGTGCTAATTGAAAATTTTTCCTGCAAAAAGGAAACTCACATTAAGCTACGGCTCCTCACACCTTTAAGTGCTATTCCCACTTGGTTAATCCCGTGGGATTCAATCCTAACCGGTCAGCACCATGGTTTCAATCTAGAAACATACAAACTCGATTTGATTCGAGAATATGTTGCCTTCTAAGGCACCCTCGGATACAAAGCATCATATCTACTATTATGATTGAGTAGGCCCAATGCTGCCTACACTCAGGACGAGTAAAGCTACTCGACACATTAAGGGATTCCACAATCCTAACAAGTACTTGACTTTACACAAACATCCAACATTTGTTCAAAGTACTCCTGACTCACACGCCTACTCAAATACAAGAAAAGCTTAAGGAGACTCCACTCTGCTCAAGGCTTCTACAATCTGATCTGCCACCCCAGAAGTTTCCGCCAAATACTGACGGAACTGATCATCAGTACAATCAGCCTTGGCTCCTCGTCCAAGAGCATCCAGACAAGTGGTTGGCCAGTAAGATTTTATCAACCCAAGTACATGACCCACGTACTAGTGGGTGATGGTTGAAACAAACCTCTCAAAAGCTTCGGGAACTTTGCGAAGCCTCCCTGCCTGTGTGAGCAGTTCATCTCCATCTCTAACTGGGATATCCATGGCCTCGGCTACCTCTAGGGAGGCATCTCTGACTTCTTTCAGCTCCACGAGCTCACTCTGCATCGAGTCTCGAGACTCTGACAAAGTCTTGAGCTGTTGTAGCATCATCGCTGCCTCACGGTCAGAGTCCTCCTTGATCTTCTTAAGCTTCTCTATTTCATCTGCGTTTCGGTACATAAGAATCTTTAAATCTAGTACCAAGTTTTCCTGAATCTCTAGAGATTTGGCACAACCTGCGTACTCGATAGAGAGAAAATCTTATAAACACTAAGTAGATCTACTAGTCGAGTGCATATTAGATGCTAAAGACTAACCTTTCTTAGATTGGGAAAACCTTTTCAGCTTCCCTTCAAGAGCAGTCTTCTCAGATGAGAGTGTCTTAACCCTCTCCTTGAGAGCATTCAACTCTATCTCATCTGGCGACTGGACACCCTTTCATCCCAGTGCCTCCTGCAAAACAAAAAGATCAGTATACTACTCGATCTACTCTAAAAAGTACTCGAAGCATTCGACTACTTACCTCCAGCAGCTTGAAAGCTAGCTCCACCTTCTCTCTTGGCAAGTCGCTTCCCGATATGACTTGGGAAGTACTCGCCACAACAACAGCCTTCTTGGGCACTTCGTCGATCCTTCCTACAGTATTCCCCATGTTTTGGGAATCTAAATGGAAGAACATGCTACTTAATTACATCAAGAGCAAACAAACGGATACCTTTCTACAAGGCACTACAAGCTTACCTGCATGGGTCTCCACAGGCTATTTATCATCGCCTCCCTCAGGAAGCTTCTCGCCTTCTCCTTCTCCCGGAAGCTTGCTGCTTCCACCATCCTCCGGGATCTACTCATTGGCCCTCTCAGGACTGAGCATTGGAGAATCCAGAAGCATAGCGTTGGCCAAAGCCTCCGCATCATGAGTACTCATCCCAGGAGTACTCAGGGGCTTCTCCATCCCTGGCTGAGAATCCAAGTGGCTCTTAGCCCCGTGTCCTCTCCCAGGACTGCATCTCTGCAAAGACAAAGTAGTTACAAACTACTAGATTCAAAACAGACCCTACACATACAAGTTCTAAAGAACTTACGCAGGAGCTCTTATTAAGGCAAACCCCTTGATACCAAATTTGCAGACAGGCTTTGTGATCATGGCCAGCTTACCCGCATCAACGGTCTTATTTACATCGGAACTACTCGCCGAATGAGTAGCCCCGATCCCACTTGATGGGTCCACTGTGGTGGAGGGGAACAGTTTGTCCCACCGCAGTATCATCCCCAGATACTGAGGCCCGTGGCACCTTTACCGCCAGACTTTGAAAAGCAAAAACACAAATCAAAACTTGCAAATCGACAACTTGAAAGTACTCGATTGCAAAATAACTAGCTACTTACCTATCACTAGTGTTATGGGAGGAGTTGCTACGCTTCCTCGCCGCTGACTGAGTACCCCTTGGGCGCTCGGTCTGGGCATCAGCACTTGGAGTGGGGCTGTGCTCCCCATCACTCCTTTCCCCAGATGATGCCTCATCTGCACAACCAAGTCTGGATATCAGTACTGTTTATATGAAATCTCATATGAGCATACTAAGATTTGATTAATGAATCAAGGAAAATAGAAGAATAAAAGGACGAATAAATGCCTGGTAGTGAAGGACTACTTTTAAAGCAATCCACGTATTCCTACAGAAAGCAAATCCTATCAGATTTACACTTTGGTAAACTACTCGATTTCTATGAATTGACTACTCTTATCAAGTACCTGCTTCGGTGGATTCGCAGTAGAAAATGTACCAGGAACAACTGGGATATTATTTACATTCTTCAGAAGTCGTTGTATTCGACTAAAAACTACATCATCCGAGATCTCTTCCGTCGAGTATCTTGACGGATCAGTTGTTCCCTGATACTGGAATCCAAGCGATTCCCGAGCCTGCAATGGCTGGATTCTTCGCTACATCCAGTCAAACATGACTATTTCCCCAATCAACATATTTTTCCTTCAAATGGCAATCCGCGCGAGTAGTTCAGAGATTTGACTCTCGTCGGCTGGTTTATTATTCCACTCGGGCCATTGGATTGGAGGGCCGGGAGTAATGGATGGAAAACTTCTCGACTGGTTCTCGACATAGAACCACTTGGGTTTCCATTCGATTACTTTATTACTAAGGTCATAGGGGATATACACTCTATCCTTCCTTTGCCTAAGATGGAGACCCGTGCCCCCTACTACATCTAAGACGAATTTGTTGGGCTGCGGTTTCAAATGAAAAAAGAAAGCGAAAGAGTTCGAAATGGGGCTCGATGCCCAGAAAAGCTTCACATAAATGCACGAAGATGGAAATATGGATAAAGGAATTTGGGGTCAGAAGGTGCAATTGGATCCTGTAGTAGCGCAGGAGTCCAGAAAAGAAAGAAGAGCAAGGAAACCCCAATCCTCGTTCCAAGTATGAGGTGAAATCAATGATTTCCCTCGTATTTTCATACAGACGATCTGAACCCAAGGCAGGACACCATTGGATAACAGATCTGGGAACTAAAAGACCCTGCAACACCAGAGAATCTAAGTCAGATTGAGAACACTTACTTATGTTCCAACCCTCATTATGGGTTGGCTCTGTAGCCACACCCTTTCCCTTTGTCGCTTTCTTGGGGGCCATCCGGAAATCTACGGATCGCTTCACGCGCATACACTGGCGGAAATCCTAGGGCGATAGTGGGGAGCAAAGGGAAGCAAAAACTTTGGATCTGGGAGCTCAAGAGCAGAAGGATAGATCTAAAGCAGTAAAAACAAGTGGCGCCGGTGGGGTAAAACCTAAGTTACCGCTTCATTTTATAATGGCAGTGGCAACATGGTAAAAACACCCAACAGGCCAACAGTCCGTTGCAAATCGCGGAAAAAACATGATTTAAAAGAGACATTCCTTTCTTTGAGATTACATTCTTGGAAAGAAAACACTCACATCCCTAGTCGATTACTCGACACCGTTTTTCCTTAACTAGGATTACATTCCAAAACAAGGATAAGTACTCGACACAGTACAACTACTCGACATTACAACTCGAGTAATTTTTATTACATAACTTTACAAACGACTCGGGTCTGCACGCACACTTCTTGGCTTCCTGAGAAGCATGCTGCAGCTAGATCGGCCCGAGGCCGTGACAAAGTACAAACTTGTTATTCCCATTTCGGGAATAAAGATATTTGTATTCAGGGAGATAAGCTACAAGAGTATGGAGGCAGATTACAGTAATCACCTCGCAAGTCCTCTTATAGCATCTTGCAGAGAAATTTCTCCTTCTCCCTGAACACTTTGTAGCAAGATCAAGCTTCCCCGCCAGAGATGTCAGTTCTTGGGCAACCAGAAATAGGTAACCCCAAGGATGTGACACAACAAGACCCAACCCAACGATCCCAAATCTGCCTCATTGGAAGATGCAAGGACATGATGTCCAGCATGGATCCGATGAGAGCTCTAGGGATGCAGGAGGAGGCAGCAGAAACTTCTCTTGTCACTCGCAAGTTCTCTTCTAGCATCTTTTGTTGGAAGGAACTACGTAAAATTCAGGAGGGCGAGAACAAGAACACCAAGGAAAAGCCATGGTCGCTACACTTTGGTGCTTCTGGCAAAAGCTACTCCCCTGCCTTTTATAGCCACAAGGAGACTTGCTATAGGAGAACCCGTAAATCAACAGTGCACATTTTACGGACACATTCATGGCAGCATTCACGGACGCAGTCAAAGTTGTAATAATGCAGATTCTCCAAATAGTAACGTCTCATGCGAGCACTGAATAAAGAGCCGTACATCCCGGGTTTTATTCCTGAAATTATTTCGGGTGCAATCAGTGTGGTGGATCCAATTGTATCATTTTTCTGGGATTTTACCCGAAAAAGAGGTCTTTTCGGATTCCGGATCTGATGAATCCTACAAATAATCTGAATGATAAAATCTGATGCCATGACTTAAATCCTTAATTCCAAATCTACGCTCGGGGGCTACTCGCAGAAAAAGGGATTTTGATTTAAGGCTTGGGGGCTGCTGGATATAGGCATCAGAGATTTATTTTTCATTTTTTTTGGAAAATAGTCTGAAGTGACCCTCAGCCTGATTCTGCGATTCAACCTAAGGCTCGGGGGCTACTCCATATGGAGCGCGAGTACTTCGTGCACCATATATGATCAAGATTTCAGGGCTTAAGCACCTCACAGCCTCGAAGCAAACGGAAGTACATGAAGGACTACTCGACGTATCTGAAGGAAGGACCAGAAGTAGCCAGAAGGATGTTCTGACTACTTAAAGTACTCGAAGACACCCGGCCAAGTACTTGACGCCTGCAGGACTCGGCTATGAAGAGCTCGGGAGCTTGTTAGACCCGGGACAGTGAGGCTGCTTATAGACATAGAATGTTCTAGAGTAAGGGATAGCTCATGGATGTACCTTACCTCTTTTGTAACTACCCGAATAGGAATAGAACTAGCTGCGGTACAAAGGAAACTACCCGATTGTGTTGTAGTAGGACTCCAACTGTACTCGGCTAGGACTTTCCATGTAACCTTGTCCCCCCGAATATATAAGGGCGGGCAGGGACCCCCTCCAAACAATCATCAATACCTAAGGCAATACAAACCACATAGGATGTAGGGTATTACGCAAACTCGCGACCCGAACCTGTCTGAATCTTTGTGTTCCTTGTACCATCGAGTTCTAGAGCATTCGATCCCTACCTACAAACTCTACTGCTATTATTGCCATAAATTAACAGGATTAATTTATGGGCCGAAAGCAAGATGGGCTTGAAGCAGGAGATTAAGAAGGCTTATAAATCGGCTCCTGCATGAGCATCTGGGCCACATGGGCCATGTATCTTAGATTTAGTTCAAGATTAGAGATAGAGTCCGATCGGGACAAGATTAGTTTAGATTGTTTCCCAAGTCTCCGGACTATAAATATGTACCCTATGTTATTCATAAGAAGAGAACGTCATCGCGTCTCGCAAACAACAACTCTCAGCGCATCGCCATCCCTAATCTTAGGGTTTCATCCAAGTAAGCGTCATGCTGCCCTGATCGCTTCTTGCGATCAGGGCATCGTTGTTCTTGCTTTTACCTTGGTATTACTCGTACTGAAGCATTTTTGATGGCGAGTAATGCTAGTTATCTTGATGTTCGTAGCATGGCTTTTAGTAGATCTGTTGTGCTTTGTTGCTTATCGTCTACGAATATCATGTTGTCTTTATGCAATCATGTTATCATCTTATACTAGCTCTCGTTGCATAGAGTTAGCCGCGTAAAGGCAACACCCTTCTTATTTTATGTCTAGTAGATCTAATCTGTTATGGTTTGCTCTTTTCTTTAAGAGTTGGCGTAATATCTGTTAGATTAGGCCTTGCAAACGGGTTGGATGATCCAGTGGTGTACTAGATGCTTTATTTTAGCCTTGATAGGGATTGTTCCGGGAATTGGCTCTCGCTAGTTTTTAGGCCTCTATTTTGGGTTATGGTTTAGCTATCTGCTACGTTCATTAGGTCCAATCACGTGTAGGATGTTCCGATCTAACAGTGAAGCTTTTACCGTCATGGATTAGATTAGTTAGATCTAATTGAAGTAGCTTTACAGTTATTTGCTTTGTTCATCAATATCCGGATGCAAACAGATCCAATTTGACACCGGGACTCGATCGACTCTTCAAAGCCGATGCAAGAGTCATCCCGGGGAGCCGACCACGGCTCGGACTTATGTTTACACGTGTCTTTATACGCAGGAAACTGTTTGGAGCACGTTCGCACCCTCCTGATCGGGTATAGGTCAGGTGGCACGCCCGGCTTTCTACGAAATCTTCGGGCGCGTGACGGAATTGCGGGCCGTCGATGAGGGAGCAGTTCCTACCAGCGCTCCGGTGACCTCCCGGCTCTTCGTGTTGCCTGTCGCTGCTCGCCGGTGGGTTTCGACCGACAACACATTCTGGCACGCCCAGTGGGACCTTCATCAAGAACAACGCCCACTGCAGAGATGGCAGGAGCTCAAGATCAAGAACCCGCTCCCAAGCCCATCACGTACGAAGAGCTGACTCCAGAACACAAGCTAAAGTATGATGAGATCAAAGCTCAGTTCGAAGCCGATCTCATCGGCTCTTTTGAGAGGACCCGCAACAATGGCATCAGGTGGAAGGGATTCTCACCAGAAGGCGCTCTCGACAACGTTGATCTATCCGTGCCTTTAGAGGAACGCACCAGGGCTCTACGCCAGGAGATGAACTACATGGTGGCTCACATGCTCCATCGGCACTCAGAAAGCCTGGTGAACGAGCTTGAGCGCGTGGCACATCGCGTTGTCCAGGAGGTAATCAAGAACCAGTACTCCCCATTGGGACCAACTCTAGGGAGTCACAGGGGGAAGCTGCATTGCAAACCAAGCCGCCAGTGTCCTACTCGCTCGCGGCAGCAATACAGCAGAATTCGCCGATCTACGTCGTCCACAAGATCGGCGGTGATCCTGGAGAAGGCCAGTTCTTGACCGAGCCACCCAAGGAGATCCCGCACGGCTACACGTGCGCATACATCCCTGACAGCGTCAATCCAACACGCTCAGTGCAGTTGGCAAACCCAGGGGCTTCTGGAGCAGACGCGGAGAAACAAGCGTGGCTGGCAAAGTACGCTACCGGGCCGAGTGCTGAGCCATCGGCCCCAGGAGTTCTTAGTGTGGAGCAGGTCAGTGCAATACTGAGAGACCAGTACGGCATCCTGCCCAAAAGAAAAGCGATCAGCTATTCCAAGCCGTATCCGAATGACTATGACTTGATCCCATTGCCACCCAAGTATCGGCTCCCTGAGTTCACCAAGTTCAATGGGTCAGAAGGAGCCAGCTCCATCGAGCATGTGAGCCGATACTTAACGCAGCTTGGGATGATCTTAGTATCGGATCCGTTGAGGGTCCGGTTTTTCGGCCAATCTCTTACAGGCCCAGCTTTTGGGTGGTACGCGTCATTGGCTCCAGATTCGATTCGAACTTGGAGGCAGCTGGAAGATCAGTTCCATACCCAGTATCACTCGGAGGCTGCTGAAGCTGGGATTGCCGACCTTGCCCAAGTCAAGCAGAAGCGAGGAGAGACTGTCTCAGAATACATACAACGCTTTAGAGAGGTCAAGAATCGATGCTACTCATCACGCATCACAGAGAAGGAGGTAGTCGATCTGGCTGTTCTGGGACTCGCTAAGCCGATCAAGGATATGGCTTTTCAGTTGGAATTCACTTCTCTGGCACACATGGTACAGAAGCTTACGACATATGAACACTACAATACTGAGCTGTACCAGGACAAGTTCAAGCGCCATGTGAACATGGCCCAAACTGATGAATCTGATGACTCTGGTGAGGAACAAGAAGTGGTCGTGGCAGAGTGGACTCGGGGGGCAAACCCCGTCCCGTGCAAATTGATCAAGCAGTAGGGGCTTTTGAAGGGCTTCGACTTCGACATAACCAAAGCAGAGCAGATATTTGATCTGCTGCTCAAAGAAAAACAGCTGAAGCTCCCAGAGAATCACAAGTTGCCAACCGCACAAGAGCTGCAGGGGAGGCTATACTGTAAATGGCATCATTCGTTAACTCATTCCACGGGTGAATGCAAGGAGCTCCGTCGTCAGATTCAATCAGCTATCGAGCAAGGCCGATTAATTTTGGATCAACACACGATGAAGGTTGACACGAAGCCCTTCCCGCAAGCCAACGTGGTGGAGCTGTCAGACTTCACTCCTACGGGCCAGAATTTTTCATTCCAGATCAACATGGCGTGGCCCGTACGCCGTCGTGACGAGCAAAGGAGAGAGGCCGTTTTTGGCAAATGGCCCCAAGATCAAAATGAGCCAGGGCGACAACATATTATTGAAGAGCAAGTGCGTCACATCCGTAATCAGCTTCCTGGTTCCGATCGGCTTCTGGAAAATTATGAATATCAGCACAAGCTGCGTCGCCGATATCAATCGGAAGAGGAGGAGTACGAGTACTGCACAGGGAGGATGTTGGGAAGGCGCCAGGCTGTACGCGACCACTGGCATTGCCCGTTCTTCAGGTACTGCTGGAATTCCGTCATGAGCCGATTGCCCACTATAGATGATTGTCTAGAGTGCAGGCCGCAGACACGCCAGTCAGGCGATACTTCGGTGTTCCGGCGCTTGGGTCTCAAAATGCGTCACGACGATCATGTTGAGCGGCCGACCAAGGGTGATTCCGAGACAGAAGAAAAAGACAGGTACCATCGCCCAAGGTGGTGTCCTGATGGGCTTAATCGCTCACAGAAGCGCAGAGTGCAGCGCTTGCGCAATCTAGAAGAAGCAGAAGCAAAGTACCTTGACGTGCTGAGGAAGGTGCGTCCGGATCTCGCGGAACAAGTCAAACACCCGCGAAGGGTGGAGAGGCGCCCTCCAAGAAAAGAGTGGCACCCCAAGCAGGAAAAAGCTGATGAGAAGCCATCGGCTGATGTGAACATGGTGTTCGTGCTCCCATCAGAGTTCCGGGCACCCCAACTGGAGGATTTACTTGTTGCACAGTTGGATCTTGGCCCCCGGCCGATCATCTTTGAGAAGCCAAAGGAAAAAAGCTACAAACATTTGAAGGGGCTGTATCTCAAGGGCTTCATCAACAGTAAACCCATCAACAGGATGCTGGTTGACACCGGTGCTGCAGTCAACCTGATGCCATATTCGGTGCTACGCCGGTTGGGGCGTTCTTCTGCCGACTTAATAAAGACTAATGTGATGCTCAATGACTTCAACGGACAACCATCAGAGGCAATGGGGGTTCTTAATGTGGAGCTGACAGTGGGCCGCAAGACGATCCCGACTTCATTCTTCATCGTCAATAGCAAGAGTACATACACGGTATTGCTTGAGAGGAATTGGATTCACGCCAACTGTTGTATCCCTTCCACAATGCATCAGTATCTCGTCCAATGGGATGGCGATGAAGTGGAAGTGGTCCCTACAGACGATTCTAGCGAAGTCTCGCTCACAGATATGAATGCCTGGGACGAGAAGGACAAAATCCGATCTCAGGGATCGTCCTGAAAGATTGTGATCGGATTGAAGCGACAAAAAATGGACTGAGGCTGGTCTTATCCACTGGCCTCACAGAGTAAACACATCCTGGCATGCTACGGGGTGTAATAGAGATAGAGAGGCCGGTCCCAGCGACCGGCCCCTAAAAATAGAAAAATTCTATTTGAGGACGGAATTGTTACATCATGTACATATGATAGCCTGCTCCAGCAGTTGGCCACTCATTGATTGTTTGGTTTCGAATGATAATGGAAGAATAGAAACGGTCAGGCCATGCGGTTGGCCAACTAATTTTTCTTGTCATCTCCCTGTGTTCGCCGCTGATCTTTTGGATAATGAGGACCCGCCTGCGTTCGCAGTAGGTTTTTCATACGACGGCAAGCTAGGATACGGGTTCACGTCAGCTGATGATTTGGAAGAGATTGACATCGGTCCTGGGGATAAGCCACTTCCGACATTTATCAGCCAGAAGTTGGATCCGGTCTTGCGTGAGGAGATGATTGCACTGCTGAAAGAGTACCGGGATTGTTTTGCATGGGACTACACCGAGATGCCCGGTCTAGACAGAAGCATCGTCGAGCATCGGCTCCCGCTCAAGAAAGGGTTTCGGCCGTTTCAGCAACGAGCACGTCAGATGAAGGCCGAAGTCCTAGAAGAAGTCAAGAAAGAGGTGGAGAAGATGTTGGATGCTGGGTTCATCAGGCCGTGCCGGTATGCAGAATGGATCTCCAGCGTGGTACCGGTACAAAAGAAGGATTGCCGATGGCGTGTCTGCGTCGATTTTAGAGATCTCAACAGAGCAACACCAAAAGACGAATACCCGATGCCTGTTGCGGAGACATTGATCAACGCAGCTGCCGGCCAAAAAATGATGAGTTTTATGGATGGTAATGCCGTATACAACCAGATCTTCATGGCCCCCCAGAAGACGTGAACAAGACCGCGTTCAGAGTACCAGGCACGGTCGGCTTGTTCGAGTACTTGGTTATGACTTTTGGACTGAAAAATGCCGGTGCAACGTACCAACGTGCCATGAATTACATTTTTCATGATCTCATCGGCAAGCTGGTAGAAATTTATATTGATGATGTTGTGGTCAAGTCCAAATCAGCTGGAGGGCATCTAGAAGATCTGCGTCAAGTTTTGGAGCGAACTCGAAGGTTTGGGCTGAAAATGAACCCAAAGAAATGCACCTTTGGAGTATCGGCCGGTCAATTTTTGGGGTTCCTAGTGCATGAACGGGGAATCGAGATCGGCCTGAAGAGTCAAGAAGCTGTGAAGACGATGAAGCCACCTACCACGAAGAAAGAGTTGCAGAAGCTCATCGGTAAAATTAACTTTGTCAGACGATTTATTTCTAATCTGTCTGGGCGCATCGAACCATTCATGGGTTTAGTGAAGATCAAATCAGATGATGAGTTTCGCTGGGGGCAGAATAGCAGCAAGCTTTCGATGAAATTAAAGAATATTTGTCAAAGCCTCCAGTGTTGGTTCCTCCTCAGCAAGATAGGCTGTTCTACGTGTACCTATCTGTGGGTGACACTTCCATTGCTTCAGTGTTAGTCCAGAACCACGATGGCCAGGAGAGGGTGGTTTTCTACCTCAGCAGGTGCATGATAGACGCCGAGACCAGGTATCCTGAAATCGAGAAGCTTTGCCTTTGCTTATTCTTTACATGTACAAAGCTTCGTCATATTTTGCTCTCGGCGGAAACAATTATCATATGCAAATCGGATGTCATAAAGCACATGCTATCGGCTCCTGTCCTAAAAGGCCGGCTTGGAAAATGGATGTTTGCACTGTCAGAGTTCGATATTTGGTACCAGCCTACAAAAGCAGTCAAAGGACAGGCACTGGCGGATCTTGTCGCGGACAGGGTCAGCACTGATATTGCTGCACTATTTATTCGTGCTTGGGCTATGTTTTTTGACGGATCGGCTTGTGATTATGGGTGCGGTGTGGGAATTCTGTTGGTGTTGCCTCAAGGGGCGACTTACTCTTTTTCCATCAGGAGGACTACCCCATGCACCAATAATTTGGTGGAGTATGAAGCCGTTCGCAAAGGGATGGAACTGCTCCTCGAAGCTGGTGCAGAAGCGGTGGAAATTTTTGGAGATTCAAAGCTGGTGATTTCTCAGCTCATGGAAGAATATAGATGTGAGAGCGAGGCTCTTTTCCCAATATGGATGCAATGCCGTGAGTTGATGTCACAATTCAGGTACATTAATTCCCACTGGATACGCAGAACTCTAAACAATGAAGCCAATGATTTGGCACAGATGGCTTCTGGCTACAAGGGGACAGCCGACGGAGTTGATGTAGAGGTTCAGTTTCTAGAACCCGGAGACTAGAGAGCCGATATCTTCAATTACTTGAAGGATTCGGCTCGGGGGGCACCCAGAAGGATAAGACTCAAGGCCATGAAGTATGTTTTGATAGGGGATCACATGTTTTATAGGACCTTGGAAGAACTACTGCTTAAATGTCTGGAACCTTCAGAGTCAAATCAGCTCTTGCATGAGGTTCATGAAGGAGCCTGCGGTACTCATCAATCGGCTCATAAGATGAAGTGGCTGATTAGGCGATCGGGTTTTTACTAGCCCACTATGCTTGAAGATTGTTTCAAATATTACAAAGGATGTCAGGCATGTCAGAGGTTTGGCAAGATTTAGATAGTGCCAGCATCAGTAATGAATCCTATCATCAAACTGTGGCCATTCAGAGGTTGGGCCATGGACATGATTGGTCAGATCAACCCGTCGTCTAGCAAGGGTCACCAATGGGTCTTAGCTGCTACAGATTATTTCACAAAGTGGGTAGAGGCAGTGCCCATGAGGACAGTAGCGTCAAGAGATGTGATCAGCTTTGTCAAAGAGCACATCATTCACAGATTTAGGATCCCTCAGACCATTACGACCGATGGAGGATCGGTCTTTATATCGGAAGAATTCAGGAAGTTTGCCGATGACATGGGGATTAAGCTGATCAGATCATCTCCATATTATGCCCAGGCCAATGGACAAGCTGAAGCATCCAACCAGAGCCTCATCAAGCTTATAAAGAGGAAGATCGATGAATATCCTAGGCGCTGGCATGAGGTGTTGTCAGAAGCTTTGTGGGCATATCGTATTTCATGTCATGGGTCCACCAAGACATCGCCGTATCATTTAGTCTACGGCCAAGACGTTGTGTTACCATGGGAAATCACGGTCGTTCAAGGCGTGTTGAGTTTCAGAATGATCTATCTGCTGAACAGTATGCAGCCTTGATAAATGACAATGTGGAGGACCTGACAGAGCTAAGGCTTTGGTCATTGGAGAAGATCAAGGAAAATAAGGCTAAAGTTGCTCGTGCGTATAACAAGAAGGTCAAGTCAAAGAATTTCCAGGTTGGAGACTTGGTCTGGTGTAACACCCTAATATAAATTTCAGCTTTTAATAATAAATTTAATTGGTCTTTATTTAATTTTCTAAGGTTTATTGTGTTAGACTTACATTTAATCTAAAATTTTGTTCCTTAAGTAATTAAAATTTATTTTAGGTTTAAACTTGTTTGTGCATTCATGCTAGTGCATAAGTTTTATTTGTTTGGTTGAGTGCATAGGGTTTGAATTCAAATTTGGTTTGAATTCAATTAGATTTGATTTGTTTAGAAATAGAAAAGAGAAGGAGAAAACAGAAAATCCAAAGCAAACCCAAACCCAATATCTAGCCCGACCCAGCCTCTCCCCGGCCCATCTCCCTTCCCCCTTGCTCTTCCCGCGGGCCCAGCCCGGTCCCACGACTCCACTTTCGCGCTCGGCCCACACCCTCCGGCTTGGCCCAGCTCCGCACGGCCCATCCCGCGCAGGCCGCTCGCCCAGCGCCCAAGTCGCCCCGCACCGCCTGACAGCCCGACCCCACCAGCCAGCGCCCGCTCTCAGCCGCGCGTTGCCCCTCTCCCCGTCGCTGCCAGCCGGGCCCACCAGTCAGATCCGTCCCCTCCGCCTCCACGCAGCGCAGCAACGGCTGCCCCGCGATCTCCGCCGCGACTCCGCCCGGGCTCGCACGCCGAAATCCCCGGGGCCCCCTTTAATTAGCCCCCACCCGGGCCCCTGCCTCCTCACTCCACCCCGCCGCCACCCCAAAACCCTAGCCGCGCCGCCCGTGTTCCCGGAGTCGAAGCAGAACACCCCCGCCGCCGCCGGTGAGTTTTCCCTCTCACGATTTCTTGCCGCCGGCCTTGCTCTGGCCACGCTGACCCCCCCCCACCGCCACCGCAGGAGCACCCCGCGTCGATCCGAGGCGTCCAGGAGCCCGGCGCACCCCTCCCTCGACCTCGTCCACGAGCTATGCTCCCGCCTCGCCGCCGGTCAGCATCGCCATCGACGCTGCGCTCCTTCTCCGGCCAAGCTGAACCCTCAGTAAGAACCAGTGCCCCTCCCTTGCCCTTTTGCGCCAGGTTAGATAGGCCGTAGCCCTTGCAGCGACCAGGGACGCCGTTCACCGGAGTTCCGCTGCTGCGCAGCCCCGCGGTTCGCCGTGGCGGACTCGCTGCAGCCTTGTTTGGCCCCCCACGAAACCCACAATAGTTGCCCGTGCTACACAGAAACTTCCCGCGCCCTTTGCACTCACGCATAGCTTACAGCAAGGCTTGAATCTCACGCGCCGGCGAGCCCTGTCACGTAGGGTCGCCGCCCGCACAACAACCGCCGCCCAGGGCGTCCCCATGCTCCGCTTTTGGCCCAGTTGTTTTACGCGTGCCGCGGGCATGCTCCACGGCCTTTCCCCGACTCAAACGAGCCCCTGTAGCAGCCGGACGGCCAGCTCCGGCGAGCTCGCCGCCGCGGAGCTCTGCTCCGGCGGTTTGCGCCGCCAGCCCGCGCCCAAACAAGTCCCAGCCGTCCGATCCGTAATCTACGGATCAGATTAGATCTAAATCCAAAACCGCGCTGAGCCACGAGATCAAGATCCAATGGCCCATACGCGTAGATACCGGTTCGGCCTTGACTTTTTGCTAAAGAGCCCCTGACTTTTCCCTGATTCAACCCGCAGTCCACCCATGTTCAAAAATATTTACAGTTCAATCCTGGTTTTTATGTTTTGAACCCTGATCTTTTTAGTTTTTGAACCCGCCGTCCAGCACCTGGCCTTTTGCACGCTAGCCCACAGATTTAGTCATTAATTACATTTTAGTCCTCGGTTTTAGCAGAAAAGTCCCTGGAAACTTCAGTTTTCTTACAAATAAGCCCCTAGAACTTGTTTTTAGCCCAGAAAATGCGTTTTAGCTCCGTTTTTAGCGTTCTTTATATCCACGCGATCGTTGTAACGAGTAGAATAGCTTTAGCTTAGTTTTTCTTGCTGTTTTTATGTATTGTTTCTTAGTTTTTGTTAGTGTTTCATACTGCATTTTAATTCTGTATGCCTTTAAGGATTTCCTAGCCAGTTTATATCCTTTATATATACCTTTGGGGTTGCATTTTGTTTAGTTGTGCTAGGTTGCTGCGCTATAACACACTCTGGTCCTTTTTAATTAATTTGATTAATGGTTTATTTGAACTTAATTCTGAGAGTGGCACTCTGTGTGGCTTGAGTGGCTCACGTCTCGTTAAAAGTTGTTTTTGTAGAAACATGGTTTAGGGGGCCAGCACGGTGCTTACTGCCTGGTTGGCCACTCTCCATAAGGACCAGTTCATAGAGCGATAACCTGGGACAACAGCGCTACCACAAGGCTAGAATGGGATAGACTTGGCGTAATAATTAGATCTTTTTGGTTTGGAGTAACTTACCTACGGGGCAAGAGTAGTAAGCTTCAATGGTCCCTGCTCCTCCGGCTTGGTCTGTGCTTGGATTGCGCTCCTGTGCTTGTACCCCCGGAGGTGGGCCCCATCGTCGCCGACCTAACTCTCGCGGTTACGCCTTACCAACGAGATTCTTTTTAAAGGCCTCGTAGTGAGTCGCTGGCCATCTCACCTAAGGAAGTGTGATGAACAACTGGCGTAGCTCACGACTTGTGGGTAAAGATGTGCAACCTCTGCAGAGTGTAAAATTGGTATACTAGCCGTGCTCACGGTTATAAGCGGCCCAGATCCTCCTTTTGATTAGTGAAGTTATCTCCTTCCGACGAGGGAGGTGCTTCTCGGGGTTACCTTGGTGGCTTTGTTTCGGTTTGGTTCTCAGTAGTTTCATAATTAATTCTGATTAATTACTATGCAACTGGGTTAATGGTAATTCATCAACTCGTAGTAAATAGCTTTAATAAAATTTTGCCAAGCTCAAAAGCTAATGCAGTTGAGTCAGCCAGCCTAGAGCCTCATAGTTTGTGTTATACTTGTTGAGTACAAGTTGGGTACTCACTCTTGCCTCTTCTCTACTTTTTCCTCTTGGCTACGCTACTGCTGCTCAGTTCCTGCCGACACGAGGGAGTTCGTCCAGCGCTACCAGGACTACGAGGACTTCTAGGTGCTTCGTCTCCCAGTCGACGTCCCTGTGGCGCCCAGCTCCAGCTTCGGAGAGCTTTTTCGTATTTTTGTACTTCGCTTCCGCTGTATCAGACTTTTTTGTCATTATTGTAATAAATAACATTCGTATTCGCTTTATTATATCTTTTTATGTGATATGTGCTATGATATACTGTTCATTCTGTTGTATATACGTGTGACTGGATCCTGGCACGTATATGATTGCTCGGTTTATGTTCTTTTATAAACCGGGTGTTACAGAGTGGTATCAGAGCCATATCGACTGTAGGACGAAGCCTAGATAGAACTGGTCGAGTTTTAGGACTTCTTCTCACCAATCCTTGTCTGCTGAAACTATTTTACTATTATACCCCTTGACTTCTTTGACTTTTTACCCTTCTTGCCTTGATTTCTCTCTCTGAAGAATAATTTCGTAGATTTTGGCCTGAATCAGTCATCTGACCACCATGAGCATAGCTAGGTGACCTTTTTATAATAATACGATAGCACATTCTGCGACGCGTTGTGTTAGTCGAGTCTATTGCTAAACTCGGCTAAGTTGTGAAAATTGTCTGCTTGTTATTATGCTACAGGTTTGATTTGGATTTTTGAATGATTGCATAGCTTAGTAGCTTAGTTTTGTTTAAAGAAAATCACTCTGATGTTAAAGTTAACTAATTAATAAAATGAGTTAGATCGTTGGGGGTAAAACAGTCAACTCTATCCTGTCTACTTTATCATGGCTGAGTCTTTTTCCGCAAAGAGTTGTCATATCCATCTGAATTTATTCCTGCAATATCCTTACTCGTGAAATCTTTTGTTCAAATCAGATGGTGAACACCAGGAGCACCGGTTCCGGTTCTGGCCAGCAGCAGGGTCAGAACAACCAGGGTACCGGGATCCCGATGCCTCCGCCTTTGACTCCGGAGCAGTACTTCCAGCTCCAGATGCAGATGATGGCTACCCTGAACAACACTGTTCAGGCTCTTCAGCACGCTCACACTCAGCCTCCGCCTCCCCCACCGCCGCAGCCTCGCGACAGGCGTGCTGAGTTCCTGAGGGGTCACCCGCCGACGTTCTCTCACACGCCCGACCCTCTTCAGGCCGACGACTGGCTCCGTGCAGTGGAGCGTCAGCTGGACATCGCCCAGTGCGATGACCGTGAGCGCGTCTTGTACGCAGCAGGACAGCTGCGAGGGGCAGCTTTGGACTGGTGGGAGTCCCACCCAGTTCATGACCGCGAGGCTCTCACTTGGCTCCAGTTCAGGGAGCGTTTCCGCAGCCACAACGTCCCCGCGGGCGTTATGAAGATGAAGCAGAAGGAGTTCCTTGCACTGAAGCAGGTAATCTTAAATATAATCATTCAGCGGTTTCTTTTGAGCTTATGCCCCTTTGTTCTATCCTTATGAATCTTGAGTTAATCTTCCGATATCTATCTGTCTTTGTCAATTCAGGGGACTATGTCGGTCACGGAGTATCGTGATCGCTTTCTTCAGCTGACACGCTACGCCCCTGCCGAGGTTGCGGATGACCGCAAGAAGCAGGAACACTTCATGGAGGGTCTTGAGGACTACCTCCAGTACGCGCTGCTCAACCTCCGCTTCGACGACTTCAACCATCTGGTTGACAGTGCGCTCAACACCGAGCGCAAGCACTTGGAGATGGAGGACAAGAAGAGGAAGGTTGTCCCCGTTGCTTCCGGCAGCAACACTCGTCCTCGACTCCAGCAGCCCCAGCAGTACCAGCCTCAGTACCGGCCTCCTCAGCAGTACCAGCAGAGGCCACCACAGCAGTACCCGCCTCGACAGCAGCAGCAGGCGGGGCAGGGCCAGAGGTTACCGGCACCTCTGGCTCGTGCTGCTCCACCAGCTCCACCGGCACCGCAGGCTCCACGTCCGGCAGCTCCTACCGAGCAGCAGGCTCAGGGACCTCCTCGCACCTGCTTTCACTGCGGCCAGCCGGGGCACTACGCCAACGCTTGCCCCCGGAAGGCGCAGGCGGGACAGCAGGGGCGCCCAGCTCAGCCCAGGGCGCCAGCACAGGGCAGGGTGAACCACGTGACGGCCGAGTCAGCGGCCGAGGCTCCCAACGTGGTTATTGGTACGTTCATGGTTAATTCATATCCAGCTACAGTGCTTTTTGATACTGGTGCTACGCATTCCTTCATTACTCGGTCTTTTGTCGAGCATCATGGTATTCATACTAGCACACTAAAGAGGTGCCTGTTAGTATCTTCACCGGGAGGACAGTTGAGGTCTCACACTTACTGCCCGAGAGTCAGTGTTTCTTTGAGGGGAGTAGAGTTCTGTACTGATCTGATGGTGCTAGACACCAAGGGCATTGATGTCATTCTGGGGATGGAGACTCTGGCCAAATGGGGAGTTCGGATAGATTGTGCTCAGAGGACAGTCTTGCTATCAGCTTCCAGTGGCCAAGAGGTTGTTATCAGTGCAGTAGGGCCTTCTGGATTTCTTCATCAGATGGAGGCTAGACCCACGGACGGTATTCGCGTGGTGTCTGAATTCCCGGATGTCTTTCCGGATGATTTGCCAGGTATGCCGCCTGAACGCGCCATTGAGTTTTGTATTGATCTCTTGCCTGGCACAGCTCCTATTGCAAAGCAGGCCCTACCGTATGGCACCTATAGAGCATGAAGAAGTTAAGAAGACTATTGATGAGTTGCTAGCCAAGGGCTATATCCGTCGCAGCTTCTCTCCTTGGGCTTTTCCATTGCTGCTAGTAGATAAGAAGGATGGCTCGAAGAGGATGTGTGTCGATTATCGGGAGCTGAATGCAGTTACTATCAAGAACAAGCATCCACTGCCCCGTATTGAGGATCTCTTCGATCTGCTTCGAGGTGCTCGTATATTCTCGAAGATTGATCTTCGTTCAGGTTATTTTCAGCTGAGGATTCGTCCTGGGGATATTCCGAAGATGGCATTCACCTGCAAGTACGGGCTATATGAGTATACAGTCATGTCCTTCGGCTTGACTAATGCCTGGCTTTCTTCATGCATCTGATGAACATGGTTTTCATGGATTATCTGGATGTCTTCGTGGTGATTTTCATTGATGATATTCTGATCTTCTCCAAGACAGAGGAAGAGCATGAAGAGCATCTGAGGCTCGTGTTGCAGAGATTGAGAGAGCATCAGCTATATGCCAAGTTCAGCAAGTGCGAGTTCTGGATTGACGAGGTTCCATTCCTCGGTCATGTTATATCTCAGGGAGGCATTGCTGTTGATCCGAGCAAGGTGAAGGATGTGCTAGAGTGGGAGACACCGCAGACAGTCAAGGAAGTCAGGTCATTCTTGGGCTTAGCAGGATATTATCGGAGATTCATCGAGAATTTCTCCAAGATCGCGAAGCCTTTGACTTCTTTGCTAGAGAAGAATGTGGTATTCATAAGGACTGATGAGCGTCAGATGGCCTTTGATGAGCTGAAGAAAAGGTTGACTATGGCGCCAGTCCTGACTCTGCCAGACCAGACGAAGAGGTTCACGGTATATTGTGATGCTTCGAAGGATGGTCTTGGGTGTGTTCTGATGCAGGAGGGCAGAGTGATAGCTTATGCTTCACGGCAGCTACGCCGGCATGAGCTGAACTATCCTACTCATGATCTTGAGTTAGCCGCAGTTGTGCATGCTCTGAAGATTTGGATGCATTACTTGTATGGGCAGCGGTGTGATATCTACACTGATCACAAGAGCCTCAAGTACATTTTCACGTAGAATGAGCTGAACATGCGGCAGAGAAGATGGCTAGAGCTGGTTAAGGATTATGATCTGGAGATTCACTATCATCCGAGCAAGGCCAATGTTGTAGCAGATGCTCTGAGCAGGAGAAGTTATGTCAACATCGCCGTGGCTTTCCAGATGCCTCCAGAGTTATGCGAGGAGTTCGAGCAGTTGAGTCTGGGCTTCTTGCATCATACTTCCAGTGCAACATTTGAGGCAGTACCGACTCTAGAGTCAGAGATCAGGCAGCATCAGAAAGATGACGAGAAGCTGCAGGAGATTCGTGAGTTGCTCAAGAAGGGCAAGGCTCCTCATTTCAGAGAGGATGATCAGGGTACCTTGTGGTACAAGAACCGGATCTGTGTGCCAGATGTGAAGGATCTACGGAACCTGATTCTGAGTGAGGCCCACGATACAGCTTACTCTATTCACCCAGGCAGCACGAAGATGTATTATGATCTGAAGGAACGTTTCTGGTGGTATGGGATGAAGCGTTCAGTGGCAGAGTACGTGGCTATTTGTGACACCTGTCAGCGTGTCAAGGCTGAGCATCAGAGGCCAGCAGGTCTATTACAGCCTTTGAAGATTCCAGAGTGGAAATGGGAGGAAATCACTATGGACTTCATTGTTGGATTGCCTCGTACTCAGAAAGGGTACAACTCCATTTGGGTAGTAGTGGATCGATTGACGAAGGTTGCTCACTTCATTCCAGTGAACACTACTTACTCCGGTGCTAGACTTGTAGAGTTGTACATCTCTCGGATTGTCTGCTTGCATGGTGTGCCCAAGAAGATTATATCCGACAGAGGGTCTCAGTTCACTTCTCGTTTCTGGGAGCAGCTCCATGATTCGTTGGATACGAAGCTGCGTTTCAGTACGGCTTATCACCCTCAGACAGATGGGCAGACAGAGAGAACCAACCAAGTGTTGGAGGATATGCTGAGAGCTTGTGCTATTCAGTACGGTACTAGTTGGGATAAGTGCCTGTCTTATGCTGAGTTCTCATATAACAACAACTATCAGGCCAGTCTGAAGAAGTCTCCCTTTGAGGCATTGTATGGCAGAAAGTGCAGGACTCCTCTCTATTGGGATCAGATTGGTGAAAAGCAGCTCTTTGGCCCTGAGATCATAGATGATGCAGAGCAGATGGTCCAGGCTGTGCGAGAGAATCTGAGGATTGCACAGAGCAGACAAAAGAGCTATGCTGATGGCAAACGGAGAGACCTGACTTTCAGTGTCGGTGATTATGTGTATCTGAAGGTGTCTCCGATGAGAGGAATCCGCAGATTCAATGTCAAAGGGAAGTTAGCACCTCGGTATGTGGGGCCATTCAAGGTGCTAGAGCAGAAAGGCGAAGTTGCTTATCGCCTGGAGTTACCTCTCAGCCTCTCAGGAGTTCATGATGTCTTCCATATATCTCAGCTGAAGAGATGTCTGCGAGTACCCGAGGAGCAGGCACCCCTGGATGGAGTAGATGTCCAGGAAGATCTGACTTATACTGAGCATCCGGTGAAGATTCTGGAGACATCAGAGAGGGTTACTCGGAACAAGCGCATCAAGATGTGCAGAGTTCAGTGGAGTCACCACAGTGAAGCTGAGGCTACTTGGGAGCGAGAAGATGAGATGAAGAAGACCTATCCAGATCTCTTTGCTAGCCAGCCCAGCTAAATCTCGGGGACGAGATTTCTTTAAGGGGGTAGGGTCTGTAACACCCTAATATAAATTTCAGCTTTTAATAATAAATTTAATTGGTCTTTATTTAATTTTCTAAGGTTTATTGTGTTAGACTTACATTTAATCTAAAATTTTGTTCCTTAAGTAATTAAAATTTATTTTAGGTTTAAACTTGTTTGTGCATTCATGCTGGTGCATAAGTTTTATTTGTTTGGTTGAGTGCATAGGGTTTGAATTCAAATTTGGTTTGAATTCAATTAGATTTGATTTGTTTAGAAATAGAAAAGAGAAGGAGAAAACAGAAAATCCAAAGCAAACCCAAACCCAATATCTAGCCCGACCCAGCCTCTCCCCGGCCCATCTCCCTTCCCCCTTCCTCTTCCCGCGGGCCCAGCCCGGTCCCACGGCTCCACTTTCGCGCTCGGCCCACACCCTCCGGCTTGGCCCAGCTCCGCACGGCCCATCCCGCGCAGGCCGCTCGCCCAGCGCCCAAGTCGCCCCGCACCGCCTGACAGCCCGACCCCACCAGCCAGCGCCCGCTCTCAGCCGCGCGTTGCCCCTCTCCCCGTCGCTGCCAGCCGGGCCCACCAGTCAGCTCCGTCCCCTCCGCCTCCGCGCAGCGCAGCAACGGCTGCCCCGCGATCTCCGCCGCGACTCCGCCCGGGCTCGCACGCCGAAATCCCCGGGGCCCCCTTTAATTAGCCCCCACCCGGGCCCCTGCCTCCTCACTCCACCCCGCCGCCACCCCAAAACCCTAGCCGCGCCGCCCGTGTTCCCGGAGTCGAAGCAGAACACCCCCGCTGCCGCCGGTGAGTTTTCCCTCTCACGATTTCTTACCGCCGGCCTTGCTCTGGCCACGCTGACCCCCCCACCGCCACCGCAGGAGCACCCCGCGTCGATCCGAGGCGTCCAGGAGCCCGGCGCACCCCTCCCTCGACCTCGTCCACGAGCTCTGCTCCCGCCTCGCCGCCGGTCAGCATCGCCGTCGACGCTGCGCTCCTTCTCCGGCCAAGCTGAACCCTCAGTAAGAACCAGTGCCCCTCCCTTGCCCTTTTGTGCCAGGTTAGATAGGCCGTAGCCCTTGCAGTGACCGGGACGCCGTTCACCGGAGTTCCGCTGCTGCGCAGCCCCGCGGTTCGCCGTGGCGGACTCGCTGCAGCCTTGTTTGGCCCCCCACGAAACCCACAATAGTTGCCCGTGCTACACAGAAACTTCCCGCGCCCTTTGCACTCACACATAGCTTACAGCAAGGCTTGAATCTCGCGCGCCGACGAGCCCTGTCGCGTAGGGTCGCCGCCCGCACAACAACCGCCGCCCAGGGCGTCCCCATGCTCCGCTTTTGGCCCAGTTGTTTTACGCGTGCCGCGGGCATGCTCCACGGCCTTTCCCCGACTCAAACGAGCCCCTGTAGCGGCCGGACGGCCAGCTCCGGCGAGCTCACCGCCGCGGAGCTCTGCTCCGGCGGTTTGCGCCGCCAGCCCGCGCCCAAACAAGTCCCAGCCGTCCGATCCGTAATCTACGGATTAGATTAGATCTAAATCCAAAACCGCGCTGAGCCACGAGATCAAGATCCAATGGCCCATACGCGTAGATACCGGTTCGGCCTTGACTTTTTGCTAAAGAGCCCCTGACTTTTCCCTGATTCAACCCGCAGTCCACCCATGTTCAAAAATATTTACAGTTCAGTCCTGGTTTTTATGTTTTGAACCCTGATCTTTTTAGTTTTTGAACCCGCCGTCCAGCACCTGGCCTTTTGCACGCTAGCCCACAGATTTAGTCGTTAATTACGTTTTAGTCCTCAGTTTTAGCAGAAAAGTCCCTGGAAACTTCAGTTTTCTTACAAATAAGCCCCTAGAACTTGTTTTTAGCCCAGAAAATGCGTTTTAGCTCCGTTTTTAGCGTTCTTTATATCCACGCGATCGTTGTAACGAGTAGAATAGCTTTAGCTTAGTTTTTCTTGCTGTTTTTATGTATTGTTTCTTAGTTTTTGTTAGTGTTTGCTTGTATTCTTATTATCGTGCATTGTTTTGGCCATGTGTTCGTGAGTAGACGTTGATCCATCTGAGGAGCCCCAGTACCAGTACCCGGAGCAGCCGTCTTCCGAGCACTTTGAGCAGCAGCCAGAGCAGTACGAGGAAGGCAAGTGTAACATGAACAACCTATCACTTTAAATACAATTTCATACTGCATTTTAATTCTGTATGCCTTTAAGGATTTCCTAGCCAGTTTATATCCTTTATATATACCTTTGGGGTTGCATTTTGGTTAGTTGTGCTAGGTTGCTGCACTATAACACACTCTGGTCCTTTTTAATTAATTTGATTAATGGTTTACTTGAACTTAATTCTGAAAGTGGCACTCTGTGTGGCTTGAGTGGCTCACGTCTCGTTAAAAGTTGTTTTTGTAGAAACATGGTTTAGGGGGCCAGTACGGTGCTTACTGCCTGGTTGGCCACTCTCCATAAGGACCGGTTCATAGAGCGACAACCTGGAACAACAGCGTTACCACAAGGCTAGAATGGGATAGACTTGGCGTAATAATTAGATCTTTTTGGTTTGGAGTAACTTACCTGCGGGGCAAGAGTAGTAAGCTTCAATGGTCCCTGCTCCTCCGGCTTGGTCTGTGCTTGGATTGCGCTCCTGTGCTTGTACCCCCGGAGGTGGGCCCCATCGTCGCCGACCTAACTCTCGCGGTTACGCCTTACCAACGAGATTCTTTTTAAAGGCCTCGTAGTGAGTCGCTGGCCATCTCACCTAAGGAAGTGTGATGAACAACTGGCATAGCTCACGACTTGTGGGTAAAGATGTGCAACCTCTGCAGAGTGTAAAACTGGTATACTAGCCGTGCTCACGGTTATGAGCGGCCCAGATCCTCCTTTTGATTAGTGAAGTTATCTCCTTCCGACGAGGGAGGTGCTTCTCGGGGTTACCTTGGTGGCTTGGTTTCGGTTTGGTTCTCAGTAGTTTCATAATTAATTCTGATTAATTACTATGCAACTGGGTTAATGGTAATTCATCAACTCGTAGTAAATAGCTTTAATAAAATTTTGCCAAGCTTAAAAGCTAATGCAGTTGAGTCAGCCAGCCTAGAGCCTCATAGTTTGTGTTATACTTGTTGAGTACAAGTTGGGTACTCACTCTTGCCTCTTCTCTACTTTTTCCTCTTGGCTACGCTACTGCTGCTCAGTTCCTGCCGACACGAGGGAGTTCGTCCAGCGCTACCAGGACTACGAGGACTTCTAGGTGCTTCGTCTCCCAGTCGACGTCCCTGTGGCGCCCAGCTCCAGCTTCGGAGAGCTTTTTCGTATTTTTGTACTTCGCTTCCGCTGTATCAGACTTTTTTGTCATTATTGTAATAAATAACATTCGTATTCGCTTTATTATATCTTTTTACGTGATATGTGCTATGATATACTGTTCATTCTGTTGTATATACGTGTGACTGGATCCTGGCACGTATATGATTGCTCGGTTTATGTTCTTTTATAAACCGGGTGTTACATCTGGGAGGCAGTATTGCCATTGGGGACTAAAGGTTAAAAGTATAGCAAGTGGTCTCCAACTTGGCACGGGCCGTACAAGGTTGATCAGGTTTTGCCTGGGAATGCATACATGCTCGAGGAATTGGACGGCATCAAGTTTCCTGTTGCTGTCAATGGTCAACACCTCAAGAAGTATTTCCCGAGCATGTGGGAAAGCGAGTAACAAGAGCCGATGAGATCCATCCGGCTGTACTGAGAAAGGCCAACACGTTGAGTTGGCTGGAAAAAAAAAAGAGAAAAGAGATAGGCCAACACGTTGAGTTGGCCAGTAAAAAAAAAGGATAGGCCAACACGTTGAGTTGGCCAGTAAAAAAAAAGGATAGGCCAACACGTTGAGTTGGCCAGTAAAAAAAAGAATATATATGAGAAGTGAGAACAGCCGATGTGTAACCATCGACTTAAGATGTTACAAGTTTCAGGTTAACATGCAGTAATAATTGTTTCTTGAGCCTATCTACTGGTTCAGTTATTCTTCTATGGCATGGATGGCTTCTCTGCGGACGGCGTCTGCTCGTGCTAAGATTGCTTCGTCATCCTTGTCATCGCTTGTTATTATCTGCCGACTCAAGGTGCTTATCTCTGCAAACTCTACTTGTATCTGCTCGGCTATTTCCTGGGTTTCTTGTTTGGAGTTTGCAATAGAAGCTTCCTCGGCCTGGATGAGTTTCTTGGTGGTGCGGACTTTTTCTTCGAGTTCCACCAGTTCTTTCTTCAGGAGGTCGAGTCGGTTCATGTTGGCAGACACGTCAGCTTTGATATCTAGAGTTGCCTTCTTCTGGTTGAGGGCCTTGCACTTTTGGGTAATGTCAGCTTTCAGAGAAGCTTGAGAGCGATGTGCTTCTATTCTTTGTCGTGCTTTATTCACTTCTACCCGGAAGAATGGAAGATTGCTGGCTGGCCAGAGCTTGATTTGCAATGGCTCCGGGAGTTGGGATTCTATTTGCTCGAAGATGTTCTTTATTTCACTGGAATCACCAACTAGAGCAGTGAGTGGAGCAGATAGTAGATCCTTGATGAATTGAAGCTGATGTGCCAAATTAGCTGATTGCTGCAAAGATGGTGTTTTTGCTCCAGGGGTAGTCAGACCCATTGATGCTGGGTCAAAGGAAAGCAAACCTGAAATGTCAAAGCCCTATGGACATATCTGGAGTTAGAGCAAGATGCATTTATGAAGCTATCGGCTGGTTCAGGATTGGTTCTTGTAATGTTACCTATTCTGAAGAAGAAGCATTGGGCGGTTCAAGAGCGATTGTCCTAATAGAGTTTGTGTCGTCGTCAAGAACATTGACTGCGTCAGCTTGCCCTTCATTTGCCTCTATCAGTATATTGGGATTTGCAGTCATCTCATGTTGTACTGGGCTTTCTGCGTTGGAGATGTCTTCAGCCATGTCCTGAAAATAGAATTACAGTCAACCAGAGTACATGTGTGTGCAATAAAGAAGAAGTTTTAGAAGATGAGTTACCAGGTTGGTGTTGGACTCTGATGGACTCGGGGAAGCTAGTGCTGGTTTCTTGATGACTCGTCTAGTGATCATCTTCATTTTCTTGGTCAAGACTCGGGGGGCAATGCTTGCAAAAGTTTGTCTTCATTTGGAAGCCAGCTGAAGTAAGTCTGGCTGAATAGTCATTATCACTTTCTTCATTGATGGTGATCCTTTGCAGAAAAGTACATCAGGAGCAGTTGGAAGAAAGTGGAATGGCTCCCCGTTGCTGGTCATAGGTTCTGGACCATCTTGTTGCTGCCAACAGGGTGAGCAAGGATTAGTCAGGTAAAGGAATGGATGATCTAGAAAGAGCAAAATGCATAAATTCAGTACCTCTTCCTCGGGGATTACATATTCAGGATCAATTTGCTGCAGTCGAGGACCTAGAGCTTTTCTGAAAACATGGGTTTTCTACATTCCCCACCATGTGCTAAAATCGATCGATGAAGGATCAAAGGATAGATTGACTAGTATTGGAATGTGGAGGTCATTAAACATGCTGTAGCATCTTGAGCTGGTGAGACCGTAAGGCAGATCGGCTCTGCTCTCCACCAAGTGGTGAATATGGAAGTGGGGAGGGACCTGTCCTAGGCCAAATTGCCGAGCTGCTATGGCTGGTTGGTAAGATTCATAACCTAGCTTGATAATTCTATTAGAGGTGCTGATGCCAACAGGAAGGAAGCCGGGTCGAATCATCAGGGAATATAGATGCCGAGTGCTGTCGTCATTGGCAAAATTATCTAGTCTGAAGGCAGTTGGGTTCTCGAAAGATTCAGATTCAGTAAATGGAAAGGAAAGGGGATTCTCTAAGCCTTTTATAGAAGACTCTGAACCAGTTTGCTGCATCTGTTGAATTCAGTTTACTACCAGGAAGGCTAAATAAAGCTTGGCCATAGCTAGTACATCTAATTGGTTTGCCTCTCTCATCAGGAAAAGAGTTATTGGTTAGGCCTTGGAAGTTGGGGATATGATGCTGAAAGTATAGTTGTGCCCACAACTGAATAAACCACCAAGGGCCTCCAGTTCTTAGGTTCTTTTGGTTAAGCAAGTTAGATGTCATCAAATGGAGATATCTGTAGGTTTCTTCAAGAAAGAGTTTTCCTAGGCCGATGTAATTGCCATGGGCCAGGTGATAGGCCAAGGGAAGATAGTTCTTAGTTGGAGCTAAAGAGGGACCACAGAAGATGAAGTGTTCTAGCCAAAGATTTAAGTAGGCTGTGTGTTCCTTTTCAGTCACTGGACCTTTTGTTTTCATGTGCTGATTCATGTAAGTACCCCAGTTTGTGTAGTTGACTTTGGAAGAAAGTTTGAAGGGGACTTCTGCCATTTTGTGGGCAGCTGGATTAGGAGATTTAATGTCTAGGCCAGTGATCATGGTGACATCTAGCAGAGTAATGGTCATGGGTTCATGACCGAAGAGGAAACAGTTCAGGGCATCAGACCAAAAATAGCCGATGGTTTTCAGAAGGTTTTCATCTTTGTCAAGGGGTGATAGTGATAAGCTAAGTGCATCGGCTATGTTCAAATCTTGCCACAAGGGCATATAAGCTTTTGCTACTCTGCTGTACCATGTAATCCAGCTCTAGGAGGGTTGGGCCAGGCTCTTAAGCAGTCGGCCCAGAGGTTCAAATCGATGTTTTGACTCACGAAAGGGATCCTATTTGCTTCACACGAGATCAAATCTATGGGATTTTCATAGGTTCGTGGGCCAAGACATAAAGATTTTGGATTGGAGGGATGCGGCAGAAGGATGTCTGACACTTAAAGTTCAGAAATTCAGAAGTATGCATATGGTGTCATGTTTCAGAGTTTAGTATTTCAGAGGCTTGATAAGCTGAGGGAAACTAAAGGATTAGGCTGAGTATTACCTTCAGGCCGCAGATTGCCGCATCACCGGTTGCATCATCAGCAGTAGGATTTGTTGTCTGAGTTGCAGAGTCTGCCATGGCTCAGATCCGTTGACTTGGGGTTTGGTTGCTATGGGCTCTGATTCGAATTCTGGATGCTTGAAGAGTTCTTGCTCGAATTTGTAGGGCTGGGTTTTCGAATTACGCTCTGATTTGAGAGCTTGTTTCGAGTTCGGTTCAAGGTGGAAGTGATACTCTACTCTTGTGCGGGTTGCTTCTAGTTTGAATTTCGTCGGCTCTTGGATATTTATAGAAGCCTGATGCGTTGCCATTGGCTTTTTGGAAAATAAACATCAGACACAAGGAATTGAAGGAAATTCAATTTCATTAGAAAGGAAAGGTTTCTTACAAGGAAAAGCCGATTGTTACAAAGGAATTAATCCTTCGGCTTTGTGATCCTACCCCTACGATGCTACAGTACTGCTCGTAGGTAACTAGTACCTACGGCGCTTGGGGCTTCGGGCCGGCGTGTTCCCGCTGTCGTCGTCGTCATCATCGTTGTCACTGCCGAAGGCGCTGCTGCCACCCTCGGACCCGAAGTCGCTTCGGCCGTCGCCGCCGCTGTTCTCTTCCTCGCAGTCCTCCTCGGAGGACCCGAGGAACCGGAAGGGCTTTCCGCCCATCGGCTCGTCGTCATCGGAGGTGGAGTCGATCTCATCTTTCGAGGAGGAGTCGGCTCCCTCCCAGGAGAAGACGTTGTCTTCGCTGCTCTCCAGTTCCCCTTGGAACAGGAACTAGAGGTCTTCCTCTCCTTCAGTTTCGGGCTCATCTTCCTCGGAGACGACCCCGAAATCGAACTCCTCTGCATCCCAATGCAGAGGAGCCAGCGCTTCATGCGCTGCAGTTGGGTCCCACTCCGGCGTCGGCTCCCGACTCTCCGGGATGGAGTCGATGGAGGAGGCGGAAAGAGAAAAAGAAGAAGAGGGAGAAGAGGAAGAAGAAGAGGAATCTCTGAAGGAGTTGGAGCCAGAGGAAGAAGTGATCGCCATGGCTGGCAGAGGAGTGGGGTTTTTTGCGCTATTTGGCTCTGGGAGGAAGAAGGAGTTTGCTGTGAAGAAAAGCCGATTCGGGGTGAGATTAAATAGTGAAAAGATGGAAGACGGATCGGCAGTTTCACATTCTTCGAGGAGCCAGTTGCAGAGACATTGCGTCTTCCTTGGTGGTTGCAGTGTGTTTAATGAGCATTAACGGGAAGATGAAGCGACGGAGTGGTTTTGGAACTATCATTGCCAAAACCAGGGGGGCATGTGTTATCGCCATAAATTAACAGGATTAATTTATGGGCCGAAAGCAAGATGGGCTTGAAGCAGGAGATTAAGAAGGCTTATAAATCGGCTCCTGCGTGAGCATCTGGGCCACATGGGCCATGTATCTTAGATTTAGTTCAAGATTAGAGATAGAGTACGATCGGGACAAGATTAGTTTAGATTGTTTCCCAAGTCTCCGGACTATAAATATGTACCCTATGTTATTCATAAGAAGAGAACGCCATCGCGTCTCGCAAACAACAACTCTCGGCGCATCGCCATTCCTAATCTTAGGGTTTCATCCAAGTAAGCGCCATGCTGCCCTGATCGCTTCTTGCGATCAAGGCAGCGTTGTTCTTGCTTTTACCTTGGTATTACTCGTACTGAAGCGTTTTTTATGGCGAGTAATGCTAGTTATCTTGATGTTCGTAGCATGGCTTTTAGTAGATCTGTTGTGCTTTGTTGCTTATCGTCTACGAATATCATGTTGTCTTTACGCAATCATGTTATCATCTTATACTAGCTCTCGTTGCATAGAGTTAGCCGCGTAAAGGCAACACCCTGCTTCTTTTATGTCTAGTAGATCTAATCTGTTATGGTTTGCTCTTTTCTTTAAGAGTTGGCGTAATATCTGTTAGATTAGGCCGTGCAAACTGGTTGGATGATCCGGTGGTGTACTAGATGCTTTATTTAGCCTTGATAGGGATTGTTCCGGGAATCGGCTCTCGCTAGTTCTTAGGCCTCTGTTTTGGGTTATGGTTTAGCTATCTGCTACGTTCATTAGGCCCAATCACGTGTAGGATGTTTCGATCTAACAGTGAAGCTTTTACCATCGTGGATTAGATTAGTTAGATCTAATTGAAGCAGCTTTACAGTTATTTGCTTTGTTCATCAATATCCGGATGCAAACAGATCCAATCTGACACCGGGACTCGATCGGCTCTTCAAAGCCGATGCAAGAGTCGTCCCGGGGAGCCGACCACGGCTCGGACTTATGTTTACACGTGTCTTTGTACACAGGAAACTGTTTGGAGCATGTTCGCACCCTCCTGATCGGGTATAGGTCAGGTGACACGCCCGGCTTTCTACGAAATCTTCGGGCGCTTGACGGAATTGCGGGCCATCGACGAGGGAGCAGTGCCTGCCAGCGCTCCGGTGACCTCCTGGCTCTTCGTGTTGCCTGTCGCTGCTCGCCGGTGGGTTTCGACCGACAACAACTGCTAAGGGTATCTCTGAGCAGGCTTGGCGGTAAACACCGACATTGAAAGAGCATGGTTTTTGAGGTATCACTAGGATGAAGCTCCCATGCTCATATATGGAATCCTTTTCTGTGGACTCCAGAGTCGGCGCCTCATAACATTCCGTGGCCCATCAGTTCTTCATGTCTAGAGGTGCATCGTGGGAAATCATAGTTGAATCTCGATCGTGGTCGAGAACAACTTCCTTGGGGCTAGAGGAAAGAGGCTCAAACTCGCTCAAGAGGGATAATGATTGTTCATCTTCACAAAAGTGAAGGATTTCTTCCGAGTTGTTCTCTTCGGAAGTGGCAGATTTTGGAACCTCGAAAAGAATGGACTCAGATGATATGAACGGAGATTCATGCATCATTCCCTTGAGCGGGTTTGGCTCGGGAAAATGCTTCGCCATAGAATTTTCTAAGCAAGAGACAGTGGCAGAAGCGGTTTTCCTAAGCTTTTTGTCTAGACTCCCGTGAGATATGAGAAGTTTTTCAAATGGGGAGCCTAGGAGAAGATCAAAATCGAGGATATTGAAGATATGGAAATCTAAGTTGACCTCGATTTTTTCTACTATGAGTGGCACGGCACTTGCAATCCCTCGACATTTAAGGATGTGTCCCAAGGGACAACTTCTTAATAGCGTGTCGGATGGTCTCAACGTAACATTGCCCAGAAGAGTGTACGTTAAGTGCCATGGCAAAACATTAACCTCCATGATGGGGTTAATGTGGGCTTCTACGGTAGTTCCCCTTATTGAGCAAGGAGTGATCGTGGAGGGTGAGCTAATCCAAATTGCTTCAGAAAAGCATTTCTCTCCATCTGACCAATCCTCATTCATGGCTTCCTCGAGTGGTGCTTCATTATGGGGATCAGGAGGAGAAGGAGGTACCGTAGGCCTAAGGGAAGGTTCTGTCAAGAGATCTCTAGATTGATCGGTGTGGACAGAGGGAGGTTCCTTCCCTGAATGGGCATCTATGAGATTCGAGGTGTTTCTATTGTTTCCCATTGATTCATCCTCGAATCTAGAAGAGAACTTCGAGGGGTGAATTTCTTCTCCCTCCGATGTTCCTGGTTCGGGCAAGGTTTCTAGAGATGAATCTAAGGATGCGGAAGATGAAAGATTGGGTTCAGCCGCTAGAAGATCCTCATGGGTCAACTCACATTCCTCTTGGAGAGGATCAGACTCCGTTGACAAGGAGGTATACTCGGCAATATAATCTAGGATTTTATTAACCTCAGCCGGGAACATATGGAGGGGTACTTCTCCGGTGATTGAGTTGAGATGATCGGCGGATTCCTTATCGAGACTCCTCTTAAATTTCCAAAGGACTAAAGGATTGAGTGTCGACATGGTAGGGTCGGACTTCACTAGGAGCGAAATTTTGGCCCAGGTTGTGCCTAAAGTTTCCTTCTCATTCTGCTAGAAGAACATGACAGAGAATGTCTTCTTCGAGGAGTCCCAGCTGCCCTTTCCAGTATATGTATAAGACATGTACCATTGCTCTGCCCTCCCTTTAAGAGAGAAGGGAAACAACATCCACCGGAGGACATCTTGTTTCATGCTTGTAGAGGCAAAGCATGAACAAAGCTGCTCGAACTCTCGCAGATGGTGGTCTGGGTTCTCGCTACTTAACCTAGAGAAGGAAAACTCCCGAACCATAGCTATAAGGTCAGGACATGGTTCATAGCCGGATATGGAAGAGGATGGTGGCTCATTGAACTCGCCCCTTGAGGCAGTGAGGCTGTGAAAGGATGGCTTCTCCATGGGTAGCGGGGGTAAAGATAGCAGGAAGAAAACTAAAGATGATGCGGGATAAATACTGTAGGATAGAGAAGCTTTTAAAGGATAACTCCTCTATGGGTAGCAGGGGTCAAGGTAGAAGAAAAGAAAAGCAAAGGATACGAGGACGACTAGGTTCGAACTTCGAAGAAAGATACAGCAACCATTCCCCGGCAACAGCGCCAGAAAGCTTGTTGGGTATTTTAGCGTCACGAACAAATCCGCAAGCCCATGGATACCATTGTAGCTTTCACCTCAGAGTATTCCAAGGGTTATCGAATCCACAGGGAACGTGTGTGCACTCTCTCCTATTCTAATCAATCCAAGGACACACCAAGATAGGTAGACGGGTAGAGAGGATTCCTAAGATAGTACTACTGCTGAGTTAAAGGTCGATCTCTCGGGCACAATACTCGGTTCGGGCACAGGCTTACAACTGGTCTGCCAGTCGACTTCGGCCAACAGCTCTATGCTATATTCGAACGTGGAGGATTACGAAGGACCAATAGGACTGTCACCACCTACGGCCTACCTCAAACAAACCGTGGGATATAAGGCAAACAAAGGATAACGCCTAGCCTAGACACCAAGTCTACGCTATTGATTACTACTGCAATCTAACTACGTATGTCGACCCATAGCAAACTACAACACTTTGTATGAATACAGAGCGACGAACCCGTGAGTAAGATAACTGATCTCACTCAACTACAAGCACTACTAGCATCTACTATGCCAAGTAAAATACTAGAGATAGGAACCACGAATACTTACTAAATACCGAAGAATGTGGCAGCGTCCGTAGAGGTACAAGCTGGAGCAGAGAGCCGACACCCCGGCACTTCTCCCGAACTAATCTCTCACTCTCGTAGAGGTACAATTTGGAGAAGAGCGCTAAAGACTGGCACCCCTCCTGAGTTCCTCTACCCTCTCCCTATTCTAAGACAACTCTAAATGCAAGAGAAGGTGTGAAGCTCACACTTGGTGGTGTGTCTCAAATGGAACCCCTCCCCTCATATATATAGGAGGGAGCCATGGTGCTTTCGGACGAGGACTGTAGCTCTACCCCTTGGAACCGACCTTGGGAGCCAATGAGGAGCTGCCACACGTCAAGGCTATGGCGGTGGGGCCCATGGGCCAGGTCGGCCGACCTGGTAGGTCGGTCAGCCTGCCCGAGGCTCCAACCACCCCCAAACTTGATATTTGGGCCGTCCTGGTGTCCCTTGTCCTAAGCCCATGGGGCATGGCCTGTCCTAAACTGGTTTGCTTGGGTGCATGGGATTGTTTTGGTCCAATTGAGCCTGACTCGTGTTCTCTGATTGGTTGCACATTTTTCCTTGATCTGTGGAGTGTGTTTCCCTGCTCATGAAGTGTGTTTTCTCCGTTAATTCACCTGCATACAAATAATTACCAACACTCGTGGAAATGGTCAGTAACAAACCCCTACAACTATGTTGATGTTTGCATTTCATGTGTTTATGCAGGAGTTGGCGGCCTAGATTTGGTACTTAGTAGCCGTCAACAATCATGGCGGTCGAAGGCGATCGGCGTTTCTAACCACCGCAAGGGTTCAACCGGGTGTTTGAACACCAGGTTGACTTCGCTATCATCTAGCTTGAGCTTGCGCCGGCACGATGGCTTGCTGAGGCCACCGAATATGAAGTTGACGGCCCTGTCTTCTTCCTGGAAGTTCCCTGGGGAATCTTCCCTCTGCTCGTCGTCATCTCACCTGGGTGAGTTGCGCCTCCGTGGGCGCGCCAGGGTGGTTTTGGAACCACTCGGCCTGTTGCGGTCGTCGCGGCGAGGTCACTTGGAGTCATCATCCTTGATGACACCATTGGAGAGTGATTGGCACTCCCGGGTGGTGTGGTTTGCGTCCTTGTGCCAAGGACACTTGCCATCCAGGAGCAGATCCAGGTCTGCTTGCTAGAGGGTGGAGTGGAACTGGGACCTTTCGGCGATGGCGATGGTGTTCTCGGGGCCACGCTTGCGGTCCCGGTTCTTGGACGACTCGGCGCGGTCGTGCTTCTTCCCATGACGAGGTGAGCGATCATCGCGTCGATGTTCCGGGTGATTGTCCCGCTGAGAGGGATGTTTGGAGGAGTCGTTCTTGGTCTTGTGCTGGCGGTGGGCTCGTTCGGCATCTTCCATGTCGGCGTGTTGTTGACGACCATCATCATGTCGCCCACGGTCTTGGGGTTACTCTCGAACATCTTCCTCCATAGTTCGATGCTATGGAGGCCTTGGTGGAAGTGGTGGATAACATCCCTATCATCAACCTCCGTAATGGTATTATGGTTAGCGAAGTACCTCTTGATGTAGTCGCGGAGGGACTCTTCAGGTTGCTGGATGATGCTAGCCAAATCCCATCTGGTTTTGGGACTCGGGCAGGATGCCTGGTAGTACTAGACAAAGGTGCCGCAGAGATCCTGCCAGTTGTTGAGGGAGTCGGCAGGGAGCGCTTCGAGCTAGTTGAGGGCGTGGCGACCCATCATGACCAGGAAGTAGGCAGCCATGATGTCGTTGTCGCCGCACGTAGCTCGGACGGCGATGGAGTAGGTGCGCAGCCATGTCTTGGAGTCCGACTCGCCGTCGTACTTCTCGATCCCAGTTGGCTTGAAGGTGGCAGGCCACTGGATGGCCCGAAGCCGGCTGGAGAAGGCGGAGAAGCCATCGAGGTTGTTGCCGGGTTTGTAGTCGCGATGAGGTCATCGCGGAGGGTTGTCGCCCTGGCGGCCACGGTTCTGGTGGTCGGCATCGGGGATGCCGTGTTCCTCATCGTATTGGTGATGTCGCTCATGCTCGGCGGCACCGCATTGGCGGTGACGGTTGTGGATGCGCGGGCGCAGGTCTTGTTGGTTGAGCTAGAGGCGGAGGTCGTTCTGGTTGACCTCCTCTTCATCATCGCCGTGGGGTCGTGTCGAGTGGTGACTCGATTGGGCGTGGTAGACCGAGTTGTCCTTGCGCAGCTGCTAGGCTTGCGTGGCGGCCACATGCAGACGAGCGCGAGCCTTGAGGATCTCGGGGGTCTCTTGGAGGCCCTCGAGCACCTGGAACACCGCAGCAAGGTTGGCCGACGGCGTGGCGAAGACGTCTTGGCCATTGTAGTCAAGGATGAAGTCAGCGTGGAGGTTACGCGGTCGGATCGGTGAACGCCGGTTCCTGGGGTTATGACGGTCGGCATTCTCCAGGTCATGGTTGGCCCGATCAATGGCCGCGTTGTTGCGCCTCATGTCGGCGCGGACCTCGTTGCGGTGGAATCATTGCGCCCTGTCCTCGTCAGTCTCGTTTTCACGAGTGTCGGAGTCATCGGAGACGACGAAGATTCGGCGATGCTCTGTCACCGAAGAGCGGTTGGGTGGGAGGGTGAACGAGGCGTCTTGAAAGCCAAGTTCCGCTCCCAAAGCAGGGTCAGATCGGATCTGACCCAAGGTAGTCGGGTCAGATAGTCACACTCAGGTCTGATCCGAGTACGTTATAGTGGCATTATGAAGTCTGAAGGGGACCCGATCCGAGTCATTGCGGTGTCGGAGTGCATCCTCGCCGAGCCTAATGCACTCGGCAATGGATCTGCCGACTCGATCTATCTGGGAGATAAGATCATCAGCAGTTCTGGCAGGGCGACAGGTCGTCCTGGGAGGAGTGACCGTCACGTAGTCCACCTCAGGTTCGGGAACTCGAGGTGCGACGGATCTCATAGTGGCCAGATCAGATCTGGTCCTAGCAGAAGCGCTGCCGAGTCCGCGGAGGACTCGGTCAGGATCGTCTCGGTGGTGAAGCGTGAGTTCGTCGAGTTGGATGCACTCAGCGATCGATCTACCGACGCGATCTATCTGGAAGATGAGATCGTCAGCAGATTCGGCAGGGCAATGGATCACCCTTGTTGGCATGGTCGCCATGTCGAAGTTCTCGGATTCGGGAATCCGAGAGGTGACGGAAGCCTGGGGGGTCAGATCGGATCTAACCCCGGCGAAGTCGTCGCCCCCGATGTTTGAAGGGCCGGAGGTGGGGTTCCTGGGAACTGTGACCTCTGGGAAGCTCCCGAAGGTGAAGGAGAAGCCGACTGTTGCCTCCATCTAGGTGGTGATGCTAGCGGAGAAGACGACGCCGGTGTTGGCTGCCATTGAACTCGACGTATGAGCCCTGAGCCCCCTACCTGGCGCGCCAACTGTCGGATTGCTATTCCGGCCAGTCCACCAAGGGTACCCCAGTGGTAGAGTTTCAGGATGGGGATCTCAGGAGCAAGAGCTCGATGGTAACACGAAGACACAGGGACTTAGATAGGTTCGGGCCGCGATGAGCGTAATACCCTATGTCCTGTGTTCGGGGTTGTATTAGGGTTTGTGGAATGCTGCGAAAAGAAGAGTTCCCTATGGGTCTTCCCACGTCTCCCTTATATAGATTGGGAGGCATGGGGGTACAAGGAAGATATGCTCGAGTTGTTTTACAAGGAAGGAGGTTGGCTAAGATCCCTAGATATCCAGGCTTCTAGCTGGAGCCCCTCATACTGACCCACTGAAGATCCTTTCCGCGCATAGCCGAGTTCTGCACGCCGAGTAGTCGTAGCCGAGTCACCGAGCAGGGTAGTCTCCCTGGTTCAGGGACCCCACTTGGCAGGGAGGTACATAGATCTACCTCCGTCAGTAAGCTACTAACTTGATCTGCTTCAGCGGCCTAAGAGAAGGGCTTAGAAAGGGATGAGAAGGGAGCCCAACGTCCTTCGGCAGCTACTACTATGAAAGCACCCAAACGTGGTGGACTACTAGTGACGGACAAGGCTGTCACCACTTGCCGCCTACTACTACGGTACCATGGGGTGGAACACAACCCGAGGTAACTAATCAAGCCTAAGCACCATGCTTAAAATATCGAGTGACTGACTTCCGCCTCACGCTAAGGCTAGAAGAAACCCCAAATGGATAGAACTTGCTATCCACCAGACAAGGGATCTCGTAGATCAAACAGAGTAACTAAGCAAGTAACTTAAGTAAAAAGTAAACTAGCGAGAAACTAAAGATAAGCGAGGAAAACTTACTCGATTATAAGATTCCCCTGAGGTGGGTATAAAGTTGGGGTAAGGTCGAGAGAATTCGACTCCACCCCTTTAGCTTGGCTTCCGCCAAAGCTCTCACCTCACACTCTCCCTATTCTACTAAAGATGAAACTGAATTATGAGGCACTCAAGCTCCAAAGGTGTGTGTTACAAGTGAGGTGACGGGGTCCTATTTATAGTGTGCCAAGGTTGGTTCTCAACAGTTATTTCAGGTAGCGCCGGTTGTAAGCAACAGTGGAGGCGGTGCTTGACTTCCACGTGAAGGCTGGAGACGAGACACTGGAAAGTGGGTCGGGTGGCCTGGCCTAGGCTGGTCGGCCTGGCCCTGCCTCCACGTGTCACCGCCTTCCCGTGGAACGGTCCTGATTGCTTCTAGAGGTCGGTCCTTCAGGCGGTTTGATCAACCGACTTCGTCTTGGGCCGGGCGGCCTCCTTGGGGCCGGGCGGCCTACTTCTGGCAGCCTCTCGGTCCTCCATTGCACCGACATGCTCCTCTCTGACCATGGATCAATCCTAGATAGGGTGGATGTTGCATACTTGACCATGGCCCAGGTTGGTTTCTCTTTTGGATATGGGTTCAAGCCTTCCGGGTTCAAGTTGTGTATTTCTAGGTCCAACCCATTGAAATGGCTTGAATTCTCCCTCTATGTGACTTTGGTAAGGCTTCATGCCAAGATTCCACCGAAAGTATGCCAGTCGACCGGATTCGAGCCTTCCGGTCCAAACAGTGTCCGTTTTGGGTCAACTTTGGATATGTTGTTCCTGAAGTCAAATAAACACCAAAACTTGAGGAACTCATTAGTAGTAATGGTTATGGCCTATATTTCATGAAATCAGGCGGAGCGTTGGCGACGAAAATCATCGATATCGACCGCCAACAACCGCCTCAAATGGGGTTTGGCTGAACCCATGGATGGGCTGACTCCCTACTGAAGCAGTTCAGGCTCATCTTTGGCGGGAAGATTGTTCCTATCCTCTAGATGGCGGTTATCAGCGTTCCTACCCTTATCTCATCGAGGAACCGACCTATTAGGACTATAAAAGGGGCCTCCCTCACCCCTCTCAACACACACCACCAAGATGTAGACTTGTGCTCCATTCCAAAGGCGAAGCGCTGCTTAGGCTAATGCTTAGAGTAGGAGGAGGGTGAGGAGTATTTTGGGGAAGCGCCGGGCTAGCTGGTGGTCTTGTCCGGTCTTGTACCTCTTCGGATGCTGGCTTCCTCTGGTTTGAGTAAGTTAGTATTCATGATTCCTGTCTTGCATAGTACTTTCATATGAGTGAGATCAGTTCTCTTACTCGTGGGTTTGTCGCTCCGTATTTATATGGAGTGCTGTAATTTGCTACAGGTTAACAGAAGTAGTTAGACTACAGTAGTAATCAGTAGCGCAGACGTGGTGTCTGGGCTAAGGGTTACCTTCGTTTGCCTTATATCCCATGGTCTGTGAGGTAGGCCGCAGGTGGTGATAGTCGTATCGGTCCTTCGTAGTCCTCCACATTCGGATATAGCGTAGAGTTGTTGGATGGAGTCTCCTGACCATTTCAGGGTAAGCCGGTGCCCGAAGCGAGTATTTTTCATGAGAGATCGACCTTTAACTCATCTTTAGTGCTACCGCAGGAATCCTCTCCATCCTCGCCACATATCCTGGTGTGACCTTGGACCGACTAAGTTAGGAGTTAGTGCACACACATTCCCTGTGGATATGATACCCTTGAATACTCACGGGTGAAAGCTACGATGGTATCCTTGCGCTTGCAGATTTATTCGCATCGTTAAAATACCGAACAAGGGGTCGGAGCGATATTTCTCTGTAAGGGTCTGATGTGGCGGGAGTCCCTCCGTGGGGGCTGGGCGAGGAGGAGAGCTCCTCGCGGGGCTCGGTCTGAGGATGACAGTCCCCTCAGGGGTCAGCCTCTAGTGGGCCGGCTGCGCTCGCCTCGGGCCGCGCTTGTCCTAACCTTATTGGGCCTTAATCACTTAATTGTTGGTTTTGGGGGTACCCGTTACTTTTACCCCCATCAGTCACTTTAGTTGATTATTGGCTAGATGTGATAGCAATGTCTAGTACTGTGTAAAAGTTTAGGCACAAGTGGATACCTCTAACTAGATGAAAACCTATTTCTTACTAGATCTAGTAGTAGACTTCACATATTGTTTCTGGTTGTTTTACTATGATACTGTGCATGAAACTTTTTCCATGAGTTCAGAATACTAAATTCTTACCAATGCACAAGTTTGAATATTTTTGACTCTGTGTAGCTATATATTTGATTTAATCCTTTCAAAGTAGCACTTTATTGTGATAAATAGTTCCCGTGGTCAGAAAATCTAGAATTTTTATCATTAATTTATTTTGACTATATAAACCTGCATGCAAAGTTTGAGAGTCATGTGATGAGTAGAACTAGAGATATTATTTACTCATGTTGTCACATGGTTTAACTTGTTATTTTTTCTCTGCTCATTATACTGCATGTTTACCTGTGATATTTGCAACTAAGCATGATATATGTATTGTGATGTTGTGCAAAAAGTTTAAGATGATTTACTTAATAGAATGTAGCTCGAATATTTATGCATGTATTCATTTAAGTAATTACCATGTTAAAGTTATTTTTGGATATAATGGTTGATATTTTTATTGAAACATGTTCATGTCTAGATTAAGCTCAAGTAAATTTTTGAGACACAAAAACACTATATAGCTCTCTGTAGATATTAATCTTTCTATATATATGCTTAAGTTATCGAATTTATTACTCTTGAGTTGTGCCAAGTTAATTTCCGGAAAAATTACAGTACGTGGAATATCATGTATAGAGTCTTCTATAAAAATTAGAGCTTCAGAGCTGTTGTAGTTATTTCTATGTAAATTCATCTTAATATTGACATGCTCAGTTTTAAGTATTTTCATGCCCACATGCTTTACTATTTTTAGCTAAAAATTTTACTACAGTCTCTTGATTAGATTTGTTGTGCTGAGTAAAATTTGTAGCACCAAAATAGGTTTCTATCTTGTGTAGTTAAATTGTCAAATATCACAATGCATTTTGTATAGAAAATAAAAACCACCACCCAGTTCATTTTATGAAGTAAAGTAAATATGTTAACTACTCTATAAACAACTGCCCAGTAAAAAGAGTTAACTAAGTTCATCACTAAAGTAACACAATTGTTGGAGTACAACTTTATAGTGAAGGAAATAAATGGAAATTAAATCATGTTGTAACTTTGAACACTCTTGCATTCATAGAGTCTGTAAATCTGTCTAATAGGTTGTATGAATTGGTGCCTACCAGCGATCACTCTACCGAGGGATCTCTGTTGAATCTAACTGAACTGAATCAAGACACGGACCAACGTTCAGAAGAGCCCACGGCTAGCAGTGCTCAAAAAGGCAAGGCCCGGTGCATTTAATGTATCATATCTATTCAAGCTATGTTGTAATGTATTTATTTGTGCATCTATGTTTCCAAGAGTTGCTTGTAACACTAGATGCATGATCCTAGGTTCCTATGTACTATTTACCCCGGTTTAACTCAACTAGATGCTCTGCTAATTAGGATCGGTAAAAGACGAGTGGTTTCCTGCCGCTCGCGAGATAATACGACTGACTTTACATTCTGCTGTAATATAAGGATGATGGGTAGGATTGTGGTACTTGTGATACCACATCTGTGTAGTGAAAAAAATGTTAAGGTCGCAGTGTGAGGCACATTTGGTTAAGCTTTTGAAAGTACTAGCTACATGCCGTGAAATATGGTAATCGGTGAGCTTAAGTACCCGATTGGACCGGCAAGTGGACTGGTCTTTCACCCTCTTTTGGACTTGGTCTAGGATGAGCGCAACATTCGGCTGCAGAGTGTTTGGACCTTGTAGTCGAGGGGGGTGACCCTGATCCACGGACTGGATAGAAAGAGGAAAAGTCATGTGGGCGACGTCGTTCCCCATGCGTGTGTGTTAGGTTTGCCTTGCAAGATTAATAAATTTGATTCGAATTGTCCGCTTCTCACGGTTTGGGACTGCTTAATATGATGATGATGAATACTGTTGTATGATTAATGCTTTTCACTACCATGCATGTTTAGAGATAGATGCTTATCTAGAATGGTTAATCAACATAGAATCTCAAAGCTAAAACTTTAAAGTAACGACCTACTCTTTGTTGCTTTTCCGCAAAATAAACCCAGAGCTTTACCAAGCCTTGCATGTCTAGTTAAGCAGACTATGTATATCCAATGATGGGTTAGACTTGCTGAGTATTAGTTGCTCAGACTTGCTTGTCGCACTATTTTTTAGGTACTGACTTTGAGGATACGATTGCTAGCCTGACTTGGCCATGTATTTTACATCCGGGTTGGTCTGTTGAGTGGGATGGTCCCTCAGCTAGCGTTGATACCCCTCATCCTAAGTGATTTCTCGTACGGGCCTCATTGTGACATCATACTTATCGCTAGTTATCGTGTTCTACCTTCCACTAAATAATGACACTCTAATAAACCGATGTAGTGCAAGACTCTGTAGTACTCAACTATTCATCACTGGTTTGTAATAATTAAATTTCGATGCAACTCCGTGATGTAGGAGATGTTCTATGTTGTACTCTCTGGGCTCGTCTTCGTGTGAGTTGTTGCTTGTTCGATCTCGATTTGCGTGGCTTTAATCGTGACTTTACTCGAGGAACTGTTGTACTAGTGCAACGATGATTAGCGCACTCGGGACAATTTATTTCGGGTGGTTCCGCCATAATGTTGTTCTTGGTTCGTTCTTGTTTGTTCTTGTTGCGAGCATGAAGGTTGTAGGACAGAAGATTTCCGGAGCTTTCAAGAAGATGACGGGGTCAAACTAATCCTGTTCGCAGGGTGGGTCGAGCTCCCGTCACTCTCCCAAACCTACACCAACACTGATGATGATGGACTATGAGCAAGACGAACAAGAAGAACATATGGAGGAGCAAGCTGCAACCACAAGCTGAGGACATGGAGATTGATGATGAAGACGTTTTGTACCTCGACTTGCGGAATGATCACGAACATCAAGCCTACGCCATGCTCAAGCATGGAAGCTTTGGTCATACCAAAGCCTTCGATCCGGACCTCCTTGAGAAAACAGGTATGGACGTTGACTTCGCTCGTGTTTGGCATGCGGTTGGATGGGATGGCTTTGTGCCCGTTGAGGAGAATAGTTCTCGTCTCCTCACCATCCAATTTCTTTGCATGCTGCGGGAGGAAGATAATGGTGTTTTTTTCCAATTGTTCAGGAATGAATACTACTATGCTTGGCGAGATTTCAGCTACCTCCTTGGTTTTAGTGACCGTTTGCCAGTTTCCATTGAAAAATCTTTCCGCGGTTTTAATCGATATGAGTTTTAGGGTTCGATTTCGGGTCAAGTTGTTCATGGCAAGTTTGCACCTTGGTGCAATGACATTCAAAATCTGACTCTTCATTTAATGCACAAGTGGGTGGCCATCACTCTGTTTCCAAGAGATGATCCACAACCAATGCAAAACGATGAGTTGATGATATTGTACGCCATAGTCAACAAGATCTGAGTCTCCCCCGCAAAACCAATGGTTAAGCGATGGCTTATAAATTTCAAGATGACAGGTCCTGTTGAGTGCACTTCTTTGGTTACACGCATCGTATCGAGCATGGGCATCCTAGACGGGAACCCGATTACTTTCATTGAGGACGACCTTGTTTTGATCGATAAATTTTACTTGGTTCAAGGCCACACACTCAAGAAAGGCACGTATGATTCCTTGATTTTCGTTTCCTTAGGTTATGCAAATGAAATCATGTTGCCAAACACGGGGTATCATTTGTATAACTGCCATTCGCTAAACATACCTCTTGTTCCACAAGGGAACAAGAGTTTACATCAACATGAGGCTAGTAGATCATCGTGGCAGAGTGCTAGCTCTAGCGAGTGGGTACGGCAGGCCCCAGAGCGCCGGTCCACTAGTTCTAGGTCTAGCGAGATTCCACCTACCGCCCAGTGTTCAGCTTCGTCCAGAGGGTTCAGCTCTCTCACTCAGCAGCTGGGCGAGCTGAGCGTTGGAGCCAACAACATCGACGAGTCGCTAGGCCAGCACACCCAGTCCACTCGGGACTTGCACCGACACACAGGCGAGAGGATCCACAATATGGAGCAAGGACAGTTGTAGCTATAGGAGGAGTGGAGGGCTTACTACCGTTGGGCTGGGTTTAATTCCAACCAATAGCAGTGAGTCTGAAGCTAGCCTGAGGGAGGACCCCCACAAGAGGTAACTTATATCAAACTCTATCTTTAACGCTTTCATAGTATTGCATGAATCAAAATAAAAAATTAAAAAATCCAGAAATCCATACAAATTTGCATAACTAAAATCAAATAAAAATTTGCAAAACTTAGAAAACCCAAAAATATTTACCTGCTTTCCAATATGTGTAGTAAGAATGTGTAGTTTTTCCATGCTGAGATGATGAACATTTGCTCTATTAATTCCTTTCATATGCCTAGTTACAACCTTATGCTCTACTTAGTTTTGAGTTTGGTTGTTCCCTTTCAATTCGACGATGATTTATTCGAAGATTACGGAAATACCTCGAATTACCTCTTCCAGGAAAGACCCCCATTTCCATTTGGTCCTACCGAACCTCTCGATAAGGTTTTCCTTAAAGAGACGGTTAGGGACCTAACCGCTGTCATGAGTAGTGAGTAGGTAGAAGAGGGAGAGTTATCTTCTGAACCACTTCAGATTATCACCCCCTCTTTGAACATTCACTGCTTTATCCAAGGAACCTGTAACACCCGGTTTATAAAAGAGCATAAACCGAGCAATCATATACGTGCCAGGATCAAGTCACACGTATATACAACAGAATGAACAGTATATCATAGCACATATCACGAATAAGACATAATAAATCGAAATACGAATGTTATTTATTACATTAATGACAAAATGTCTGGTACAGCGGAAGCGAAGTACAAATACGGTAAAAGCTCTCCGAAACTGAGCAGGGCACCACAGGGACGTCGACTAGGAGACGAACGTCTAGAAGTCCTCGTAGTCCTGGTAGCGCTGAACAAACTCCCTCGTGTCGGCAGGAACTGAGCAGCAGTAGCGTAGCCAAGAGGAAAAAGTAGAGAAGAGGCAAGAGTGAGTACACAACTTGTACTCAACAAGTATAACACAAACTATGAGGCTCTAAGGTTGGCTGACTCAACTGCATTAGCTTTTAAGTCTTGGCAAAATTTTATTAAAGATATTTACTACAAGTTGATGAATTACCATTAACCCAGTTACATAGTAATTAGTCAAATTTAATCATGATACTACTGAGAACCATACCAAACCAAACCAAGGTAACCCCGAGAGGCACCTCCCTCGTCGGAAGGAGACAACCCCACTAATCAAAAGGAGGATCTGGGCCGCTCATAACCATGAGCACGGCTAGTATACCAGTTTTACACTCTGCAGAGGTTGCACATCTTTACCCACAAGTCGTGAGCTACGCTAGAGGTTCATCACACTTCCTTAGATGAGATGACTAGCGACTCACTACGCGGCGAGGAACGGAGTTCGTGGCGCGGCCGCAGGCGTGCAGCTCCGGTCGCCTTGGTCCCGCGGGTCGTCATGCGAGCGCGCTGCGAAGCCAGCAGAGAGGTCAGGCGGGCAAGGACGCCAATGGCGGCGAGGAATCGAGCGGAGGCCGACTCACCTACGGCGGCGACATCTGGTGCAAATCCGGCAGCAGCACGGGCCGGGGTCGCTGGTGAAGGCTCTAGATGGCTTACTGGTACCGAAACGGAGCCGCTGCGGTGGATCTTGGTGGGTGTGGTGCGGTGGAGCTGCGACTCCATGGCGGCGCAGAGGAGCGGCGCTCTGGCGTAGCAAGATGCGCGGCGGGCTAGGGTTACGGTGGCGGCTGCGGATGGGAGGAGGAGGGGAGGCTCGGGCCCCTATTTGTAGGGCGGCGGGATGGCCTGGGCGTGCGTGCCCAGGAAGGAATGCCCGCCGAGAATCTCGGCGTCCCGGGCGTGGCGGTTGCGCGAGGAAGGGGACGAGCCTGACTGCTTGGCCCGGGCCATCAGGGGCGCGAGGGCGAAGCGAGGCGGGCGGCTGCAGGCGCTGACGTGCGGGGCCCAGTTGGCAGGGGCGGGGGCACTGGGCGACGCACTGGAGCAGGCCGGCGCGGGGAGAGTGGGGCTTGCGGGAGCAGGCCAACGCGAGCCAGGCCTGGGGTGTGGCACCGGTTTGGGCCGCGAGAAAAGTGGGCCGCGGGCAGAGGAAAAGAGAGGAAGAGGGTTGGGCCGGCCGGGTTGGGCTGGTGGGCTCCCGGGTTGAGGTTTATTTCCTTTTTTTATTTCTTTTTCCTTTCCTCTCAACTCAAAATTATTTGAATTCAAATGAATTTGAATTCAAACTCCTACACAAACAAACAAAACAAAACCATGCACCAGCATGAATGCAACATCAAATTTTTAAACTTAGACAATTTTAATTACTTTGTGAGACAAAAATAGATTAAATGCAAGGCTAAACACATTAAACCTTAGAAATTTAAATAAAGCCAATTAAATTTATTATAAAATGCTAAAATTTAAACTAGGGTGTTACAGACTCTACCCCCTTAAAGAAATCTCGTCCCCGAGATTTAGCTGGGCTGGCTAGCAAAGAGATCTGGATATATCTTCTTCAACTCATCTTCTCGCTCCCAAGTAGCCTCAGCTTCACTATGGTGACTCCACTGAACTCTGCACATCGTGATGCGCTTGTTCCGGGTAACCCTCTCTGATGTCTCCAGAATCTTCACCGGATGCTCAGTATAAGTCAGATCTTCCTACACATCTACTCCATCCAGTGGTGCCTGCTCCTCGGGTACTCGCAGACATCTCTTCAGCTGAGATATATGGAAGACATCATGAACTCCTGAGAGGCTGGTGGGCAACTCCAGGCGATAAGCAACTTCGCCTTTCCTCTCTAGCACCTTGAATGTCCCCACATACCGAGGTGCTAACTTCCCTTTGACATTGAATCTGCGGATTCCTCTCATCGGAGACACCTTCAGGTACACATAGTCACCAACGCTGAAAGTCAGGTCTCTCCGTTTGCCATCTGCATAGCTCTTCTGTCTGCTCTGTGCAATCCTTAGATTCTCTCTCACAGCCTGAACCATCTGCTCTGCATCATCTATGATCTCAGGGCCAAAGAGCTGCTTCTCACCAATCTGATCCCAATAGAGAGGAGTCCTGCACTTCCTGCCATACAATGCCTCGAAGGGGGACTTCTTCAGACTGGCCTGATAGCTGTTGTTATATGAGAACTCAGCATAAGACAGGCACTTATCCCAACTAGTACCGTACTGAATGGCACAAGCTCTCAGCATATCCTCCAACACTTGGTTGGTCCTCTCTGTCTGCCCATCTATCTGAGGGTGATAAGCCGTACTGAAATGCAGCTTCGTATCCAACGAATCATGGAGCTGCTCCCAGAACCGAGAAGTGAACTGAGATCCTCTGTCAGATATGATCTTCTTGGGCACACCATGCAAGCAGACAATCCGAGAGATGTACAACTCTGCAAGTCTAGCACCGGAGTAAGTAGTGTTCACTGGAATGAAGTGAGCAACCTTCGTCAATCGATCCACTACTACCCATATGGAGTTGTACCCTTTCTGAGTACGAGGCAATCCAACAATGAAGTCCATAGTGATTTCCTCCCATTTCCACTCTGGAATCTTCAAAGGCTGTAATAGACCTGCTGGCCTCTGATGCTCAGCCTTGACACGCTGACAAGTGTCACAAATAGCCACATACTCTACCACTGAACGCTTCATCCCATACCACCAAAAACGTTCCTTCAGATCATAATATATCTTCGTGCTGCCCGAATGAATAGAGTAAGCTGTATCATGGGCCTCACTCAGAATCAACTTCTGGAGATCATGCACATCAGGCACGCAGATCCGGTTCTTGTACCACAAAGTACCCTGATCGTCCTCTCTGAAATGAGGAGCCTTGCCCTTCTTGAGCAACTCACGAATCTCCTGCAGCTTCTCATCATCTTTCTGATGCTGCCTGATCTCTGCCTCTAGAGTGGGTACTGCCTCGAATGCTGCACTCAAAGTATGATGCAAGAAACCCAGACTCAACTGCTCGAACTCCTCGCATAACTCTGGAGGCATCTGGAAAGCCACGGCCATGTTGACATAACTTCTTCTGCTCAGAGCATCTGATACAACATTGGCCTTGCCCGGATGATAGTGAATCTCCAGGTCATAATCCTTGACTAACTCTAGCCATCTTCTCTGCCGCATGTTCAGCTCATTCTACGTGAAAATGTGTAACACCCTAATTTAAATTTCAGCATTTATCAATAAATTTACTTGGCTTTATTTAATTTTCTAAGGATTTTCTGTGTTAGTCTGGCATTTAACCCAAATTTTTTGTTCCTCAAGTAATTAAAATTTATCATAGGTTTAAATTTTGTTGTTGCATTCATGCTGGTGCATGGTTTTGTTTTGTTTGTTTGTAGAGGAGTTTGAATTCAAATTGTTTTGAGTTGAGAGGAAAGGAAAAAGGAATAGAAAAGAGAAGGAAAAGGAGAAGAATAGAAACCCAACCCAAGACCCTCAACCCAGCCCAAACCCAGAATCCGGCCCAACCCGCTGCGTACACCCCATGCCACGGGCCCACTCCACCTCACCTCAGCCTGGCCCACGTCTCGCCAAACACCGGCCCGGCCTGCTTCTCCCGCTCGCTGGCCTAGCATCGCGCTCACCCGCTCAGTGCCCCGCGCTCACCCGCGCCCCGCTGACAAGCCTGCCCCACCTGGCAGCCTCGTCACCTTCCCCTTTCCCCTCCGCTGCGCCAACGGACCCCGACCTTCCCGCCGTGATCCCCGCGCTGCGCCGCGTCCTTAGCACGCACGCCTAGGTTCCCCGCCGCCCTATAAGTAGCGCCCCCGACCCTCAACATCCCCTCACCCTAACCCTAGCGCCGCCCCCGCTCTGCTCCGCCGCCAGGAGAGCTTTACGCCGCCGCAGGTAAACTCCGCCGCCCAAATTCTCCGCCGCCGGCGACCCAGAGCCCCCCTTACCCCCATAATCTTTGCACAGGACCGCCAGGAGCTTCTCCGGGCCTGCTGCGATCCACACCGACCCCGGTTCGACCTCCCTCCGCGAGCTCCACCGGTGCGCCACCGCCGGACGTCGCCGCAGAATGCCCTACGCCAGCCACCTCCTTCAATACGCAGCCCGGTGAGCTTCGCGAACCTGCTCTGGACCTCTTGGCGCTAGCCGTAGCCCTTGAGACCCCCCTAGACCGCCATCGTCGGCGATGCCATGTCCCGCCGAACCGCCTCACCGCCGTTTGCCCTAGCCCGGCCATCCCTGGCCCGCGTTCGGGATCCCAGTGTATCACCCGTGCCGCATTTGTGCTCCCCGGCCCTTCCCCACAGCAACTTAACCCCCGGAGTGCCGGATTAGAGCGAACTCCGGCGGACACTACCGCGCGCCGCCGCGGAAAACGAACCCCGGCGACCCAGCGCCGCCGCCCTCACCCCCAACCCTTCTGAGCCGTCCGTTTCGATGTCCACGGCCTAGATTAGATCCCGCACCGATCTATTCCTAGCCCTCGGATCCAGATCCGGCGATCCAGATCTAAGCATACCCCTTCGGCCTGCACCTTTTGTTAAAGAGCCCTCGGATTTTAGCCAAATCAACCCGCACTCCTTTGTAGTTCAAAAGTAATTGCAGATATGCCCGAAACTTTGCAAGGACCCCCCTGACCTTCCTAGAAATTGAACCCGCCGTCCAGCCCCTGTCTTTTTGGCTAGTTAGACCCTAAAGCTTTAGTTTAATTATGTTTAGACCCTCAGTTTTTGCAGAAAACCCCCTGGAACCTTAGTTTTCTCGCAGTTTAGCCCCCAGAACTTGTTTTTAGCCTAGAAAATGCGTTTTAGCTCCGTTTTAGGCGTTCTTTATATCCACGCGATCGTTGTAACGCATAGAATAGTTTTAGACTAGTTTAGTGTGCTGTTTTTATGTATTGATATACTGTTTCTTAGTTTTTGTTAGTATTTGCTTGTATGCTTATTATTGTGCATTGTTTTGGCCATGTGTTCGTGAGTAGACGTTGATCCATCTGAGGAGCCCCAGTACCAGTACCCCGAGCAGCCGTCTTCCGAGCACTTTGAGTAGCAGCAGGAGCAGTATGAGGAAGGCAAGTATAACATGAACAACCTATCACTTTTAAATACAATTTCATACTGCATTTTAATACTGTATGCCTATAAGGACTTTCCTAGCCACTTTATATCCTTTATATATACCTTTGGTTTGCATTTTTGGTTAGTTGTGCTAGGTTGCTACGCTATAACACACTCTGGTCCTTTTTAATTAATTTGATTAATGGTTTACTTGAACTTAATTCTGAGAGTGGCCCTCTGTGTGGATGAGTGGCTCACGTCTCGTTAAAAGATGGTTTTTGTAGAAACATGGTTTAGGGGGCCAGCATGGTGCTTAGTGCTTGGTTGGCCACTCTCCATAAGGACCGGTTCATAGAGCGACAACCTGGGACAACAGCGCTACCACAAGGCTAGAATGGGATAGACTTGGCTTACTAATTAGGTCTTTTTGGTTTGGAGTAACTTACCTGCGGGGCAAGAGTAGTAAGCTTCAATGGTCCCTGCTCCTCTGGCTTGGTCTGTGCTTGGATTGCTGTAACACCCGGTTTATAAAAGAACATAAACCGAGCAATCATATACGTGCCAGGATCAAGTCACACGTATATACAATAGAATGAACAGTATATCACAGCACATATCACGAATAAGACATAATAAATCGAAATACGAATGTTATTTATTACATTAATGGCATAAATGTCTGATACAGCGGAAGCGAAGTACAAGTACGAAAAAGACTCTCCGAAGATGAAGCAGGGCGCCACAGGGACGTCGACTGGGAGACGAACACCTAGAAGTCCTCGTAGTCTTGGTAGCGCTGGACGAACTCCCTCGTGTCGGCAGGAACTGAGCAGTAGTAGCGTAGCCAAGAGGAAAAAGTAGAGAAGAGGCAAGAGTGAGTACACAACTTGTACTCAACAAGTATAACACAAACTATGAGGCTCTAGGCTGGCTGACTGACTGCATTAGCTTTTAAGTCTTGGCAAAATTTTATTAAAGCTATTTACTACGAGTTGATGAATTACCATTAACCCAGTTACATAGTAATTAATCAAGATTAAACATGTCACTACTGAGAACCAAACCGAAACCAAGCCACCAAGGTAACCCCGAGAGGCACCTCCCTCGTCGGAAGGAGACAACCCCACTAATCAAAAGGAGGATCTGGGCCGCTCATAACCGTGAGCACGGCTAGTATACTAGTTTTACACTCTGTAGAGGTTGCACATCTTTACCCACAAGTCATGAGCTACGCTAGAGGTTCATCACACTTCCTTAGGTGAGATGACTAGCGACTCACTACGAGGCCGTTACAAAGAATCTCGTTGGTAAGGCGTAACCGTGAGAGATAGGTCAGCGACGATGGGTTGAGCGGGATGAGAGGGAGAGCTGGGCTGACTTGGGTTGAGGGTTTTGGGCTTCCTTTCCTTTTTCTCCTTCTTTTCCTTTCCCCTCAACTCAAAATTATTTGAATTCAAATGAATTTGAATTCAAACTCCTATACAAACAAACAAAACAAAACCATGCACCAGCATGAATGCATCATCAAAATTTAAAACCTATGATAAATTTTTAATTACTTAAGGAACAAAATTGAATTAAATGCTCTACTAAACACAATAAACCATAGAAAATTAAATAAAGCCAATTAAATTTATTATTAAAAGCTGGAATTTAAATTAGGGCGTTACAATTGCACTCCTGTGCTTGTACCCCCAGAGGTGGGCCCCATCGTCGCTGACCTAACTCTCGCGGTTACGCCTTACCAACGAGATTCTTTGTAACGGCCTCGTAGTGAGACGCTAGTCATCTCACCTAAGGAAGTGTGATGAACCTCTAGCGTAGCTCACGACTTGTGGGTAAAGATGTGCAACCTCTGCAGAGTGTAAAACTGGTATACTAGCCGTGCTCATGGTTATGAGCGGCCCAGATCCTCTTTTTGATTAGTGGGGTTGTCTCCTTCCGACGAGGGAGGTGCCTCTCGGGGTTACCTTGGTGGCTTGGTTTTGGTTTGGTTCTCAGTAGTGACATGTTTAATCTTGATTAAATACTATGTAACTGGGTTAAGGGTAATTCATCAACTTGTAGTAAATAGCTTTAATAAAATCTTGCCAACACTTAAAAGCTAATGCAGTTGAGTCAGCCAACCATAGAGCCTCATAGTTTGTTGAGTACAAGTTGTGTACTCACTCTTGCCTCTTCTCTACTTTTTCCTCTCGGCTACGCTACTGCTGCTCAGTTCCTGCCGACACGAGGGAGTTCGTTCAGCGCTACCAGGACTATGGGAACTTCTAGGCGTTCGCCTCCCAGTCGACGTCCCTGTGGCGCCCTGCTCAGCTTCGGAGAGCTTTTATCGTATTTGTACTTCGCTTCCGCTGTATCAGACATTTTGTCATTATTGTAATAAATAACATTCGTATTCGCTTTATTATATCTTTTTACGTGATATGTGCTATGATATACTGTTCATTCTGTTGTATATACGTGTGACTTGATCCTGGCACGTATATGATTGCTCGGTTTATGTTCTTTTATAAACCGGGTGTTACAAAATGTACTTGAGGGTCTTGTGATCAGTGTAGATATCACACCGCTGTCCATACAAGTAATGTCTCCAAATCTTCAGAGCATGCACAACTGCGGCTAACTCAAGATTATGAGTGGGATAGTTCAGCTCATGCCGACGTAACTGCCGTGAAGCATAAGCAATCACTCTGCCCTCCTGCATCAGAACACACCCAAGACCATCATTCGAAGCATCACAATATACCGTGAACCTCTTCGTCTGGTCTGGCAGAGTCAGGACTGGCGCCGTAGTCAACCTTTTCTTCAGCTCATCAAAGGCCCTCTGACGCTCATCAGTCCACACGAAAGCCACATTTTTCTCCAGCAAAGAAGTCAAAGGCTTCGCGATCTTGGAGAAATTCTCAATGAACCTCTGATAATATCCTGCTAAGCCCAAGAATGACCTGACTTCCTTTACTGTCTGCGGTGTCTCCCACTCTAGCACATCCTTTACCTTGCTCGGATCAACAGCAATGCCTCCCTGAGAGATAACATGACCGAGGAATGGAACCTCGTCAATCCAGAACTCGCACTTGCTGAACTTGGCATACAACTGATGCTCTCTCAATCTCTGTAATATGAGTCTCAGATGCAACTCATGCTCTTCTTCTGTCTTGGAGAAGATCAGAATATCATCAATGAAGATCACCACGAAGACATCCAGATAATCCATGAAAACCATGTTCATCAGATGCATGAAGAAAGCCGGGGCATTAGTCAAGCCGAAGGACATGACTGTATACTCATATAGTCCGTACTTGCAGGTGAATGCCGTCTTCGGAATATCCCCAGGACGGATCCTCAGCTGAAAATAACCCAAACGAAGATCAATCTTCGAGAATATACGAGCACCTCGAAGCAAATCAAAGAGATCCTCAATACGGGGCAGTGGATGCTTGTTCTTGATAGTAACTGCATTCAGCTCCCGATAATCCACACACATCCTCTTCGAGCCATCCTTCTTATCTACCAGCAATAATGGAAAAGCCCAAGGAGAGAAGTTGCGACGGATATAGCCCTTGGCTAGCAACTCATCAATAGTTTTCTTGACTTCTTCATGCTCTATAGGTGCCATACGGTAGGGCCGCTTTGCAATAGGAGCTGTGCCAGGCAAGAGATCAATACAAAACTCAATGGCGCGTTCAGGCGGCATACCTGGCAAATCATCCAGAAAGACATCCGGGAATTCAGACACCACGCGAATACCGTCCGTGGGTCTAGCCTCCATCTGATGAAGAAATCCAGAAGGCTCTGAAGCACTGACTGTCACCTCTTGGCCATCAGATGCCGATAAGTGAACTGTCCGCTGAGCACAATCAATACGGACTCCCCATCTGGTAAGTGTCTCCATGACCAAAATCACATCTATCCCCGAGGAGTCAATAACTATCAAGCCAGTGCGGAATTCTACCCCCTTTATGACAATACTAACTCTGGAGCATATAGAACATGTACGAATCTAACCCCCGGGTGAGGTAACTACCATAGCTGTCCTCATACAAGAAACCGGTATACCATGCTGCTCGGCAAATGACTTGGAAATGAAAGAATGAGTAGCACCGGTATCGAAAAGCACTGTAGCGGGGTGAGAGTTGACCATGAACGTACCAAATAACCGCGTTAGGAGCCTCGGCCGCTGACTCGGCCGTCACGTGGTTCACCCGACCCTGTGCTGGCGCCCTGGGCTGAGCTGGGCGCCCCTGCTGTCCCGCCTGCGCCTTCCGGGGGCAAGTGTTGGCGTAGTGCCCCAGATGGCCGCAGTGATAGCAGATGCGTGCAAGGGTCGAAGCCTGCTGTCCGGTAGGAGCTGCCGGACGTGGAGCCTGCGGTGCTGGCGGAGCTGGTGGAGCATGAGCCGGAGGTGCTGGTAACCTCGGGCCCTGACCTGCCTGCTGCTGCTGTCGAGGCGGGTACTACTGCGGTGGCCTCTGCTGGTACTGCTGAGGAGGCCGGTACTGAGGCTGCTGGTACTGCTGAAGCTGCTGGAGGCGAGGACGAGTGTTGCTGCCGGAAGCAACGGGGACAATCTTCCTCTTCTTGTCCTCTATCTCCAAGTGCTTGCGCTCAGTGTTGAGCGCGCTGTCAACCAGATGGTTGAAGTCGTCGAAGCGGAGGTTGAGCAGCGCGTACTGGAGGTAGTCCTCAAGGCCCTCCATGAAGTGCTCCTGCTTCTTGCGGTCATCCGCAACATCGGCAGGGGCGTAGCGAGCAAGCTGCAGAAAGCGATCACGATACTCCATGACCGACATAGTCCCCTGAAGTGACAAAGACAGATAGATATCGAAAGATTAACTCAAGATTCATGAGGATAGAACAAGGGGGATAAGTTTAAAAGAAACCGCTGAATGATTATATTTAAGATTACCTGCTTCAGTGCAAGGAACTCCTTCTGCTTCATCTTCATAACGCCCGCGGGGACGTTGTGGCTGCGGAGCCGCTCCCTGAACTGGAGCCAAGTGAGAGACTCGCGGTCATGAACTGGGTGGGACTCCCACCAGTCCAAAGCTGCCCCTCGCAGCTGTCCTGCTACGTACAGAACTCTCTCCCGATCATCGCACTGGGCGATGTCCAGCTGACGCTCCACTGCACGGAGCCAGTCGTCAGCCTGAAGAGGGTCGGACGTGTGAGAGAACGTCGGCGGGTGACCCCTCAGGAACTCAGCACGCCTGTCGTGAGGCTGCGGTGGTGGAGGAGGAGGAGGCTAAGTGTGAGCCCGCTGAAGAGCCTGAACCGTGTTTCTCAGGGTAGCCATCATCTGCATCTGGAGCTGGAAGTACTGCTCCGGAGTCAAAGGCGGAGGCATCGGGATCCCGGTCCCCTAGGTGTTCTGACCCTGGTTGTTCTGCCCCTGCTGGTCAGAACCACGCCTGGTGTTCACCATCTGATTTTGGACAAAAGATTTCATGAGTAAGGATATTGCAGGAATAAATTCAGATGGATATGATAACTCTTTGCGCAAAAAGACTCAGCTATGATAAAGTAGACAGGATAGAGTGGACTGTTTTACCCCCAACGATCTAACTCATTTTATTAATTAGTTAACTTTAGCATAGGAGTGATTTTCTTTAAACAAATTTAGACTACTAAGCTATGCAATCATTCAAAAAATCCAAATCAAACATGTAGCATAATAACAAGCATACAGATTTCACAACTTAGCCGAGTTTAACAGACGACTCGACTAACACAACGCGTCGCAGAACGTGCTATCGTATTATTATAAAAGGGTCAACTAGCTAATACTCATGGTGGTCAGATGACTGATTCAGGCCAAATCTACGAAAACTATTCTTCAGAGAGAGAAATCAAGGCAAGACGGGAAAAGTCATAGAATTCAAGGGGTGTAATAGTAAAATAGTTTCAGCAGGCGAGGATTGGAGAGAAGAAGTCCTACAACTCGACCAGTTCTATCTAGGCTTCGTCCTACAGTCGATACGGCTCTGATACCACTCTGTAACACCCGGTTTATAAAAGAGCATAAACCGAGCAATCATATACGTGCCAGGATCAAGTCACATGTATATACAACAGAATGAACAGTATATCATAGCACATATCACGAATAAGACATAATAAATCGAAATACGAATGTTATTTATTACATTAATGACAAAATGTCTGGTACAGCGGAAGCGAAGTACAAATACGGTAAAAGCTCTCCGAAACTGAGCAGGGCGCCACAGGGACATCGACTGGGAGACGAACGCCTAGAAGTCCTCGTAGTCCTGGTAGCGCTGAACGAACTCCCTCGTGTCGGCAGGAACTGAGCAGCAGTAGCGTAGCCAAGAGGAAAAAGTAGAGAAGAGGCAAGAGTGAGTACACAACTTGTACTCAACAAGTATAACACAAACTATGAGGCTCTAAGGTTGGCTGACTCAACTGCATTAGCTTTTAAGTCTTGGCAAAATTTTATTAAAGCTATTTACTACAAGTTGATGAATTACCATTAACCCAGTTACATAGTAATTAGTCAAATTTAATCATGATACTACTGAGAACCATACCAAACCAAACCAAGGTAACCCCGAGAGGCACCTCCCTCGTCGGAAGGAGACAACCCCACTAATCAAAAGGAGGATCTGGGCTGCTCATAACCGTGAGCACGGCTAGTATACCAGTTTTACACTCTGCAGAGGTTGCACATCTTTACCCACAAGTCGTGAGCTACGCTAGAGGTTCATCACACTTCCTTAGGTGAGATGACTAGCGACTCACTACGAGGCCTTTACAAAGAATCTCGTTGGTAGGGAGTAACCGCGAGGGTGGATCGGCGACTATGGAGCAGGTCCAGTGGGCGTCAAGACACGAAGCACAGACGAGGCCACTCAGCACGAGGGCCATAGAAGCTTACCGCCCGTGCCCCGCAGGTAAGTTACTCCAAACCAAAAAGATCTAATTATTACGCCAAGTCTATCCCATTCTAGCCTTGTGGTAGCGCTGTTGTCCCAGGTTGTCGCTCTATGAACCGGTCCTTACGGAGAGTGGCCAACCAAGCACTAAGCACCGTGCTGGCCCCCTAAACCATGTTTTCTACAAAAGCCATATTTTAACGAGATGTGAGCCACCCAAGCACGAAGCACAGAGGGCCACTCTCAGAATTAAGTTCAAGTAAACCATTAATCATATTAATTAAAAAAAAGACCAGAGTGTGTTATAGCGCAGCAACCTAGCACAACTAACCAAAATGCAACCCAAGGATATATATAAAGGATATAAAGTGGCTAGGAAATCCTTATAGGCATACAGTATTAAAATGCAGTATGAAATTGTATTTAAAAGTGATAGGTTGTTCATGTTACACTTGCCTTCCTCATACTGCTCCTGCTGCTGCTCAAAGTGCTCAGAAGACGGCTGCTCCTGGTACTGGTACTGGGGCTCCTCAGATGGATCAGCGTCTACTCACGAACACATGGCCAAAACAATGCACAATAATAAGCATACAAGCAAACACTAATAAAGACTAAGAAACAGTACATCAGTACATAAAAATAGCACATTAAACTAGTCTAAAACTATTCTACGTGTTACAACGATCGCGTGGACATAAAGAACGCTTAAAACGGAGCTAAAATGCATTTTATAGGCTAAAAACAGGGTTCAGGGGTTTAACTGCAAGAAATCTAAGGTTCCAGGGGCTTTTCTGCGAAAACCGAGGGCCTAAACATAATTAAATTAAAGCTTCAGGGTCTAACTCGCAAAAACTTCAAGCCTGGACTGCGGGTACTATTTTAAAGAAACTCAGGGGGCTACGCGTTAAAACCAGGACTTAAATCTAATTATTTTTGAACTCAGGTGGACCGCGGGTTAATTTAGGCAAAGTGGAGGGTCTCTTTAGAAAAATGACCGGGCTGAAGCGGTATGCATGGATCTGATCCGTTGGATCGAGATCCGGCGGCTCAGGACAGACATGGCCGCGATCTAATCTCGCGCCTCTATTTCGGATCTGACGGCCCAGGTTGAAAGGGGCGACGGCGGCGGCGCGGGTCACCGGAGACGGGCTTCCGCGGCGGCGCAGTGCCGGAGAAGGCCAAACACGGCCTTCCAGGGGCGGGTTCGAGCAGGTCCGGGGCCTAGAAGCACCTATGCGGCATGCGTAAGCCACTGGTGGGCTCTGCGAGGTGTGATGGGGGCCGGACGTGCCTGCGCGATGGTGATGGCTGGATTGAGCGGCGGTACATCGCCGGAGCAAGGCGGTTGAGCCGCGAAGTTGGCCCATGGGCTAAGCTAGCACGACAAAAAGGAAGAGTGGACGAAGGGGGTCCTCACCAAGCTCCGGATCGAAGAGAAAACCGACGCAGAGGACTCGACGGCGAAGACTGGCGGCGGCGAGGAACAGAGTTCGTGGCGCAGTCGCAGGCGTGCAGCTCCGGTCGCCTTGGTCCCGTGTGTCGTCGTGCGAGCGTGCTGCGAAGCCAGCAGAGAGGTTAGGCGGGCAGGGATGCCAACAGCGGCGAGGAATCGAGCGGAGGCCGACTCACCTACGGCATTACGTCTGGTGCAAATCCGGCAGCGGCATGGGCCGGGGTCGCGGGTGAAGGCTCTGGAAGGCTTACTGGTACCGAAACGGAGCCGCTGTGGTGGATCTTGGTGGGTGTGGTGCGGCGGAGCTGCGACTCCACGGCGGCGCAGAGGAGCAGCGCTCCGGTGAAGCAAGATGCGCGGCGGGCTAGGGTTACGGTGGCGGCTGCGGATGGGAGGAGGAGGGGAGGCTCGGGCCCCTATTTGTAGGGCGGCGGGATGGCCTGGGCGTGCGTGCCCAGGAAGGAAAGCCCACCGAGAATCACGGCGTGCCGGGTGCGGCGGTTGCGCGAGGAAGGGGACGAGCCTGACTGCTGGGCCCGGGCCGTCAGGGGCGCGAGGGCGAAGCGAGGCGGGCGGCTGCAGGCGCTGACATGCGGGGCCTAGTTGGTAGGGGCGGGGGCGCTGGGCGACGCACTGGAGCAGGCCGGCGTGGGGATAGCGAGGCTTGCGTGAGCAGGCCGGCGCGAGCCGGGCCTGGGGTGTGGCACCGGTTTGGGCCGCGAGAAAAGTGGGCCGCGGGTGGAGGAAAAGAGAGGAAGAGGGTTGGGCCGGCCGGGTTGGGCTGGTGGGCTCCCGGGTTGAGGTTTATTTCCTTTTTTATTTCTTTTTCCTTTCCTCTCAACTCAAAATTATTTGAATTCAAACTCCTACACAAACAAACAAAACAAAACCATGCACCAGCATGAATGCAACATCAAATTTTTAAACTTAGACAATTTTAATTACTTTGTGATACAAAAATAGATTAAATGCAAGGCTAAACACATTAAAACTTAGAAATTTAAATAAAGCCAATTAAATTTATTATAAAATGCTGAAATTTAAACTAGGGTGTTACAGAACCTTGGAAGAGGTCTTGTACAATCCCATGGTTGGAGCAAACATCATATCGGCCTCCTATCCATTTACGCATTTGTAGAACTTTCTGGTTCCAACCGAGAAAACCCTCAGTAATGCACCAGGATCCATCCTAGACGGAGTTGGGATAGTCCATGACATACTTGTACATCATGATGACTTTGAGGTTGCCCTTGATTTTCATGTCTTCGATGCCTATGACTTCGACATTTTAATTAGGCACCCATTTGAAAAACTGTTCCTAGAAGCTCCTCTTCTAGGAACCATGGATGTTAAGCTGGGAAGAGAAATATTCTTGATCCCAATTTCTTGAGCGATGAATTCTCCCACTGAACTTCTTCCCCAGCAAGAGCCGGTTGAAGAAGTGATGGCCATTTTCCCTTTTGAGCCTTCCGAGTCGTCCTTAGAACAAGATGCTGAACTCTTCATTCAGGAAGAAGACGACTCAGGAGAAACTCTTGAGATTCCCACTGACGAATGGCCATCACGATGCTAAACCCTCTTCCTTCTAGCCTGCGCTATGCTTTCTTAAACGGTGACATTGAATCTCTCGTCATCATTAGTAACAAGCTTTCTGACATGGAGACAACCAAACTCCTAGCTGTTCTAGAAAAGCATAGGCCTGTTTTTGGTTACTCAATCTAGGACCTTAAGGGTATCAGCCCTACCCTCTGTACTCATTGCATCCCTATAGATCCATCCTGCACAACTTCTTGGGAGCCTCAGCGTAGGATAAATAATGCGAAGAGAGAGGTTGTCAAGATGGAGGTCCTAAAGCTCCTGCACGCTAGAATAGTCTATCTCGTGCCTCATAGTGAGTGGGTGAGTCCCATCCAGGTTGTGCCAAAGAAAGGAGAAATGATGGTCGTTGAAAATAAAAAATGAGCTAATGCCATAACAACCTGTCACGGGGTGGAGGATGTGCATTGACTACCGGAAACTCAACTCAGCAACAAAGAAAGATCACTTCCCGTTGCCTTTCATTGATGAAATGTTAGAGCGGCTAGCGAAGCATTCTTTGTTCTATTTCCTTGATGGGTTTCAAGTTACCACCAAATCACCATCCACCCCGACGATTAGTGCAAGACTAGGTTCACATGCCCTCATGGAACGTATGCATACCAAAGGATGTCATTTGGGCTTTACAATGCCCCTACATCATTCCAAAGGTTCATGATGTCTATCTTCTCAGACATGATTGAGGAAATCATGGAAGTTTTCATGGATGACTTTTCTATATATGGGAGAACTTTCGATCATTTCTCGAGAATTTAGATAAGGTCTTGCAGTGGTGGCAAGAGAAGGACCTGGTACTGAATTGGGAAAAGTGCCATTTCATGGTCTGTGAAGGCATCATGCTCAGACATCTTGTGTTCGAGAGTGGGATCGAGGTGGACAGAGCTAAAATCGAGGTCATAGAAAAGCTCCTGCCTCCGGTGAACATAAAAGGGATCCGTAGCTTCCTAGGTCATGCGGGGTTCTACAGGCGGTTCATTAAGACAGGTGGTTCATTAAGAACTTTTCTCAAATCGCTAGGCCCCTCACCAACCTTCTGGCTAAGGATGCAGCTTTCGAGTTCATCGATGAGTGCATAAAATCTTTTCACATCCTAAAACAACCACTCATTTTAGCTCCAATCATTCAACCCCGTGATTGGATGCTTCCTTTTGAAATAATGTGTGATGCTAGTGACTATGCTGTTGGGGCGGTCCTTGGCCAAACCAAAGATAAAAAGCATCATGCAATCGCCTATGTGTTAACGGTCCTTAAGTCAGAAACAGAACCATCAACTCTTGCATCTTTTCATAATATTTAATCACCAAACTTATTTGTAGGGCTTGATTCTAATAAGTTCCATGAGCTTTGGTGAATTATGATCTGTAGGCACCCACTGGTGAAATATGAGGAAAACACAAGTGAACACAGAGAAAAACACCCAGAAGATCCCGTCCCGTGTCTCACCTACAAAATGGGCCCATTTGACAGAGAAAACTGACGTACAAAGCCCCGGCACCGACATACACAAGATGGGGGCCCACCTGGCAGTGTCTAGGATGAAAGGCAGCATGAGAGGCGGCACCCGTGGGCCGGCCAAATTATAGGGTCGGCCGGCCACATGTTGGTGTTGTCTGGCTTCATCTTTGGTGGGAAACTCGATCTGATCCACTCCAAGGCGGTGCACTATGTTTCCATATTTATTAATGGCGGGAACCAACCTCTTAGGATTATAAAAGGGGCCTCCCTCACCCTTCTCAACACACCATTCAAGAGTAGGAGTAGTGCCACATTGCAAAGGCGATGCGCTAGTCTCTAGTGCTGGAATAAAGGAGGAGAGTGAGGAGTTGTTCGGGGAAGCACCGGGCATGTCGGTGTTCTTCTCCAAGCTGTACCTCTATGAATATCGGCTTCTTTCGTAGTAAAGTAAGTTGGTATTTGTGATTTCCTGTTCTTACATAGTACTTATCTTTGAGTGAGATCAGTTCTCTTACTCGCGGGTTCGTCGCTCTGTATTTATACAGAGTGCCATAGTTTGCTATGGGGTACCAAATGTAGTTAGACTATGGTAGTAATCAGTATCATAGATGTGGTGTCTAAGCTAAGGGTTACCTTCATTTTCCTTATATCCCACGGTCTGTGAGGTAGTCCACAGGTGGTGACAGCCTTGTTGGTCCTTAGTAGCCCTCCACGTTCGGATATAGCGCAGAGCTGTTGGCCAGAGTCTCCTGACCATTTCAGGGGTAAGCCGGTGCCCGAAGCGAGTATCTAGCTCGAGAGATCGACCTTAACTCATCTAGTACTACCTCAGGAATCCTCTCTATCCTCGCCACTTATCTTGGTGTGTCCTTGGACCGACTCAGTTAGAAGTTAGTGCACACATGTTCCCTATGGATACAATAACCCTTGAATACTCACGGGTGAAAGCTATAATGGTATCCGTGTGCTTACGAATTTATTCGCAGTTGTTAAAATACCCAACAATCTTTCTAGCGCCATTGCCAGCGAACGTTTGTTGTATCTCTCTTCGAACCTAGTTGGACCTCGTATCTTATCTTTTTTAAAAAAACTCTTATCTTTTGTTTATCTCTATCTTCACCCCTTCTATCATGGAGCAGCCATCTATCCTAAGCTTCTCTGCTCCTAAGGGCGAGCTCTTAGAGCCTCCACAAACTGAGCACCCAATTCTTGCATCCAGCTATGAGCTCCGCCCCGACCTTATCACTATGGTTCAGAAACTATCCTTCTCCGGGTTAGATAGCGAAAACCATTACCATCATCTGCGGGAGTTTGAGCAAGTGTTCATGTCGCACCATCACAGGCATGTCACACAATACCCTCAAGCAAAAGTTGTTTCCCTTTTCTCTTGTTGAGAGGGCGAAACAATGGTATACACATACCATAGGAAGCGTGAACGGAAGCTGGGATGAACTGAGAGACAAGTTTTGTCTTTCATTTGTCCCCCATTCTCGTATCGTCGCCTTACGAAGGGATATCCTCTGCTTTTAGCAGAATAAGAAGGAAACCATAGGTGTGGCCTGGGCCATGTGATGAGGACATTACCAGCTTAGATATGACCATATTAATGGCTTGTAAACAAAAGGTGAATCAATCCTATATCATGATTATTGTTTCTACATTCGATGAATTGGTGCTGCGCCATGATGTGTGTTCATTGTCATTTTCAGAAATACATAAGTGGATAAAAAAGAGTGCTAGACACACATGGAAGTCATGGAGGACCAAATAAGTTGATTGGGGACCAAGTCCAAGTGTTCGTCACGTCCTCCACCAGGCCACCACGTCACTTTGGGCCCAAAGATGGAAAGAGATCAAGTCCAACACGTTTTGGAGGCAGGATTCGGACTGCAGAAAAGCATCGACTTGTGATGGACGCCACAGTCGCATACAGACTCAGATTGGGCCATTCAAGTACTTCATGGAAAGCTTATCAAGTCTACTTTTCAACAGATCTGACCTCACGTTCATATATATTCGGAGCCGACCACAATCGTCTATTTTATGCTGATATGTTTTCTGCCCATGATGCTACGTCATCTTATTTTGGCCCAGTGGGCCGTGTATCAAGTTGAGTCCATTATGGATGCGTCCTAGGATTGGAGCACGACCCCAGCACCCCTTTGGTCATCCTCCCACTTTCTTATACCCTTTAGCTGCTGTCAAGAACACTTGGGTTTTGTTTTCGTCAAGTTAGCCATTGCTATCGCCTTTCAGCGCGCGTGTTGGTCCAACCGCCTGTCTGATTGTTTACGGAACCCCACCATATTGTGATTCAGATTGAGTTCATCAATTCCCATCTAGTAAATTCAGTACTTGTTCCATACTTGTTCTTGCTAGTTCTTCAATTGCTTGCAGGACAAGTGCCCTAGTGGCTGGGTGACGCGCTCCCACAAGATCGCGGCATCCATAGGAGGTGGTGTATCGGTTGCTAAGGCGCAGCATCCATTGGAAGGCTGTAGTCGGGCCTGAACGTCGTCTCCTCCAATCGAGTTATCCCCCTCACCTCTCATCGAAAGGTTGGGCACAAACCCTAGCGGGTTCCCATCACCATGTTTTCACTTCTTCTAATATCTGGCCCTAACTTGTCGATATCCGATCATGTGTTGCTTCAACATTTTTACATCGAGCTCGACACGGAATCCGCCCTTTACCTCGACATTGCCGCTGGAGGATCATTTTCCCGTAAGACTCCATCTAAAGGTAGGAAAATCCTAGATTGTATCATCAAAAATACCTCCTTCGTGGCCAACCCCGGATCCTCCCAAGAAGAGCATACATCAAGCCAAGAGGACATTCTAGCAGCCGAATCAGATCTTTCACCTCCCACAACCCATGATTCAGCTCTAGAACCCTCTTCTAAACCATAGGCTCTAGAGGAAGAATAAATTCAACCTTCGAAGCTCCCTTTCAAGTTTGAGGATGACCTTTTCGAAGATTTCAGAAACACCTCGAACTATCTCTGCACGAGGAAGCCGCCGATTCCCATCCCTTCCACGGATCCTATAGAAGCCACATTCCTTAGGGAAAACGTCAAGAAGGTAACAACAATCATGGCTGGCAAATGGTCAAGGGAGACGGAGCTATCACCGGAAGTTCTCTGGATCAGCTCCCTCCGTCAACCATTCCTTGCACCATAAGAGGAACCCTGGTAGACATCCTCTACAGTCCTACTATTGGAGCCAACCTCATCTCTAGCGAATGCGCGTTCCAACTCTTGGGAGATGAGCCGTTGGTACAAACCAACAAAACCTTCCAAACTTCCTCTAGAAAAATTCTAGAAGGAATTGGGATATTGCAGAACATGACTGTCAAGCACGAAAACATCGATGTGATCCTTGATTTTCATGTTTTTGATGTCCAAGACTTCTATCTCATGATCGGGCAGCCCATTGAGAAATTGCTTATGGATGCCCCAACTCAAGGTAAACTCGATATCCATCTAGGGAAGGAAACCTTTTCGGTCCAAATCTCCAGAGCAGCAAACTCTTTGGCCGAACCTTCCCTTGACTCTAAACCGATCATGGAGGTTGATGATCCCACTAAACCCATAGACATATCCGAGTTCGAATCTCCCCCGAGACCTCCGATCGAGTTGAAACCTTTACCTGCAAGCCTCCGTTATGCCTTCCTCCATGGTGATTCTCAGTCTCCTGTGATCATTAGCGACAAACTTTCAGAAGAAGAATTAGCAAGACTAATCATCGTCCTAGAGAAACACCGAACCATTCTGGGATATTCCCTCCAAGATATGAAGGGAATTTGCCCAACTCTTTGTACCCATCGCATCCCCTTGGATCCAGCTTTCACACCATCTAGGGAACCTCAAAGGAGGTCAAACAATGCGATGAGGGAAGTCATTAAGAAGGAGGTCTTGAAACTCGTACATGCCGAGGTTATCTACCCCGTGCCATATAGCAAGTGGGTTAGTCCCGTTCAGGTAGTTCCTAAGAAGGGAGGGTTGACAGTTGTCCCCAACGAGAAGAACGAGTTGATCGCTCACTGTCTCCCCATCGGGTGGAGGATGTGCATCGATTATAGGAAACTCAATAAGGCTAAAAAGAAGGATCATTTCTCTGTCTATGGAAAAACCTTTGATCATTGTCTTGAGAACTTAGATAAGGTCTTACAACCATGCGCGGAGAAAGACTTGGTGCTTAATAGGGAAAAGTGCCATTTCATGGTCCGCGAGGGCATTGTCTTAGGGCACCGTGTTTCTAAACGTGGGATAGAGGTGGATCGAGCTAAGATTGAAGTTATAGAAAAGCTCCCACCTCCTGTTAATGTCAAGGGAATCCATAGCTTTCTAGGCCATGCTGGGTTCTATTGCCATTTCATCAAGGAGTTTTCTCACATCGCGAGACCTCTCACGAGCCTCTTAGCTAAGGATTCACCCTTCGACTTTAACGATGAGTGCCTTGATGCCTTTCACACTCTCAAGAAGGCACTCATCTCAGCGCCAATCATCCAGCGCCAGATCGGATGCTCCCCTTTGAAATCATGTGTGATGCTAGTGACTATGCCGTAGGGGCTGTCCTTGGCCAAACTAAGGATAAGAAGCATCATGCGATCGCTTATGCTAGCAAGACTTTGACAGGAGCTCAACTAAAATATGCTACCACTGAAAAAGAGCTCCTTGTCGTTGTCTTCGCTATTGACAAGTTTAGATCTTACTTAGTAGGAGCAAAGATTGTTGTTTACACCAATCATGTTGCCTTGAAATATTTGCTCACTAAGAAAGATGCTAAACCTCGCTTAATATGTTGGATCCTTCTACTCCAAGAATTTGATATTGAAATTAAAGATAAAAAGGGAGTACAAAACTCTGTTGCATATCATTTGTCGCGTATGCATTTCACTAACATGCAAGAGCTACCGATAAATGACTTCCTCCAGGGGTGACATGCTCTTGAAGGTAACGGACGTCACACCCTGGTATGCAAATATTGTGAATTTTATGGTTGCTGGGTATGTACCACTAAGGGAAAACAAGAAGAAGCTGGTCTACGAAAGTAGACGCCACCTATGGGACGATCCATACCTATACAGAGTTTGTGCTGATGGCTTGCTGAGAAGATGTGTACCCATAGCCCAAGGAATGAGAATCATTGAGAAATGTCATGCGGCACCATATGGCGGACACTATGGTGTATATCGTACTCAGGCCAAGATCTGGCAAAGTGGATTCTTTTGGCCAGCCATGTACGAGGACACCAAAGACTTCATCCGAAAATGCCGAATATGTCAGCACCATGGAGGAATCACTACAAGAGATGCAATGCCCCTGCAGAACAATCTCTAGATAGAATTATTTGACGTTTGGGGCATTGACTTCATGGGACCCATCCCAAAGTCCTATGACAGTGAATACATCTTAGTGGCAGTTGATTATGTGTCCAAGTGGGTAGAAGCAATGCCTTGTTGTGCTACCGATGCCAAGCATGCTCGAAAGATGTTCCACGAGGTTATCTTTCCTCATTTTAGAACACCAAGGATGGTGATAAGTGACGGAGGGTCTCACTTCATTGATAAGACCTTCCGAAACATCCTAAAAGAGCTTGGTGCAGAACACAACATCGCAACTCCATATCACCCCAAAACCAATGGTCAAGCAGAAACATCAAATAAACAAATCAAGAACATTCTGCAAAAGACAGTACAGGAGATGGGGAAATCATGGAAGCTGAACCTACCCGATGCACTTTGGGCATATCGGACTGCATACAAAACACCATTGGGAATGTCACCCTATCAGCTAGTATAAGGAAAAAATGCCACTTGCCTGTTGAGCTAGAACACAGGGCACATTGGGTGATGGAGGTAGATCTATATACCTCCCAGCCGAGTGGGGTCCCCGTGTCCGGGCGACTACCCTGCTCGGTGACTCGGCTACGACTACTCGGCGTGCAGGGACTCGACTGTACATGGAAAGGATCTTCAGTAGACCAAGATGGAAGATTCCAACTAGAAGCCCGGATATCTAGGGATCTTAATCGACCTTCTTCCTTGTAAAACATCCCGAGCATATCTTCCTTGTACCCCTATGACTCCTAGTCTATATAAAGGAGGCATAGGCAGACCCATAGAGGGCTTCTTCTTCGTAGCATTCCACAAACCCTAATACAACCCCGAACACAGGACGTAGGGTATTACGCACTATTGACGGTCCTTAAGTGTCATTTTCGACCATCAACTCTTGCAGCTTTTTATCAGAAATAATCACCAAACGTAGATATAGGGCTTACAACTAACCATTTCAACTAGTTTTGGTGAATTGTCATCTGCAAGCACCCACATTTGTAAAAGAGGGAAAAAACAAGTGAACACGAGGAAAAATGCACAAAAGATCCACACTGAAACATGTCACTTACAAGGAGGGCCCACATGTCAGAGAAAACAGGGGAACCAAGGCAAATACACCACGGGATCTTGACATGGGCCCACAGATCAGACTCCCCGAGGAAGATAAGGACGAGAGGCGACTAGGTGGGGCCAGCCGACCCCATGGGTCGGCCGAACCTGGCCGGCCTCCCGTCCAGGTGCACTTCGATGTGCGTGCCCCCTACTCCTCCTGATCACCTTCCATATATGCTTTTGGCAGGAATCGACCTTGAAGACTATAAAAGGGGGCTCCCTCAACCTCTCTCACACACACACACCATTTGATATGTGAAGGAGAAGAGTAGAGAGGCTCTACCTCTTTGTATCATTAGCCTAGGGAGTGTGTGAGGAAGGAGTGCGGAGAAGAGCCGGACTTGTCGGCGTCTCTTCGGCTTTGTACCTCTACGGATACGGTACATTTGGAGTACATATCCGGGTTCTTCTATTTTGTGAGTTCTAGTAAAGTTATTCTTCTGTTCTCATTCGTTCGTGGGTTCATCGTCCGTTCTCGTAGCGGATACTCTAGAAGAGGGCCCCTGATAAAGATCGGATAACACTACGCAACTCTAGAGTAGTAGTTGAAGGCATAGGCGTGGTGTCTAGGCCTTAGATTACCTTTGTTTGTCTCATACTCAGATAGTATTGTGGGGTAGACGGCAGGTGGTGACAGCCCTGTCCGTCCGCTACGGAGACAGTCTGCGTGGCTAGTGCACTCCCCCCCCCCCCCCCCCCCGCCTGGGTACGACATAGAGCGATACCGGATATTCCTTGGCAGACCAGGGTCAAATCGGTGCCTGAAGTGATCGAGTGGAAACATTAGTGTATCTTCGCTTGAACCTATCCATAGATCAGAATCACACTACCCTAAGGTCTCTTTATCTCTTATCTTCTTCGGGGTAATGTAGATAGAAGACAGTTACACACCCCTTCCTCGTGGAAAATACGATACCCTAAATACTCCCGGGTGAAGTGCTACAATGGTATTTCTGTGCGCTTGCGGACTTCTCTATAAGAGTTAAAAAATACCAACAAGCATTTCTGGCACCGTTGCCGGGGAACGGTTGCCGTAGTTGTCTTCGAACCTAGTTGCTCGTGTATCTTTTCTTTTATCCTTTCTTTTCTTTTTATCCTTATTCCATGGATACCCTTTCTATCCACCAACTCTCTACTCCCTCGGGCGAGTTCTTAGAGCCACCACAGTCATCCAAGCCAATCACAGCTTCAGGCTTTGAAATCCGCCCTGGCTTCATAGCCATAGTCCGGGAACAACCCTTCTCAGGATATGAGCTAGAAAATCCCTACCACCACCTACGAGAGTTCGAGCAAATGTGCTCTTGCTTGTCCATTGCAGGCATGGCACAAGAAACACTTTGGTGGAAGTTATTTCCTTTCTCCCTTGCTGAGAAAGCGAAACAATGGTACACCCATAATGTAGGAAAGGTAAATGGAGAATGGGAGGAATTGCGGAACAGGTTCTGTCTCGCATTCTTCCCTATTTCTCACATCGCTTCCCTACGTAAAGAAATCCTTGACTATCGTCAGGATGAGAAGGAGACCCTTGGGACAGCCTGGGCTAGATTCTCAAAACTCACACATGCCGGCCCAGACTTGTCTATTCCCGACCATGTGCTACTTCAGCACTTCTGGTTGGGGCTGAACAATGACACAACCCAATAGCTTGATATCACCGCTAGGGGATCTTTCACCTATAAAACCACTTCTGAAGGGGTGGCACTCTTGGATCGTATCCTGGAGAACACCTCTTTCATAGAACCCCTCCCAGTAGTACAACCTTCAAGCCAGGAGGAAGTTTCGATAGCTGAGCCCATTCACTCTTTAGTAACCCATGACGAATTATCGGCCAGACATTCCCCTGAACTAGAAGACCTAGGAGGAGGAAGAAATTCTGCCTCCGGAATTCCCGTTTAACATCGAGGAGGATATATTCTATGACGTTGTCAATACCACATTATATCCCTTCCAGAAAAGGCCTCCAGTCCCTTTAGACCCACCGGGCGGTCTCGATAAGGCTTCCCTTAGAGAGACCGTAAAAAGGGTGATCGCTATCATGAGCAACGAATGGGTACAGGAAGGGGAAACATCTTCTGAAATAATCCAATTTCATGTCCCCTCCTTAACCATTCCATGTTCCATAGAAGGGACTGCAGTCACAGCTCTTTACAATCCCACGGTTGGAGTAAACGTTATTTCTGCTTTGTTCGCTTCTGATCGCTTAGGCGAAAGACGTGTTACTCCAACTACAAAATCCCTTAGAACTGGACCACGTTCCACATTAAGAGGGATTGGGATTATGCACGAAGTGCCAGTTTGGCACAAGCAAATAGAGATATCTCTAGACTTCAATGTCTTCAAAGTCCAGGACTTCAACATCTTGATAGGGCATCCCGTAGAAAAGCTCTTCCTAGATGTTCTTAATCTAGGAGAACTTCAGGTGTCTCTTGGGGGAAAACCATTCACTTTGCCTATCGGCCAAGCCAAAAACTCCATGGCCGAATCTGTTCCCCAAGAAGGACAAATTGAGGAAGTGTTGGCAGTTATGCCAGAAGATGACTCTAAGCCCTCCTTAGAACGAGATGCTGAACTCTTCATCCAAGATGAGGATGACTTAGAGGAAAAACTTGAACTGCCCATTCACGAGAAGCCAACACGACCTCCAATAGAACTAAAAGTCCTTCCCGACGGTCTTCGCTATGCTTTCCTCAATGGTGACACACAAACTCCCGTCATCATTAGTAGTCACCTTTTCGACGAGGAGACGGCTAAACTCTTAGCCGTATTAGAAAAGCATAGATCTGTCTTTGGCTATTCACTCGAGGACCTAAAAGGGATCAGTCCTACCCTTTGCGCTCATCGTATCCCTATCAACTCTACCTGCACACCTTCTAGGGAGCCTCAGCGTAGGCGAAACAATATGATGAGAGATGTCGTTAAGAAATAAGTCCTTAACCTCTTACACGCCAGGATCATTTATCCCGTGCCACATAGCGAGTGGGTGAGCCCGGTACAAGTTGTACCAAAGAAGGGAGGTATGACGATCATTCAAAACAGCAAAAATGAACTCATACATCAAAGACCTGTCACGGGGTGGAGGATGTGCATAGATTATCGGAAACTTAACTCAGCCACAAAAAAAGACCACTTTCCGCTGCCCTTCATTGACGAAATGTTAGAGCGGTTGGCTAAGCATTCTTTCTTCTGTTTCCTTGATGGGTATTCCGGTTATCACCAAATTCCCATCCACCCTGATGATCAAAGCAAGACCACATTTACTTGCCCATATGGAACCTATGCTTATCGGAGGATGTCTTTTGGGCTTTGTAACGCTCCTGCATTGTTTCAGTGGTGCATGATGTCTATCTTTTTAGACATGATCGAGGAAATGTAACACCCTATTTTAAATTTCAGCATTTATTAATAAATTTAATTGGCTTTATTTAAATTTCTAAGGTTTATTGTGTTTAGTAGGGCATTTAATTCAATTTTGTTCTATAAGTAATTAAAATTTATCATAGGTTTAATTTTTTTTTGTTGTTGCATCATGCTGGAGCATTTTTTTATTTTGTTGAGTGCTTGTGTGAATTCGAATTTAAATTTGAATTCATTTGCCTTGAGTTTGAATTAGGATTAGATTTAGAAATGCAAAAGAAATTAGAAAAGGAATCCAAACACAACAAGCCAACCAGACCCGGCCCGAGAACCCCAACAGCCCACACTTCCCTTCCTTCCCCAAGCCCACTCGCGAGCGGCCCACCTCCTCCCCTTCGGCTCAACCCGGCCGGCCCAGCTCGCCACCCCCGCTCCTCTCCCCGCGGCCCAAGTCCCCACTCGGCCCAGCAGGACCCCGCTCAGCCCGCTCGCAACTGCGTCGCCCCCCCTTCGCGCCTGACCCCACTAGCCAGCGCCGCGGCCCGCACCCCGCTCGCCCCAGCGAGTCGCCGCTCTCGCTCGCCCCGCCGCTGACCAGTGGGTCCCACTCGTCATCCCTATCCCCGCCTTCCTCGCCGCGCAACGGCCGCGCCGTAATCCCTCCATCCACGCCGGCCTTTCCTTCCGGGGCACGCCCGCCCGAGATCCCGGGCGCCCCCTTTAAGCCCACCGAGACCCCCCTGCTCCCTCCCCCTATCAGCGCGCCGCACAACCCTAGCTGCCGCCTTGCCTCTGCTCGGAGCGGAGCGCCGCCGCGACCTCCACGCCGGTGAGCCCCTGCTCCGACTCAATTCGTCACCTCCGGTGACCACCGGACTTATTTGGCCCCTGGACCACCTTCGCAGGACCCGCACGAACCCCTCCGGCAGATCCAGCACCCGGAAGCGCCCCGCGTCGACCCCGTCGCCACGCTCCGTCGAGCTCCGCCGCCAGGTTCATGCCGCCGACACCCTGCGCCACACCATCCCCCGATTCGAACCTCGGTGAGCCACGCAAAAACCACCCCTCCCTTCTGGTCTAGCTATTTTAGCCCGAGGCCCACCCACGCGGCACGAAGACGCTCCCGCCGGCGGCGTGCCGCCACGCCGAGCCGCCTCCACGCCATGCGCCCTGCTTTGCCCCACCGCAGCACCGCGATAACCACCCCAGTGGATTACGCATGCCGCGGTCTACCTCCCCGGCCAAACCACGGCCCAAACCGACCCCTAGGGCACCGCTTTGGCCCTCTCCGGCCATGCGCCGCCGCGGAACAGGGAGTTCCGGCGAGCCGCGCCGCCCCCACGCGCCCGATCCGCCCTGGCCGCCCGATATCGGATGGACGGCCGAGATTAGAACCCAAGCCGTTTAGATCCAAGCCATCAGATCTAGATCCAACGGCCGAAAACCACGCGTAACGGTTCGGCTTGGCTCTTTTCCTAAAGAGACCCCCAACTTTGCCTAAATCAACCCGCAGTCCGATCCTATTCAAAAATAATTACGCAGAGGTCCTGTTTTTAGCGTTTTACCCCCTGAGCTTCTTTAAAATTTAACCCGCCGTCCAGCGCCTGGACTTTTGCACACTAGCCCTTAGATTTAAGGTTTAATTACGTCTAGGCCCTCGGTTTTAGCAGAAAAGTCCCTGGAACCCTGTTTTTATTACAAATAAGCCCCTGAACCTTGTTTTTAGCCTAGATTATGCGTTAGCTCCGTTTTAGGCGTTCTTTATGTCCACGCGATCGTTGTAACACGTAGAATAGTTTTAGCCTAGTTTTTCTTGCTGTTTTTATGTATTGATGTTTTGTTTCTTAGTTTTTGTTAGTGTTTGCTTGTATGCTTATTTTTGTGCATTGTTTTGGCCATGTGTTCGTGAGTAGACGCTGATTCATCTGAGGAGCCCCAGTACCAGTACTCGGAGCAGCCGTCTTCCGAGCACTTTGAGCAGCAGCAGGAGCAGTACGAGGAAGGCAAGTGTAACATGAACAACCTATCACTTTAAATACATTTTCATACTGCATTTTAATACTATATGCCTATAAGGATTTCCTAGCCACTTTATATCCTTTATATATATCCTTGGGTTGCATTTCGGTTAGTTGTGCTAGGTTGCTGCGCTATAACACACTCTGGTCCTTTTTTAATTAATTTGATTAATGGTTTACTTGAACTTAATTCTGAGAGTGGCCCTCTGTGTGGATGAGTGGCTCACGTCTCGTTAAAAGATGGTTTTTGTAGAAACATGGTTTAGGGGGCCAGCACGGTGCTTAGTGCTTGGTTGGCCACTCTCCATAAGGACCGGTTCATAGAGCGACAACCTGGGACAACAGCGCTACCACAAGGCTAGAATGGGATAGACTTGGCTTACTAATTAGGTCTTTTTGGTTTGGAGTAACTTACCTGCGGGGCAAGAGTAGTAAGCTTCAATGGTCCCTGCTCCTCCGGCTGGTCTGTGCTTGGTTTGTGTACCTGTGCTTGCACCCCCGTGAGGTGGGCCCCATCGTCGCTGACCTAACTCTCGCGGTTACGCCTTACAAACGAGATTCTTTGTAATGGCCTCGTAGTGAGTCGCTAGCCATCTCACCTAAGGAAGTGTGATGAACCTCTAGCGTAGCTCACGACTTGTGGGTAAAGATGTGCAACCTCTGCAGAGTGTAAAATTGGTATACTAGCCGTGCTCACGGTTATGAGCGGCCCAGATCCTCCTTTTGATTAGTGGGGTTGTCTCCTTCCGACGAGGGAGGTGCCTCTCGGGTTACCTTGGTATGGTTTTGGTATGGTTCTCAGTAGTTACATAATTAATTCTGATTAATTACTATGTAATTGGGTTAATGGTAATTCATCAACTCGTAGTAAATAGCTTTAATAAAATTTTGCCAACACTTAAAAGCTAAAGCAGTTGAGTCAGCCAACCTAGAGCCTCATAGTTTGTGTTATACTTGTTGAGTACAAGTTGTGTACTCACTCTTGCCTCTTCTCTACTTTTTCCTCTTGGCTACGCTACTGTTGCTCAGTTCCTGCCGACACGAGGGAGTTCGCTCAGCGCTACCAGGACTACGAGGACTTCTAGGTGTTCGTCTCCCAGTCGACGTCCCTGTGGCGCCCTGCTCAGCTTCGGAGAGTTCTTTTATCGTATTTGTACTTCGCTTCCGCTGTATCAGACATTTTGTCATTAATGTAATAAATAACATTCGTATTCGCTTTATTATGACTTATTCGTGATATGTGCTGTGATATACTGTTCATTCTGTTGTATATACGTGTGACTTGATCCTGGTACGTATATGATTGCTCGGTTTATGTTCTTTTATAAACCGGGTGTTACAGAGTGGTATCATAGCCTTATCGACTGTAGGACGAAGCTTAGATAGAACTGGTCGAGTTTTAGGACTTCTCTCCAATCCTTGTCTGCTGAAACTATTTCGCTATTATACCCCTTGAATTCTATGATTTTTACCCGTCTTGCCTTGATTCCTCTCTCTGAAGAATAGTTATCGTAGATTTGGCCTGAATCAGTCACCTGACCACCATGAGTATTAGCTAGGTGACCCTTGTATAATAATACGATAGCACGTTCTGCGACGCGTTGTGTTAGTCGAGTCGTATGTTAAACTCGGCTAAGTTGTGAAAATTGTCTGCTTGTTATTATGCTACATGTTTGATTTGGATTTTTGAATGATTGCATAGCTTAGTAGTTTAAATTTGTTTAGAGAAAATTACTCTCATGCTAAAGTTAATTAATTAATAAAATGGGTAAATCGTTGGGGGTAAAACAGTCCACTCTATCCTGTCTACTTTATCATGGCTGAGTCTTTTTCCGCAAAGAGTTATCATATCCATCTGAATTTATTCCTGCAATATCCTTACTCGTGAACTCTTTTGTCCAAAATTAGATGGTGAACACCAGGCGTGGTTCTGACCAGCAGGGGCAGAACAACCAGGGTCAGAACACCCAGGGGACCGGGATCCCGATGCCTCCGCCTTTGACTCTGGAGCAGTAATTCCAGCTCCAGATGCAGATGATGGCCACCCTGAATAACACTGTTCAGGCACTTCAACAGGCTCACACTCAGCCCCCGCCTCCTCCACCGCCGCAGCCTCGCGACAGGCATGCTGAGTTCCTGAGGGGTCACCTGCCGACGTTTTCTCACACGTCCGACCCTCTTCAGGCTGACGACTGGCTCCGTGCAGTGGAGCGTCAGCTGGACATCGCCCAGTGCGATGATCGGGAGAGAGTTCTGTACACAGCAGGACAGCTGCGAGGGGCAGCTTTGGACTGGTGGGAGTCCCACCCAGTTCAGGACCGCGAGGCTCTCACTTGGCTCCAGTTCAATGAGCATTTCCGCAGCCACAACGTCCCCGCGGGCATTATGAAGATGAAGCAGAAGGAGTTCCTTGCACTGAAGCAGGTAATCTTAAATATAATCATTCAGCGGTTCCTTTTGAGCTAATGCCCCTTGTTCTATCCTTATGAATCTTGAGTTAATCTTTCGATATCTATCTGTCTTTGTCACTTCAGGGGACTATGTCAGTCATGGAGTATCGTGATCGCTTTCTGCAGCTTGCCCGCTACGCCCCTGGCGATGTTGCGGATGACCGCAAAAAGCAGGAGCACTTCATGGAGGGCCTTGAGGACTACCTCCAGTACGCGCTGCTCAACCTCTGCTTCGACGACTTCAACCATCTGGTTGACAGCGCGCTCAACACTGAGCGCAAGCACCTGGAGATGGAGGACAAGAAGAGGAAGATTGTCCCCGTTGCTTCCGGCAGCAACACTCGTCCTCGCCTCCAGCAGCCTCAGTAGTACCAGCAGCCTCAGTACCGGCCTCCTCAGTAGTACCAGCAGAGGCCACCATAGCAGTACCCGCCTCGACAGCAGCAGCAGGCGGGGCAGGGCCAGAGGTTACCGGCACCTCCGGCTCGTGCTGCTCCACTGGCACCGCAGGCTCCACGTCCGGCAGCTCCTACCGGACAGCAGGCTCAGGGACCCCCTCGCACCTGCTTTCACTACGGCCAGCCGGGGCACTACGCCAATGCTTGCCCCAGGAAGGCGCAGGCGGGACAGCAGGGACGCCCAGCTCAGCCCAGGGCGCCACTTCAGGGCAGAGTGAACCACGTGATGGCCGAGTCAGCGGCCGAGGCTCCCAACGTGGTTATTGGTACGTTCATGGTTAATTCATATCCAGCTACAGTGCTTTTCGATACTGGTGCTACGCATTCCTTCATTACTCAGTCTTTTGTCGAGCATCATGGTATTCATACTAGCACATTAAAGAGGTGCCTGTTAGTATCTTCACCGGGAGGACAGTTGAGGTCTCACACTTACTGCCCGAGAGTCAGTGTTTCCTTGAGGGGAGTAGAGTTCTGTACTGATCTGATGGTGCTAGACACCAAGGGCATTGATGTCATTCTGGGAATGGAGACTCTGGCCAAGTGGGGAGTCCGGATAGATTGTGCTCAGAGGACAGTCTTGCTATCAGCTTCCAGTGGCCAAGAGGTTGTTATCAGTGCAGTAGAGCCTTCTAGATTTCTTCATCAGATGGAGGCTAGACCCACGGACGGTATTCGCGTGGTGTCCGAATTCCCGGATGTCTTTCCGGATGATCTGCAAGGTATGCCGCCTGAACGCGCCATTGAGTTTTGTATTGATCTCTTGCCTGGCACAGCTCCTATTGCAAAGCGGCCCTACCGTATGGCACCTATAGATCATGAAGAAGTCAAGAAGACTATTGATGAGTTGCTAGCCAAGGGCTATATCCGTCGCAGCTTCTCTCCTTGGGCTTTTCCAATGTTGCTGGTAGATAAGAAGGATGGCTCGAAGAGAATGTGTGTCGATTATCGGGAGTTGAATGTAGTCACTATCAAGAACAAGCATCCACTGCCCCGTATTGAGGATCTCTTTGATTTGCTTCGAGGTGCTCGTATATTCTCGAAGATTGATCTTCGTTCGGGTTATTTTCAGCTGAGGATCCGTCCTGGGGATATTCTGAAGACGGCATTCACCTGCAAGTACGGGCTATATGAGTATACGGTCATGTCCTTCGGCTTGACTAATGCCCCGGCTTTCTTCATGCATCTGATGAACATGGTCTTCATGGATTATCTGGATGTCTTTGTGGTGATTTTCATTGATGATATTCTGATCTTCTCCAAGACAGAAGAAGAGCATGAGGAGCATCTGAGACTCGTATTGCAGAGATTGAGAGAGCATCAGCTGTATGCTAAGTTCAGCTAGTGCGAGTTCTGGATTGACGAGGTTCCATTCCTCGGTCATGTTATCTCTCAGGGAGGCATTGCTGTTGATCCGAGCAAGGTGAAGGATGTGCTAGAGTGGGAGACACCGCAGACAGTAAAGGAAGTCAGGTCATTCTTGGGCTTAGCTGGATATTATCGGAGGTTCATTGAGAATTTCTCCAAGATCGCGAAGCCTTTGACTTCTTTGCTGGAGAAAAATGTGGCTTTCGTGTGAACTGATGAGCGTCAGAGGGCCTTTGATGAGCTGAAGAAAAGGTTGACTACAGCGCCAGTCCTGACTCTGCCAGACCAGACGAAGAGGTTCACGGTGTATTGTGATGCTTCGAAGGATGGTCTTGGGTGTGTTCTGATGCAGGAGGGCAGAGTGATTGCTTATGCTTCACGGCAGCTACGCCGGCTGGAGCTGAATTATCCCACACATGATCTTGAGTTAACCACAGTTGTGCATGCTCTGAAGATTTGGAGGCATTACTTGTATGGACAGCGTTGTGATATCTACACTGATCACAAGAGCATCAAGTACATTTTCACGCAGAATGAGCTGAACATGCGGCAGAGAAGATGGCTAGAGTTGGTCAAGGATTATGACCTGGAGATTCACTATCATCCGGGCAAGGCCAATGTTGTAGCAGATGCTTTGAGCAGGAGAAGTTATGTCAACATGGCCGTGGCTTTCCAGATGCCTCCAGAGTTATGCGAGGAGTTCGAGCAGTTGAGTCTGGGCTTCTTGCATCATACTTCTAGTGCAGCATTCGAGGCAGTACCGACTCTAGAGGCAGAGATCACACAGCATCAGAAAGATGATGAGAAGCTGCAGGAGATCAGTGAGTTTCTCAAGAAGGGCAAGGCTCCACATTTCAGAGAGGATGATCAGGGTACCTTGTGGTACAAGAACCGGATCTGTGTGCCAGATGTGAAGGATCGCCGGAAGTTGATTCTGAGTGAGGCCCATGATACAGCTTACTCTATTCATCTGGGCAGCACGAAGATGTACTATGATCTGAAGGAACGTTTCTGGTGGTATGGGATGAAGCGTTCAGTGGCAGAGTACGTGGCTATTTGTGACACCTGTCAGCGTGTCAAGGCTGAGCATCAGAGGCCAGCAGGTCTATTACAGTCTTTGAAGATTCCAGAGTGGAAATGGGAGGAAATCACTATGGACTTCATTGTTGGATTGCCTCGTACTCAGAAAGGGTACAACTCCATATGGGTAGTTGTGGATCGATTGACGAAGGTTGCTCACTTCATTCCAGTGAACACTACTTACTCCGGTGCTAGACTAGTAGAGTTGTACATCTCTCGGATTGTCTGCTTGCATGGTGTGCCCAAGAAGATCATATCCGACAGAGGGTCTCAGTTCACTTCTCGGTTCTGGAAGCAGCTCCATGATTCACTGGATACGAAGCAGCATTTCAGTACGGCTTATCACCCTCAGACAGATGGGCAGACAGAGAGAACCAACCAAGTGTTGGAGGATATGCTGAGAGCTTGTGCCATTCAGTACGGTACTAGTTGGGATAAGTGCCTGTCATATGCTGAGTTCTCATATAACAACAGCTATCAGGCCTGTCTGAAGAAGTCCCCCTTCGAGGCATTATATGGCAGAAAGTGCAGGACTCCTCTCTATTGGGATCAGATTGGTGAGAAGCAACTCTTTGGCCCTGAGATCATAGATGATGCAGAGCAGATGGTTCAGGCTGTGCGAGAAAATCTGAGGATTGCACAGAGCAGACAGAAGAGCTATGCTGATGGCAAACGGAGAGATCTGACTTTCAGTGACGGTGATTATGTGTATCTGAAGGTGTCTCTGATGAGAGGAATCCGCAGATTCAATGTCAAGGGGAAGTTAGCACCTCGGTATGTTGGTCCATTCAAGGTGCTAGAGAGGAAAGGCGAAGTTGCTTATCGCCTGGAGTTAACCACCAGCCTCTCAGGAGTTCATGATGTCTTCCATATATCTCAGCTGAAGAGGTGTCTGCGAGTACCCGAGGAGCAGGCACCACTGGATGGAGTGGATGTCCAGGAAGATCTGACTTATACCGAGCATCCGGTGAAGATTCTAGAGACATCAGAGAGGGTTACTCGGAACAAGCGTATCAAGATGTGCAGAGTTCAGTGGAGTCATCACAGTGAAGCTGAGGCAACATGGGAGCGAGAAGATGAGCTAAACAAGACATATCCAGATCTCTTTGCTAGCCAGCCCAGCTAAATCTCGGGGACGAGATTTCTTTAAGGGGGTAGGGTCTGTAACACCCTATTTTAAATTTCAGCATTTATTAATAAATTTAATTGGCTTTATTTAAATTTCTATGGTTTATTGTGTTTAGTAGGGCATTTAATTCAATTTTGTTCTATAAGTAATTAAAATTTATCATAGGTTTAATTTTTTTTTTGTTGCATCATGCTGGAGCATTTTTTATTTTGTTGAGTGCTTGTGTGAATTCGAATTTAAATTTGAATTCGTTTGCCTTGAGTTTGAATTAGGATTAGATTTAGAAATGCAAAAGAAATTAGAAAAGGAATCCAAACCCAACAAGCCAACCAGACCCGGCCCGAGAACCCCAACAGCCCACACTTCCCTTCCTTCCCCAAGCCCACTCGCGAGCGGCCCGCCTCCTCCCCTTCGGCTCAACCCGGCCGGCCCAGCTCGCCACCCCCGCTCCTCTCCCCGCGGCCCAAGTCCCCACTTGGCCCAGCAGGACCCCGCTCAGCCCGCTCGCGACTGCGTCGCCCCCCCTTCGCGCCTGACCCGACCAACCAGCGCCGCGGCCCGCACCCCGCTCGCCCCAGCGAGTCGCCGCTCTCGCTCGCTCCGCCGCTGACCAGTGGGTCCCACTCGTCATCCCTATCCCCGCCTTCCTCGCCGCGCAACGGCCGCGCCGTAATCCCGCCATCCACACCGGCCTTTCCTTCCGGGGCACGCCCGCCCGAGATTCCGGGCGCCCCCTTTAAGCCCACCGAGACCCCCCTGCTCCCTCCCCCCATCAGCGCGCCGCACAACCCTAGCCGCCGCCTTGCCTCTGGTCGGAGCGGAGCGCCGCCGCGACCTCCACGCCGGTGAGCCCCTGCTCCGCCTCAATTCATCACCTCCGGTGACCACCGGACTTATTTGGCCCCTGGACCACCTTCGCAGGACCCGTACGGACCCCTCCGGCAGATCCAGCACCCGGAAGCGCCCCGCGTCGACCCCGTCGCCAAGCTCCGTCGAGCTCCGCCGCCAGGTTCACGCCGCCGACACCCTGCGCCACACCATCCCCCGATTCGAACCTTGATGAGCCACGCAACAACCACCCCTCCCTTCTACGCTAGCTATTTTAGCCCGAGGCCCACCCATACGGCACAAAGACGCTCCCGCCGGCGGCGTGCCGCCACGCCGAGCCGCCTCCACGCATGCGCCCTGCTTTGCCCCACCACAGCACCGCGATATCCACCCTAGTGGATTACGCATGTCGCGGTCTACCTCCCCGGCCAAACCACGGCCCAAACCGACCCCTAGGGCGCCGCTTTGGCCCTCTCCGGCCACGCGCCGCCGCGGAACAGGGAGTTCCGGCGAGCCGCGCCGCCCCCACGTGCCCGATCCGCCCTGGCCGCCCGATATCGGATGGACGGCCGAGATTAGAACCCAAGCCGTTTAGATCCAAGCCATCAGATCTAGATCCAACGGCCGAAAACCACGCGTAACGGTTCAGCTTGGCTCTTTTCCTAAAGAGACCCCCAACTTTGCCTAAATCAACCCGCAGTCCTATCCTATTCAAAAATAATTACGCAGAGGTCCTGTTTTTAGCGTTTTACCCCCTGAGCTTCTTTAAAATTTAACCCGCCGTCCAGCGCCTGGACTTTTGCACGCTAGCCCTTAGATTTAAGGTTTAATTACGTCTAGGCCCTCGGTTTTAGCAGAAAAGTCGCTGGAACCCTGTTTTTATTACAAATAAGCCCCTGAACCTTGTTTTTAGCCTAGATTATGCGTTTTAGCTCCGTTTTAGGCGTTCTTTATGTCCACGCAATCGTTGTAACACGTAGAATAGTTCTAGCCTAGTTTTTCTTGCTGTTTTTATGTATTGATGTTTTGTTTCTTAGTTTTTGTTAGTGTTTGCTTGTATGCTTATTTTTGTGCATTGTTTTGGCCATGTGTTCGTGAGTAGACGCTGATCCATCTAAGGAGCCCCAGTACCAGTACCCGGAGCAGCCATCTTCCGAGCACTTTGAGCAGCAGCAGGAGCAGTACGAGGAAGGCAAGTGTAACATGAACAACCTATCACTTTAAATACATTTTCATACTGCATTTTAATACTATATGCCTATAAGGATTTCCTAGCCACTTTATATCCTTTATATATATCCTTGGGTTGCATTTTGGTTAGTTGTGCTAGGTTGCTGCGCTATAACACACTCTGGTCCTTTTTTAATTAATTTGATTAAGGGTTTACTTGAACTTAATTCTGAGAGTGGCCCTCTGTGTGGATGAGTGGCTCACGTCTCGTTAAAAGATGGTTTTTGTAGAAACATGGTTTAGGGGGCCAGCACGGTGCTTAGTGCTTGGTTGGCCACTCTCCATAAGGACCGGTTCATAGAGCGACAACCTGGGACAACAGCGCTACCACAAGGCTAGAATGGGATAGACTTGGCTTACTAATTAGGTCTTTTTGGTTTGGAGTAACTTACCTGCGGGGCAGGAGTAGTAAGCTTCAATGGTCCCTACTCCTCCGGCTGGTCTGTGCTTGGTTTGCGTACCTGTGCTTGTACCCCCGTGAGGTGGGCCCCATCGTCGCTGACCTAACTCTCGCGGTTACGCCTTACCAACGAGATTCTTTGTAACGGCCTCGTAGTGAGTTGCTAGCCATCTCACCTAAGGAAGTGTGATGAACCTCTAGCGTAGCTCACGACTTGTGGGTAAAGATGTGCAACCTCTGCAGAGTAAAACTGGTATACTAGCCGTACTCACGGTTATGAGCGGCCCAGATCCTCCTTTTGATTAGTGGTGTTGTCCCCTTCCGACGAGGGAGGTGCCTCTCGGGTTACCTTGGTATGGTTTTGGTATGGTTCTCAGTAGTTACATAATTAATTCTGATTAATTACTATGTAACTGGGTTAATGGTAATTCATCAACTCGTAGTAAATAGCTATAATAAAATTTTGCCAACACTTAATGTAACACCCGGTTTATAAAAGAGCATAAACCGAGCAGTCATATACGTGCCAGGATCAAGTCACACGTATATACCACAGAATGAACAGTATATCATAGCACATATCACGCAAAAAGACATAATAAAGCGAATACGAATGTTATTTATTACAATAATGACAAAATGTCTGATACAGCGGAAGCGAAGTACAAAAATACGAATAAAGCTCTCCGAAGCTGAAGCAGGGCGCCACAGGGACGTCGACTGGGAGACGAAGCACCTAGAAGTCCTCGTAGTCCTGGTAGCGCTGGACGAACTCCCTCGTGTCGGTAAGAACTGAGCAGCAGTAGCGTATCCAAGAGGAAAAAGTAGAGAAGAGGCAAGGGTGAGTACACAACTTGTACTCAACAAGTATAACACAAACTATGAGGCTCTAGGCTGGCTGACTCAACTGCATTAGCTTTTAAGTGTTGGCAAAATTTTATTAAAGCTATTTACTACGAGTTGATGAATTACCATTGACCCAGTTACATAGTAATTAATCAGAATTAATTATACTACTACTGAGAACCATACCAAAACCAAGCCACCAAGCTAACCCCGAGAAGCACCTCCCTCGTCGGAAGGAGATAACTTCACTAATCAAAAGGAGGATCTGGGCCGCTCATAACCGTGAGCACGGCTAGTATACCAATTTTACACTCTGCAGAGGTTGCACATCTTTACCCACAAGTCGTGAGCTACGCCAGTTGTTCATCACACTTCCTTAGGTGAGATGGCCAGCGACTCACTACGAGGCCTTTAAAAAGAATCTCGTTAGTAAGGCGTAACCGCGAGAGTTAGGTCGGCGACGATGGGGCCCACCTCCGGGGGTACAAGCACAGGAGCGCAATCCAAGCACAGACCAAGCCGGAGGAGCAGGGACCATTGAAGCTTACTACTCTTGCCCCGCAGGTAAGTTACTCCAAACCAAAAAGATCTAATTATTACGCCAAGTCTATCCCATTCTAGCCTTGTGGTAGCGCTGTTGTCCCAGGTTGTCGCTCTATGAACCGGTCCTTATGGAGAGTGGCCAACCAGGCAGTAAGCACCGTGCGGGCCCCCTAAACCATGTTTCTAACAAAAGCCAATTTTAACGAGACGTGAGCCACTCAAGCCACACAGAGTGTCACTCTCAGAATTAAATTCAAGTAAACCATTAATCAATTTAATTATAAAGGACCAAAAAGTGTTATAGCGCAGCAACCTAGCACAACTAACCAAAATGCAACCCAAGGGTATATTTAAAGGATATAAACTGGCTAGGAAATCCTTAAAGGCATACAGTATTAAAATGCAGTATGAAATTGTATTTAAAGATGATAGGTTGTTCATGTTATACTTGCCTTCCTCATACTGCTTTGGCTGCTGCTCAAAGTGCTCTGAAGACGGCTGCTCCGGGTACTGGTACTGGGGCTCCTCAGATGGATCAACGTCTACTCACGAACACATGGCCAAAACAATGCACAATAATAAGCATACAAGCAAACACTAACAAAAACTAAGAAACAATACATCAATTCATAAAAACAGCACACTAAACTAGTCTAAAACTATTCTACGCATTACAACGATCGCGTGGACATAAAGAACGCTAAAATCGGAGCTAAAACGCATAAACTAGGCCTAAAACAAGGTTCAGGGGCTTATTTGTAAGAAAACTAAAGTTTCAGGGGCTTTTCTGCTAAAACTGAGGGCTAAAACATAAATAAACATTAAATCTAAGGGTTGATGTGCAAAAACACAAGGCCTGGACTGTGGGTGCTAATTTGGGAAAGCTCAGGGGCTTAAATGAATAAAACAGGGCCAAACCGTAATTATTTTACAAAAGGAGTGGACTGCGGGTTGATAACAGGAAACATGGGGGTGTCTTTAGAAAAACTACCACCGCTGACCGGTATCAAGCATGGTCAACGGCCCTGGGCCGTTGGATCGCGATCGGGCGATCCAGATCTAAACAACTGGGGTTCTAATCGCGGCCGTCGATCCGAGATCGGGCGGCCAGGGCGGTTCGGCGCGTGGGGGCGGCGGCGCTCTCCCGCCGACGACTCTGCTCCGCGGCGGCGGGGGCGGAAGCTCGCCGGAGCTCGCCACAAGTGGCGTTACAGGGCTCAACTCGACCAGGTTTTAGGTCCAGGGGAACGCGCACCGCTTAGCTAACCCAACCACGGCCTCGGCGTAGGGCCGTGGCACGGCGGCGTGCGAGTGCAGCGGCGGGGCGGGTCGGCGTCACGCCGGTGAGAAATCGTGCGCGGTGCAGGGAGCAGATAAGGGGTAACAGGGCACGGGAAGTTTCATTACCGCGACGCGAATGTCCTGGGGTGCGCAGAGACGGAAGTACGGTGGTGCAGGCGCGGATTTGCGGCGGCACGGCGGAGCTCCGATGACCAAAATTGGCGCAGGCGCGAACTGCGGTCGGGGCAGCGAGTCCGGGGGGGTGGACCTGGCCCCAAGAGGAAGCTTCGGCGGCGGATCTCGGTGGTGGGGGTGCAGCGGGGCTTTGGGAACCCGGCGGCGCAGGGGGTGCAGGGGTTCTGCTCCGGGCGGAGCAACTTGGAGGCGGCGGCTGGGGTTTGGGCTGCGCTGCGGGGTGGGATGGCGGCGCAGAGGGTCGCGGGTGCCAATTAAAGGAACCCCGGGTCTCTCGGCATGCGGGTCTGGCGCGGGGCTCGCCGGGGATCTCGGCCGGAGATCGCGGCGGGGCGTTACGCGCGTGCGGAGAGAGGAAAGAGGAAGGGGATGGTGCCGACAGGTGGGCCATGCTTGTCAGCCGGAGGGGTCGCGCTCGCGGTGAGCCAAGCCGGGGAAGCGCGCGGCTTACTGGGCTGCGGGATCGCGCAGTGACGGGCTGAGCGGGACTGGAGGGAGGAGTGCGTGCGGGGAAGGGGAAAGCCGCGGGAGCTGGGCTGGCGCGAGGAGCGTGAGGCGGGCCGGGGAGCGGGCTGGGCTGGGTTCTGCTGTGCCCGGGGGCTGGGCTGAGGGAGAAAGGAGCGGGTCGAATTGGGCCGCGGGGAAAGGTGGGCCGGACGGGCTGGAGCTGTTGGGTTGGGTTTGGGTTTCCTGTTGGGCTTCTATTTTTTTTTCTATTTCCTACTCTTCTCCTTTCTAAGTCTAATTCAAACTAAGTTTGAATTCAAATATGAATTTGAATTCAAACCACACTCAAATAAAAGTATGCACCAGCATGAATGCAACAAAAATTTAAACCTATGATAAATTTTAATTAATTAAGAAACAAAAACTTAGATTAAATGCCAACTAAACACAATAAACCTTAGAAAATTTAAATAAAGCCAATTAATTTATTAATAAATGCTGAAATTTTAAATTAGGGTGTTACACTTAAAAGCTAAAGCAGTTGAGTCAGCCAACCTAGAGCCTCATAGTTTGTGTTATACTTGTTGAGTAAAAGTTGTGTACTCACTCTTGCCTCTTCTCTACTTTTTCCTCTTGGCTACGCTACTGTTGCTCAGTTCCTGCCGACACGAGGGAGTTCGCTCAGCACTACCAGGACTACGAGGACTTTTAGGTGTTCGTCTCCCAGTCAATGTCCCTGTGGTGCCCTACTCAGCTTCGGAGAGTTCTTTTATCGTATTTGTACTTCGCTTCCACTGTATCAGACATTTTGTCATTAATGTAATAAATAACATTCGTATTTGCTTTATTATGACTTATTCGTGATATGTGCTGTGATATACTGTTCATTCTGTTGTATATACGTGTGACTTGATCCTGGCACGTATATGATTGTATAAACCGGGTGTTATAGGAAATCATGGAAGTTTGCATGGACGATTTCTCCGTCTATGGAAAAACTTTTGATCATTGTCTCAAAAATTTAGACAGGGTCTTGCAGCGATGCCAAGAAAAGGACCTAGTGCTGAACTGGAAAAAATGTCATTTCATGGTCCGCGAAGGCATTGTCCTTGGACACCTTGTGTCCGAGAGAGGAATTGAGGTGGACAAAGCAAAAATTGATGTTATAGAACGTTTCCCACCTCCAGTTAACGTCAAGGGGATCCGTAGCTTCTTAGGTCATGCGGGGATCTATTGCTATTTTATTAAAGACTTCTCTCAGATCGCTAGACCCCTTACAAACCTCTTAGCTAAGGATGCGCCCTTCAAATTCACGAATGAGTGCCTTCGAGCCTTTGAAATCCTAAAAAGGGCACTCCTCTCGGCTCCAATCATTCAACCCCCATATTGGAGCCTCCCATTCGAAATAATGTGTGATGCTAGTGATTATGCCATCGCTGCGGTCCTAGGCCAAACCAAAGATAAGAAGCATCATGCTATTGCCTATGCAAGCAAAACTCTGACAGGAGCACAATTAAATTATGCCACTACTGAAAATGAGCTCCTTGCAGTTGTTTTTGCTATTGATAAGTTTAGATCTTACTTGGTTGGAGCAAAGGTTATTGTTTATACTGACCATGCAGCTTTGAAATATTTGCTCACCAAGAAAGATGCTAAGCCTCGTTTGATTTGGTGGATTCTCTTACTCCAAGAATTTGACCTTGAAATAAAAGATAAAAAGGGAGTAGAGAATACTGTAGCCGATCATTTGTCGCGTATGCAAGTTACTAACCTGCAGGAACCACCAATCAATGACTTCCTACGTGACGACATGCTACTCAAGGTGACGGACTCCAACCCATGGTACGCAAACATTGTGAATTTCATGGTTGCAGGTTATGTACCACCGGGGGAAAACAAGAAAAAGCTGATCTTCGAGAGCAGACGTCACCTTTGGGATCCACCGTACCTATACAGGGTGTGTACAGATGGATTATTGAGGAGATGTGTCCCTACAGCAGAAGGGGTACAGATCATAGAGAAATGCCATACTACAGCGTATGGAGGCCACTTTGGAGCTTTAAAAACACAAGCAAAAATCTAGCAAAGTGGTTTCTTCTGGCCCACAATGTATGAAGACACCAGAGAATTTATTCGAAGGTGCCGTAGATGCCAGCTGCAGGGAGGCATCACTGCTCGCAATGCAATGCCCCTCACATACAACCTCCAAGTTTAATTGTTCGATGTCTGGGGTATTGACTACATGGGACCATTCCTAAAGTCCCATGATTGTGAGTACATCCTGGTTGCTGTGGACTACGTCTCCAAATGGGTGGAAGCGTTACCCTGCCGAGCTGCATATGCCAAGCATGCGAGGAAGGTGTTTCATGAAATCATCTTCCCTTGTTTCGGAACACCAAGGATAGTTATAAGTGACGGAGGGTCCCATTTCATCGACAAGACCTTCCGTCGCTTCCTAAAAGAACTTGGCGCAAGACACAACATTGCTACACCCTACCACCCTCAGACTAGTGGACAGGCAGAAACTTCTAACAATCAAATCATGAGTATTCTGCAGAAAACGGTGAACGAAATGGGTAAAGGATGGAAGAATATGCTACCTGATGCACTTTGGGCATACAGAACAGCATATAAGACCCCCATCGGCATGTCACCATATCAACTGGTCTACGGGAAGACGTGTCATCTCCCAGTTGAGCTTGAGCACAGGGCCCACTCATTAAGAAATGGAACATGGACTACAAGCTCACTGGGAGGAATAGAAAAATGCAGCTGGCAGAGTTAGAGGAATGGAGAGAAAACGCATACCATAGTGCCAAGATATACAACGATCGTACCAAAAGATGGCACGATAAGAGGATCAAGACCAAGGAGTTCAAGCTAGGTGACAAGGTATTAATGTTCAATTCTAGGGTAAAACTCTTCGGAGAAGGAAAACTTCGCAGCAAATGGAAGGGCATGTACACTATCGTCAACACATCTTCTCACGAGGCAATCACACTCCAGGATGATGACGGTGAGTACTTCAAGGTAAATGGTCATCAACTTAAACCTTTTCATGAACCTTTCTGACCCGGTGAAGTTTTCGATGAAATTAAGTTAGTAGATTTCGATTCTACACATCTTCTTCGTAGAAATGAAGCCCATGCACTACCTGATCATCTAGCCCATGACCTTAGAAGCCCACACAAAGAAACTGGGGCATAGTAGAGCACAGAGGGGGCAGCTGAACCTAGGGGTCGGCCAGGCCAACCTTGGGGCCATTGGTGCTGAACCTTTGAAATGTAAACCCTCCAACGTCCCTTTTCATGTTTCCTTGTGTGGAGACGCTGAACTTCGGAAGGTTTGGCACCATTTTGATCCTCTCTTCCCTTTAAATTCATCTCCTCTCCTCTCCTTCTTCTCATTCATCCAAAGTCCAAGCACTCCACTCTTCCTCAGCCTCTTCTCACTTGCAAAGCACCATTACTGTAACACCCGGTTTATAAAAGAACATAAACCGAGCAATCATATACGTGCCAGGATCAAGTCACACGTATATACAACAGAATGAACAGTATATCATAGCACATATCCCGTAAAAAGACATAATAAAGCGAATACGAATGTTATTTATTACAATAATGACAAAAATGTCTGATACAGCGGAAGCGAAGTACAAAAAAAAATACGAATAAAGCTCTCCGAAGCTGAAGCAGGGCGCCACAGGGACGTCGACTGGGAGACGAACACCTAGAAGTCCTCGTAGTCCTAGTAGTGCTGGACGAACTCCCTCGTGTCGGCAGGAACTGAGCAGCAGTAGCGTAGCCAAGAGGAAAAAGTAGAGAAGAGGCAAGAGTGAGTACACAACTTGTACTCAACAAGTATAACACAAACTATGAGGCTCTAGGCTGGCTGACTCAACTGCATTAGCTTTTAATCTTGGAAAAATTTTATTAAAGCTATTTACTACGAGTTGATGAATTACCATTAACCCGGTTACATAGTAATTAATCAGGATTAATTAAGAAACTACTAGGAACCAAACCGAAACCAAGCCACCAAGGTAACCCCGAGAAGCACCTCCCTCGTCAGAAGGAGATAACTCCACTAATCAAAAGGAGGATCTGGGCCGCTCATAACCGTGAGCACGGCTAGTATACCAGTTTTACACTCTGCAGAGGTTGCACATCTTTACCCACAAGTCGTGAGCTACGCCAGTTGTTCATCACACTTCCTTAGGTGAGATGGCCAGCGACTCACTACGAGGCCTTTACAAAGAACTCGTTGGTAGGGAGTAACCGCGAGGGTGGATCAGCGACTATGGAGCAGGTCTAGTGGGCGTCAAGACACGTAGCACAGACGAGGCCACTCAGCACGAGGGCCATAGAAGCTTACCACCCCTGCCCCGCAGGTAAATTACTCCAAACCAAAAAGATCTAATTATTACGCCAAGTCTATCCCATTCTAGCCTTGTGGTAGCGCTGTTGTCCCAGGTTGTCGCTCTATGAACCGGTCCTTATGGAGAGTGGCCAACCAAGCACTAAGCACCGTGCTGGCCCTCTAAACCATGTTTCTACAAAAACCATATTTTAACGAGACGTGAGTCACTCAAGCACGAAGCACAGAGGACCACTCTCAGAATTAAGTTCAAGTAAACCATTAATCGAATTAATTAAAAAGGACCAAAGTGTGTTATAGCGCAGCAACCTAGCACAACTAACCAAAATGCAACCCAAAGGCATATATAAAGGATATAAAGTGGCTAGGAAGTCCTTATAGGCATACAGTATTAAAATGCAGTATGAAATGATATTTAAAGTGATAGGTTGTTCATGTTATACTTGTCTTCCTCGTACTGCTCTGGCTGCTGCTCAAAGTGCTCGGAAGACGGCTACTCCGGGTACTAGTACTGGGGCTCCTCAACTGGATCAGCGTCTACTCACGAACACATGGCCAAAACAAAGCAAAACAATAAGCATACAAGCAAACTCTAACAAAAAGCTAAAGAACAGTACATCAATACATAAAAACAGCGCACAAAACTACTCTAGAACTATTCTACGCGTTACAACGATCGCGTGGACATAAAGAACGCTAAAAACGGAGCTAAAACGCATATTCTAGGCTAAAAACTAGTTCTAGGGGCTTATTTGTAAGAAAACTGAAGTTCCAGGGGGCTTTCTGCTAAAACCAGGGACTGAAACATAAATAAACATTAATTCTAAGGGCTAACTCGCAAAAAGAACTAACCTGGATGGCGGGTCCTAATTTAAAGAAACTCAGGGGGTTATATGTTAAAAACAGGGTCCAACTGTAAATATTTTTGAAAGGGCTAGGACCGCGGGTTGATTGTCAGAAAGCTGGGGGGCTCTTATGCAAAACTGACAGGCGCTGACCGGTACGCATCTGTTTAACTCGGCTCGGGTCTGTTCTGGGCCATTGGATCTTCATCGGGCGGTCCAGGGAGAAGGGGGCGCTGGGGCGGCGGCGCAGAGCGCCGGAGACGCGTGCCCGCGGCGGGGCTTCGCCGGCGTTGAGCAATCCGGCGCTCTAGGGGCCCGTTCGGGCTGAAGCTTGCCCGTGGATGGAGTTCGCGGCATGCTTAGTGCACCTGGGGGGGTATTTGGATCCGGGGGGGCTCGGAGCGGGGTGGTTGGCGACGATGGCGGCTCTGGGCGGCGAGTCTCGCCGGCGTGCGGTGTGTGGGCTGCGCGGGGCCTGGATTCGGGCACCAAAAGGCTCGGGTAGAAGTGTGAGGCCAGATCAACACGAATCCGGGGTTGCGAAGTGCTGTGCAGGGCCTCAAGGACCTGGCCGCGGCGGCTCTGCGGCCTCCGGCGAGGTCGCTCGCGCGGAACAAGGGGAGACGACGACCTAGGTTCGCCTAAAGCTAGTGCACGGGTAAGAAAGGGCCACGGCGAAGCTCACCAGGGGCTCGGGGGTAGATGGTGCTGGGGTGCAGCGGCGGAATCGTAGCAGCACAGGCGGAGGTCGGCGGGCCTCCGCTGCAGCAATTCCCGGTATGCAGTGGTCGAGTTCGGCGGCTGCACCTCGGGGATACTCCTGGCCTCTGGGCGGTTCTTCTCCGGCAGCTTGCGGAGGCGGGGACGTCGGGGAGCGCCGGGAACACGGCGGCGGGGTGCTCTGCTTCGAGCGGAGACAGGGCGACGGCAGCGGCTAGGTTTTGCGGCGGCTGTGGAGGCGAGGACGGGGTCCAGGGAGGCCGCAGGGGGCATTTATAAGGCGGCGGGGTGATCTGGGCGTGCGTGCCCCCGATGGAAACTCGCCGGGGATCTCGGCGTGATGGGTGCGGCGGTTGCGCGAGGAGGAAGGAGCGCCTGACTAGCGGGCCCGGGCGGTCAGAGAGACGGGCGCTGCGGCGCTGGCTGGGCTGCGCGTGGAGGGCGGGGCGAGCATTGGGCCGGCTCGGGCTGTCGGGTGCGGCCGAGCGGGGGAGAGAGGGGGTGGGTTTGGGCTGGGAAGTTGGGTTTGGTTTTTTTTGCTTTGGGTTTTTCCTTTTCTACTTCTATTTCTATTCTATTTCTCACTCAAGCTCAACTATTTGAATTCAAAAGAAAATTTGAATTCAAACCCCTATGAAATCAAACAATGAAAACAATGCATCAGCATGAATGCATCAACAAAGTTAAACCTAAGAAGATTTTAATTACTTGTGAAACAAAAACTAGATTAAAATGCAAGACTAACACAATAAACCTTAGGAAATTAAATAAAGCCAATTTAATTTATTAATAAATGCTGAAATTTAAATTAGGGTGTTACAGACCCTACCCCCTTAAAGAAATCTCGTCCCCGAGATTTAGCTGGGCTGGCTAGCAAAGAGATCTGGATATGTCTTCTTTAGCTCATCTTCTCGCTCCCATGTTGCCTCAGCTTCACTATGATGACTCCACTGAACTCTGCACATCTTGATGCGCTTGTTCCGAGTAACCCTCTCTGATGTCTCCAGAATCTTCACCGGATGCTCAGTATAAGTCAGATCTTCCTGCACATCTACTCCATCCAGTGGTGCCTGCTCCTCGGGTACTCGCAAACACCTCTTCAGCTGAGATATATGGAAGACATCATGAACTCCTGAGAGGCTGAGAGGTAACTCCAGGCGATAAGCAACTTCGCCTTTCCGCTCTAGCACCTTGAATGGCCCCACATACCGAGGTGCTAACTTCCCTTTGACATTAAATCTGCGGATTCCTCTCATCGGAGACACCTTCAGGTATACATAATCACCGACACTGAAAGTCAGGTCTCTCCGTTTGCCATCAGCATAGCTCTTCTGCCTGCTCTGTGCAATCCTCAGATTTTCTCGCACAGCCTGAACCATCTGCTCTGCATCATCTATGATCTCAGGGCCGAAGAGCTGCTTTTCACCAATCTGATCCCAATAGAGAGGGGTCCTGCACTTCCTGCCATATAACGCCTCAAAGGGAGACTTCTTCAGACTGGCCTGATAGCTGTTGTTATATGAGAACTCAGCAAATGACAGGCACTTATCCCAACTAGTACCATACTGAATAGCACAAGCTCTCAGCATATCCTCCAACACTTGGTTGGTTCTCTCTGTCTGCCCATCTGTCTGAGGGTGATAAGCTGTACTGAAACGCAGCTTCGTATCCAAAGAATCATGAAGCTGCTCCCAGAAACGAGAAGTGAACTGAGACCCTCTGTCAGATATAATCTTCTTGGGCACACCATACAAGCAGACAATCCGAGAGATGTAGAACTCTGCAAGTCTGGCACCGGAGTAAGTAGTGTTCACTGGAATGAAGTGAGCAACCTTCGTCAATCGATCCACTACTACCCATATAGAGTTGTACCCTTTCTGAGTACGAGGCAATCCAACAATGAAGTCCATAGTGATTTCCTCCCATTTCCACTCTGGAATCTTCAAAGGCTGTAACAGACCTGCTGGCCTCTGATGCTCAGCCTTGACACGCTGACAGGTGTCACAAATAGCCACATACTCTGCCACTGAACGCTTCATCCCATACCACCAGAAACGTTCCTTCAGATCATAATACATCTTCGTGCTGCCCGGATGGATAGAGTATGCTGTATCATGGGCCTCACTCAGAATCAACTTCCGAAGATCCTTCACATTAGGCACACAGATCCGGTTCTTGTACCACAAAGTACCCTGATCATCCTCTCTGAAATGTGGGGCCTTGCCCTTCTTGAGCAACTCACGAATCTCCTGCAGCTTCTCATCACCCTTCTGATGCTGCCTAATCTCTGACTCTAGAGTCGGTACTGCCTCAAATGCTGCACTCGAAGTATGATGCAAGAAGCCCAGACTCAACTGCTCGAACTCCTCGCATAACTCTGAAGGCATCTGGAAAGCCACGGCCATGTTGACATAACTTCTTCTGCTCAGAGCATCTGCTACAACATTGGCCTTTCCCGGATGATAGTGAATCTCCAGATCATAATCCTTGACCAACTCTAGCCATCTTCTCTGCCGCATGTTCAGCTCATTCTGCGTGAAAATGTACTTGAGGCTCTTGTGATCAGTGTAGATATCACACCGCTGCCATACAAGTAATGCCTCCAAATCTTCAGAGCATGCACAACTGCGGCTAACTCAAGATCATGAGTAGGATAATTCAGCTCATGCCGACGTAACTGCCGTGAAGCATAAGCAATCACTCTGCCCTCCTGCATCAGAACACACCCAAGACCATCCTTCGAAGCATCACAATATACCGTGAACCTCTTCGTCTGGTCTGGCAGAATCAGGACTGGCGCCGTAGTCAACCTTTTCTTCAGCTCATCAAAGGCTCTCTGACGCTCATCAGTCCATACAAAAGCCACATTCTTCTCCAGCAAAGAAGTCAAAGGCTTCGCGATCTTGGAGAAATTCTCAATGAACCTCCGATAATATCCAGCTAAGCCCAAGAAAGACCTGACTTCCTTTACTGTCTGCGGCGTCTCCCACTCGAGTACATCCTTCACCTTGCTCAGATCAACAGCAATGCCTCCCTGAGAGATAACATGACCGAGGAATGGCACCTCGTCAATCCAGAACTCGCACTTGCTGAACTTGGCATACAGCTGATGCTCTCTCAATCTCTGCAATACAAGTCTCAGATGCTCCTCATGCTCTTCGTCTGTCTTGGAGAATATCAGAATATCATCAATGAAAATCACCACGAAGACATCCAGATAATCCATGAAGACCATGTTCATCAGATGCATGAAGTAAGCCAGGGCATTAGTCAAGCCGAAGGGCATGACTGTATACTCATATAGCCCGTACTTGCAGGTGAATGCCGTCTTTGGAATATCCCCAGGACGGATCCTTAGCTGAAAATATCCCGAACGAAGATCAATCTTCGAGAATATACGAGCACCTCGAAGCAGATCGAAGAGATCCTCAATACGGGGCAGTGGATGCTTGTTCTTGATAGTAACTGCATTCATGATGAGTCCAAGGTTCATCAAATTAATTCAGTGGTTAATGCTGAAGATTCTGAATATAAGGCAGCTGCAATGTCAAGGAAGCACTCTTTTATTGGCGTAATGTACAGGACGAAGTGTGAGGTAGATACCAGAAAATTTATTCAAATTGGTTCCATGCAAGTCGAGTGCTAATCAGTTAGCGGGATGAATTAGCACAGCTGCTGCAGTATTATAATATATACATTTGAGCCATCGAGGGATATGTTTCTCAAGCTATTATTTAAGCTGGAGGATTAGCACAGCTGCCGCATTTTTATATTATTTATTGGCTAGGCCTTCCATTGATTATGGATTAAGGTCCCTACGTGCAAGAGTTGGAGTCATGCTTCATACGTGATGGGTCTTCATGCTTTAATTAGGAAGGCTAAGTATGCTAGTTAGCGATTTTTCCATCAATATTTTATCCTTTCCTATCTCTAATCAGAGTTGAGTTGTGCCTGTCATGTGCACTCACGCCAGGCCAATTTGAGTCAGGTTCGGTTGGAGTCGGACTCAAGTCCAAGTGCCTGCGTGCACTTTAAATTGGGCAGTGCCCATGTAAACACAGATTAGATTGGATTTTATTTGTGTCTCTCGTCTAGGGTTTCTCCTACGAACAGCGAGACGCCGTCCGATCTCATCTACCTTGCCGATTCTTCTGGATCGTGATTGGGAGCGTGATCAGGATTGTTTCCTGGGTGCGCTGCTCCGGATTCTTGAGTGGATCCACATCTTCTGATCGTGGTTCATCGTAGCTACGGGTGGAAGAATTATCTGGGTTTGGTTTGCATCATTTGCTGTAAGCCGATCCCTCCTACCATCGTTATTGTCTTTGTGTTTGTTGATCAAACAAGCTATTCTTGGCGTGGAATATTACATACAGTGATCTTGATTGGTCTTGGGAAACTTGCCTCCGTGAGATGCTTATTTTTCCGTGACTGCAATTGGTTGACCGGCTGAATTAATCTCAATTCATTTGATCTGTCGTGAGGCTTGGTTTAGAGTTGAGGCTGGTGTTTCTACTGCTAATCCACCAATTAGTTTGCCATCAGCAGGGTAGCCACGTATAGCTATTAGCTGTTCTCTTTTGTGCTGAGTGTTCAGATTAAACTATTATATCTTCCTGCTGCCGTGAGATATTTTTCTGCTACATTGCTACTTCGGTGCTGCTTCTTGTTGGCCTGAACAATATTCATGAGAATACTAGAAAGTTAGAAGAGATTTATTATTCTTGATTAGTACCGTGAAAGATTTGGGCAAACTCTTGGACAGCGTAGCCGTGTCGTTATCATTTGGTATCAGAGACAGGTTGCTCACGGTACTCTGCTAATTTTTGGTGATGGATTACTCTTTTGACGTATATCTTGAGTTTGTACCGATGTTGTGTGCAACAACATCTCCATTAGAATACTATGAGTGGGAGGATGCTATAATAAATTGTTATTCTATTGGTGAATTGCCGTTAAACCAGCTGGCTAATTTGGCCAAACGAAGCTTCTCTATTTCTGTGTCATTATGGTTCCGAAGAATGCAGCTGGAACATGGTGATGATTATTGCACTTCTTGGTATGCAATGAAGGAGGCGTTGCGCCGACGCTTTGCTCCTTCTTTTGAGCTAGAGAAGAATATATTATCAAGTAGTGGGAGTTCTGATTTGGTTGCTTCTGAATTTTCTTCTGCTACACCATTTGAGAAGAATAATTCTACTGACCAGCCGGCTATCATGGGATTGCCTAGTGATATTCCTACAGCCACATCCATTGTTGGAGAAGATGTCCCATTGAATACTAGTATTTCAGATATTTCTTCTCCACTTGAGCAGCAGGCTGGAGTGCCTGAGCAAATATCTATTGATGAGAGGGTGGATCTTTCTTTAGCATCAGGGTTGCATGGTACTGATTCTTCTTGTGATACTCAGCCTAACATTAAAATTGATGATAATGATGTTGCATCAGATGGGTTATCTATGATGGCACGGCAAGTTCACAATGATGGTACTATTATTGATTTGAAAGGGCAGCGATCCAATATTTTTCAGTCAGAGTGCAAAATCCATGACAAGGTATGCAAATTAATTATTGATGGTGGTAGCTTCACAAATGCTATTAGTTCTGATTTGGTGAATGCTTTATCCTTGCCTACACGGAGGCTGCCAAAACCACATTATATGCGGTGGATGAATGAAAGTGGTACACTGAAAATTACTCACAAGACTAGAGTTAAATTTTGCATTGGAAATTATATGGATACAGTAGATTGTGATGTTGTGCCGATGAGTGCTTGTCATTTATTGTTGGGTCGACCATGGCAGTTTGATCTTGATGCTACTCATGGTGGTCGTTCCAATAATTATTCGTTTATGCACAAGGGAGTTCATCATGTACTCAAACCGATGCCGGTTAGTGCTATTAAGGCTGAGGTATTTGCTACTTCGAAAGTAAAGAAAAAGGTTGCTGCAATAACCCCAAAGCCGAGGACGGCTTTGTTTCTAGAGGGGGAGAATGACATGGCTATTCCTGTTTCGATCCATTGTGCTGGTAATTCTGAAATCTCTACTAATGCAAGGAAGAAAGATGACATCACTACTTCTCCTATTGTTGATTCAGAAAATATTTGCAAGGACTCTAAAGCTATAGCTGGTAAATTATTGAAATCTTCTGCTATTCATTTTGGTTCCTTAGCTGATGAGGAAAAGGAGAAGGATAAGAAAAATATTGCAGCCATCATGTCATGCAACAACAGAGTTAGAAAGGTTGACCCAATCAAACATGTCAATGCTGAAAATATTCCAAAGTCGAGGACGGCTTTGGTTCAAGGGGAAGGAAATGATATGGCTACTACTATAGGCTCAAAAGTTCTCTATGATGGCTCTGAATCAGTCTGCAAGGATTTAACTGGTTCTTCTATTAAAGTTGGTTCTATTTTAATTAATTGGAAAGAGAAGAAAGAAGGGGAAAAGGAGGCCAATGATCATGGCAAACGATGCATGAAAATAGCTGCAGTTTCTCCTCCCATCAATGAAGTTACTCAACTTATGTCAAAGCCGAGGACGGCTTTGTTTAAAGGAGGAGAGGATGATGAGTCCAAGGTTCATCAAATTAATTCAGTGGTTAATGCTGAAGATTCTGAATATAAGGCAGCTGCAATGTCAAGGAAGCACTCTTTTATTGGCGTAATGTACAGGACGAAGTGTGAGGTAGATACCAGAAAATTTATTCAAATTGGTTCCATGCAAGTCGAGTGCTAATCAGTTAGCGGGATGAATTAGCACAGCTGCTGCAGTATTATAATATATACATTTGAGCCATCGAGGGATATGTTTCTCAAGCTATTATTTAAGCTGGAGGATTAGCACAGCTGCCGCATTTTTATATTATTTATTGGCTAGGCCTTCCATTGATTATGGATTAAGGTCCCTACGTGCAAGAGTTGGAGTCATGCTTCATACGTGATGGGTCTTCATGCTTTAATTAGGAAGGCTAAGTATGCTAGTTAGCGATTTTTCCATCAATATTTTATCCTTTCCTATCTCTAATCAGAGTTGAGTTGTGCCTGTCATGTGCACTCACGCCAGGCCAATTTGAGTCAGGTTCGGTTGGAGTCGGACTCAAGTCCAAGTGCCTGCGTGCACTTTAAATTGGGCAGTGCCCATGTAAACACAGATTAGATTGGATTTTATTTGTGTCTCTCGTCTAGGGTTTCTCCTACGAACAGCGAGACGCCGTCCGATCTCATCTACCTTGCCGATTCTTCTGGATCGTGATTGGGAGCGTGATCAGGATTGTTTCCTGGGTGCGCTGCTCCGGATTCTTGAGTGGATCCACATCTTCTGATCGTGGTTCATCGTAGCTACGGGTGGAAGAATTATCTGGGTTTGGTTTGCATCTTCTGTAAGCCGAGTCTCTATCTTTTTGTGCTGCTACTGGTGTTGGTTAATCAAGCGGAATTATTCATTCATCTGGATTTTTGAGATCTCGTTTCCGCCTGATTAAATATCTTTGCTACTTGCGGTGCTGGATTAAATAGTCGTGGATTATACTGTTATATCTTGACATCTGTGATTGTTTGAGGATTACTGACGTGAGAGTCAGTTCGTTTTGGTAATAGCTGCGTGCTGCTGTTGGTTGGACAGGCAAATAAAATAATATTCACATTACTTTGTGAGGCATAGTCATTTTTGTTTGGTAACGTGCAACCATCTGGGCGACTGTGTATTGAGTATGAATTGATTATTGTTGCTGCCGCACCTGCATATATTTTTATAATCTTTCAACGGTGTTTCGCTCTATATATATATCAAGAGAAGGGATAATTACCGATCGTTATACTCTTTGAGTGAAATTTCAGAAAATTATTTTTGTGTGAGAAGTTGTACCGTGAAAGATCGGACACACTCCCGGACATCCTCGGCGTGTCCTTATCAATTCAGCTCCCGATAATCCACACACATCCTCTTCGAGCCATCCTTCTTATCTACCAGCAACAACGGAAAAGCCCAAGGAGAGAAGCTGCGACGGATATAGCCCTTGGCTAGCAACTCATCAATAGTCTTCTTGACTTCCTCATGCTCTATAGGTGCCATACGGTAGGGCCGCTTTGCAATAGGAGCTATGCCAGGCAAGAGATCAATACAAAACTCAATGGCGCGTTCAGGCGGCATACCTGGCAGATCATCCGGAAAGACATCCGGGAATTCAGACACCACGCGAATACCGTCCGTGGGTCTAGCCTCCATCTGATGAAGAAATCTAGAAGGCTCTGAAGCACTGACTGTCACCTCTTGGCCATCAGATGCCGATAAGTGAACTGTCCGCTGAGCACAATCAATACGGACTCCCCATCTGGTAAGGGTCTCCATGCCCAGAATCACATCTATCCCCGAGGAGTCAATAACTATCAAGCCAGTGCGGAACTCTACCCCCTTTATGACAATACTAACTCTAGAGCATATAGAACATGTACGAATCTGACCCCCAGGTGAGGTAACTACCATAGCTGTCCTCATACAAGAAACTGGTATACCATGCTGCTCGGCAAATGACTTGGAAATGAAAGAATGGGTAGCACCGGTATCGAAAAGCACTGTAGCGGGGTGAGAGTTGACCATGAACGTACCAATAACCACGTTGGGAGCCTCGGCCGCTGACTCGGCCGTCACATGGTTCACTCGAGCCTGTGCTGGCGCCCTGGGCTGAGCTGGGCGCCCCTGCTGTCCCGCCTGCGCCTTCCGGGGGCAAGTGTTGGCGTAGTGCCCCGGCTGGCCGCAGTGATAGCAGACGCGTGCAAGTGTCGAAGCCTGCTGTCCAGTAGGAGCTGCCGGATGTGGAGCCTGCGGTGCTGGCGGAGCTGGTGGAGCAGCACGAGCCGGAGGTGCCGGTAACCTCTGGCCCTGCCCCGCCTGCTGCTGCTGTCGAGGCGGGTATTGCTGTGGTGGCCTCTGCTGGTACTGCTGCTGGTACTGCTGGGGCGGCTGGAGGCGTGGACGAGTGTTGCTGCCGGAAGCAACGGGGACAACCTTCCTCTTCTTGTCCTCCATCTCCAGGTGCTTGCGCTCAGTGTTGAGCGCGCTGTCAACCAGATGGTTGAAGTCGTCGAAGCGGAGGTTGAGCAGCGCGTACTGGAGGTAGTCCTCAAGACCCTCCATGAAGTGCTCCTGCTTCTTGCGGTCATCCGCAACCTCGGCAGGGGCGTAGCGAGCCAGCTGAAGAAAGCGATCACGATACTCCGTGACCGACATAGTCCCCTGAATTCACAAAGACAGATAGATATCGGAAGGTTAACTCAAGATTCATAAGGATAGAACAAGGGGGCATTAGCTCAAAAGAAAATGCTGAATGATTATACTTAAGATTACCTGCTTCAGTGCAAGGAACTCCTTCTGCTTCATCTTCATAACGCCCGCGGGGACGTTGTGGCTGCGGAAACGCTCCCTGAACTGGAGCCAGGTGAGAGCCTCGCGGTCGTGAACTGGGTGGGACTCCCACCAGTCCAAAGCTGCCCCTCGCAGCTGTCCTGCTGCGTACAGAACTCGCTCCCGATCATCGCACTGGGCGATGTCCAGCTGACGCTCCACTGCACGGAGCCAGTCGTCGGCCTGAAGAGGGTCGGACGTGTGAGAAAACGTCGGCGGGTGACCCCTCAGAAACTCAGCACGCCTGTCGCGAGGCTGCGGCGGTGGAGGAGGCGGAGGCTGAGTGTGAGCCTGCTGAAGTGCCTGAACAGTGTTGTTCAGGGTAGCCATCATCTGCATCTGGAGCTGGAAGTACTGCTCCGGAGTCAACGGCGGCAGCATCGGGATCCCGGTACCCTGGTTGTTCTGACCCTGCTGCTGGCCAGAACCGGAACCGGTGCTCCTGGTGTTCACCATCTGATTTGAACAAAAGATTTCACGAGTAAGGATATTGTAGGAATAAATTCAGATGGATATGATAACTCTTTGCGGAAAAAGACTCAGCCATGATAAAGCAGACAGGATAGAGTGGACTGTTTTACCCCCAACGATCTAACTCATTTTATTAATTAGTTAACTTTAACATCTGAGTGATTTTCTTTAAACAAATTTAAACTACTAAGCTATGCAATCATTCAAAAATCCAAATCAAACATGTAGCATAATAACAAGCAGACAATTTTCACAACTTAGCCGAGTTTAGCAAAAGACTCGACTAACACCACGCGTCGTAGAACGTGCTATCGTTTTATTATAAAAGGGTCACCTAGCTTACTCATGGTGGTCAGATGACTGATTCAGGCCAAAATCTACGAAAACTATTCTTCAGAGAGAGAAATCAAGGCAAGACGGGTAAAAAGTCATAGAAGTCAAGGGGTATAATAGTAAAATAGTTTCAGCAGACAAGGATTGGAGAGAAGAAGTCCTAAAACTCGACCAGTTCTATCTAGGCTTCGTCCTACAGTCGATACGGCTCTGATACCACTTTGTAACACCCGGTTTATAAAAGAACATAAACCGAGCAATCATATACGTGCCAGGATCAAGTCACACGTATATACAACAGAATGAACAGTATATCATAGCACATATCCCGTAAAAAGACATAATAAAGCGAATACAAATGTTATTTATTACAATAATGACAAAAATGTCTGATACAGCGGAAGCGAAGTACAAAAAAAAATACGAATAAAGCTCTCCGAAGCTGAAGCAGGGCGCCACAGGGACGTCGACTGGGAGACGAATACCTAGAAGTCCTCGTAGTCCTGGTAGCACTGGACGAACTCCCTCGTGTCGGCAGGAACTGAGCAGCAGTAGCGTAGCCAAGAGGAAAAAGTAGAGAAGAGGCAAGAGTGAGTACACAACTTGTACTCAACAAGTATAACACAAACTATGAGGCTCTAGGCTGGCTGACTCAACTGCATTAGCTTTTAATCTTGGTAAAATTTTATTAAAGCTATTTACTACGAGTTGATGAATTACCATTAACCCGGTTACATAGTAATTAATCAGGATTAATTAAGAAACTACTGGGAACCAAACCGAAACCAAGCCACCAAGGTAACCCCGAGAAGCACCTCCCTCGTCGGAAGGAGATAACTCCACTAATCAAAAGGAGGATCTGGGCCGCTCATAACCGTGAGCACGGCTAGTATACCAGTTTTACACTCTGCAGAGGTTGCACATCTTTACCCACAAGTCGTGAGCTACGCCAGTTGTTCATCACACTTCCTTAGGTGAGATGGCCAGCGACTCACTACGAGGCCTTTACAAAGAACTCGTTGGTAGGGAGTAACTGCGAGGGTGGATCAGCGACTATGGAGCAGGTCTAGTGGGCGTCAAGACACGTAGCACAGACGAGGCCACTCAGCACGAGGGCCATAGAAGCTTACCACCCCTGCCCCGCAGGTAAGTTACTCCAAACCAAAAAGATCTAATTATTACGCCAAGTCTATCCCATTCTAGCCTTGTGGTAGCGCTGTTGTCCCAGGTTGTCGCTCTATGAACCGGTCCTTATGGAGAGTGGCCAACCAAGCACTAAGCACCGTGCTGGCCCCCTAAACCATGTTTCTACAAAAACCATATTTTAACGAGACGTGAGTCACTCAAGCACGAAGCACAGAGGACCACTCTCAGAATTAAGTTCAAGTAAACCATTAATCGAATTAATTAAAAAGGACCAAAGTGTGTTATAGCGCAGCAACCTAGCACAACTAACCAAAATGCAACCCAAAGGCATATATAAAGGATATAAAGTGGCTAGGAAGTCCTTATAGGCATACAGTATTAAAATGCAGTATGAAATGATATTTAAAGTAATAGGTTGTTCATGTTATACTTGCCTTCCTCGTACTGCTCTGGCTGCTGCTCAAAGTGCTCGGAAGACGGCTGCTCCGGGTACTGGTACTGGGGCTCCTCAACTGGATCAGCGTCTACTCACGAACACATGGCCAAAACAAAGCACAACAATAAGCATACAAGCAAACTCTAACAAAAAGCTAAAGAACAGTACATCAATACATAAAAACAGCGCACAAAACTACTCTAGAACTATTCTACGCGTTACAACGATCGCGTGGACATAAAGAACGCTAAAAACGGAGCTAAAACGCATATTCTAGGCTAAAAACTAGTTCTAGGGGCTTATTTGTAAGAAAAATGAAGTTCCAGGGGGCTTTCTGCTAAAACCAGGGACTGAAACGTAAATAAACATTAATTCTAAGGGCTAACTCGCAAAAAGAACTAACCTGGACGGCGGGTCCTAATTTAAAGAAACTCAGGGGGTTATATGTTAAAAACAGGGTCCAGCTGTAAATATTTTTGAAAGGGCTAGGACCGCGGGTTGATTGTCAGAAAGCTGGGGGGCTCTTATGCAAAACTGACAGGCGCTGACCGGTACGCATCTGTTTGACTCGGCTCGGGTCTGTTCTGGGCCGTTGGATCTTCATCGGGCGGTCCAGGGAGAAGGGGGCGCTGGGGCGGCGGCGCAGAGCGCCGGAGACGCGTGCCCGCGGCGGGGCTTCACCGGCGTTGAGCAATCCGGCGCTCTAGGGGCCCGTTCGGGCTGAAGCTTGCCCGTGGATGGAGTTCGCGGCATGCTTAGTGCACCTGGGGGGTTATTTGGATCCGGGGGGGCTCGGAGCGGGGTGGTTGGCGACGACGGCGGCTCTGGGCGGCGAGTCTCGCCGGCGGGCGGTGTGTGGGCTGCGCGGGGCCTGGATTCGGGCACCAAAAGGCTCGGGTAGAAGTGTGAGGCCAGATCAACACGAATCCGGGGTTGCGAAGTGCTGTGCAGGGCCTCAAGGACCTGGCCGCGGTGGCTCTACGGCCTCCGGCGAGGTCGCTCGCGCGGAACAAGGGGAGGCGACGACCTAGGTTCGCCTAAAGCTAGTGCACAGGTAAGAAAGGGCCACGACGAAGCTCACCAGGGGCTCGGGGTAGATGGTGCTGGGGTGCAGCGGCGGAATCGTAGCAGCACAGGCGGAGGTCAGTGGGCCTCCGCTGCAGCAATTCCCGGTATGCAGTGGTCGAGTTCGGCGGCTGCACCTCGGGGATACTCCTGGCCTCTGGGCGGTTCTTCTCCGGCAGCTTGCGGAGGCGGGGACGTCGGGGAGCGCCGGGAACACGGCGGCGGGGTGCTCTGCTTCGAGCGGAGACAGGGTGACGGCAGCGGCTAGGTTTTGCGGCGGCTGTGGAGGCGAGGACGGGGTCCAGGGAGGCCGCAGGGGGCATTTATAAGGCGGCGGGGTGATCTGGGCGTGCGTGCCCCCGATGGAAACTCGCCGGGGATCTCGGCGTGATGGGTGCGGCGGTTGCGCGAGGAGGAAGGAGCGCCTGACTAGCGGGCCCGAGCGGTCAGAGAGACGGGCGCTGCGGCGCTGGCTGGGCTGCGCGTGGAGGGCGGGGCAAGCGTTGGGCCGGCTCGGGCTGTCGGGTGCGGTCGAGCGGGGGAGAGAGGGGGTGGGTTTGGGCTGGGAAGTTGGGTTTGGTTTTTTTTGCTTTGGGTTTTTCCTTTTCTACTTCTATTTCTATTCTATTTCTCACTCAAGCTCAACTATTTGAATTCAAAAGAAAATTTGAAATCAAACCCCTATGAAATCAAACAATGAAAACAATGCATCAGCATGAATGCATCAACAAAGTTAAACCTAAGAAGATTTTAATTACTTGTGAAACAAAAACTAGATTAAAATGCAAGACTAACACAATAAACCTTAGGAAATTAAATAAAGCCAATTTAATTTATTAATAAATGCTGGAATTTAAATTAGGGTGTTACAATTACCATGGCCGGAAAGTCCATCATCCCGTTCATTGGGTCTGAGTCCACGTACGGACTCAACGGCGAGCCGTCTCCCGCCAACCAAGATTTAGCGAGCCCTGCAGTGGAAGAAGAGGCAATGCATATTGCCACGACATCACTGGCGATCCTGCCAGCACCTGGGAGGAAGATGGCGCCGAGAAGGGGGCGGCCAACCCCCTGGTTCGGCCGAACCAGGGAAGAGGCCCCTCAGCCTCCCCTTCGGCACGGCGCATTGTCAAGAAGGCCTCTGCCCAGAGGGGCAGGGGAGGGTGCCCAGGGACTACGCCGAGGCCAACGATGGGCGAACTTCGCCCAAAGGATGTCGTCGTTCGCCTCTTCGCCGACCCGATGCCTCCGATGCCCATGGAAGAGGGAATGCAGCATGCTTACACCGTGAGGAACAAAAGCGGCGACGTAGTTAGCCACCATTACACCACATCTCCCACCCCCGTTAGCGACAACTCTCCAAATCGCTTTAGGGTCATAGGAGTCCGGACTCCCGGAGGGGGGGTACGGTAAGGGTCGCTTTTCAGCGCTCTCCCCCAAGGAGAAGGGAGAGGCCGAATCTATTGCGTCCACCCCAAAAAGGGTGAAGAGGCACCTAACTCCTCCTCCCATCACACGTCCTTGGGGGCAGTATGAGAGTGAGGACGAGAAGGTCCTAAAGGGACCCAAGGTCATCCAGATTCTGAAGACTATAGTTGCATTAAAGAAAGAGAATCAGAAGCAGGGTGATCAACTGGCGGAGTTGTCCTTAGAGCTGAAATCGGTCAAAGATGACCTTGATACCCTCCGCCATGGCCTCAGCTCCAGGATCTCACGCCTGGAGAAGGGTAAGGACATCGCTTAGGTGTAGGCCTCCACCAAGCGACAGGGCGCATTTACTTTTCATGTTTAAGATCTTGAGTTTACCTTTGCATCATGTAATAAACGCCTTTTTCATTTCAATATAATAAAGTTTGAGCTCCCCGAATTCCAATCCGGCAGAGTTCCCTTTTTATTTGTGCCATATTTTGTCTTGAGATTTTGTACAGGCACAGAAACAAGTGTGTGGGGGGGGGGATGCACCTCACAAAAATGCGACATAAAACTGACACGACCAACACGTAAAAGAGGAGGGCGAGAGGGCCCACCTCAGGGGCGGCCGAACCCATGGGTCGGCCGGCCCCTGGTGAAGCCCACTCGACTCCCCCCCAGCTCCAGATCGTTGGTTTGCGTCTCCAAATCCTTAAACCTCCCTGCATTCGTTTAAATTCAATGAATTTCTTCATAGAAAAAAATCACAAACTCCTTATGCTTTAAAAAAAGATAAAACCTTGCATGCATTTTATTCTTAGCTTTCTTTTTAACCTTGTGAATAAACTCCTATAGGGACCCCATGCTTTCTAAGTAATTGATCAATGAGATATGACTCGGTTTGATGGCATCATGCTCTTCCTTGCAAAAGCACTTGTTTTCTTTTTCAAAAGATAAAATAAATATAGCTTGACTCCTCAAATTATCATGAATTCCTACCAAAGCCAAAGACAAGTTTTCATGCTCAAATTCAAATGTTGTTTACCTTTGCTTTGAGCTTTGTCAAATTCTTTGACCCTTGTTAGAAACTTGTCATGCTCTCTTGATCAAGATCACGTACACATACTATACTTCCACACTGGGAGATAGTCGCCACATCCATCCACAAAAATAAGAACTCTATAACCTTGCTCTCCAAACCAACTTGGGCTATGCAAAAAGAAAATAAAAGATGTCTACCCAACGAAGGTAGACCACATGCTCAATGAGTATGTTAAAAAAAAGAGAAAGAAAGAAAAGATGCATACCCGAAGAAGGTATGCCACATGCTTGCAAAGGCATGTCAAAAAAAAAGTTGATAGCCCATGTTGGAAATAACAAAAGAGAGTCATGCAAAAGAGTTCATCCTCAAATCACCAGAAATAGTCCAAACACTTGCACATCTTGATCAGACTGTATGACTCGTTTCTGCTCGGATCTTGTTTTTGACTCAGCAATACAAGCAAGGAAAACATGCCTCTCCACTCCTACTCTGAGCCCCACATAAGCCTGAGTAGATGGTAGGAGAAGGACGACAGCATCTTTGTCTTGGTGAGGATATAAAACAAAAAGAGTGATTCAGAGAGTAATTTGAGGAGCAAGGCTATCTTTCTGTTTTCAAAATAAAAATCTCCAAGTGCTAAGCAGTAAGAGCTAAGAGCCTGAATTCTAAGTCGTTCCTTTGTTCAATCACCCAAGACTGCATGGTAGCCAGACAAAAATTCACAAGGGTGAGAAGAAGCTTGGAATAACTTGTATGCAGGTTGAATTCAAGGAGTAGCATCCACCTTGGTCCTTCAAACTTTACTCGAGGACGAGCAAAGGACTAAGTGTGGGGTTGTTGGTGATGGTCCTTAAGTGTCGTTTTCGACCATCAATTCTTGTAGCTTTTTACCGGAAATAATCACCAAACGTAGATATAGGGCTTACAACTAACCATTTCCATGAGTTTTGGCGAATTGTCATCTACAGGCACCCACATCTGTAAACGAGGGAAAACACAAGTGAACACGAGGAAAAATGCAAAAAAGATCCACACTGAAATGTGTCACTTACAAGGAGGGCCCACATGTCAGAGAAAATAGGGGAACCAAGGCAAATGCACCACGAAATCTTGATATGGGCCCACAGATCAGACTCCCCGAGGAAGATAAGGACGAGAGGCGACCAGGTGGGACCGGCCGACCCCATGGGTCGGCCGAACCTGGCCGGCCTCCCGTCCAGGTGCACTTCGACGTGGCGTGCCCCCTACTCCTCCTGATCACCGTCCATATATGCTTTTGGCGGGAACTGACCTTGAAGACTATAAAAGGGGGCTCCATCCACCTCTCACACACACACACCATTTCATATGTGAAGGAGAAGAGTAGAGAGGCTCCACCTCTTTGTATCATTAGCCTAGGGAATGTGTGAGGAAGGAGTGCGGAGAAGAGACGGACTTGTCGGCGTCTCTTCAGATTTGTACCTCTACGGATACGGTACATTTGGAGTACATATCCGGGTTCTTCTATTTGGTGAGTTATAGTAAAGTAATTCTTCTGTTCTCATTCATTCGCGGGTTCATCGTCCGTTCTCATAGCGGATACTCTAGAAGAGGGCCCCTGATAAAGACGGGATAACCCTGTGCAACTCTAGAGTAGTAGTCGAAGGCATAGGCGTGGTGTCTAGGCCTTAGATTACCTTTGTTTGTCACATACTCAGCTGGTATTGTGGGGTAGACGGCAGGTGGTGACAGCCCTATCCATCCGCTACGGAGACAGTCTGCGTGGTTAGTGCACTCCCCTCGCCTGGGTACGACATAGAGCGATACCGGATATTCGTTGGCAGACCAGGGTCAAACCGGTGCCTAAAGTGAGCGAGTGGAAACATTAGTGTATCTTCACTTGAACCTATCCATAGATCAGAATCACACTACCCTAAGGTCTCTTTATCTCTTATCTTCTTCGGGGTAATCTAGCTAGAAGACAGTTACACACCCATTCCTCATGGAAAATACGATACCCTGAATACTCCCGGGTGAAGTGCTACAACGGTATTTCCGTGCGCTTGCGGAGTTCTCTGTAAGAGTTAAGAAATACCAACATGCACATCGCGGCCCGAACCTATCTACGTCCCTGCGTCTTCGTGTTACCATCGAGCTCTTATTCCTGAGATCCCTGTCCTGAAACTCTACCGCTAGGTACACCCCTGGTGGACTGGCCGGAATAACAATCCGACAGTTGGTGAGCTAGGTAGGGGACTCAGGGCTCATACGTCGAGTTCAATGGCAGCCAACACCGACGTCGTCTTCTCCGCTAGCGTCACCGCCCTGATGGAGGTGACCGTCGGCTTCTCCTTCACCTTTGGAAGCTTCCCGGAGGCCACGGTTCCCAGGAACCCCACTTCTAGCCCCTCGACCACTGAGGGTAGCATCTTCACCAGGGTCAGATCAGATCTGACTTCCCAGGCTCCCATCATGTATCGGGCTTCCTAATCCGAGAACCTCAACGTATTGGGCTGCCGATGATTATTCTCCTAGATAGATCGCGTCGGTAGATCCATCGCCGAGTGCATCTAACTCGGCGAACGTGCACCTCGCCACCGAGAAGACCCTGGCCGAGTGTTGACACCTTTCGGGATCAACACACGAACGCACTCTAATGTGCGGCGCGAGGAGGAGCTTGCTGCGACGCCTCCTGCATGGACCGGTCAAACCGGTTATACCGAGCGGTCAGACCGGTCGCCGCCGGCAGAATGGTGACGAACCTACGAACGCTAGCCCGGGAAGACCCTTCGAGGCAGGCGCACACAAGGGTGTTCTAGGGTCTGCAGGCCACGTAGAACTCCTTCAATCACCGTAGAGACGAAGGAAGAACAGCAAGTACATTGAAAAAAGCTAGGGCAAGAGAAAATAAAAAGATAGAAGTTGTATTAATTTGATCGATTAGATACCCTCAATTGGCCGTGACCCTTTATATTTATAGGGTGGGGTGGACTTATCCCGCAAGGAATCCTATTATAGATCTAAATCTACAAAGAGTCATAGTTGTACTCGGATTCTAGTTAGACCGGTCTGATCGGTCAGACCCACCGGTCAGACCGGTCGGCGCTTTGCCGGACCTGAAATAGGTTCGACCGGTCAGACCGTTTATGTGCACCGGTTAGACCGGTCTGCCAATTTTGGTCGTCAACATATGCCCCCCTATTTTTTGGTAATGCTTGCATGCAAAAAAACAAGCCTCTGGACCAAAATTGTCTCAGGATGATGATAAACACACATCGGTCATTTTTTGTTCAAAGGACGATAAATTCTATCGGCCGTATCTTGCTTCTTCTTCAAGCTGATGATGAAACAACTTGCTTAGGCCTCCATACCTGCTTCATGGTCGCCGACCTTGCTGGTACAACCTCCGCTTGTTGTTCCATGGACTCCTTCTTGCGCATCAGTTGCAGCCTCCTCTTTTGGGTGTGAGATAAGCCTGAGGGACACCACCTCGGCTGTAATTACTGGTTGTTTTGCTTCATGTCCTCCTCAACCTCCTTGCTGCAATTAGGTTTGCTTTTGACCAGATTATTGCTAGCAACAATTGGTCTTTGAGAGGCACCGTAACTTGGATATGTAGAAGAATATTGAATAAAGTATGGATGCATATACATTCTACTATAATCCAAAGGTGTGTAACAATAAGGATACGACCAGAACCATGGAGCAACCGGCCCACCAAATGAATATGGTGCAAAAGCATTATTACCTTGTTGCACATGAGAAGCCGATTGCTCACGATGCTCCGATGATGGATTTGTATCTTTAGCTTGATCTGGCCGCTTCTTCTTCTTCTGAGTAGCTCCTTTCTCCTCATATTTGGCCAAGAGTTGCTTGAAACTCGGCCTTCCTTTCTTCTTCTTGTTTTTGGAATTTTTTCCAGAACTCCCAGAGGGACCGGTCAGACCGGTCAGACTGGTCTGTACAGACCTGACGTCCTTCTATTCTTGCCCCCCGAGTGTTGAATTTTTTGATGAAGCTTCGAGAGACTTTTTCTTCTGCTCAGATCTTAGTTCACCAATGACCACATTATTTCCCTTTGTTGATTCGGCTTGACTTGGCCGAATTAGAACCTTAGGATTCTAAAATTCAACAGTATGCACAGGGAAAGGATTGTTATCAATTTGCATTTGTGGAACAACCAATCGTCCTTCATTAACAGTCGATTGAATTTGCCTTCTAAACACATTGCAATCATTGGTTGCATGAGAAAATGAGTTGTGCCACTTGCAATAAGCATGCCGCTTTAATTCCTCGAGCGGCAGAATAGCATGAGATAACTTGATGTATCCTAATTTATTTAATTCATCAAATATGCGATCACATTTGGATACATCAAAAGTAAACGTAATATTATCTTGCCGATTCTTCTGAATCGGCTTGAGAGAACCGCAAGTGCAAGTTTTATTATTAGAAGGCCAAGCAAATTCAGCAGCATAAACATTATTGTCTTCATCATCCGAACAATTTGATTCACAACCAAGAACATAAACAGGACGATTAGACTTTCCATTGGATTTTTCCAAAGCTTCTTTTGCTCAGCTTTCATTAGCCAGAGCCTTTTGCAAAACTTGACTAACATCTAGAAATTCTTGTCCATCTAGCTTTTCTTTATGAAAATCAAGTAAACTAGCAAAAGCTAGATCAGCCAAATCTCTATCAGAAATTATCAAACTATAGCATCGGTTTCTAATATCTCTAAATCTTCTAATATATTCAGCAACACCTTCATGTATCTTTTGCTTAACCGATGTAAGATGTGACAATTTTAATTCAGTTTCACCATTAAAGAAATAATCATGGAATTTCTGCTCTAAATTGGCCCATGTGTGAACTGAATTGGGTGGCAATGAAATAAACCAAGTAAATGCAGCACCCGATAGAGACAAAGGAAATAATCTCAATTTGTAAATATCACTAGTACTAGCTTCACCAAATTGTATTATAAATTGACCGATATGCTCTAATGTAGTTCTACTATCATTACCAGTGAATTTAGCAAATTCAGGAATTTTAAAACCATGTGGATATGCAACATGCTTATATTCTTCAGGGTATGGTCTCTTATAGGATCGGCATCTTCTTTTTCGATCTATACCAAAAGTTTGTCTAAATATTTTAATCACTTCATCTTTAATGCTGCCAGATCCAAAATCATCGGCCATAGGCCGATTAGGTGTGCAATAATGTTGAGCAAAATTCGGCGGCGTAGAATGCTGCAACGAACTGCTGCCCCATGTGGTACATTTGCATGAGGTGCTGAATTATAATTAATTCGGTTACGCTGGTTAGCCGAATTAATTATTAAAATATTATTAGTTGGACTTTTGCAATTAGCCGAATCATTCATTGCCTTATCGGTATTAGATGTAGATGCAATATTATCACTACCGATAGGCTTCATACCAAGATGTGATTCTATTCGGCTAAAGCGATCATCAAATATATTATGAATATTTTGACCAATAAATTCCAACTTATTATTAAGATGAGAAGAAACAGCATCATCTATAGCATTAGCTATTTTTGAAGTAAGAGCAGGCTATTCATTCTCATCGAATTGTACCTTGAATTGTGAAGCATCGAAGGCAGCATCCGGTGTGACCTTCCCTTGACGGTCGATGGAGAAGTGCGAGATGTACTACTTCATGGCTTCTTCCTCCAGCTTCTGGATCTCCTTCTCCTTCTCTTCTCTGTTCTTCTTTTGGATGTCATCAAGAGCCTTCTGATGTTCGACCGAAAGTTGTTGAACAGCCGGCCTTTTGATGTTGGCGGCATCAACATCACTAGGTTTACGAATTTTACCGGCCATGGCAGCCGATTGATTCTTTCCCCAGCGGAGTCGCCAAAAAGCATGTTGATGCCTTTCGGGATCAACACACGAATGCACTCGAACGTGCGGCGCGAGGAGGAGCTTGCTGCGGCGCCTCTTGCATGGACCAGTCAAACCGGTTATACCGAGCGGTCAGACCGGTCGCCGCCGGCAGAACGGTGACGAACCTACGAACGCTAGCCCGGGAAGACCCGTCGGGGTAGGCGCACGCAGGGGTGTTCTAGGGTCGGCAGGCCACCTAGAACGCCTTCAATTGCCATAGAGATGAAGGAAGAACAGCAAGTAATAGATTGGAAAAGCTAGGGCAAGAGAAAATACAAAGATAAAAGTTGTATTGATTTGATCGATTGGATACCCTCAATCGGCCGTGACCCTTTATATTTATAGGGTGGGTGGACTTACCCCGCAAGGAATCCTATTACAGATCTAAATCTACAAAGAGTCCTAGTTGTACTCGGATAACAGTTAGATCGGTCTGACCGGTCAGACCCACCTGTCAGACCGGTCGGCACTTTGCCGAACCTGAAATAGGTTCAACCGGTTGATGAGGACATGACCAATATGCATATGACCAAGGCCCAAGCGAAGATAGAGTTCAAAGCCCAATCCACATTGAAGTCCGATTTATTCACGAGTCCGGTTCGGACTGCAGGAGCAGGCCTCACCAAAATGGACGCCCAGGCCACATACGGGCTCCGTTTCGGGCGTTCTATATATCGTTGGAAGTCCGATTTATTCGCGAGTCCGGTTCGGACTGCAGGAGCAGGCCTCACGAAAACAGACGTCCATGCTACATACGGGCTCCGTTTTGGGCATTCTATATATTGTTGGAAAGCTAAGGAGATAAGTTTTCCAACCCAACTGATCCCATATCAAAATACACTCGGAGTCGATGGGAATCGTCGAAACAATAAGACGACCAGAATCTTCCTGGATGCAGCGACGCCAGTTTTTGGGCCCGAAAGCCTTGTACTCCCTAGGGTTGCCCGGCCACCCCCTTGGCCGCCCCCCTAGCCTCTCTCTTCTATATACACAGCAGCCGCCATTAGGTTACTTGGTTTTTGCTTAGATTATTCTGTCGAGAACAGTTTCACCGCCGTGTCGGTTTGTGAGACCCCAACTTTGAGATTAATCTTTCATCTGCAGAGTCACTTCAATTGAGCTGCGTTCTTTCGAGTTCTTGCTTGTGTTCTTCGTTGCGCTTGCAGGGATTAGCATTCTTGGCGAGGTCAACCGGGTTGTGACACGGATTATAACCAGAGGAGTTGTGGTGCTAAGATTGCTGGATTTGGGTCTTAGGATCTGAATCCGGATCGGTGTGTCTCGCTCCGCCTACAACGAGAGTTATCCAGAACCTGACGGAAGATCGGGAACCAACGTCCCCATTACCGGTCATACCGCTTATGTGCACCGGTCAGACTGGTCTGCCAATTTTGGTCGTCAACACCGAGTCCTCCGCGGACTCGGCAGCACCTCCATCAGGACCAAATCCGATCTAGCCAACTCATGATCCATCACACCTCGAGTTCCTAAACTCGAGGCCGCCAACGTGACGACCACTCCTCCCAGGGTGACCAATCGCCCTGCCGGGTCTGCTGACGATCTGCTCTCCCACATAGATCGAATCAGCTGATCCAACTCGGCGAACATGTACTTGGATCAGGTCCGAGTACTCCTCTCAGATTCGGCCACCCCGGGTCAGATCCAATCTGACTCGGCCACGGGAGTGGAGCTCGGCATCCTGGATACTTCGTTCACCCTCCCACTTAACCACTCATCTGCAATGGAGCATTGCCGGATCTTCGTCATCTCCGCCAACTCGGACACCTGGCCCGAGGACGACGAAGAGAGGGCCAACCGACTCCGCCGCAACAAAATCCGCGCTGACAAAAGGTGCAACGAGGCGGCGATTCATCAGTCCGAGCATGACATGCAGGACGCTGACCGTCGCAACCCTAGAAACTGGTGCTCACCGATCCGACCACGCAACCTCAACGCTGACTTCGTCCTCGACTACAACAGCCAAAATGTCTTCGCCACACCATCAGCCAATCTGGCCGCGGTGCTCCAGGTGCTCGAGGGCCTCCAGGAGACCCCCGAGATCATCAAGGCTCAAGCTGTGGCAGAACCACCTGAATTATCCCGGCTCAAGTGCGCTGGCCATCACCATAAAGGGAACACCGACTCAAACGCACTTCAAATAGAACAATTCTTGGACTGTCGGGTAACGTCCCGATACACCCACCGGATCTCGGATCGAACAAGCATACCCCACACGAAGGCGAGTCCAGAGATATTACAACCATATATTTTACAAAACAGGCATAGCCGTTATTACAACAAGTTCAAAGTATTATTATAGGTCCAAACTCAGTAAATGTTATACAAGACATAAGTTTAAAGTTCAGAGTTTAAGCAGCGGAAAGAAAACACGAGGCTACAACACGTCGTAAAAGGATACCAAGCTAGCCCAAGCAAGGTATCACTCATCGGGGTCATTGCCGGCCGGAGACGGATCCCACTCTACGGACCACCCATAGGGCAAAGAGCAGGGCCAAGTCAGACTAGCGGTCTGGTACTCAAAACTCATACCTGAAACAGGATTCAACAGCAAGGCTGAGTATACTAATACTCAGCAAGACTTAACCGTCAACGGATATACTTAGTCCACTTAGCTAGACTATGAAGGGTTCTGTAAGGCTCTGGTTTTCCTTTTGCTGAAAAGCAACAAAGAGTAGGTCCTTAATTTCACATTTTAGCTTTCCATATTCTAGTTACTTAACCATTCTATGTAAGCAACTAATTCTAATCAACCATGGTAGAACTTTATTCAAACATCAAGATTGATCATAATAATATTACTCTTATTACTCTGTGTGGCAAAGGGATCAAGTAGTCTCAATATCCGTGAGAGACGGACGATTCGAATCGGATTTTCAACCTTGCAAGGTAAACCTAACACACACGTTTGGAACACCGTCGGGTCGTTCCCAAACAACTGTTGACCATTCATTCCGGCTTGTGGATAGGGTCACTCTCCCCGACTACAGGGCACCAACTTCCTCCCTGCACCCATGGTGTTGCGCAACATAAACATAAATAAAAACATATCTCTAAGAAAGAGTGAAAGGTATATCCACTCACCGGTCCGATCAGCTACTAGGCTTACCGCGTACCATATTTACGGCATGTGGCTAGTACGTTCAAACACTTAACCACCGCTACCACACACCGCGACCTTAGCAGAATTCATCAACATAGACGGGGTCTCACCCAAGGTCATGATATCGAACATTCCGACATCCTTATAGTGATTGCAGATAAAAGAAAACAAGCAACTCCTATTAAGCTCGTGAGTGACAAGAAATCACTCGACTTTTACCGGTCCTATAAGCATAGCAATTACTCAAACTCAAGTCTAGTGTTCAGTACATAGGTTCCTAGGATCATGCATCTAGGGTTTCAATTCAAATCCTAAGAACTGTAAATGCACAAGTAAGTAGTATATAAAGTGCATAATTTGAAATACTGGGTTTATGTCAGGGGCTTGCCTTCGCGGTAGTCACTAGCTAGATCAGCCTTGGGCTCTTCTGGACTTTTGTCTGGGTCTTCAGTCAGTGTAGCGGCGTTCACCTGGGCTTCTTGATCACCTCCTTCAGACTCCGGGATTAGCTCGTATGTCCCGTCCACTAGAACAGTCGTATCTATAGGTGATGTAAGAAACGGTATTACAACATACACACTTCGCGATAAAGTGGCAGTCTAACAATTAGCAAACATAACTTAGCATATGGGCAATCATTTATAGAGTAGTTAATTAACATGTCTTACTACACAAAACAACATGATTAACCTCACAAGACAACTTGACTATCTTCACAAAGTAAGTTTTGGTTAGTTCACATAGCATGTAAATCATGGTTTGCTAAAATTAAGTAACTCAGTACACAACCAACATTTAAATTCAGTAAAATTACTTCAAACATGAAGTACAAAGAGCAATCTATTCTGTAAATTTCATACCATTTCATGCAACCAATTATTCAGAATAAAACATTTACTCAGACAGCACCTAGAACAAGATTAAATTCTACAGACTAAACTAGAGCAAATCAGAGGCTATAAATTTAACAGGATATCTATACAGTGCTAACACAGCAACTGTAAAATTTTCAGAATTTATCTAAGCTTAAACAGAAGTAATAATTTTGATAATATTAAACCACATATGGTAAAACTAATTAGTACAGAAAGTTCTATAACGTTTCTGGATCCTAAATTTTACAGACATGAACATATGATCAAAATAGAGTTCCACAAATATTTTCAGATGTTTATAAGCAAGGAAACTATTTATTATAATTAAAGTCTACTTAACAAGCATTAAATCAAAGATATAGTTAAACAGATCTAAAATTTCCCAAACTTTTGCAATAGCAAGGCTTTAGTGACATGCATGCATGGAAAAAGTTTCAAACACAGAACTTTAATATTTCTACCAGCATAAATACATTAGCAAAACTAGTAGATCTAGGAATCTTGAAACTTTGACCTCGTTAATGATGTCAAAAAGGGTTCAAATTTTTACCAAGAACTAGTAACACTGCAAGACACATTCTAACAAAAAACCACATGAAGTTACTGAGTACAACTCCTAGAACAATTAAAGCCTATTTGTTCTATTCTTTTTCTTGGATTAACATGTAGATAAATACTAAAGATGTTTATGTAACAAAACTTGTAGGTCTTGTAACAAGGATTCCAAAACATTTGGATTTGTATTTGTCTGATTTTTCTATGAATTTCTAGGCATTTTTAAAGTTCACTGATTTGAATTATAGAGTTCATGTCGTTTTTACACTTGGACCCCTGGAATCAAGTTTCTAAATTACAAATAGGTCCTTCACCGGGAAAAAAGAACAGAGCAGCCGTTTCGACTTGGATTCCGGTGAAGCCCGGCACTGGCGGTGAGGGAAAGGTGGGGAAAAACGATGAGGAGCTCGAGCCGCACCTTTTGGTGGCCCTGGCTCGGTGGGAGAAGGTCGGAAGGGGGCTCGTCGACGGCGAGCAGCGGCGGTCGGCGTAGGGGATCGGCGGCGAGGATGCTCCGGCGGTCGAGGGTGGAAGAGGAGTGGCCGGGGAGCTGCGCGAGAGCGAGGTGGAGCTGAAGGCGGGGTCTGCGTGGGCGGAGCGGCCGTGGAGAAGCGGGGCGATGGTGAGCTCGAGCTCGCGGGCGTTCGGGTGGGCGGTGGCGGCGTTCTGGGGTTTGGGGCGGGGAACTGGCGAGAGAGCGAGGGGATTGGAATACGGGGGTTCTCCTGGTGCTGAAGCGCATGAGAGAAAGGGAAACCGGGGCTCTTCCCCAAGCTTGCCACGGCGGCGGGTAGGTGGCGACTGCGGAGCACGACCGGGGTAGAGTGGCGAGGGAAAGAGGGCTCCAGCGCGGTTGGAGTGGGGCTAGGGGGTTGCGGGGGTGCCGCGTGTGGCGGTGGGTAGCAGGAGGTGGCCTGCGGCCCTCCCTCGGTGATGGGCGGCGCCGCTCTGTGCTGGTGATAGAGGAAGCAGAGAGGGAGAGAGAGGAAGACACAGGCTAGACCTGTTTGTAATTTCAGAAAAGTTTAGGGGTCCTACTGTAAAACCAAAATAACTCCTAAACTAGGGCTCAAATGAAAAAGTGCCCAACATGAAAGTTGTTCAACTATTCAAGATCTACAACTTTGATGTTGTGCAAAATTTGATTTGACCAAAGGTTGAAAGGTTATTTTTAAAACAAAGAAAGGATTTTGAATTTAATGGACTTTCATCTTTTCCAATGCAAATTCACCTTAATTTCAGACTGAAAAGTAAAATTTCCTGCCATGAAAAGATTACAATGAATTTTACAAAGAAACCCTCCACAAATGCAATATTCACCCATCTTATTCAAATTAAATTATAGGAAGGTCCTTGCATCAAATCATATTTACACAATTACCTTATTATTATTTTTTAAATAAGACCCTTGTTCAAGCAATTAAGCACATGATGCATAAAATAAATACAGTTCTACTGTGCAGACACCTAGGATGTCACAGCCTTTCCCCCTAAAAGGAATCTCACTCCGAGATTACAGGAAGATTAAGGACGGAAAGATTTGGTACCTGGATTGGTTCTAAGAAAGTCGGGAAAATTTCTTTGGAGATAAGTTTCAGTCTCCCAAGTGGCTTATTCATGTATGGTGATTCCACTGGATTTTGTACATTCTAACCTTCTCCCTTCTTGTACTTCTTTCTTTGGTGTCAAGAACATTGATTGGATACTCAACATAAGATAGATCGGGTTCAATTTCGATATCTTGTGGTTTAATGATCTCAGTGGGCACTTTGATGCATTTCTTGAGTTGAGAGATATGGAAAACATCATGAATGGCGGCCAACTGAGAAGGAAGACAGATTTGGTAAGCAACTGGACCACAAGTTTCGATGATTTCAAATGGTCTGATGTATCGAGGTGACAATTTCCCTTTTATGCCGAAGTGTTGAACACCTCTGGTAGGAGATACTCGCAGATATACGAAATCCCCTACCTTGAACTGTAAAGGTTCTCTTCTTTTGTCTGCATAACTTTTCTATCTTGATTGGGCTACTTTAAGATTAGTCTGGATAACTTTGACTTTCTCTTCTGCCTCAATGACTAGATCTGGCCCAAAGACTTTGCGTTCTCTGGCTTGTGACCAACTCAAAGGAGTTCGACACCTTCGACCGTATAACGCTTCAAATGGTGCCATTTGCAAGCTAGATTGTTAACTGTTATTATATGAGAACTCTGCCAGTGCTAGGCACTTATCCCAGTTCTTGCCATATTGAATAGCACATGCCCTCAACATATCTTCAAGGATTTGATTGATTCATTCAGTTTGCCCATCTGTTTGTGGATGATAGGCTGAACTACGAATCAATTTGGTTCCAAGGGATTCTTGCAATTGTTCCTAGAAACGTGCAATGAACTGTGCCCCATGACCAGAAATGATCGTCTTTGGAACTCCATGCAGACGGACAATCTGGTCGAGATAGATCTCTGCATACTTCTTGGCAGAATAATTTGTATGCATAGGAATAAAATGAGCAGTCTTGGTGAGTCTATCAACGATTACCCAAATAGAATCATGCTTCTGAGAAGTGTTGGGTAAGCCAACGATAAAATCCATATTGGTGTCCTCCCATTTCCAGGTTGGAATGGGTAAAGGTTGGAGAGTACCAGCTACTTTCAAGTGACTAGCCTTAACTCTTTGACAGACATCACACTCAGAAACATATTTGGCGATCTCTCTTTTCATTCGAGTCCACCAGAAATTCTGTTTAAGATCCTGGTACATCTTGGTACTACCGGGATGAATAGAAAACTTCGATAGATGTGCCTCATCAAGGATTTGTTTTCTAAGCTGGTGATTCTTGGGTACCATAAGACGAAATTCAAACCACAAAACTCCTTTATGATCCACACGGAAACATTTGTACTTTGCTTCTCCCTGGGATAGCTTTTCCTTGATGATTTTGATACCTTCATCATGTAATTGTGCTATGATGATGCTATCATGAAGTGTAGGCTCAACAGCTATATGATTCAAACTTCCTTGAGGTACCATTTCTAGGTTTAGTTTCATCATTTCCTGGCATAGAGTTTCATTGAATGGCTCTACAGATAGACAAAGGCATTGTGATTTGCGGCTGAGTGCATCCGCAACCACATTAGCCTTTCCTTGATGATAGTGCACTTCTAGATCATAGTCCTTTATCAATTCTAGCCAGCGTCTCTGTCTCATGTTGAGATCAGCTTGGGTGAAGATATACTTGAGGCTCTTAAGGTCAGTGTAAATGTTAAAATGAGTTCCCATAAGATGATGTCTCTAGAGCTTAAGAGCATGTATGACTGCTGCTAACTCCAGATCATGTGTTGGATAGTTCTTCTCATGATTCCGGAGAGCTCTTGATGCATAAGCGATCACCCGGTTGTCTTGCGTAAGTACACAACCAAGTCCCATACCAGAAGCATCACAATAGACATCAAAAGGTTTGGTACCGTCCGGTGTAGCCAGCACTGGAGCAGTAGTTAGTCGCGCTTTGAGCGATGACCGTGAGCGCGTCTTGTACGCAGCAGGACAGCTGCGAGGGGCAGCTTTGGACTGGTGGGAGTCCCACCCAGTTCACGACCGCGAGTCTCTCACCTGGCTCCAGTTCAGGGAGCGTTTCCGCAGCCACAACGTCCCCGCGGGCGTTATGAAGATGAAGCAGAAGGAGTTCCTTGCACTGAAGCAGGTAATCTTAAGTATAATCATTCAGCGTTTTCTTTTGAGCTAATGCCCCTTGTTCCATCCTTATGAATTTTGAGTTAATCTTCCGATATCTATCTGTCTTTGTGAATTCAGGGGACTATGTCGGTCACGGAGTATCGTGATCGTTTTCTTCAGTTGGCACGCTACGCCCCTGCCGAGGTTGCGGATGACCACAAGAAGCAGGAGCACTTCATGGAGGGTCTTGAGGACTACCTCCAGTACGCGCTGCTCAACCTCCGCTTCGACGACTTCAACCATCTGGTTGACAGTGCGCTCAACACTGAGCGTAAGCACCTGGAGATGGAGGACAAGAAGAGGAAGGTTGTCCCCGTTGCTTCCGGCAGCAACACTCGTCCTCGACTCCAGCAGCCCCAGCAGTACCAGCCTCAGTACCGGCCTCCTCAGCAGTACCAGCAGAGGCCACCGCAGCAGTACCCGCCTCGACAGCAGCAGGCAGGTCAGGGCCCGAGGTTACCAGCACCTCCGGCTCGTGCTCCACCAGCTCCACCGGCACCGCAGGCTCCACGTCCGGCAGCTCCTACCGGACAGCAGGCTCAGGGACCTCCTCGCACCTGCTTTCACTGCGGCCAGCCGGGGCACTACGCCAACTGCTTGCCCCCGGAAGGCGCAGGCGGGACAGCAGGGACGCCCAGCTCAGCCCAGGGCGCCAGCACAGGGCAGGGTGAACCACGTGACGGCCGAGTCAGCGGCCGAGGCTCCCAACGTGGTTATTGGTACGTTCATGGTTAATTCATATCCAGCTACAGTGCTTTTTGATACTGGTGCTACGCATTCCTTCATTACTCAGTCTTTTGTCGAGCATCATGGTATTCATACTAGCACATTAAAGAGGTGCCTGTTAGTATCTTCACCGGGAGGACAGTTGAGGTCTCACACTTACTGCCCGAGAGTCAGTGTTTCTTTGAGGGGAGTAGAGTTCTGTACTGATCTGATGGTGCTAGACACCAAGGGCATTGATGTCATTCTGGGAATGGAGACTCTGGCCAAATGGGGAGTTCGGATAGATTGTGCTTAGCGGACAGTCTTATTATCAGCTTCCAGTGGCCAAGAGGTTGTTATCAGTGCAGTAGAGCCTTCTGGATTTCTTCATCAGATGGAGGCTAGACCCACGGACGGTATTCGCGTGGTGTCTGAATTCCCGGATGTCTTTCTGGGTGATCTGCCAGGTATGCCGCCTGAACGCGCCATTGAGTTTTGTATTGATCTCTTGCCTGGCACAGCTCCTATTGCAAAGCGGCCCTACCGTATGGCACCTATAGAGCATGAAGAAGTCAAGAAGACTATTGATGAGTTGCTAGCCAAGGGCTATATCCGTCGCAGCTTCTCTCCTTGGGCTTTTCCGTTGTTGCTAGTAGATAAGAAGGATGGCTCGAAGAGGATGTGTGTGGATTATCGTGAGCTGAATGCAGTCACTATCAAGAACAAGCATCCACTGCCCCGTATTGAGGATCTCTTCGATCTGCTTCGAGGTGCTCGTATATTCTCGAAGATTGATCTTCGTTCGGGATATTTTCAGCTGAGGATCCGTCCTGGGGATATTCCGAAGACGGCATTCACCTGCAAGTACGGGCTTTATGAGTATACAGTCATGTCCTTCGGCTTGACTAATGCCCCGGCTTTCTTCATGCATCTGATGAACATGGTCTTCATGGATTATCTGGATGTCTTCGTGGTGATCTTTATTGATGATATTCTGATCTTCTCCAAGACAGAGGAAGAGCATGAGGAGCATCTGAGACTCGTATTGCAGAGATTGAGAGAGCATCAGCTGTATGCCAAGTTCAGCAAGTGCGAATTCTGGATTGACGAGGTTCCATTCCTCGGTCATGTTATCTCTCAGGGAGGCATTGCTGTTGATCCGAGCAAGGTGAAGGATGTGCTCGAGTGGGAGACACCGCAGACAGTAAAGGAAGTCAGGTCTTTTTTGGGCTTAGCAGGATATTACCGGAGGTTCATTGAGAATTTCTCCAAGATCGCGAAGCCTTTGACTTCTTTGCTAGAGAAGAATGCGGCATTCATATGGACTGATGAGCGTCAGATGGCCTTTGATGAGCTGAAGAAAAGGTTGACTACGGCGCCAGTCCTGACTCTGCCAGACCAGACGAAGAGGTTCACGGTATATTGTGATGCTTCGAAGGATGGTCTTGGGTGTGTTCTGATGCAGGAGGGTAGAGTGATAGCTTATGCTTCACGGCAGTTACGTCGGCATGAGCTGAATTATCCTACTCATGATCTTGAGTTAGCCGCAGTTGTGCATGCTCTGAAGATTTGGAGGCATTACTTGTATGGGCAGCGATGTGACATCTACACTGATCACAAGAGCCTCAAGTACATTTTCACGCAGAATGAGCTGAATATGCGGCAGAGAAGATGGCTAGAGTTGGTTAAGGATTATGATCTGGAGATTCACTATCATCCGGGCAAGGCCAATGTTGTAGCAGATGCTCTGAGCAGGAGAAGTTATGTCAACACGGCCGTGGCTTTCCAGATGCCTCCAGAGTTATGTGAGGAGTTCGAGCAGTTGAGTCTGGGTTTCTTGCATCATACTTCCAGTGCAGCATTCGAGGCAGTACCGACTCTAGAGTCAGAGATCAGGCAGCATCAGAAAGATGATGAGAAGCTGCAGGAGATTCGTGAGTTGCTCAAGAAGGGCAAGGCTCCACATTTCAGAGAGGATGATCAGGGTACCTTGTGGTACAAGAACCGGATCTGTGTTCCAGATGTGAAGGATCTTCGGAAGTTGATTCTGAGTGAGGCCCTATGATACAGCTTATTCTATTCATCCGGGCAGCACGAAGATGTACTATGATCTGAAGGAACGTTTCTGGTGGTATGGGATGAAGCGTTCAGTGGCAGAGTACGTGGCTATTTGTGACACCTGTCAGCGTGTCAAGGCTGAGCATCAGAGGCCAGCAGGTCTATTGCAGCCTTTGAAGATTCCAGAGTGGAAATGGGAAGAAATCACTATGGACTTCATTGTTGGATTGCCTCGTACTCAGAAAGGGTACAACTCCATTTGGGTAGTAGTGGATCGTCTGACGAAGGTTGCTCACTTCATTCCAGTGAACACTACTTACTCCGGTGCTAGACTTGCAGAGTTATACATCTCTCGGATTGTCTGCTTGCATGGTGTGCCCAAGAAGATCATATCTGACAGAGGGTCTCAGTTCACTTCTCGTTTCTGGGAGCAGCTCCATGATTCGTTGGATACGAAGCTGCGTTTTAGTACGGCTTATCACCCTCAGACAGATGGGCAGACAGAGAGAACCAACCAAGTGTTGGAGGATATGCTGAGAGCTTGTGCTATTCAGTATGGTACTAGTTGGGATAAGTGCCTGTCATTTGCTGAGTTCTCATATAACAACAGCTATCAGGCCAGTCTGAAGAAGTCACCCTTTGAGGCATTGTATGGCAGAAAGTGTAGAACTCCTCTCTATTGGGATCAGATTGGTGAAAAGCAGCTCTTCGGTCCTGAGATCATAGATGATGCAAAGCAGATGGTTCAGGCTGTGCGAGAAAATCTGAGGATTGCACAGAGCAGACAGAAGAGCTATGCAGATGGCAAACGGAGAGACCTGACTTTCAGTGTCGGTGATTATGTGTACCTGAAGGTGTCTCCGATGAGAGGAATCCGTAGATTCAATGTCAAAGGGAAGTTAGCACCTCGGTATGTGGGGCCATTCAAGGTGCTAGAGCGGAAAGGCGAAGTTGCTTATCGCCTGGAGTTACCTCTCAGCCTCTCAGGAGTTCATGATGTCTTCCATATATCTCAGCTGAAGAGGTGTTTGCGAGTACCCGAGGAGCAGGCACCCCTGGATGGAGTCGATGTCCAGGAGGATCTGACTTATACTGAGCATCCGGTGAAGATTCTGGAGACATCAGAGAGGGTTACTCGGAACAAGCGCATCAAGATGTGCAGAGTTCAGTGGAGTCATCACAGTGAAGCTGAGGCTACATGGGAGCGAGAAGATGAGTTGAAGAAGACATATCCAGATCTCTTTGCTAGCCAGCCCAGCTAAATCTCGGGACGAGATTTCTTTAAGGGGGTAGGGTATGTAACACCCTAATTTTAAATTTCAGTATTTATTAATAAATTAATTGGCTTTATTTAATTTTTTCTGAGGTTTAATGTGTTTAGCCTGGCATTTAATTCAATTTTGTTTCACAAGTAATTAAAATTTGACTAAGTTTAAAATTTTGTGTTGCATTCATGCTGGTGCATACTTTTATTTGAGTGTGGGTTGAATTCAAATGTGAATTTGAATTCAAACTTTGTTTGAATTATAAATAGCAAAGTTTAGAAATAGAAAAGAAAGGCAAAACCCAGCCCAGCCCTTCTTTCTCTCTCCCCGCGGCCCGGCAAAACGAACCGGCCCAAACCTTTCCCCGCGTCCCACGGCCCGCTCACCCCCGCTCGGCCTGCAGCCTCTCCCTCACCGCGCCTCAGGCCCAACCGCTCGCGCAGCAACCCGTCATCCCGCGTCGCCCCGCACCGGCCCGCCTGCCAGCGTGCGCCCGCTCCCCGCTCGCTGACGCCGTGGTCCCACGGGTCAGACCCATCTTCCCCGCCGTGACGCCCGCTCGCGCTCCCGTCTGCCCTGCTCGCTCCGCCCCTCTGCGCCGTGGACCAAGCCGTGCCACCCGCCCCCGTGACCCACAGAACAGCCTCGCCCAGCCTCTAGAAGCTTCGCCTGAGCCTGGGATCACGCAGCACAATGGCTCGATCCGCTTCTCACGCGCGCGGATTCAATCCCGCGAATCTCGCCGGCTTTCCATCTGTGGCACACTTGCCCAGGATCCCCGGCCCTCCTTATCTAGCGCCTGTGACCTTCCCTGCACCTCACACGCCACGCCGCCGCCACCTTCGCCCTCCAGCGCAGCCCAGAGCCAAGCACAGCCGCAGGTGAACTCCGCCGCTGCCGAAATTTCTCGCCGCCACTGGTGCTCTGGTCGCCCTGAATCCCTCTACCCCTTGCAGTGCCCCGCCCGGACTTCCTCGACTGCGCAGTAGGCCCGGAGACGCCCTGCCTCGATCCGTCCGCGAGCACACCGCCGAGTTTCGCCGCCGGTCCGCGCCGCCGCAGCCTCTGCGCCGGACCCCTCTTCGATCCTAAGCCCGGTGAGCTGCGCCCCGACCCCCGCTTGTTTCTGCGCTAGTTCCCGTAGCCAAGGTGCACCTTAGGAGCCGGAACGCGCCAGCACCGGCGAGCCCTGCGCCGCCGAGCCGCCATCCCCGACGAGCGTCACGCTCGGAGCCCCGAACCACCTCCCCATCGCCACCCGTGCTTTACGCATGCCGCGTAGATGCCTCCCGACCCAGACCCCGTTCGAATCCGCCCCGGGAAGACCGAGTTCGGTCTTCTCCGGCATAGCGCCGCCGCGGGAGCAGAGCTCCGGCGACCCAGCGCCGCCGCCCGCGCCCCCAACCGCCCGCGGCCGCCCGATCCTGAATCAACGGCCAAGATTAGATCCCGAGCTGATCTGTTCTAAGCCATCAGATCCGAATCCAACGGCTGAGATCCAACCGTACCCCTTCGGCCTGACACTTTTGCTAAAGAGCCCCTCCCTTTATTGCAAATCAACCCGCGGTCCTGATCTATTCAAAAGTAATTACGCCGAGGTCCTGTTTTTAGTGTTTAACCCCCTGGCTTTTCTCGGAATAGAACCCGCCGTCCAGTTAGGGTCTTTTTACGCGTTGGCCCTCGGATCTTTCTAGTTTTTACGCTTTAGTCCTCGGTTTTAGCAGAAAAGCCCCCGGAACCTTGTTTCTATTACAAATAAGCCCCTAGGACTTGTTTTAGGCCTAGTTTACGCGTTTTAGCTCCGTTTTTAGCGTTCTTTTTATCCACGCGATCGTTGTAACGCGTAGAACAGTATTAGACTAGCTTAGTGTGCTGTTTTCATGTATTGTTGTACTGTTTCTTAGTTTTTGTTAGTGTTTGCTTGTATGCTTATATTTGTGCATTGTTTTGGCCATGTGTTCGTGAGTAGACGTTGATCCATCTGAGGAGCCTCAGTACCAGTACCCGGAGCAGCCGTCTTCGGAGCACTTTGAGCAGCAGCCAGAGCAGTACGAGGAAGGCAAGTATAACATGAACAACCTATCACCTTTAAATACAATTTCATACTGCATTTTAATATTGTGTGCCTATAAGGACTGTCCTAGCCACTTTATATCCTTTATATATACCTTTGGGTTGCATTTTGGTTAGTTGTGCTAGGTTGCTGCGCTATAACACACTCTGGTCCTTTTTAATTAATTTGTTTAATGTTTTACTTGAACTTAATTCTGAGAGGGGCACTCTGTGTGGCTTGAGTGGCTCACCTCTCGTTAAAAGCTGTTTTTTTAGAAACATGGTTTAGGGGGCCAGCACGGTGCTTACTGCCTGGTTGGCCACTCTCCATAAGGACCGGTTCATAGAGCGACAACCTGGGACAACAGCGCTACCACAAGGCTAGAATGGGATAGACTTGGCGTAATAACTAGATCTTTTTGGTTTGGAGTAACTTACCTGCGGGGCAAGAGTAGTAAGCTTCAATGGTCCCTGCTCCTCCGGCTTGGTCTGTGCTTGGATTGCGCTCCTGTGCTTGTACCCCCGGAGGTGGGCCCCATCGTCGCCGACCTAACTCTCGCGGTTACGCCTTACCAACGAGATTCTTTTTAAAGGCCTCGTAGTGAGTCGCTGGCCATCTCACCTAAGGAAGTGTGATGAACAACTGGCGTAGCTCACGACTTGTGGGTAAAGATGTGCAACCTCTGCAGAGTGTAAAACTGGTATACTAGCCGTGCTCACGGTTATGAGCGGCCCAGATCCTCCTTTTGATTAGTGAAGTTATCTCCTTCCGACGAGGGAGGTGCTTCTCGGGGTTTACCTTGGTGGCTTGGTCGTGGTTTGGTTCTCAGTAGTAGTATAATTAATTCTGATTAATTACTATGTAACTGGGTTAATGGTAATTCATCAACTCGTAGTAAATAGCTTTAATAAAACTTTGCCAACACTTAAAAGCTAATGCAGTTGAGTCAGCCAGCCTAGAGCCTCATAGTTTGTGTTATACTTGTTGAGTACAAGTTGTGTACTCACTCTTGCCTCTTCTCTACTTTTTCCTCTTGGCTACGCTACTGCTGCTCAGTTCCTGCCGACACGAGGGAGTTCGTCCAGCGCTACCAGGACTACGAGGACTTCTAGGTGCTTCGTCTCCCAGTCGACGTCCCTGTGGCGCCCTGCTTCAGTTTTGGAGAGCTTTATCGTATTTTGTACTTCGCTTCCGCTGTATCAGACATTTTGTCATTATTGTAATAAATAACATTCGTATTCGCTTTATTATATCTTTTTACGTGATATGTGCTATGATATACTGTTCATTCTGTTGTATATACGTGTGACTTGATCCTGGCACGTATATGATTGCTCGGTTTATGTTCTTTTATAAACCGGGTGTTACACGATGTCACCGGTACAACTAGGGACACAGCATCCCTGACACCGACCACCAGTACCGCGGCCGCTGAGGCAACAACCCTCCTTGGCGACCACCTCGCGACTTCAAATCCGACAACGACCTCTATGGCTTCTCCACCTTCTCCAACTGGCTTCGGGCCATTCAGTGGCCCACCACCTTCAAGCCAGTTGGCATCGAGAAGTATGATGACGAGTCGGATCTCAAGACGTGGCTGTGCACCTACTCCATCGCCGTCCGAGCGGCGAACGGCGACATCATGGCTGCCTACTTCCCGGTCATGATGGGCCGCCATGCTCTCAATTGGCTCGAGGCGCTCCCGGCCGGCTACATAAACAGCTGGCAAGATCTCTGCAGTGCCTTCGTCCAATACTATCAGGCATCCTGCCCGGGTCCCAAAACCAGATGGGATCTGGGCAGTGTCATCCAGCAACCCGACGAGTCCCTCCGCGACTACATCAAGAAGTACTTTGCTAACCGTAATACCATTACGGAAGTTGATGACAGGGACAACATCCACCACTTCCACGAAGGCCTCCATAGCATTGAACTGTGGATGAAAATGTTCGAGAGCAACCCAAAACTGTGGGCGACATGATGACGGTCGTCAACAAGCACGCCGACATGGAAGAAGCTGAGCGAGCCCATCGCCAGCACAAGACCAAGGAGCATCCCTCTCAGAGGGACAACCGCCCAGAATGCTGACGGGACGATCGTCCACCTCGTCACGGGAAGAAGCACGACTTCGCCGAGTCGTCCAAGAACCGAGACCGCAATCGTGGCCCCGAGAACAACAAAAGGTCCCAGTTTCGCTCCACCCTCAGCCAAGCGGACTTGGACCGGCTCCTGGATGGCAAGTGTCCTTGGTACAAGGACGCAAACCACACTGCCCAGGAGTGCCAAGCACTCTCCAATGGCATCATTAAGGATGATGACTCCAAGCGACCCTGCTGCGATGACCGCGACAGGCCGAGTGGTACCAGAACCACCCCGGCGCGCCCACGGAGGCGCAACTCGCCCAGGCGAGACGACGACAAGCAGAGGAAAGATTCCCTAGGTGTCGAATTGCTATTCCGGCCAGTCCACCAGGGGTGTACCCGTCGGTAGAGTTTCAGGATGGGGATCTCAGGACCAAGAGCTCAATGGTAACACGAAGACGCAGGGACTTAGACAGTTTCGGGCCGCAATGAGCGTAATACCCTACATCCTGTGTTCGGGGTTGTATAAGGGTTTGTGGAATGCTGTGAAGTGAGGAGGTCTCTATGGGTCTTCCCACGTCTCCCTTATAGAGATTGGGAGGCATAGGGGTACAAGGAAGATATGCTCAGGTTGTTTTACAAGGAAGGAGGTCGGTTAAGATCCCTAGATATCCGGGCTTCTAGCTGGAGCCCCTCATCCTGATCCACTGAAGATCCTTTCCGCACACAGCCAAGTCCTGCACGCCGAGTAGTCGTAGCCGAGTCACCGAGCAGGGTAGTCTCCCGGGTTCGGGGACCCCACTCGGCAGGGAGGTACATAGATCTACCTCCGTCAAGCCCCCGAGCACCGGAGGGCCGAGTTGAATCTTATCGTACTGGACGAAGTCCTTCATTGCTCATTATAAATGTTCGTCGTCGTTGGGTGTAGCCCCCGCCTCGGAAGGTTTCGGAGAAGCATTTCGAGGGTCAAAGAACTGATCTTTAACTCTTGTCAGTCCGAATGCCTGAGCACTCAGTAAGCATTTTCGTTACACCGATCCCCTGAGGGTACCAGTCCTTAGCTACCTCAGGATAACCATCAGATATGGATCCAACTCGGTTCCCTGACCCTGAAGCCCCGGTTTGAGTCGCTGAGACTTTCCAAGTGGTTCCGGCATCCGGGCCCTAAGGCTCTAGCTGGGTCACAGAGACACACCGGGTAGTAAGTGGCGCCCAGCCCCCGAGTAGGTCGCTGGCGGAGTCACAGAGACGCGCCGAGTAGTCACGGCGTCCGGGCCCTGAGGCCCTGGCTGAGCCACGGAGACATGCCGAGTCATAAGTGGCGCCCAGCCCTCGAGCAGGGACGCTGGCGGAGTCACGGAGACACGCCGGATAGTAAATGGCGCCCAGCCCCTGAACAGGGTCACTGGCAGAGTCACGGAGACACACCGGGTCGTAAATGGCGCCTAGCCCCCGAGTAGGGTCGCTGGCGGAGTCACAGAGACGCGCCGGGCCGTAAGTGGCGCCCAGCTCCCGAGTAGGGTCGCTGGGGGAGTCACAGAGACGCGCCGAGTAGTCACGGCGTCTGGGCCCTGAGGCCCTAGTGTGACACCCAAGGTGTCTGCACAGTAGAACTATATTTATTTTATGCATCATGTGCTTAATTGCTTGAACAAAGGTCTTATTTAAAAAAATAATAAGGTTAATTGTGTAAATATGATTTGATGCAAGGACCTTCCTATAATTTAATTTGAATAAGATGGGTGAATATTGCTTTTGTGGAGGGTTTCTTTGTAAAATTCAGTGTAATCATTTCATGGCAGGAAATTTTACTTTTCAGTCTGAAATTAAGGTGAATTTGCTTTGGAAAAGATGAAAGTCCATTAAATTCAAAATTCTTTCTGTGTTTTAAAAATAACCTTTCAACCTTTGGTCAAATCAAATTTTGCACAACATCAAAGTTGTAGATCTTGAAAAGTTGAACAACTTTCATGTTGGGAAATTTTTCATTTGAGCCCTAGTTTAGGAGTTATTTTTGTTTTATAGTAGGACCCCTAAACTTTTCTGAAATTACAAACAGGTCCAGCCTGTGTCTTCCTCCTCTCTCCCTCTCTGCTTCCTCTGCCGCCGACGCAGAGCAGCGCCGCCCGCCGCCGAGGGAGGGCCGCAGGCCACCTCCTGCTGCCCACCGCCACACGCGGCACCCTCGCAACACCCTGGCCCCACTCCAACCGCGCTGGAGCCCCATTTCCCTCGCCACGCTACCCCGGTCGTGCTCCGCAGCCGTCACCTCGCCGCTGCCGTGGCAAGCTTGGGGAAGAGCCCCGGTTTCCCCTTCTCTCATGCGCCTCAGCACCAGGAGAACCCCGGCATTCCAATCCCCTCGCTCTCTCGCCAGTTCCATGCCCCAAACCCCCAGAACGCCGCCACCTCCCACCCGAACGCCGGCGCGTTCGAGCTCACCGTCTCCCTGCTTCTCCATGGCCGCTCCGCCCGCGCAGACCCCGCCTTCAGCTCAACCTCACTCTTGCGCAGCTCCCCGGCCACTCCTCTTCCACCCTCGACTGCTAGAGCATCCTCGCCGCCTGTCCCCTACGCCGACCGCCACTGCTCGCCGTCGACGAGCCCCCTTCCGACCATCTCCCATCGAGCCAGGGCCACCAAAAGGTGCGGCTCGAGCTCCTCATCGTTTTCCCCACCTTTCCCTCACCGCTGGTGTCGAACTTCACCGGAATCCGAGCCGAAATGGCGGCTCTGTTCTTGTTTCCCGGTGAAGGACCTATTCATAATTTAGAAACTTGATTCCAGGGGTCCAAGTGTAAAAACGACATGAACTCTAGAATTCAAATCAGTGAACTTTGAAAATGCCTAGAAATTTGTAGAAAAAACAGAAAAATACAAATCCAAATGTTTTGGAATCCTTGTTACAAGACCTACAAGTTTTGTTACATACATATCTTAAGTTTTGGTCTGCATGTTAATCCAAGAAAAAGAATAGAATAAATAGGCTTTAATTGTTCTAGAAGTTGTACTTAGTAACTTCATGTGGTTTTTGGCTAGAATGTGTCATGCAGTTTTACTAGTATCTGGTAAAAATTTGAACCCTTTTTGGCATCTTTAACTAGGTCAAAGTTTCAAGATTCCTAGATCTTCTAGTTTTGCTAATATATTTATGATGGTAGAAATATTAAAGTTTTGTATTTGAAAATTTTTCCATTCATGCATATCACTAAATCCTTGTTATTGAAAAAGTTTAGGAAATTCTAGATTGGTTTAACTATATCTTTGATTTAATGCTTTTTAAGTAGGCTTTAATTATAATAAATAGTTAATTGCTTAGAAAAATCTGAGAATATTTGTGGAACTCTATTTTGGTCAAATGTTGATGTCTGTAAAATTTAGGATCCAGAAACGTTATAGAACTTTCTGTACTAATTAGTTTTACCATATGTGGTTTAATATTATCAAAATTATTACTTCTGCTTTAGGCCTAGATAAATTCTACAAATTTTATAGAAGCTGTGTTAGCTCTGTATCGATATCCTATTAAATTTATAGCACCTGATTCGCTCTAGTTTACTCTGTAGAATTTAATCTTTTTCTAGGTGCTGTCTGTGTAAATGTTTTATTTTGAATAATTGGCTGCATGAAATGGTATGAAATTTACAAGATTGATTGCTCTCTGTACTTCCTGTTTGAAGTAATTTTTCTGAATTTAATTGCTAGTTGTGTACTGAGTTACTTAATTCTTAACAAACCATGATTTACATGCTATGTGAACTAACTAAAACTTACTTTGTGAAGATAATCAAGTTGTCTTGTGAGGTTAATCATGTTGTTTTGTGTAGTAAGACATGTTAAATAACTACTCTATAAACTTACTTTGTGAAGACTGCCACTTTTATCGCGAACTGTGTATGTTGTAATACTGTATCTTACATCACCTATAGATACGACTGTTCTAGTGGACGGGACGTACGAGCTGATCCCGGAGTCCGAAGGAGGTGATCAAGAAGCCCAGGTGAACGCCGTTTCACTGACTGAAGACCCGGACCAAAGTCCGGGAGAGCCCAAGGCTGATCTAGCTAGTGACTACTGCGAAGGCAAGCCCCGGACATAAACCCAGTATTTCAAATTATGCACTTTATATACTACTTACTTGTGCATTTATAGTTCTTAGGATTTGAATTGAAACCCTAGATGCAAGATCCTAGGAACCTATGTACTGAACACTAGACTTGAGTTCGAGTAATTGCTATGCTTATAGGACCGGTAAAAGTCGAGTGATTGCCTGTCACTCGCGAGCTTAATAGGAGTTGCTTGTTTTCTTTTATCTGCAATCACTATAAGGACGTCGGACGGGGTCATGTTCGATTTCATGACCTTGGGTGAGACCCCGTCTGTGTTGATAAATTCTGCTAAGGTCGCGGTGTGTGGTAGCGGTGGTTAAGTGTTTGAACGTACTAGCCACATATCGTAAATATGGTACGCGGTAAGCCTAGTAGCTGATCGGACCGGTGAGTGGATATACCTTTCACTCTCTTTTAGAGATAGGATTTTATTTATGTTTATGTTGCGCAACACCACGGGTGCTGGGAGGAAGTTGGTGCCCTATAGTCGGGGAGAGTGACCCTATCCACAAGCTGGAATGAAAGGTCAACGGTTATTTGGGAACGACCCGACGGTGTTCCAAACGTGTGTGTTAGGTTTACCTTGTAAGGTTGAAAATCCGATTCGAATCGTCTGTCTCTCACGGATATTGAGACTACTTGATCCCTTTGCCACACAGAGTAATAAGAGTAATATTATTATGATCAATCTTGATGTTTGACTAAAGTTCTACCATGGTTGATTAGAATTAGTTGCTTACATAGAATGGTTAATCAACTAGAATATTGAAAGCTAAAATGTGAAATTAAGGACCTACTCTTTGTTGCTTTTCAGCAAAAGGAAAACCAAAGCCTTACAGAACCCTGCATAGTCTAGCTAAGTGGACTAAGTATATTCGTTGACGGTTAAGTCTTGCTGAGTATTAGGATACTCAGCATTTATGTTGAATCCTGTTTCAGGTATGGGTTTTGAGGACTAGACCGCTAGTCTGACTTGGCCCTGCTCTTTGCCCTATTGCTGGTCCGTAGAGTGGGATCCGTCTCCGGCCGGCAATGACCCCGATGAGTGATACCTTGCTTGGGCTAGTTTGGTATCCTTTTTACGACGTGTTGTAGCCATCGTGTTTTCTTTTCGCTGCTTAAACTCTGAACTTTAAACTTATGTCTTGTATAACATTTACTGTGTTTGGACCTGTAATAATACTTTGAACTTGTTGTAATAACGGCCAGCGCACTTGAGCCGGGATAATTCAGGTGGTTCTGCCACAGCTGGTATCAGAGCTGCAATTGTACACCAGAGGTGTTGGAACCTTAAAAATCGATTTCTGTAAAAAAAATTGGACCAAGAAAGTATTTATAAAACTACGTTGGTTTCGTTAAGGACTGTGCATAGAATGTAAAGCCCTAGGAGAATTTAAGGGAGTTACTAGGTGGCTATCTACTTATGGTTTATTTATATCTGACTTCTAGCACTTTACATTTCTGACAAACCTTACTTTTGTGCACAATCAATCTTTTAAATTCTGTAACGACGCACCTACGCTAAGGTAATAAGGTAAGGATCCTCAGTTAGCTGAAGGAGTCTAACCTTCCCGTCGGTGATGCGAGCCGAACGCTGCCCTCAAGCGGTGGCTTAGTTGAGGTGCTGCCAATATACCAACTATTAGTTGACTATATTGGGAGTAAAGTATACTCAGTGAGCTGAGGGAGTCTGACCTTCCCGTCAGTGATGCGAACCGAATGCTGCGCTCAAGCAGTGGCCTACTTGAGCTACTACCAATATACTGACCATCGGTCGATTATATTGGGAGTAAAAGTACCCCGTGAATATGTTGCCTCGGTAGCGTATGAGCACTGTCCATGCAGTGTTGGACGCATGGATGCCACTTCTATAGTGAGCGGTAATGTATGGGAACGCTTTCATGAGTGCTGGCATGAAAGGTTCAATGCATATATATGTTCTATCAATCTTCAGCATGTACACTAACCGCGATTCGATAAGTTAAGAATGGTTAGAATCTATCGACTAGATATTATAGGGAGAGACGTATCTATGTTATGCCACCGTACTAACCGCGTAAGCCCAACAATAGTTGGCAATTGTTATCTTGTGAGGGCGAATAGATCATGCATGCATAGTTTGATGATGTTTGATATGATTCCTAGGACTTGAATTTGTTACATGAGCCTTTTTAAGGAATTTCTAGCGTGGATCATCATGAATATGTCTTAGTATGCTTAAACAATAAGTTGAGTTAAAACTTGATATTAGGAGCATGTTTGTTGAAACACTTAGAGTTTCTTGGATGAAAAAGATGGAATTGAGTCATGCCTTCATCCTTAGCCCCATCTTGATGTTATAATGATCTTTTCGTTCCAAAGAATTCCAACTGATGAACCAGTACCAATTGTGGTTTGTTTACTTCCTAAGTCTTGTGAAACCATATAATCTTTTGAATCAAAATCACATTTTTCTGCAGTCTTCTTAAAAGCTTTATTTGATAAGTCTTGAGATAATCATATAACTCACATTTGAATCTCTTTGATTCAGATGGCGGACCTTTCGAGTATCTTCTGGGATGATGATTGATATGCTCATACTGATTGCCTGTACTAGGAGGACTTTCCTAGGATTTTGTGGGATACGCTTCGTATTTTCCACTACCCAGAACCACTCCAGTACAAGGGATGACAGTATTCTGAGGATGGAGTTCAGAAGTGCAGTGCCACCATGACCATTCCTCAGCACCCTACTTTGGCTTGGCCGCCTATTGAGATTGAGGTGGTTGGATATCGCCTTGTGGACGCTTTTGCGACAGCAGCCCTCAAAGCTATTACCACCTTCTATGAGCACCATCCGAATGAAGTGGTCGCTTATCCTATTGGCTTGTTTCCGGCAGTCAATGCTGGCAGCGCAGAGTGGCTCTTCAGGACCACTCACTTTGGTCACTTATCTGGAGATGTGGCTGATGAGACTATCCAGGCGGTGATTAGGTATACGAATGCCCAGTACCGCTATCAGGTCCTTCAGCAGAGGCACATGGATCAGGTGATGGACTTGGCCCAGACTTTTCAGCGAGGTCTTAGCCTGAGAGACACTCAGATTCAGGGGCTTAATGAGGCTGTTGCTGGGAGAGATAACGCCATTGCACAGTACGAGCTTCAGGTTCTGGAGCATGGTGCTGAAATAGTGTAGCGCAACACGACGATTGCTGTTCTTCAGGAGCAGGTTCACGAGCTCCAAATGGAGCTTGGTGATGCTATAGACCATATTGGTATGCTCCATGAGCAGCCAATACCCCCAGTTGTCCCAGCCGAGCCTGCAGCAGAAGAAGAAGACTCAGAGGAGATTGAGGGAGTCTCAGAGATAGATTCCGAGCACGCGCCTACCGAGCCTAACCCTCAGTCGGACGACTCTTCCTCCGGCAGTGCTTCCTCTGTGGGCAACCTCGACGACTTCTAGGCATCTTAGGATTGTCTTAGATAGCATATGATCTTCCTTGTTGTAGTATATGTAAATAGGGAATGAAATGTTGTAAAATAGCCCTAGGAAGGAGTACCACTTGTTGTAGCATATGTGGTAAGGAAGTATGATGCTAGGTTTGTAATATAAAGACTACCTTGGATGTAATATAAGTAGTGACTACCAGTTTGGAAATCATGACCTTTCTGCTTGCCGAATTTTTATCTCTTCATCTGTGCATTTTTAGGCTGTTTGATGAATACCAAAGTTGTTGCAAATTTTGTAACCTAGGTATTCACAAAATTTTAGCCTATTTGGATCTGTGTAACTATAATTATAGTAAAAACACTACCATGATCCCTATTGAAAAACAGCATAGCACAGAATGACGAAAAGCGAATTTTTAGGTTACCTTACTTACTGTTTTGCTTCTGGAGTTGAATACCGAAATGATAGAGTACGAAGTTATCTAACAGCTGACCAATTTTGAGCTATGTTAGTTGAGCAAATGTGTGTTATGCATATTGTGTTACACCGTATTTTGTTATATTCTGCTGATTTTGTTTTGCTGTCCAATGTATGATCATTGCACATACCATTGATTTTGGGAGCAAGGATAATGTATCAATGGATGTCTTCCATAATTACAGATGGTTGGTCATACTCGTGGATCGCCCGAAGGCTTCGGCCGTGAAACTGGCAGTGGATCTCAGCAGCCACCGCCACCACCGCCGAATCTGGCCGAGCTAATGGCCATGCAAACTGAATTACTTCGTCAGCTGGTCAAGATGGGAATGGGCCGGCCCGGACCTGGCCTTGAACCTGGCCCCTATGGCCTCAGGGCCAAATTGTGAGGCCACGGGCCGGCCCAATCTACCATATGTATATGGCCTCATTGGCCCAATGGGCATAATGGGTTGACCCATTCTTCAAATATAACATATATAGTAAATATTACATTAATCATGCAATGAAGATGACACCAACACATAATAATATTTAATTCTGCAGTTAATCATCACCAGCAAACGTTATTACAACAACAATCATGATGGTATTGATACATAAATAATTTCATTCGGTTTTTTCACTGCTCTGCCACTGAATGTCACTGAATTGCTTGCTTACTTGCCCTCTGCATGACGTTCCTCCTGCTCTATGAGCTAGCCTCTACAGTCTCCTCACCTACATGTTCATCAATACATCAGAAAAATCACCATGAAGCTGCTATCCATTTTGCTGAAGTAACCTACATATTAACTAATGAATACAAATGGACTAATCATGAACACTAAATATGTGTAAAAGCTACACATATTATGCAAAAGTCTTGATGGGCACAAATCACATGTGACAGTACGACCATAGTTTTCCTAATCACAAAAGAAAAATGAAAGCTAGCATTCTATAAGTTTCTGGACAATTATATGGTCAAGCTCAGAATCTGAGCAACCGCTGGTAGAACTTATAGAAAGCTTGTATAAGCTATTGAAGACACTGCAAGATAACTATGTATCATCTAGTGGACTAGTGCTAGCTGAAAACTCGACAAACAACAATACCTTCCAAAGCCAAGATAATGTCATGAACTGAATCCATGGGGCACCGAGTATTAGCTGCACAAAAAAGAGAGTAGATTTTACAACTGAAGGAGACAACCCTGGTGATGGTGGAGACCTTATTCGTGATTCGTCAACTTGCTCACATTTAAATCATCAGAAAGAAACTTCTCACAATAACCTTTTTTATTTATAAAGGAAAAGTGGATCTATTAGCATTGGTGATGCATATGGATGGCTACCACCTGATCTATTCAGTATTCACATTTGGTAGTTCTGGAAACACTAGTTAAGTGGGTAAATAAATTTAGTAAGCATCCAATAGATTAGCAGCCTCAGTGGGAAATATTTTCATACATAACACAATTATATTGCCTCAAAAATAACACAATTATATAGCCATATGAGTTGCGTTCCAAGTTCAACATTTGGACCACAAATTCAAATGATTAGCTCACAGCACTGCAGGAAAGAAATATATTACTATGTCGTGCATGTGCTTCAGTTATACTGAGTAAACGTTGGATCAAAATGGTAACCACAGCCTGAAGGAGGTGCAGACAAAGAGATTGCTCGATTATTACAGTATAAACTTTGGATCAAAGGCAAAGGTAGGTCAAAGTGAATTTGTGCCGTAGCAAGCAACTAGGCCAAGCCAACAGTTGAGTCTACATCGAGGGGGCCGGCGGCCGGCTGCTCGTAGCACTTGGGATTACGGGGGTCATGCAAAGATAAGGGACATCACTCATCCCCTTGTAAGTCGTATGCATCACGGGATTCAGTCACCGTACAGGATAGCCACGGGACAAGAACAGAGACTGAAATCCTACAAACAAACCCTAGCACAACCACGGGAGAAGAATATAGATGGGAGAAGCTTACCTGATAGGACAGCTTCTGGAGGGGAGCACAACGTGCAGATTCATCGCCGCCGGAGGATAGCGCGATGCGCCGAGACGCCGCGGCCGCGGCCGCCGCCGCCGTCGCCGTGGCAAGCTCGGTCGCCTCCATGCCCCTCTCTCCCATGTGTCTCAGATGGAACTGGCCAACTGCGTCCGTCAGGTGCTGAGGGGAGCTATATTTTGGGCCGACCCATCTTGCCCGTTGGGCAGTAGGCTCCGGCTCATATGGCCCATATCTAATTTGAGTCCGGTTCATATGGCCCATTGGCCTTGCTCTTATGGGTTGGGCCGACTACCCAATGGGTCGACCCAGCCCGCTCCTATCTTGATCAACTGGTGCAAGGGCAGCAGAATCCGCCACGCCAGCAGCATCGTGGAGGACGTGATGAGCAACCAGCGAGTTACCAGGAATTCTTTAGTACCCAACCTCCGCTGTTCAGCCGGACTGATGAACCATTGGACGCTGATGCTTGGCTCCGTACTATTGAGTCCAAGTTTGCCTTGCTAGCAGTACCTTGTGCTGATGCGAACAAGGCTCAGTTCGCCGCCTAGCAGCTTCGTGGCACCGCTCGCATTTGGTGGGGTCACTATTGTGCTATGCAGCCTGCTGGACATGTTATCTCTTGGGAGGAATTCCGGAATGCCTTTAGGACACATCATATTCCCGAGGGACTGATTAAGAGGAAGTTGAATGAATTCTTGGCTTTGAATCAAGGGGCCTGCACTGTTCTTCAGTATGCACAGGCCTTCAATCATTTGTGCCAGTAGGAAGGCCATCATGCGGATACTAACGCCAAGAAGCATGACCGTTTTCGTCATGGCCTCAACGCAAATCTCAAGGAATGCCTGAACCTTGTTCAGCCAGATACTTATAATGAGCTGGTCAACATGGCCATTACTCAAGAAGATTGTATCGCCGTGCACCGTGCCGGGAAGAAGCGAAAGGCACCAACAGTATCCTCGAGTGCTCAGCCACCAAGGTATCGTCTGGTGCAGAATACTCCACCAAGAGCTCCACAGAGAAATGCCCCAACGGGCAGGTTTGTTTTTAGGCCGCCTCAGCAATAGGGAGGATTCAGACCTCCAGTCTTTTAGCAGCCACAGCAGTTTGGCCCAAGGCCAAATGCCCCACAGTTCAATCGCGGGAACGGTGACAATTGATGTTTCAATTGCGGCAATACTTCCCATTTCGCCAAGAATTGCCCGCAACCCAAGAAGTCTTATCCATGGTAGAACTCCAACCAGAACAACATGAGAAAGGGCAAGAAGCAAATGGTGCAAGTCCGACAGGGGCGAGTTAATTTCACTACTCTTGCAGAGCTTCTCGAAGGAGCACCTATAACACCAGGTTTATAAAAGGACATAAACCGAGCAATCATATACGTGCCAGGATCAAGTCACACGTATATACAACAGAATGAACAGTATATCACAACACATATCACGAATAAGACATAATAAATCGAAATACGAATGTTATTTATTACAATAATGACAAAAATGTCTGATACAGCGGAAGTGAAGTACAAATACGATAAAAACTCTCCAAAGCTGAAGCAGGGCGCCACAGGGACGTCGACTGGGAGACGAACACCTAGAAGTCCTCGTAGTCCTGGTAGCGCTGAGCGAACTCCCTCGTGTCGGCAGGAATTGAGCAGCAGTAGCATATCCAAGAGGAAAAAGTAGAGAAGAGGCAAGAGTTAGTACACAACTTGTACTCAACAAGTATAACACAAACTATGAGGCTCTAAGGTTGGCTGACTCAACTGCATTAGCTTTTAAGTGTTGGCAAAATTTTATTAAAGCTATTTACTACGAGTTGATGAATTACCATTAACCCAGTTACATAGTAAGTAATCAAGATTAAACATGTTACTACTGAGAACCAAACCGAAACCAAGCCACCAAGGTAAACCCCGAGAGGCACCTCCCTCGTCGGAAGGAGACAACCCCACTAATCAAAAGGAGGATCTGGGCCACTCATAACCGTGAGAACGGCTAGTATACCAGTTTTACACTCTGCAGAGGTTGCACATCTTTACCCACAAGTCGTGAGCTTCGCCAGTTGTTCATCACACTTCCTTAGGTGAGATGACTAGCGACTCACTACGAGGCCTTTACAAAGAATCTCGTTGGTAGGGAGTAACCGCGAGGGTGGATCGGCGACTATGGAGCAGGTCTAGTGGGCGTCAAGACACGAAGCACAGATGAGGCCACTCAGCACGAGGGCCATAGAAGCTTACCGCCCCTGCCCCGCAGGTAAGTTACCCCAAACCAAAAAGATCTAATTATTACGCCAAGTCTATCCCATTCTAGCCTTGTGGTAGCGCTGTTGTCCCAGGTTGTCGCTCAATGAACCGGTCCTTATGGAGAGTGGCCAACCAAGCACTAAGCACTGTGCTGGCCCCCTAAACCATGTTTCTACAAAAACCATATTTCAACGAGACGTGAGCCACCCAAGCACGAAGCACAGAGGGCCACTCTCAGAATTAAATTTAATTAAACCATTAATCAAATTAATTAAAAAGGACCAGAGTGTGTTATAGCGCGGCACCTAGCACAACTAACCAAAATGCAACCCAAGGTAATATATAAAGGATAAATGTGGCTAGGAAATCCTTATAGGCATATAGTATTAAATGCAGTATGAAATTGTATTTAAAAGTGATAGGTTGTTCGTGTTATACTTGCCTTCCTCGTACTGCTCCTGCTGCTGCTCAAAGTGCTCGGAAAGACGGCTGCTCCTGGTACTGGTACTGGGGCTCCTCCGGTAGCTCGACGTCTACTCACGAACACATGGCCAAAACGAGGCACAACAATAAGCATACAAGCAAACTCTAACAAAAACTAAGAAACAGTACATCAATACATAAAAACAGCAAGAAAAACTAAGCTAAAACTATTCTTCATGTTACAACGATCGCGTGGACATAAAGAACGCCTAAAACGGAGCTAAAACGCATAATCTAAGCTAAAAACAAGGTTCAGGGGCTAAACTGCAAGAAATCTAAGTTTCCAGGGGCTTTTCTGCAAAAACCGAGGGCCTAAACGTAATTAACCATTAAATCTAAGGGCTAGCGTGCAAAAGACCAGGTGCTGGATGGCGGGTTTGATATTTAAAAAGCTCAGGGGCTTAAGTGAATAAAACAGGGTCAAACCGTAATTATTTTTGAATAGATCAGGACCGCGGGTTGATTAGCAATAAAGGGAGGGGCTCTTTAGAAAGATTAATAGGCGAAAGGGTATCTTCTAATCTGGGCCGTCGGTTTTGGATCGGACGGTCCAGATTAGATCTGGATCCGATCTAATCCCGGCCGTTGGTTCCTAAATGGGCGGCTCAGAGGGCTTGGGCACGCGGGCGGCGGCGCTGACGCCACGGCGAGCGGCGGCACTGGAAGGGGGTCGCCGGAGTTGATCTCTACGGTGATTCAGGTGGCCCAAAGGGTCGCGGCCTGGTGCAAAAGGGCGAGCGTGACGCATACAGTCCACTAGGGCCCTCGGAGAGGCGGTTCGGGGCTGGAAGGGGGGTCGTCGCCGGTGTAGGGCAGCTCGGACGGCGCACCTCGCCGGCGTGCGATGTGCTGACCTCGGGAGCGGGCTAAGGGCTAATACAACTAGCGCAAACGAACCAAGAGGGAACAAGAGATGCTCACCGGGGGTTATGGTGGACGGGGTAGCGGCGTAGCAGGTTCGTCGGCGAGAGTTGCCGGTCGAGGCGGGCGGCGCTCGCGGAGAGGCTGCTGCAGTGGAGCTCCGGCGTCTGGATCCCGCGAATTGACTCGGGGTGGTGCTGCGGCAGAGTACAAAGGGTCAGGGAGGTCCGGGGATCGCCGGGGTTGAGCAATTGGCCAGAGATCGGAGTTTACCGGGGTTGGGGAGCTCGGCGCGATTCCAGTGATGCAGTCCAGGAGTTGGAGCGTGGCCGGCTTAGAAAGTCTCCCAGGGCCGAGGCGGAGCGTCTGCGGCGGTCGGCAGGGCCTGGGGTGCCGTGGCGTGGCCGGTCCGCGGCGGAGCAGGGCACGGCGGAGCAGAGCGGCGAGGGGGTGGCGGCTAGGGTTGGAGGCGGCGCTAGCGCGTGGGATGGGAAGCCGGGGGTCCGCGGGCGGTTTAAAGGGGGACGGCCAGAGATCTCGGGGTCCGGCTCGGGAAGGAAGGCCGCGGTGGTTTCGGCCGGAGATCTCGGCCGGTCCGTTGGGCGCGCGCTGAAGGAGGAAGGAGGCCCTGACAGCGGGCCCCGCTGGTCAGCGGCTGAAGCGGGGACGCGGGCTATGCGCTAGCGGGCTGAGTGCTGGCTTGCGGGCCCGGCTGCCAGCGGGTGCAGCGCGCGGGGCGGAGCGAGCGCGGCTGCAGGCCGAGCAGGGTGAGTGGGCCGCGCGACGTGGAACTGGGCCGAAGGACACGGGCGCTGGCGAGGCTGGCGGGCTGCGCGGGCGAGCGGCGGCTTGCTGGGTCGTGCGGGTCGGACTGGGCCGGCGCGGTTTAGCTCGCTGGGTTAGGATGGTGGGTTTTGGGTGTTGGGCTGAGGCTAAACTGCGGAGCGGGCCCAAGGGAAAGGGGAGGAGAGAGTGGGCCGCAGAATTGGTGATGGGCTGGGCTGGGTTGGGTTTCTCATCTATTTCTTCTCCTTTTTCTATTCTAATTCAAACAAAGTTTAAATTCAAATACAAATTTGAATCCAAACCACACTCAATTAAATAAACTATGCACCAGCATGAATGCAACACCAAAATTTAAACCTATGATAAAATTTTAATTACTTGTGAAACAAAAATTTAGATTAAATGCCAACTAAACACAATAAACCTTAGAAATTTGAATAAAGCCATTTAAATTTATTAATAAATGCGGGAATTTAAATTAGGGTGTTACAGACCCTACCCCCTTAAAGAAATCTCGTCCCCGAGATTTAGCTGGGCTGGCTAACAAAGAGATCTGGATATGTCTTCTTCAACTCATCTTCTCGCTCCCAAGTAGCCTCAGCTTCACTGTGATGCCTTCGCTGAACTCTGCACATCTTGATGCGTTTATTCCGAGTAACCCTCTCTGATGTCTCCAGAATCTTCATCGGATGCTCAGTATAAGTCAGATCTTCCTGCACATCTACTCCATCCAGTGGTGCCTGCTCCTCGGGCACTCGCAGACACCTTTTCAGCTGAGATATATGGAAGACATCATGAACTCCTGAAAGGCTGAGAGGTAACTCCAGGCGATAAGCAACTTCGTCTTTCCGCTCTAGCACCTTGAATGGCCCCACATACCGAGGTGCTAACTTCCCTTTGACATTAAATCTGTGGATTCCTCTCATCGAAGACACCTTCAGGTATACATAATCACCGACACTGAAAGTCAGGTCTCTCTGTTTGCCATCTGCATAGCTCTTCTGTCTGCTCTGTGCAATCCTCAGATTTTCTCGCACAGCATGAACCATCTGCTCTGCATCATCTATGATCTCAGGGCCAAAGAGCTGCTTCTCACCAATATGATCCCAATAGAGAGGAGTCCTGCACTTTCTGCCATACAATGCCTCGAAGGGGGACTTCTTCAGACTGGCCTGATAGCTGTTGTTATATGAGAACTCAGCATAAGACAGGCACTTATCCCAACTAGTACCGTACTGAATAGCACAAGCTCTCAGCATATCCTCCAACACTTGGTTGGTTCTCTCTGTTTGCCCATCTGTCTGAGGGTGATAAGCCATACTGAAACGCAGCTTCGTATCCAATGAGTCATGGAGCTGCTCCCAGAATCGAGAAGTGAACTGAGACCCTCTGTCAGATATGATCTTCTTGGGCACACCATGCAAGCAGACAATCCGAGAGATGTACAACTCTGCGAGTCTAGCACCGGAGTAAGTAGTGTTCACTGGAATGAAGTGAGCAACCTTCGTCAGACGATCCACTACTACCCATATGGAGTTGTACCCTTTCTGAGTACGAGGCAATCCAACAATGAAGTCCATGGTGATTTCCTCCCATTTCCACTCTGGAATCTTCAAAGGCTGTAACAGACCTGCTGGCCTCTGATGCTCAGCCTTGACACGCTGACAGGTGTCACTAAATAGCCACGTACTCTGCCACTGAATGCTTCATCCCATACCACCAGAAACGTTCCTTGAGATCATAATACATCTTCGTGCTGCCCGGATGAATAGAGTAAGCTGTATCATGGGCCTCACTCAGAATCAACTTCCGGAGATCATGCACATCAGGCACGCAAATCCGGTTCTTGTACCACAAAGTACCCTGATCATCCTCTCTGAAATGAGGAGCCTTGCCCTTCTTGAGCAACTCACGGATCTCCTGTAGCTTCTCATCATCTTTCTGATGCTGCCTGATCTCTGACTCTAGAGTCAGTACTGCCTCAAACGCTGCACTCGAAGTATGATGCAAGAAGCCCAGACTCAACTGCTCAAACTCCTCACATAACTCTGGAGGCATCTGGAAAGCCACGGCCATGTTGACATAACTTCTTCTGCTCAGAGCATCTGCTACAACATTGGCCTCGCCCGGATGATAGTGAATCTCCAGATCATAATCCTTGACCAACTCTAGCCATCTTCTCTGCCGCATATTCAGCTCATTCTGCGTGAAAATGTACTTGAGGCTCTTGTGATCAGTGTAGATATCACACCGCTGTCCATACAAGTAATGCCTCCAAATCTTCAGAGCATGCACAACTGCGGCTAACTCAAGATCATGGGTGGGATAATTCAGCTCATGCCGACGTAACTGCCGTGAAGCATAAGCAATCACTCTGCCCTCCTGCATCAGAACACACCCAAGACCATCCTTCGAAGCATCACAATACACCGTGAACCTCTTCGTCTGGTCTGGCAGAGTCAGGACTGGCGCCGTAGTCAACCTCTTCTTCATCTCATCAAAGGCCCTCTGACGCTCATCAGTCCATACGAAAGCCACATTTTTCTCCAGCAAAGAAGTCAAAGGCTTCGCGATCTTGGAGAAATTCTCAATGAACCTCCGATAATATCCAGCTAAGCCCAAGAAAGACCTAACTTCCTTTACTGTCTGCGGTGTCTCCCACTCGAGCACATCCTTCACCTTGCTCGGATCAACAGCAATGCCTCCCTGAGAGATAACATGACTGAGGAATGGAACCTCGTCAATCCAAAACTCGCACTTGCTGAACTTGGCATACAGCTGATGCTCTCTCAATCTCTGCAATACGAGTCTCAGATGCTCCTCATGCTCTTCCTCTGTCTTGGAGAAGATCAGAATATCATCAATAAAGATCACCACGAAGACATCCAGATAGTCCATGAAAACCATGTTCATCAGATGCATGAAGTAAGCCGGGGCATTAGTCAAGCCGAAGGACATGACTGTATACTCATATAGCCTGTACTTGCAGGTGAATGCCGTCTTTGGAATATACCCAGGACGAATCCTCAGCTGAAAATAACCCGAACGAAGATCAATCTTCGAGAATATACGAGCACCTCGAAGCAGATCGAAGAGATCCTCAATACGGGGCAGTGGATGCTTGTTCTTGATAGTAACTGCATTCAGCTCCCGACAATCCACACACATCCTCTTCGAGCCATCCTTCTTATCTACCAGCAATAATGGAAAAGCCCAAGGAGAGAAGCTGCGACGGATATAGCCCTTGGCTAGCAACTCATCAATAGTTTTCTTGACTTCTTCATGCTCTATAGGTGCCATACGGTAGGGCCGCTTTGCAATAGGAGCTGTGCCAGGCAAGAAATCAATACAAAACTCAATGGCGCGTTCAGGCGGCATACCTGGCAGATCATCCGGAAAGACATCCGGGAATTCAGACACCACGCGAATACCATCCGTGGGTCTAGCCTCCATCTGATGAAGAAATCCAGAAGGCTCGGAAGCACTGACTGTCACCTCTTGGCCATCAGATGCCGACAAGTGAACTGTCCGCTGAGCACAATCAATACGGACTCCCCATCTGGTAAGTGTCTCCATGCCCAAAATCACATCTATCCCCGAGGAGTCAATAACTATCAAGCCAGTGCGGAATTCTACCCCCTTTATGACATTACTAACTCTGGAGCATATAGAACATGTACGAATCTGACCCCCAGGTGAGGTAACTACCATAGCTGTCCTCATACAAGAAACCGGTATACCATGCTGCTCGGCAAATGACTTGGAAATGAAAGAATGAGTAGCACCGGTATCAAAAAGCACTGTAGTGGGGTGAGAGTTGACCATGAACGTACCAATAACCACGTTAGGAGCCTCGGCCGCTGACTCGGCCGTCACGTGGTTCACTCGACCCTGTGCTGGTACCCTGGGCTGAGATGGGCGCCCCTGCTGTCCCGCCTGCGCCTTCCGGGGGCAAGTGTTGGCGTAGTGCCCCGGCTGGCCGCAGTGATAGCAGACGCGTGCAAGTGTCGAAGCCTGCTGTCCGGTAGGAGTTGCCGGACGTGGAGCCTGAGGTGCTGGCGGAGCTGGTGGAGCAGCACGAGCCGGAGGTGCCGGTAACCTCGGGCCCTGACCTGCCTGCTGCTGTCGAGGCGGGTACTGCTGCGGCCTCGGCTGGTACTGCTGAGGAGGCCGGTACTGAGGCTACTGGTACTGCTGGGGCGGCTGGAGGCGAGGACGAGTGTTGCTGCCGGAAGCAACGGGGACAATCTTCCTCTTCTTGTCCTCCATCTCCAGGTGCTTGCGCTCAGTGTTGAGCGCGCTGTCAACCAGATGGTTGAAGTCGTCGAAGCGGAGGTTGAGCAGCGCGTAATGGAGGTAGTCCTCAAGACCCTCCATGAAGTGCTCCTGCTTCTTGCGGTCATCCGCAACATCGGCAGGGGCGTAGCGAGCAAGCTGCAGAAAGCGATCACAATACTCCGTGACCGACATAGTCCCCTGAAGTGACAAAGACAGATAGATATCGAAAGATTAACTCAAGATTCATAAGGATAGAACAAGGGGCATTAGCTCAAAAGAAACCGCTGAATGATTATACTTAAGATTACCTGCTTCAGTGCAAGGAACTCCTTCTGCTTCATCTTCATAACGCCCGCGGGGACGTTGTGGCTGCGGAAACGCTCCCTGAACTGGAGCCAAGTGAGAGCCTCGCGGTCCTGAACTGGGTGGGACTCCCACCAGTCCAAAGCTGCCCCTCGCAGCTGTCCTACTGCGTACAGAACTCTCTCCCGATCATCGCACTGGGCGATGTCCAGCTGATGCTCCACTGCACGGAGCCAGTCGTCAGCCTGAAGAGGGTCGGACATGTGAGAGAACGTCGGCGGGTGACCCCTCAGAAAGTCAGCACGCCTGTCGCGAGGCTGCGGTGGTGGAGGAGGCGGTGGCTGAGTGTGAGCCTGCTGAAGAGCCTGAACAGTATTGTTCAGGGTAGCCATCATCTGCATCTGGAGCTGGAAGTACTGCTCCGGAGTCAAAGGCGGCGGCATCGGGATCCCAGTCCCCTGGGTGTTCTGACCCTGGTTGTTCTGCCCCTGCTGGTCAGAACCACGCCTGGTGTTCACCATCTGATTTTGGACAAAAGATTTCACGAGTAAGGATATTGCAGGAATAAATTCAGATGGATATGATAACTCTTTGCGGAAAAAGACTCAGCCATGATAAAGTAGATAGGATAGAGTTGACTGTTTTACCCCCAACGATCTAACTCATTTTATTAATTAGTTAACTTTAGCATAAGAGTGATTTTCTCTAAACAAATTTAAACTACTAAGCTATGCAATCATTCAAAAATCCAAATCAAACATGTAGCATAATAACAAGCAGACAATTTTCACGACTTAGCCGAGTTTAGCATACGACTCGACTAACACAACGCGTCGCAGATCGTGCTATCGTATTATTATAAAAGGGTCACCTAGCTTACTCATGGTGGTCAGATGACTGATTCAGGCCAAAATCTACGAAAACTATTCTTCAGAGTGAGAAATCAAGGCAAGACGGGTAAAAAGTCATAGAAGTCAAGGGGTATAATAGTAAAATAGTTTCAGCAGACAAGGATTGGAGAGAAGAAGTCCTAAAACTCGACCAGTTCTATCTAGGCTTCGTCCTACAGTCGATACGGCTCTGATACCACTCTGTAACACCCGGTTTATAAAAGGACATAAACCGAGCAATCATATATGTGCCAGGATCAAGTCACACGTATATACAACAGAATGAACAGTATATCACAGCACATATCACGAATAAGACATAATAAATCGAAATACGAATGTTATTTATTACAATAATGACAAAAATGTCTGATACAACGGAAGCGAAGTACAAATACGATAAAAACTCTCCGAAGCTGAAGCAGGGCGCCACAGGGACGTCGACTGGGAGACAGACACCTAGAAGTCCTCGTAGTCCTGGTAGCGCTGAGCGAACTCCCTCGTGTCGGCAGGAACTGAGTAGCAGTAGCATATCCAAGAGGAAAAAGTAGAGAAGAGGCAAGAGTGAGTACACAACTTGTACTCAACAAGTATAACACAAACTATGAGGCTCTAAGGTTGGCTGACTCAACTGCATTAGCTTTTAAGTGTTGGAAAAAATTTTATTAAAGCTATTTACTACGAGTTGATGAATTACCATTAACCCAGTTACATAGTAATTAATCAAGATTAAACATGTTACTACTGAGAACCAAACCGAAACCAAGCCACCAAGGTAAACCCCGAGAGGCACCTCCCTCGTCGGAAGGAGACAACCCCACTAATCAAAAGGAGGATCTGGGCCGCTCATAACCGTGAGCACGGCTAGTATACCAGTTTTACACTCTGCAGAGGTTGCACATCTTTACCCACAAGTCGTGAGCTTCGCCAGTTGTTCATCACACTTCCTTAGGTGAGATGACTAGCGACTCACTACGAGGCCTTTACAAAGAATCTCGTTGGTAGGGAGTAACCGCGAGGGTGGATCGGCGACTATAGAGCAGGTCTAGTGGGCGTCAAGACACGAAGCACAGACGAGGCCACTCAGCACGAGGGCCATAGAAGCTTACCGCCCCTGCCCCGCAGGTAAGTTACCCCAAACCAAAAAGATCTAATTATTACGCCAAGTCTATCCCATTCTAGCCTTGTGGTAGCGCTGTTGTCCTAGGTTGTCGCTCTATGAACCGGTCCTTATGGAGAGTGGCCAACCAAGCACTAAGCACCGTGCTGGCCCCCTAAACCATGTTTCTACAAAAACCATATTTTAACGAGATGTGAGCCACCCAAGCACGAAGCACAGAGGGCCACTCTCAGAATTAAATTTTAGTAAACCATTAATCAAATTAATTAAAAAGGACCAGAGTGTGTTATAGCGCGGCACCTAGCACAACTAACCAAATGCAACCCAAGGTAATATATAAAGGATAAATGTGGCTAGGAAGTCCTTATAGGCAAACAGTATTAAATGCAGTATGAAATTGTATTTAAAAGTGATAGGTTGTTCGTGTTATACTTGCCTTCCTCATACTGCTCCTGCTGCTGCTCAAAGTGCTCGGAAGACGGCTGCTCCTGGTACTGGTACTGGGGCTCCTCCGGTAGCTCGACATCTACTCACGAACACATGGCCAAAACGAGGCACAACAATAAGCATACAAGCAAACTCTAACAAAAACTAAGAAACAGTACATCAATACATAAAAACAGCAAGAAAAAACTAAGCTAAAACTATTCTTCGCGTTACAACGATCGCGTGGACATAAAGAACGCCTAAAACGGAGCTAAAATGAATAATCTAGGCTAAAAACAAGGTTCAGGGGCTAAACTGCAAGAAATCTAAGTTTCCAGGGGCTTTTCTATAAAAACCGAGGGCCTAAACATAATTAACCATTAAATCTAAGGGCTAGCGTGCAAAAGACCAGGTGCTGGACGGTGGGTTTGATATTTAAAAAGCTCAGGGGCTTAAGTGAATAAAACAGGGCCAAACCATAATTATTTTTGAATAGATCAGGACCGCGGGTTGATTAGCAATAAAGGGAGGGGCTCTTTAGAAAGATTACGAGGCGAAAGGGTATCTTCTAATCTGGGCCGTCGGTTTTGGATCTGACGGTCCAGATTAGATCTGGATCCGATCTAATCCCGGCCGTTGGTTCCTAAATGGGCGGCTCAGAGGGCTTGGGCACGCGGGCGGCGGCGCTGACGCCACGGCGAGCGGCGGCGCTGGAAGGGGGTCGCCGGAGTTGATCTCTACGGCGACTCAGGTGGCCCAAAGGGTCGCGGCCTGGTGCAAAAGGGCGAGCGTGACGCATACAGTCCACTAGGGCCCTCGGAGAGGCGGTTCGAGGCTGGAAGGGGGTCGTTGCCGGTGCAAGGCGGCTCGGACGGCGCACCTCGCCGGCGTGCGATGTGCTGACCTCGAGAGCGAGCTAAGGGCTAATACAACTAGCGCAAACAAACCAAGAGGGAACAAGAGTGTTCTGAAAAAGAATTATGCAAAAGGCTAAACACGGCTATGGGACGGAAAAACTAAACCCTAATTTTTTGTTTTGGCTTTTTCGTGGACTATGGGACGAAAGACAACAAAAAAAAACACTCGAACTAAGATAGATGTAAAACCTGACAGTAAACCTGAGTCTCTGATTACCAAATAATGGGGACGTGGGTTCCCAATCTTCCGTCAGGTTCTGGATAACTCTCGTTGTAGGCGGAGCGAGACACACCGATCCGGCTTCAGATCCTAAGACCCGAATCCAGCAATCTTAGCACCACAACTCCTCTGGTTATCAACCGTGTCACAACCCGGTTGACCTCGCCAAGAAGGCTAATCCTTGCAAGCGCAACGAAGAACACAAGCAAGAACTCGAAAGAAACGCAGCTCAAATAGAGTGACTCTGCAGATGAATGATTAATCTCACAAGTTGGGGTTTCACAAACCGATGAACGGCGACAACTGTTCTTGACAGAATGAATCTAAGCAAAACCCAAGTCTCACGATGGCGGCGGCGGCTATTAATAAGGGTTTAGGTCACGCAAAACCCCCTGGACGCGCCCCTATTGGGCTCCAACACGATACACGGGCCATCGGCCCAAAAACAGTGACGCAGCACCGGAACAGATTCTGGACGCCAACTTCCACAGACGTTTCCTGTCGACTTAGGATGAATTTGAACCTGAAACCAGAGTCATTGGAAGCGTCTTGAAATTATATTTCCATCCATATCAAGTGCGCCCAAATCCGACTCCGTATGCAACCTGGGCGTCCGTTTTAGTGCGGCCTGTTCCTGGAGTCCGAAACTGAAACGAAGTCGAATCGGTTTGGGCCTCCATCTTGATCCGGACGTCCTTGCTGGTCCTCCACGCCTCCAAGGCCTTCTCCACACCCTTGCTGGTCCTCTCCTTTGTTCCTAAGTACAATTAAGTCATTAGGTAACAATCTATTCTCAGATTCAAAATAAACATTACTTAGGAACGAACTCACCTGTAAGTTCAATTGTCGAGCACGTGCGCGAGTAATAGGACCTTGTATATCATCTTGAGGAGTGTCGTTTGTATCCGTAGGAGTGATGTCCTCATCACCGGGGGTTATGGTGGATGGGGTAGCGGCGTAGTGGGTTCGTCGGCGAGAGTTGCCGGTCGAGGCGGGCGGCGCTCGCGGAGAGGCTGCTGCAGTGGAGCTCCGGCGTCTGGATCCCGCGAATTGACTCGGGGTGGTGCTGCGGCAGTGTACAAAGGGTCAGGGAGGTCTGGGGATCGCCGGGGATGCGCAATTGGCCAGAGATCGGAGTTTACCGGGGTTGGGGAGCTCGGCGCGATTCCAGTGATGCAGTCCAGGAGTTGGAGCGTGGCCAGCTTAGAAAGTCTCCCAGGGCCGAGGCGGAGCATCTGCGGCAGTCGGCAGGGCCTGGGGTGCCGTGGCGTGGCCGGTCCGCGGCGGAGCAGGGCGCGGCGGAGCAGAGCGGCGAGGGGCTGGTGGCTAGGGTTGGAGGCGGCGCTAGCACGTGGGATGGGAAGCCGGGGGTCCGCGGGCGGTTTAAAGGGGGACGGCCGGAGATCTCGGGGTCCGGCTCGGGAAGGAAGGCCGCGTTGGTTTCGGCCAGAGATCTCGGCCGGTCCGTTGGGCGCGCGCTGAAGGAGGAAGGAGGCCCTGACAGCGGGCCCCGCTGGTCAGCGGCTGAAGTGGGGACGCGGGCAATGAGCTAGCGGGCTGAGTGCTGGCTTGCGGGCCCGGCTGGCAGCGGGTGCGGCGCGCGGGGCGGAGCGAGCGCGGCTGCAGGCCGAGCAGGGTGAGCGGGCCGCGCGACGCGGGACTGGGCCGAAGGACGCGGGCGCTGGCGAGGCTGGCGGGCTGCGTGGGCGAGCAGCGGCTTGCTGGGTCGTGCGGGTCGGACTGGGCCGGCGCGGTTTAGCTCGCTAGGTTAGGATGGTGGGTTTTGGGTGCTGGGCTGAGGCTAAGCTGCGGAGCGGGCCCAAGGGAAAGGGGAGGAGAGAGTGGGCCGCAGAATTGGTGATGGGCTGGGCTGGGTTGGTTTTGGTTTGGGTTGGGTTTCTCATCTATTTCTTCTCCTTTTTCTATTATAATTCAAACAAAGTTTAAATTCAAATACAAATTTGAATCCAAACCACACTCAATTAAATAAACTATGCACCAGCATGAATGCAACACCAAAATTTAAACCTATGATAAAATTTTAATTACTTGTGAAACAAAAATTTAGATTAAATGCCAACTAAACACAATAAACCGTAGAAATTTGAATAAAGCCATTTAAATTTATTAATAAATGCGGGAATTTAAATTAGGGTGTTACAGCACCAGTCATGTCGGGTACTTTCTCTATCCACAATAAACCTGTAGTCATATTATTTGATTCTGGTGCAACTCATAGTTTTATAAGTGCCAAATTTGGAGCAAGGGTAGGATTGGATTTTTGTCATACCAAGAGATCTTACATGATAACAACCCCTGGTGGGAAGATAGCTTCCAATCAAATCAGTAGACATGTGCTAATTAAGTTGGGTAGCAAATTGATAAAGACAGATTTGATCTTGTTGAACTTAGAAGGCATGGATGTTATTTTGGGCATGGATTGGATGACTAGACATAAAGTACTATTAGATATCTCTTCCCGAGCTATTGAGATAGATTCACCTTATCAAGGAGCCACCATACTCTATCTGCCATAACGAGAGTGCTTCAACTCTTGTGCCTATGCCATAAAAGAAATTAAAATTGAAGATATTCCTGTTGTGTGTGAGTATGCAGATGTATTTCCAGATGACTTGCCTGGAATGCCCCTGATAGAGATATCGAATTCGTTATCGAGCTTCAACCCGGTACCGCCCCTATTTCTAAGAGGCCGTACCGTATGCCTCCAAATGAGTTGGCAGAATTGAAAATCCAACTTCAAGACCTTCTTGACAAGGGTTTTATACGACCGAGTGCTTCACCATGGGGATGTCCAGCCCTGTTTGTGAAGAAGAAGGATAACAGTTTGAGGCTATGCGTTGACTATCGACCACTCAATGCAGTCACTATTAAAAACAAGTATCCTCTTCCCTGCATTGATATCCTGTTTGATCAGTTAGCTGGAGCCAAGATTTTCTCTAAGATCGATCTTCGTTCTGGCTACCATCAAATAAAGATCAAGCCCTGTGATATTCCGAAAACAACTTTCTCGACCAGATATGGACTCTATGAGTATCTGGTTATGTCTTTTGGTCTTACCAATGCCCCGGCATACTTTATGTACCTGATGAATTCAGTCTTCATGCCGGAGCTGGATAAATTCATCGTGGTGTTCATCGATGACATTTTGATCTACTCCAAGAATGAAGAAGATCATGCTCAGCATTTATGCATCGTTCTTCAGCGATTACGAGATCATCACATTTACGCCAAAATCTCCAAGTGTGAATTTTGGCTAGATAGTGTGAAATTTTTGGGCCATACTATCTCCAGTGAAGGTATATCGGTTGATCCAACTAAAGTGCAAGAAGTGATGGATTGGAAACCTCCTACTTCAGTCCATCAGATTCGCAGTTTTCTCGGTTTAGATGGATACTATCGTCGATTCATTCCTGATTTTTCTAGAATAGTCAAACCTATGATGGAGTTATTAAAGAAAGGAGTGAAATTTGTTTGGGATGATAAATGTGAAGAAGCCTTTCAAACTCTCAAAGCGCAACTAACTACTGCTCCAGTGCTGGCTACACCGGACAGTACCAAACCTTTTGATGTCTATTGTGATGCTTCTGGTACGGGACTTGGTTGTGTACTTATGCAAGACAACCGGGTGATCGCTTATGCATCAAGAGCTCCCCGGAATCATGAGAAGAACTGTCCAACACATGATCTGGAGTTAGCAGCTGTCATACATGCTCTTAAGCTCTGGAGACATCATCTTATGGGAACTCATTGTAACATTTACACTGACCATAAGAGCCTCAAGTTTATCTTCACCCAAGCTGATCTCAACATGAGATAGAGACGCTGGCTAGAATTGATAAAGAACTATGATCTAGAAGTGCACTATCATCCAGGAAAGGCTGATGTGGTTGCGGATGCACTCAGCCGCAAGTCACAATGCCATTGTCTATCTGTAGAGCCATTCAATGAAACTCTATGCCAGGAAATGATGAAACTAAACGTAGAAATGGTACCTCAAGGAAGTCTAAACCATATAGCTGTCGAGCCTACACTTCATGATAGCATCATCATGGCACAATTACATGATGAAGGTATCAAAATCATCAAGGAAAAGCTATCCCAGGGAGAAGCAAAGTACAAATGTTTCCGTGTGGATCATAAAGGAGTTTTGTGGTTTGAATTTTGTCTTGTGGTACCCAAGAATCACCAGCTTAGTAAACAAATCCTTGATGAGGCACATCTATCGAAGTTTTCTATTCATCCCGGTAGTACCAAGATGTACCAGGATCTTAAACAAAATTTCTGGTTGACTCGAATGAAAAGAGAGATCGCCAAATATGTTTCTGAGTGTGATGTCTGTCAAAGAGTTAAGGCTAGTCACTTGAAAGTAGTTGGTACTCTCCAACCTTTACCCATTCCATCCTGGAAATGGGAGGACATCAGTTTGGATTTTATCATTGGCTTACCCAACACTTCTCAGAAGCATGATTCTATTTGGGTAATCGTTGATAGACTCACCAAGACCGCTCATTTTATTCCTATGTATACAACTTATTCTGCCAAGAAGTATGCAGAGATCTATCTCGATCAGATTGTCCGTCTGCATGGAGTTCCAAAGACGATCATTTCTGATCATGGGGCGCAGTTCATTGCACGTTTCTGGGAACAATTGCAAGAATCCCTTGGAACCAAATTGATTCATAGTTCAGCCTATCATCCACAAACAGATGGGCAAACTGAACGAATCAATCAAATCCTTGAAGATATGTTGAGGGCATGTGCTATTCAATATGGCAAGAACTGGGATAAGTGCCTAGCACTGGCAGAGTTCTCATATAATAACAGTTACCAATCCAGTTTGCAAATGGCACCATTTGAACCGTTATACGGTCGAAGGTGTCGAACTCCTTTGAGTTGGTCACAAGCCGGAGAACGCAAAGTATTTGGGCCAGATCTAGTCATTGAGGCAGAAAAGAAAGTCAAAGTTATCCAGACTAATCTTAAAGTAGCCCAATCAAGACAGAAAAGTTATGCAGACAAAAGAAGAGAACCTTTATAGTTCAAGCTAGGGGATTTCGTATATCTGCTAGTATCTCCTACTAGAGGTGTTCAACGCTTCGGCATAAAAGGGAAATTGTCACCTCGATACATCAGACCATTTGAAATCATCGAAACTTGTGGTCCAGTTGCTTACCAAATCCGTCTTCCTTCTCAGTTGGCCGCCATTCATGATGTTTTCCATATCTCTCAACTCAAGAAATGCATCAAAGTGCCCACTGAGATCATTAAACCACAAGATATCGAAATTGAACCCGATCTATCTTATGTTGAGTATCCAATCAATGTTCTTGACACCAAAGAAAGAAGTACAAGAAGGGAGAAGGTTAGAATGTACAAAATCCAGTGGAATCACCATACATGAATAAGCCACTTGGGAGACTGAAACTTATCTCCAAAGAAATTTTCCCGACTTTCTTAGAACCAATCCAGGTACCAAATCTTTCCGTCCTTAATCTTCCTGTAATCTCGGAGCGAGATTCCTTTTAGGGGGAAAGGCTGTGACATCCTAGGTGTCTGCACAGTAGAACTGTATTTATTTTATGCATCATGTGCTTAATTGCTTGAACAAGGGTCTTATTTAAAAAATAATAATAAGGTAATTGTGTAAATATGATTTGATGCAAGGACCTTCCTATAATTTAATTTGAATAAGATGGGTGAATATTGCATTTGTGGAGGGTTTCTTTGTAAAATTCATTGTAATCTTTTCATGGCAGGAAATTTTACTTTTCAGTCTGAAATTAAGGTGAATTTGCATTGGAAAAGATGAAAGTCCATTAAATTCAAAATCCTTTCTTTGTTTTAAAAATAACCTTTCAACCTTTGGTCAAATCAAATTTTGCACAACATCAAAGTTGTAGATCTTGAATAGTTGAACAACTTTCATGTTGGGCACTTTTTCATTTGAGCCCTAGTTTAAGAGTTATTTTGGTTTTACAGTAGGACCCCTAAACTTTTCTGAAATTACAAACAGGTCTAGCCTGTGTCTTCCTCTCTCTCCCTCTCTGCTTCCTCTATCACCAGCACAGAGCGGCGCCGCCCACCACTGAGGGAGGGCCGCAGGCCACCTCCTGCTACCCACCGCCACACGCGGCACCCCCGCAACCCCCTGGCCCCACTCCAACCGCGCTGGAGCCCCCTTTCCCTCGCCACGCTACCCCGATCGTGCTTCGCAGCCGCCACCTCGCCGCCGCCGTGGTAAGCTTTGGGAAGAGCCCCGGTTTCCCCTTCTCTCGTGTGCTTCAGCATCAGGAGAACCCCCGCATTCCAATCCCCTCGCTCTCTCGCCAGTTCCCCGCCCCAAACCCCCAGAACGCCGCCACAGCCCACCCGAACGCAGGCGAGCTCGAGCTCACCGCCGCCCCGCTTCTCCACGGCCGCTCCACCCGCGCAGACCCCGCCTTCAGCTCCACCTCGCTCTCGCGTAGCTCCCCGGCCACTCCTCTTCCACCCTCGACCGCCGAAGCATCCTCGCCACCGATCCCCTACGCCGACCGCCGCTGCTCGCCGTCGACGAGCCTCCTTCGGACCATCTCCCACCGAGCCAGGGCCACCAAAAGGTGCGGCTCGAGCTCCTCATCGTTTTTCCCCACCTTTCCCTCACCACCGGTGCCAAACTTCACCGGAATCTGAGCTGAAACGGCGGCTCTATTGTTGTTTCCCGGCGAAGGACCTATTCGTAATTTAGAAACTTGATTCCAGGGGTCCAAGTGTAAAAACAACATGAACTCTAGAATTCAAATCAGTGAAATTTGAAAATAACTAGAAATTTTTAGAGAAAATAGAAAAATACAAATCCAAATGTTTTGGAATCCTTGTTACAAGACCTACAAGTTTTGTTACATACACATCTTCAGTTTTGGTCTGTAACTTCATGTGGTTTTTGGCTAGAATATGTCTTGCAGTGTTACTAGTATCTGGTAAAAATTTGAACTCTTTTTGACATCTTTAACTAGGTCAAAGTTTCAAGATTCCTAGATCTACTAGTTTTGCTAATGTATTTATGCTGGTAGAAATATTAAAGTTCTGTAGTTGTAACTTTTTCCATGCATGCATGTCACTAAAACATTGCTATTGCGAAAGATTGGGAAATTTTAGATATGTTTAACTATATCTTTGATTTAATGCTTGTTAAGTAGGCTTTAATTATAATAAATAGTTTACTTGCTTTGAAAATCTAAGAATATTTGTGGAACTCTATTTTGGACTTATGTTTATGTCTGTAAAATTTAGGATCTAGAAACGTTATAGAACTTTCCTTACTAATTAGGTTTACCATATGTGGTTTAATTTTGTCAAAATTATTACTTCTGTTTTATTCCAAGATAAATTCTGAAAATTTTATAGTAGCTGTGCTATCTCTGTATCGATATCCTTTTAAATTTATAGCCTCTGATTTTCTCTAATTTAGTCTATAGAATTTAATCTTGTTCTAGGTGCTATCTGATTAAATGTTTTATTCTGAATAATTGGCTGCATGAAATTGTATGAAATTTACAAGAAAGATTGCTCTCTGTACTTCCTGTTTGAAGTAATTTTTCTGAGTTTAAATGCTAGTTGTGTACTGAGTTACTTAATTCTTATCAAACTATGATTTACATGCTATGTGAACTAACTAAAACTTACTTTGTGAAGATAATCAAGTTGTCTTGTGAGGTTTTTACAAGAAAGATTTGAATTGAAACCCTATATGCATGATCCTAGGAACCTATGTACTGAACACTAGACTTGAGTTCGAGTAATTGCTATGCTTATAGGACCGGTAAAAGTCGAGTGATTGCCTGTCACTCGCGAGCTTAATAGGAGTTGCTTGTTTTCTTTTATCTGCAATCACTATAAGGACGTCGGACGGGGTCACGTTCGATATCATGACCTTGGGTGAGACTCCGGCTGTGTTGATGAATACTGCTAAGGTCGCGGTGTGTGGTTGCGGTGGTTAAGTGTTTGAACGTACTAGCCACATGTCGTAAATATGGTACGCGGTAAGCCTAGTAGCTGATCGGACCGGTGAGTGGATATACCTTTCACTCTCTCTTAGAGATAGGATTTTATTTATGTTTATGTTGCGCAACACCACAGGTGCAGGGAGGAAATTGGTGCCCTGTAGTCATGGAGAGCGACCCTATCCACAAGCTGGAATGAGAGGTCAACAGTTGTTTGGGAACGACCCGACGGTGTTCCAAACGTGTGTGTTAGCTTTACCTTGCAAGGTTGAAAATTTGATTCGAATCGTCCGTCTCTCACGGATATTAAGACTACTTGATCCCTTTGCCACACAAAGTAATAAGAGTAATATTATTATGATCAATCTTGATGTTTGACTAAAGTTCTACCATGGTTGATTAGAATTAGTTGCTTACATAGAATGGTTAATCAACTAGAATATTGAAAGCTAAAATGTGAATTAAGGACCTACTCTTTGTTGCTTTTCAGCAAAAGGAAAACCGGAGCCTTACAGAACCCTGCATAGTCTAGCTAAGTGGACTAAGTATATCCGTTGACAGTTAAGTCTTGCTGAGTATTAGTATACTCAGCCTTGCTGTTGAATCCTGTATCAGGTATGAGTTTTGAGGACCAGACCGCTAGTCTGACTTGGCCCTGCTCTTTGCCCTATGGCTGGTCCGTAGAGTGGGATCCGTCTCCGGCCGGCAATGACCCCGACGAGTGATACCTTGCTTGGGCTAGCTTGGTATCCTTTTGCGACGTGTTGTAGCCGTCGTGTTTTCTTTCCACAGCTTATACTCTGAAATTTAAACTTATGTCTTGTATAATGTTTACTGAGTTTGGACCTGTAATAATACTTTGATCTTGTTGTAATAACGGCTATGCCTGTGTTGTAAAATATATGGTAGTAATATCTATGGACTCGCCTTCGTGCGGGGTATGCTTGTTCAATCTGAGATCCGGTGGTTGTATCGGGACGTTACCCAACAGACCAAGAATTGTTCCGTTTGTAGTGCGTTTGAGTTGGTGTTGCCTTTATGGTGATGGCCAGCGCACTTGAGCCGGGATAATTCAGGTGGTTCTGCCACACCTGGCTGGGTCACGGAGACACGCTGGGTCGTTTCCGGAATATTCGGAGCATATTCGCATTATGGTAAGAAATCCAACTGTTATATCCCTGCGCAGATCTAGCACGCCTGACAGGGGAGTGGGGCTGTCAGGGGCAATGGTAAAAAGAAAGTTACCGTTTATCCCGCTCCGTCCACCGTAAGATTCCCGATCCGATCCGATGTGGCCGTTGATTTCGGATCTGCCCGTTGTGCAGCCTCCGATATTTAAACAAGGGAGGCGACGCGGGGCGGCCACCCTGTTCCCGAGCGCTCCAGAATCCTCCACTGCCTTGCCAACTTGGCGAGTTTGCAGAGCTCTCGGCATCCTCGTTCCTCGCGATTTCCACCCCTCACCTGAGCCTCGCCGCCATCGCCATAGCCGCCACACCCGCTACGTCATCATCCTCGACCTCGGGGAGCACTGGAGAAGCTCCGCTGCCGTTGTCATCCTGGCAGAAGTGCACGCTCCAGGAGAGCGACATCCAGGACATGGTGGAGCGTGGCATCCTCCCAGAGAAGTAGATCTCCGGGTGGCGGTGCTGCTATGGAGAGGAGTTCCCGTTGGATGACACGGACCAGACGGTCGTGTTCAAGTCCTTCTATGAGAAGGGCTTCGCGCTGCCCGTGGGGGCCTTCTTCCGCGGGCTTCTTCACTTCTACGAGCTCGAGGTAACGCATCTCAAGCCCAACTCGATCGCCCAAATCGCCATCTTCATCCACCTCTGCGAGGGGTATTTGGGGATCGCTCCCCACTTCAACTTGTGGTGGGCTCTATACCGCCTCAAGGAGCACCCGTCCAACATTCACCGGAAAATTGTGGGCGGGGAATGGTTCGTGGTGTCGAACCCGGCACCCTGCCTCCCGGCGCGCACTGGCCGTGTGCTAGAGTACAAGGCGTGCTGGGAAGAGCCGCCGACCACCGAGGAGATGGCGCAGGTGGATCGCCTCCTAAAGGAGATCGCCGACATGTCGGCGCAAGGTCTAACAGGGGCCGCGGTGGCCCTCTCCTTCTGCAAGCGGCTCACACAGCCGATCTAGGAGAGGGTCCACCCGGCCTTCGAGTACTGAGTCGTCAGGACCCAACCCAGGGACAGGAGCGCAAGGTCCCCCGGGAAGAGATCGCGAACCGGGTCGCCCGCATCATGGCAGGGCAGATCCGGGACAAGGGCTGCCCAAAACCCATTTGCCTGAAGCGGCCGACCGATGCCATAAGTCTTCTCGAATCTTCCGAGTTGCTTTGTTCATTTCCGAGTTGTTTCCTCTGTTTTTTCTCTATTTTTCCAACTGCACCCATTGGGTTGTGACACAACTCGGATCCTTTGCAGGCCAAGGTCTTGGAGTACTGGTCCCCCGCTCCTCTGCCTGAGGGAGGCCCTGGCAAGGATGCCTCCGCCTCCGCCGAGCTGTGCTAGCCGGCAGACAAGGAGATAGAGTTCTCCTCCGAATCCTCCGTCGGAGTGAGTCGGAGGTGGAGATCACCGAAGCCTCGGGGCCGCCGTGAGGAAGATCCCGCTGTCGAAGGCGGGGTTGATGACGGCACAACAGTCACTGAGGAGCTCGACCCGCAAGGGGACGAGCAAGGTCCGGGGAGCGTTGGCGCCCCCGGCCACTGTTGTGATGGGGTCGGCATCGGCCGCCCCCAAGCCAAGAAGGAGGCGGCCCAAGGACTGGGCCAGCTACGCGGGGAAGTGACGCCCCTGGGTACCAGCTCTAGGGCTCAGCCGACCGTGCCGCTGAAGCTCAAATTCGCACTGCGCCGAAGTGGCGGGTAAGTTTCTAGATCTGAGTCTTGATTCTTTCTTGATTTTTCTTTCCTGCAGCTATGCTGAGCGCCTTTGTTGTTGGTGTAGGAGGGCGTCACTCAGCGGCGCCAAGAGGAAGGTGGAGGGGTCGTCCACCGAGGGCGGCTCTAGTGATGCCGCACTACTCACCTCGCCGCGGGCGAGTCCGGCGAAGAGCCGCACCCACCGCAAGGAGGAGAAGAAGGAGGAGGAGGAGGCCAGCAAAAGGGTCTCCCCTCCTCTCCAGGATATGGAGATGCTGGATCCGCCCCGTAACGAAGGGGCGGCACATGTGGTGGTCTAGGCCAGCGAGGTTCCGGCCGTTGAGGTGGCGAGGATCGAGGAGGTCCCGACCATCGAGGTGAAGACGACCCGGGCTGAGCCCTCCGAGGGGGTCAGGACCCTACCGGTGAAGGAGGAGGCCGAGTCACTCGGCAGCCACTTAGTCGAGTGCGCCAAGGTGACCCATAATTGAGTCGAGGTAAGTCTCCTACCTCACTCCTAGTGTAGCTCACTTGTTCTTGTAGGTGTCGTGTTGTAACGCCAAGTTGTTCTCCAGGCTCTGGTGGAGCTGTCAGAGCAGGCCGCCCAGGAGCTGGCCGATAGGAGCACCGCCATCGGCCGGGTGGCGGAGCTTGAAGCCAAGGTGGCCAAGCTGGAGGCGCAGGTCTACCGGGTTGGAGGCTGAGAAGGCTCTACACAAGGAGAGGTGCGATAAGGAGTCGAGTCGATGCATGTTGAGTCCTTTTTGCGCTGTTTTTCCTCTGACTTGTGTTTTGTTTAGAGCTGGAGGCCTGCACCAAGGCCAACGAGGAGCTGCAGAAGCTCCAGGAGGTGGCTGAGGCCCGGGAGGCCGCCACCGAGGAGAACTTTTGCCTAGAGCAACAGGCCCGTTGAGGTATGATTCGGAAATCATATAGCCGTTGGGTGCGTATTGTTTTGGCGGCTTGGGCTGACCTAGCTGAGTGCTTCTTTTGCAGAAGTGGATGATCAAGCGGCGCAAGGCCGGAGGACACTGGATCGCCTGAGCAGGCCGCTGGAGGCTCTCCTTGGGGCGTTCGAGCCCGAGGGTGTGGCAGTGGCCGAGAGCCTATCTGAGAGGCTGGAGGTGTCCCGTGGCCGACTGGAGACCTTCGTCAAGGGAGCTGCCAGGGATGCGTGCAGCACACACGGGGACTGGTGAAGTCCCATCTCCCGGAGGCGGATCTGGACCCAGTGGGAGACGGCGTTCCTGAAGACTGCTCCAACTTAGATTGGGAGGCCAACCACACCTCTGTCCTGGAGATCGCCGAGCGCATCGTGGACGAGCTGTAGGCTGCCGGTCTCCAGGAAGTTCTGTTGTTTGTTTTGGCTACAAGAGGAGTTGGTTAGAATGGACCGACTTAAAAACAATATTTATATAAATAATATTTTATTTTAATTGCTGTTAAGGTATGCCCATGGTCCGAGTTCTTTTTTGAATTTGCCGAGTAGGTGAGGGGCAGACTCTGAGCCATTGATAGCGCTTGAGAGCTGATCATCAATATACGCGATGAATTAGGGTGACACAGAGTTGCTCCAGGACGTACTCGGCTGTGTTCATTATGAGCGGGCCGGGTTGTTCTTGTCCGACTGGTCGGATTCCGAGTGGGGGCTGGCTGGTAGCCGAGACACAGCCCCCGAGCGTGTTGGTAATGATTCGGTAAAGAACGAGAGTAAGTAGAATGTGATGTATAAAATGCGACAAACTTTATTAAATGAGTAGATGGGTACATAGCTTTGCATTTTCTATGCTTCTACGGATAGAAGCGGCGTAGGTGCTCGATATTCCATGGGTTGCCCACGTCTATGCCATCTGGCCTCTGTAGGTGGTAGGTTCCGGGAACCACTATCCCACTGACTACAAAGGGTCCTTCCCATGGGGAGGACAGCTCGTGAGCGCCGGTGGTCGATTGGATTCGTCGTAGAACCAGTTCTCCGACGTTGAAGTCTCGCTCATGGACATTGCGATCATGATAGCGCCGGAGCTGCTGCTCATATCTTGCATGTTGTATGGAGGCTGTCAGGCGGTGCTCCTCTGCCGAATCGATGTCAGTGCATCGAGTTGATTCGGCTTCGTTTTCGTCATAGTTTTCGATGCGTGGAGCACCAAAAGCTATGTCCGATGGCAAGACTGCTTCAGAACCGTACACCATGAAGAATGGCGAATAACCGATAGCTCGGCTTCTCTATGTGCGGAGCCCCCAGACCACTCTGGGTAGTTCTTGGAGCCACTTTGCACCGTATTTTTTGATCGGATCGAAAATTCTAGCCTTGAGCCCCTGGAGGATCAAGCCATTGGACCTTCGACTTGGCCATTGCACCTGGGGTGCGCTACGGAGGCATAGTAGACGTTGATGCAGCTCTCTTGGCAGTAGTCCCAGAATTCAGAGCCCACGAATGAAGTACCCAGATTGGTGATGATCCGATTAGGCACTCTGAATCGGTGTGATATCTCCTCGATGAACTCGGCTGCCTTGGCTGTTGTGGTGGCTGTCACTAGCTTGGTTTCGATCCATTTTGTGAACTTGTCGATAGCTACGAATATGTGGCTGTATCCACCAACTGTCGTCTTCAGGGGTCCCACCGAGTCGAGTCCCCAACAAGCGAATGGCCAGGAAGGCGGTATAGTCCGCAGGGCCTGAGCCGGGATGTGCTACTAGTTGGAGAAGAACTGGCACCCGGAACATCGCCTGACGATGTTTCAGGTGTCGGCCTGGGCCGTGGTCCAGTAGAAGCCTGATCGGAAGGCTTTCCCACGAGGGTAGAGGCGCCCGCGTGGTTGCCGCAGATACCTGAGTGGACATCGCTACGGAGTCGGACTCCTTTATCCTGTGCGATGCATATGCACAGGGTTCCTGAGGATGCCGAGTGCCTGAACAACTCGGTTCTTATAACGATGTAGTTGCCGAACCGGCGTGCGAGCTTCTTATGCTCCTTTCCCTTTGGGTAGCTTTTGTTGTTCTTGATGAATTCGATGATGGTGGAGCGCCAGTCGATGTCAAGAGTTAGGACCTGCTGCCCTATGGCCGGGACCAAGTCGGCTTTGTAGGAGGTTCCGCTTCCATCTTGACCGTAGGGCTATTGAGTGCTTGAACGAACACGCCAGGTGGTACGATGGACCGCTTGGACCCAAGCTTGGACAGAACGTCCGCCGCCACATTGTCGTCCCTGGGGACGTGGTGGAACTCGAGACCATAGAACTTAGCTTCAAGCTTCCTGATCTCCCGACAGTAGGCATCCATCTTCTCCTTGGTGCACTCCCAGTCTTTGTTGACTTGCTGTATGATGACTTTGGAGTCACCATAAGCCAACAAACGCTTGATACCGAGTGTGATAGCGATCCGGGGACCATGGATGAGAGTTTCGTACTCAGCAGCATTGTTGGTAACCTTGAAAAGTAACTGGAGGACGTATTTGAGTTGTTCATCTTTCGGGGAGATGAAGAGGACTCCAGCGCCGACTCCATCGCGGTTGAGGGCGCCGTCAAAGTACATGATCCAGTGCTCGGATCTAGTGTCGGGAGCAGAGTCTTGGATCTCGGTCCATTCAGCGACGAAGTCGGCCAATGCCTAAAATTTGATCGTAGATCATGGTGTAAACTCAATCGTGAAGGCGCCGAGTTCTAGTGACCATTTGACGACTCGGCCATTGGCGTCCTTGTTGTGCAGGAAGTCACTGGGTGGGTAGGATGAGGCCACCTTGATCTTTTGGGCCTGGAAGTAGTGCCGAAGCTTTCTTGACGTGATGAGGATGGTGTACAACAGCTTCTGCACTTGTGGGTAGCATGCCTTGGACGCGCCGAGTACTTCACTGATGAAGTAAACCGGTCACTACACCTTGTAGACGTGACCCGGCTCGTCTTGTTCGATGACCAGGACGGTGCTCGCCACGTTGGTGATAGTGGCAATGTACAGGAGAAGGATTTCCATGTCTTCTGGTGTTGTTAGGACAGGTGGCGAGGTGAGAAAATCCTTGAGCTCCTGGAATGCTTTGGAAGCATCGTCATTGCACTGGAACTTGTCGGACTTCTGGAGAAGTTTGAAGAAGGGTAGGCCTCTATCGCCGAGTCGGCTTATGAACCTATTCAAGGCAGCCATGCACCCTATGAGCTTCATCAGGCCCTTTTTGCTCCCGGGAGGCTTCATGAACCTGATGGCGTTGACCTTGGTGGGGTTAGCTTCGATGCCCCAGCTACTGACTATGAAGCCGATTAGTTTTCCAGACGGGACACCGAACACACACTTGGTCGGGTTGAGTTTCCATTTGAATTTCTTGAGATTTTCAAATATCTCGGAGAGATCCGTAATGAACTGATCATTTCGTTTTTTCTTGACGACAATGTCACGGACGTAGGCTTCGGTGTTGCATCCGATCTGCCCCTGGAGGCATCTCTGAATGGCCTTCTGGTAGGTGGCGCCGGCATTCTTGAGGCCGAACATCATGGTGTTGTAGCAGTAGGCCCCGAAAGGGGTGATGAAGGACGTAGCCAAAGGTGCAGGGCAAGCTTGCAAATCAGAAGCCTACCTTTGGCCAACTATTGAACAAGTACTCAAAGGCCGCTCGAAACGATTAGCCCATAAAAAAGAGACCGAGGTCACCTCCGCGTCAAGGTGCACCTTCTTCTCCTAGGGGAGAGTCAAGCAAGCACAGGGGTGATGTGGTAACCTTGTTCCCTCCTAAGCAGATGCAGCCGATGTATGCTACAATGCCATGGGCTCCACCGGCAACGGATTCTCAGTTTCTCGCATGGGAGAATGGGCGATTTTGGATGCAATGTTATCCAATGCCGTATTCACCACACTTCCAGGGTTAGGGAAGCTCCAGAGGACCTGTGTTTGATAGGTTGAAGTAGCCGGATCACGACCGATTGGGTCAGTACCAATCTGGTCAGGGGCAGAACACCGGACCGGTCAGACCGGTCTACCCCGACTGGTCAGACCGGTCTCAGCAGAGGCCGGCCCAATTTCGTCCCGTGCATCAAGAATACCGTGTCAAGGAAAATAAGGATGAACCAATGCCAAAGCTAGTTGATTCTGAGAAGGTTCCAGCTGCAAAGGTTGTGCAAATTGAAGACGGAAAGGGCAAAGCTCAGGATGCACAAGAGGGACCGGTGATCGTTGAGTAACCGGTCAATGTTTCTCCGAAGCTTATGTTGGCCAATGATCATGAGGCCAGCAGCAACAACCTCCAAGACCAAGACACGAAGAAATATTTCCAGCCTAGGCGGTGTCCACCGGGGTTAACACATACTCAGAAGAGGAGGTTGCAGCGTCTTCGCCGCCAAGAAAAGAAGGAACAAGAGGCGGAGAAGATAAGGGATGAACAGTTCGACAAGTACAGACCAAGGATCACTCAAGGCAAGGTGTGGCAAGTCAAGGTAGCTGACCAGCCCACAGGACTGGTCGGACCACTCCAGCCGACCGGTCTGACCGGTGTCTCGGACCGGTCTGACCGCGCAACCGGTCTGACCGGTCGTCCCTGAGCCTGAGCAGAAGGCCGAAAAGATTGTCTCCACTTCGGTTGCTGGCGCATCAAAGGTTCCAGCAGCTCCTCCGGCAGCAGAGGACGAGGAGTTGGTGGATTACGAGGCTTCTCCAGAACGCACAAGCATGGAGATAAATGTTGTGCGCTTTTCTGATGACTATTGGGCGATTCCGGAGGAAGAGAAAGCACATCTGGACTTTGGGCCCTGCGCAACTATATTTTAGAAGCCCAAAGATTCGGATAATCACTTGAAGGCTCTCTACATGAGGGGGCACATCAACGGGAAGCTAGTTTCTCATATGCTTGTGGACAGTGGGGCAATTGTGAACTTGATGCCCTATTCACTCTACAAGAAGCTCGGCGGGACGGAAGAAGAGCTCATCAAGATGAACATGACGGTCAGCGGCGTTGGAGCAGGTGATCCCATTGGTGTCAAGGGGGTTGCTTTGATGGAGTTGACCATTGGGAGCAAGACGGTTGCGACGGCATTCTTTGTCTCCGAGGTGCAAGGTAACTTCAACCTTATACTTGGACGTGATTGGATTCATGCCAATCAATGTGTACCATCTTCCTTGGACTAGTTTCTTATTCAGTGGATCGGCGATGAGGTTGAGGTTGTGCATGGTGATGCCTCTTCATTCATTGGTACCGCCGATTCTGAGTTTGTTGGTGCACATGATAACATCAAGTATTTATCGGGCCTAGACTTGACCGATTATGACTTGATTAGTTGCACCAAGGAGGGTTTTGTCTCTACATTCCTAAAGCCGACGGAGAATCGTCTACACTTACTTCTATGATGCAGCAGGGCAATTGTGACACCCTAGGTGTCTGCACATTAGTGTTGCATACCTTTTATACATCATGAGCTTGTTTTGCTTGAAAAAGGACCTTTTTGTAATTAGAAAAGGTTATATGTGTAATATTGATTTTATGCAAGGGTCTTTCTGCAGTTATATTTGAATTGGGTGTGCAACTATAGCTTTTGTGGAGGGTGTTTTTGCAAAATATGGTGTAATCATCGCATGGCAGGAAACTTTTCAAATCAGCCCAAGTTTGAAGTGAAATTGCATTGAAAAAGTCAAGTTTCCTTTGAATTCAAATTCCTTTCTATGTTTTCAAAATTAGCTCTTGAATCTTTGATCAAATAAATTTTTGCACAACATAAAAGTTGTAGATCTTGAAAAGTTTATCAACTTTCATGTTGGGCACTTTTTCATTTGAGCTCTATTTTAAAAGTTATCTCTTGTTTACAGACTAGTCCCTAGAATTTTCAGAAATTGTAAAATGATCCTTTCTTCCACCTCGAGCTCCTTTCCTCTGTTTTTCTCTGGCGGCGCCGCTGTGCAGTGTCACCGGCGCCGTGGAGAGCCCGGCCGGCCGCGTTCTGCGTCGCGCTGGCTTCTACGCATCGCCCTGATGCTCCTCCACCGCCTTTGGCTTCGTGCTGGAGCCTCCCCGGCCGTGCCACGCGCCCCCGCCGAGCTTAGAGCTGCCCCGCGGCCGCCACCACGACGCCGCCGTGGAGCGCCCACTGCAGAGCCCGCCGCCCTCGCCTAGCGCGCGCACGGGCGCTACAAAAGCCCCAGAAAGCGATTCCTCTCACCTTTTTGCTCTCTCCTCGCTCCCACGCCACAGAACGCCACCGCCGTCACCCACAGAACCCCGGCGAGCTCCACGCTGCCGTCGACCCGCCTCTCGTCAGTTTCCCCGCCCACGCTGACCACTCCTTTAGCCGCGCCTCGACCTCGCACAGCTCCCCAGCCCTTTTCCCTCGCCCGAATCCCATCGGAGCCACCCCGCCGACGTGCTCCGAGCTCCACCGGCCGCCGCTCGCCATGGACCGACCTCCTCCAGCCCTCATTTCGCGACCCAAGAGCATCCGGAGAACCGCCTCGACTTCCTCTCCGTTTTCCCGAACCTACCCCTCGCCGCCGGTGAGCCCCTCGTCGGGATTTGGCCGGTCAACTGTCGCCCCTCCCTCTGACCCGACCCAGGGACTTCGGTTTTGAATTCGAGAAAACCCAGGGGGTTCTTTGAATAGCCATAGACTCAGTTGAATAGTGCTCTAAGGACTTCTTTGTAATTTCTAGCTGAGATATTTGAAATTCCATAGAAAATCGTAGGAAATTCGGAAAAATGTAAACTTAGATGTTTTGGAATCCTTGTTTATAGCTCTTTGCATTAGAACCATAATATGGTAGGTGTTTGTTGCCAGTTTTTGCTGTACAAGTTGTTTTGTGTCACTAGGTAAATAATGACTAGTTATTTAATCTTTTTCTTATCTGATGATTGAAAGCTTTTATTGCTCTGAAATTTTTATGGTAGTTTACTCAAGTGACACTAGTTTCTATATAAAAATTTCGTGGTCAGTTCTCATGTGTATCTATTTCTTTGATTTAATCCTTGTTTAATAGACTTTAATTATGATAAATAGTTTATGCTAATGATAAATCATGAAAATATTTATGATTGACCTTTTTGCATAGTTTAGCTTGTACAGGAAGTTTAAGCCCCAGTTCATGGCTAGAACAGGAGCTAAAAATGAATCTTGATAATCTGTTGTTCTGTTTTGTTTATTTTCTCAAAATTAATTCTTTGTAGATAAAATCATGGAAAATTCACAGTAGCTAATTCATTTCTGTTTCAACATCGTGTTAAATTTTAAGCTTCTGCTTTGCTCTATTTTTACATGTATAATTCAAGCTTGTTCTAGGTGTTGTCTGAATGATTGATTTGTTGTGATTAAATGACTACATGTTTTGGCATGATTTTTGCTAAATTTATTTCTGTTTGTGCTTTGAGTTGTTTATTTATTAGCAAACCATGACTTATTTGTTATAGGATATCACCCCCACTTGTTTATGAAGTTAGTAAACTTCATTTGTGCTGTTGATCATGATGCCTTGTGTAGTTAAAATTATTATTTAACTTCTTTATAAACGATTGCCCAAGTGTGTTTATAATTCTGTTCTTGCATTACATATAGATATGACTGCCTTATCAGACGGGACGTACGAGCTGATCCCGGATTCCGAAGGAGGTGATCTCGAAGCTTAAGCGAGCACCGCCGTACTAACTGAAGCCCCGGACCAAAGTTCGGAAGAGCCTAGAGCTGAAATAGTTAGCGACTATCGAGAAGGCAAGCCCCGGACATAACCTATACTTCAAATTATTATCATTTACTGTTATTACTTGCTTATGCATTTACAGTTCTTAGGATTTGAATTGAAACCCTAGATGCATGATCCTAGGAACCTATGTACTGAACACTAGACTTGAGTTCGACTACTTGCTAAGCTATAGGACCGGTAAAAGTCGAGTGATTGCCTGTCACTCACGAGTTTTATAGGAATCGATTGTTTACCTTTCTGTTATAAATATAAGGACAACAGACGGGGTTGTGTTCGATATCATGACCTTATGTGAGACCCCATCTGTGTTGATGAACTTGCTAAGGTCGCGGTGTGTGGTAGCGGTGGTTAAGTTTTTGAAAGTACTAGCCACATGCCGTAAATATGGTACGCGGCAAGCCTAGTAGCCGATTGGACCGGGGAGTGGATATACCTCCCACTCTCTCTTAGGGATAGGTTTTATTTTTATGTTGCGCAACACTAGGACTTCTAGGGACAAGGTTCGGCCTTGGAGCCCTGCAGTCGGGGAGAGTGAAACTATCCACAAGCCGGAAAGAAAGGTCAACGGTTGTTTGGGAACGACCCGACGGTGTTCTCGACGTGTGTGTTAGGTTTGCCTGGCCAGGTTGAATTTCGATTCAGAATTGTCCGCCTCTCACGATGAAATGAGACTGCTTGATCCCTTTGCCACACAGAGTAATAAGAGCAACAATATTATTTATCAATCTTGATGTTTGCTTAGTTTTCTACCATGATTGGATAGTAGTTGCTTACATAGAATGGTTAATCAACTAGAATCTTGAAAGCTAAAACTTGAAAGTAAGGATCTACTCTTTATTGCTTTTCAGCAAAAGGAAAACCAGAGCCTTTCAAAGCCTTGCATAGTCTAGTTAAAGTGGGCTACGTATACCCATGGACGGTTAAGTCTTGCTGAGTATTAGAATACTCAGCCTTGCTGTTGAAACCCTTTTTCAGGTATGAGTTTTGAGGAACAGATCGCTAGCTTGACCTATCCTTGCTCATTGCCTCCTGGCTGGTCCGTAGAGTGGGATACGTCTTCGACCGGCAATGACTATGACGAGTGATACCATGCTTGGGCTAGCCTGGTGTCCTTTTGCGATGTGTTGTAGCCGTCGTGTTTTATCTTCCGCTGTCTAAACTCTGAACTTATAGTTATGGCTTGTATAACTGCTTTACTTATGTTGGTTTTGTAATAATGGTCTGAACTGGTTTGTAATCAATACTATGTATGTGTTGCAAAATGGTGGTTGTAATATCTCTGGACTCGCCTTCGTGCGGGGTATGCTTGTTCGATCCGAGAACCAGTGGTTGTATCGGGACGTTACCCGACAGACCAAGAATTGTTCCGTTTGAAGTGCGTTTGAGTTAGTGTTGCCTTTATGGTGATGCCCTGCGCACTTGAGCCGGGATAATTCAGGTGGTTCTGCCACAGCTGGTATCCGAGCTACAAGCGTACACCAGAGGTGTTGGAACCTTAAAAATCGTTTTCCGTATAAAATTGGACCAACAAAGAATTTCGGAAAACTACGTTGGAATCGTTAAGGGTTATGCATAGAACGTAAAGTCCTAGGGAATTTACGGGAATTACTAGGTGGCTATTTATGTGTGGTTTATGTTATCTGACTTCCAGCACTTTACATTTTATTAAACCATACTCACAAGCAACTCTTAATTCCTGTAACGACGCACCTACGTTGAGGTAAGAAGGTATGGATCCTCGGTCTGCTGAGGGAATCTGACCTTCCTGTCGGTGATGCGAGCCGAACGCTGCCCTCAAGCAGTGGCTTACTTGAGGTGCTCCCAATATACCAACTATTAGTTGACTATATTGGAAGTAAAGTGTACTCAATCAGCTGAGGGAGTCTGACCTTCCCGTCGGCGATGCGAACCGAACGCTGTGCTCAAGCAGTGGCCTACTTGAGCTGCTGCCAATATATCGATCTCGGTCGACTATATTGGGAGTAAAGGAACTTGTGAATACGCCACTGGGTAGCGTATGTTAACGTTGGCCATACGGCGGAAATTGTATGGCTGCCGCTTTTATAGTGAGCGGTAATGTATGGGGACGCTTTCATGGGTGCTGGCATGAAAGGTTCAATGGATATATATATGTTATGTCAATCTTCTGCAGGTACGCTAACCGCGATTTAATAAGTTAAGAACGGTTAGATTTTACCAACTAGCTATATAGGGAGAGCCGTATTTATGTATGCCACCGTGCTAACCACGTAAGCCCAACGATAGTTGGCAATTGTTTATCTTGTGAGGACGTTCAGGACGTGCATGCATATCTGGTTGATGTTTGATTGGTTCCTAGTATTTGAAGTTGTTACATGAGCTTTTTAAGGAATTTCTAGTATGAATCCTCATAGATAAGTGTTAGTGTGTTTAAATCATAAGTGAGTTAAATTTTTATTTTAGAAGCATGCTTGTTAAAATGCTTAGACTTTCTTGGATGAAAAAGGTGGTTTTGAGTCCTGTTTTCATCCTAAGCCCCATCATGTTGTTATAAGGATCTTTTCATTCCTTAGAATCTCAAATGATGAACCAGTACCAATTGTGGTTTATTATTTTCTGAGTTTGGAACCATGTCATCTTTTGAATTAGAATCACATTTGCTTTTCCGCAGTCTTCTTAAAGCTTTATTTGAGAAGTCTTGAGGTAATCACATTACTCACATTTGAATCTTTTTGATTCAAATGGCGGACTGTTACCATATCCGTTGGGATGAGGAGGGAAATGCTCATACCGACTGTCTGTACTGGGAGGGTTTTCCGAGGATTCTTTGGGATTCACTTCGTATCTTCCACTACCCAGATCCACCCCAGTACACGAGACGCCAGTTTTCTGAGGATGGAATTCAGAAGAACCGAATTACCATGACCATTCCTCAGCACCCTACCTTGGATTGGCCACCTATTGATATTGAGGTGGTGGGATATCGTTTGGTGGACGCCTTTGAGACGGCAGCTCTCAGAGCTATCACTACTTTTTGTGAGCACCATCCTGAGGAGGTAGCTACATATCCTATTGGTTTGTTTCCAGCCGTCAATGCTGGTAAGGCAGAGTGGCTCTTCAGGACCACACACTTTGGGCACTTAATTGGAGATGTAGCTGAGGAGACTATTCAGGCAGTAGTCAGATATATGAATGCGCAGTCTCACTACCAGATACTTCAGCAGCGACACATGGAGCAGGTGATAGACTTAGCTCAGTCCTTCCAGTGAGGTCTTCGTTTGAGGGATACTCAGATTCAGGGACTTCAGGATGCCGTTGCTGGTAGGGATCAGGCTATTGCACAGTTTGAGCATCAGGCTTTTGGAGCATGGTGCTGAGATAGTGCAGCGTGGTACAGTGATCGGTTTTCTTCAGGGGCAGGTGAATGAGCTTCAAGCAGATTGGACTGATGCTTTAGCCCATATTGGTGCGCTCTAGGAGCAACTGGATGCTCCAGCTGAGCCTGCAGCAGCAGAAGTGGATCCAGAGCAGATGGAGAGAGTTTCAGAGATTGCTTCAGAGCACGCACTTGCTGAGCCTAACCCTCAGCCGGACGACTCTTCTTCCGGCAGTGCCTCTTCTATGGGCAACCTCGATGACTTCTAGGCGCCTTAGACTTGTCCTAGATAGTTGTGTTTTCTTTTATTGTAGCATATGTACATAGGGAAGACAATGTTGTAAAATAGCCCTAGGGAGGAGTACCACTTGTTGTATTATATGTGGTAAGGATGTATGATGCTAGGTTGTATAAAAAAGGCTACTTTGGATGTAATATAAGTAGCTACCAGTTTGGAAATCATGATCTTCCTATTTGCCAATCTCTTCATTTGTGCGTTTCTAGGCCGTTTGATGAATACTAAAAATGTTGCAAGTTTTTGTGGCATGGGTGCTCATCAAGTTTTAGCCTATGAAATCTGTGAGACTATATTTTTAGTCCAATCACTTCTATAACCTCTGTTGATTAGCAGCTTAGCACAGAACGGTGAAGAGTGAATTGCTAGATTATCTTCTTTACCCCTTCTGCTCTCAGCATTGAGTATCAATACGATGGAGCATGAAGCCATCTAACAGCTGACAAATTTTGAGTTTTATGGGTTGCACAAATATGTGTTGTGCATATTATGCTACACCGCATTTAGTTGAATTCTACTGATTTTATTTTGATATCCAATGTTTGATCACTGCATTTACCATTGATTTTGGGAGCAAGAGAAATGTATCTAATGGATGTCTTCTATAATTACAGATGGTTGGTCAAACTCGTGGAACGCCTGAAGGCTTTGGCCGTGAGAGTGGCAGTGGATCTCAGCAGCCACCGCCACCACCGTCGAATCTGGCCGAATTAATGGTCATGCAGACTGAGCTACTTCACTAGTTAGTCCAAGGGCAACAAAATCAGCCACGCCAACATCATGGAGGACGGGATGCTCAACCCGCGGGTTACCAGGAGTTCTTTGGTACCCAACCTCCACTTTTCAGCGAGCTGATGACCCACTGGATGCTGATGCTTGGCTCCGTACTATCAATTCCAAGTTTGCTCTGTTAGCGGTACCGTGTGCTGATGCAAACAAGGCCCACTTTGCCGCCCAACAACTTCGTGGTCCTGCACGTATATGGTGGGATCATTATTGTGAGATGCAGCCTGCTGAACATGTCATCTCTTGGGAGGAATTCCGAACTGCCTTCAGATCACATCATATTCCTGAGGGACTGATAGAGAGAAAGTTGAATGAGTTCTTGGCTCTAAATCAAGGAACCCGCACTATTCTACAATATGCACAGACTTTCAATCACCTGTGCCAATATGCGGGCCATCATGCTGATACGGATGCCAAGAAATGTGATCGTTTTAGTCGTGGCCTCACTACCAAGCTCAAGGAATGCCTGAACCTTGTTCAGCCCAACACTTATAATGAGCTAGTCAACCTGGCCATTACTCAAGAAGACTGTATTGATGCCCATCGTGCTGAGAAGAAGCGGAAGGCACCAATAGGACCCTCGAGTGCTCAGCCACCAAGGTATTGTCTGGTGCAGAACACTCCACCCAGACCTCCACAGAGAAATGCCCCAGTGGGCAGGCTTGTCTTTAGGCCGCCCCAGCAGCAAGGAGGATTCAGACCTCCAGTGCCTCAGCAACAGCAGCAGCAGTAGCAGTTTCGCCCAAGGCCGAATGCCCCACAGTTCAATAGTGGGAATGATAATAATCGATGCTTCAACTGCGGCAGTACTTCTCACTTTGCCAGGAATTGTCCGCAGCCCAGAAAGAATAATCCAGGGCAAAACTCCAACCAGAACAACAACAAGGGCAAGGTCAAGAGGCAAATGGTGCAAGTCCGGCAAGGGCGAGTTAACTTCACTACTCTTGCAGACCTTCCAGAAGGAGCACCAGTAATGACGGGTACTTTCTCTATTCACAATAAACCCGCAGTCATATTGTTTGATTCTGGTGCAACTCATAGTTTTATAAAGCCAAATTTGGAGCAAGAATAGGATTGGACTTTTGTCATACTAAAGGATCTTTTATGGTAGCAACCCCTGGTGGGAAGATAGCTTCCAATCAAATCACTACACATGTACCCCTTAAGTTGGGTAGTAAAGTGATAAAGACAGATTTGATTTTGTTGAATTTAGAAGGCATGGATGTTATTTTGGGCATGGATTGGATGACTAAACATAAAGTACTGTTAGATATCTCTTCCCGAGCTATCGAGATAAATTCACCATACCAAGGAGCCACCATACTCTATCTACCACAACGAGAGTGCTTCAACTCTTGTGCCTATGCCACAAAAGAAATTAAACTTGAAGATATCCCTGTTGTGTGGGAGTATGCTGATGTATTTCCAGATGATTTGCCTGGAATGCCCCCTGATAGAGATATCGAGTTTGTTATTGAACTTCAACCCGGTACCGCCCCTATATCTAAGAGGTCATACCGAATGCCTCCTAATGAGTTAGCAGAATTGAAAGTCCAACTCCAAGACCTTCTTGACAAGGGCTTTATACGTCCAAGTTCTTCACCCTGGGGATGTCCAGCCCTGTTTGTGAAGAAGAAGGACAACAACTTGAGGCTATGTGTTGATTATTGACCACTCAATGCGGTCACTATTAAAAACAAGTATCCTCTTCCCCGCATTGATATCCTATTTGACCAGTTAGCTGGAGCTAAGGTTTTCTCTAAGATTGATCTTCGTTTTGGCTATCATCAAATTAAGATCAGGCCTTGTGATATTCCAAAGACTGCTTTCTCGACCAGATATGGACTCTATGAATATCTGGTTATGTCTTTTGGTCTTACCAATGCTCCGGCCTATTTTATGTACCTGATGAATTCAGTCTTCATGCCGGAGCTGGATAAATTCGTCATGGTATTCATTGATGATATTTTGATCTACTCCAAGAATGAAGAAGATCATGCTGAGCATTTGCGTATCGTTCTTCAATGATTACGAGATCATCATCTTTATGCCAAAATCTCCAAGTGTGAATTTTGGTTGGACAGTGTAAAATTCTTAGGCCACACTATCTCCAGTGATGGTATATCATTTGATCCAACTAAAGTACAAGAAGTGATGGATTGGGAATCTCCTACTTTAGTTCATCAAATTCGCAGTTTTCTTGGTTTAGCGGGATATTATCGTCGATTCATCCTTGATTTCTCCAGAAAAGCCAAGCCTATGACGGAGTTATTGAAGAAGGGAGTGAAGTTTGTTTGGAATGATAAATGTGAAAAATCTTTTCAAACTCTCAAAGCACGATTAACTACTGCTCCAGTGTTGGCTACACCGGACAGTACCAAACCTTTTGATGTCTATTGTGATGCTTCTGGTACGGGACTTGGTTGTGTGCTTATGCAAGACAATCGGGTTATTGCTTATGCATCAAGAGCTCTCCGGAATCATGAGAAGAATTATCCAACACATGATCTGGAGTTAGCAGCTGTTATACACGCTCTCAAGTTTTGGAGATATCATCTTATGGGAACTCATTGTAATATTTACACTGACTATAAGAGCCTCAAATATATCTTCACCCAAGTTGATCTCAACATGAGACAGAGACGCTGGCTAGAGTTGATAAAGGACTATGATCTAGAAGTGCACTATCATCCAGGAAAGGCTAATGTGGTTGCGGATGCACTCAGCCGCAAGTCACAATGCCATTGTCTATCTATAGAACCATTCAATGAAACTCTATGCCAGGAAATGATGAAGTTAAATCTAGAAATGGTACCTCAAGGAAGTTTGAACCATATATCTATTGAGCCTACACTTCATGATAGCATCATCATGGCACAATTACATGATGAGGGTATCAAGATCATCAAGGAAAAATTATCCCAAGGTGAAGCCAAGTACAAATGTTTCCGAGTGGATCATAGAGGAGTTCTATGGTTTGAATCTCGACTTGTTGTACCCAAGGATCATCAGCTTAGAAAGCAAATTCTTGACGAAGCACATCTATCGAAGTTTTCGATTCATCCTGGTAGTACCAAGGTGTATCAAGATCTTAAACAAGATTTCTGGTGGACTCGAATGAAAAGAGAGATTGCCAGATATGTTTCTGAGTGTGATGTCTATCAAAGAGTTAAGGCTAGTCACTTGAAAGTAGCTGGTACTCTCCAACCTTTACCCATTCCATCCTGGAAATGGGAGGACATCAGTATGGATTTTATTGTCGGTTTACCCAACACTTCTCATAAGCGTGATTCTATTTGGGTAATCGTTGATAGACTCACCAAGACCGCTCATTTTATTCCAGTGCATACAACTTACTCTGCCAAAAGGTATGCAGAGATTTATCTCGATCAAATTGTTCGTTTGCATGGAGTTCCAAAGATGATCATTTCAGATCGTGGGGCTCAGTTTATTGCACGTTTCTAGGAGCAATTGCAAGAATCCCTTGGATCTAAATTGATTCGTAGTTCAGCTTATCATCCACAAACAGATGAGCAAACCGAACGAATCAATCAAATCCTTGAAGACATGTTGAGGGCATGTGCTATTCAATATGGCAAGAACTGGGACAAATGCCTAGCACTAGTTGAATTCTCTTACAATAACAGTTATCAATCCAGCTTACAAATGGCACCATTCGAAGCGTTATACGATCGAAGGTGTCGAACTCCTTTGAGTTGGTCACAAGCTGGAGAACGCAAAATCTTTGGGCCAGATTTAGTCTCTGAGGCAGAGGAGAAAGTCAAAGTTATCCAGACTAATCTTAAAGCAGCCCAATCAAGACAGAAAAGTTATGCAGACAAAAGAAGAGATCCTTTACAATTCGAGGTAGGGGATTTCGTATATTTGCGAGTATCTCCTACTAGAGGTGTTCAACGCTTCGGTATCAAAGGGAAATTAGCACCCCGATACATCGGACCATTTGAAATCATCAAAACTTGTGGACCCGTGGCCTACCGACTTCGTCTTCCTTCTCAGTTGGCCGCCATTCATGATGTCTTCCATGTATCACAACTCCGGAAGTGCACCAGGGTACCTACTGAGATCCTTGAACCACAAGATATCGAGATTGAATCCGATCTATCTTATACGGAGCATCCAATCAAGATTCTTGACACCAAGGAAAGAAGTACTAGAAGGGAGAAGATTAAAATGTACAAAATCCAATGGAATCATCATACTGAAGAAGAAGCTACTTGGGAGACTGAAAACTTTCTCCAAAGAAACTTTCCTGACTTTCTTAGAACAAATTCAGGTATCAAATCTTTCCATTTCTTTTCTTCCGGTAATCTCGGGGCGAGATTCCTTTTAGGGGGGAAGGCTGTGACAACCTAGGTGTCTGCACATTAGTGTTGCATACCTTTTATACATCATGAGCTTGTTTTGCTTGAAAAAGGACCTTTTTGTAATTAGAAAAGGTTATATGTGTAATATTGATTTTATGCAAGGGTCTTTCTGCAGTTATATTTGAATTGGGTGTGAAATTATAGCTTTTGTGGAGGGTGTTTTTGAAAAATATGGTGTAATCATCACATGGCAGGAAACTTTTCAAATCAGCCCAAGTTTGAAGTGAGATTTCATTGAAAAAGTCAAGTTTCCTTTGAATTCAAATTCCCTTCTATGTTTTCAAAATTAGCTCTTGAATCTTTGATCAAATAAATTTTTGCACAACATAAAAGTTGTAGATCTTGAAAAGTTGAACAACTTTCATGTTGGGCACTTTTTCATTTGAGCTCTATTTTAAAAGTTATCTCCAGTTTACAGACTAGTCCCTGGAATTTTTAGAAATTGCAAAATGATCCTTTCTTCCACCTCCAGCTCCTTTCCTCTGTTTTTCTCTAGCGTCGCCGCTGTGCAGTGTCGCCGGCGCCGTGGAGAGCCCGCCCGGCCGCGTTCTGCGTCGCACTGGCTTCCACGCGTCGCCCTGATGCTCCTCTGCCGCCTTTGGCTTCGCGCTGGAGCCTCCCCGGCCGTGCCACACGCCCCCGCCAAGCTCAGAGCTGCCCCGCGGCCGCCACCGCGACGCCGCCGTGGAGCGCCCGCTGCAGAGCCCGCCGCCCTCGCCTAGCGCGCGCACGGGCGCTACAAAAGCCCCAGAAAGCGATTCCTCTCACCCTTTTGCTCTCTCCTCGCTCCCACGCCACAGAACGCCGCCACCTTCACCCACAGAACCCCGGCGAGCTCCACGCTGCCATCGACCCGCCTCTCCGCAGTTTCCCCGCCCACGCTGACCACTCCTTTAGCTGTGCCTCGACCTCGCGCAGCTCCCCAGCCCTTTTCCCTCGCCCGAATCCCACCGGAGCCACCCCGCCGACGTGCTCCGAGCTCCACCGGCCGCCGCTCGCCATGGACCGACCTCCTCCAGCCCTCATTTCACGACCCAAGAGCATCCAGAGAACCGCCTCGACTTCCTCTCCGTTTTTCCCAACCTACCCCTCGCCGGGATTTGGCCGGTCAACCGTCGCCCCTCCCTCTGACCCGACCCAGGGACTTCGGTTTTGAATTCGAGAAAACCCAGGGGGTTCTTTGAATAGCCATAGACTCAGTTGAATAGTGCTCTAAGGACTTCTTTGTAATTTCTAGCTGAGATCTTTGAAATTCCATAGAAAATCGTAGGAAATTCAGAAAAATGTAAACTTGGATGTTTTGGAATCTTTGAAATCATGTAAAATTCATAGTAGCTAATTCATTTCTGTGTGAACATCCTGTTAAATTTTGAGCTTCTTCTTTGCTCTATTTTGACCTGTATAATTCAAGTTTGTTCTAGGTGTTGTCTGAATGATTGATTTGTTGTGATTAAATGACTACATGTTTTGGCATGATTTTTACAGGATAGCTTAATTTGTTCATTTTCTGTTTAGGGTAATTTTTGCTAAATTTATTTCTGTTTGTGCTTTGAGTTGTTTATTTATTAGCAAATCATGACTTATTTGTTATAGGATATCACCCCCACTTGTTTATGAAGTTAGTAAACTTCATTTGTGCTGTTGATCATGATGCCTTGTGTACTTAAAATTGTTATTTAACTACTCTATAAACGATTGCCCATGTGTGTTTATAATTCTGTTCTTGCATTACAAATAGATACGACTGCCTTATCAGACGGGACGTACGAGCTGATCCCGGATTCGGAAGGAGGTGATCTCGAAGCTCAAGCAAACACCGCCGTACTAACTGAAGCCCCGGACCAAAGTTCGGAAGAGCCTAGAGCTGAAATAGTTAGCGACTACCGAGAAGGCAAGCCCCGGACATAACCTATACTTCAAATTATTATCATTTACTGTTATTACTTGCTCATGCATTTACAGTTCTTAGGATTTGAATTGAAACCCTAGATGCATGATCCTAGGAACCTATGTACTGAACACTATACTTGAGTTCGACTACTTGCTAAGCTTATAGGACCGGTAAAAGTCGAGTGATTGCCTGTCACTCGCGAGTTTTATAGGAATCGATTGTTTACCTTTCTGTTATCAATATAAGGACAACAGACGGGGTTGTGTTTGATATCATGACCTTATGTGAGACCCCGTCTGTGTTGATGAACTTGCTAAGGTCGCGGTGTGTGGTAGCGGTGGTTAAGTATTTGAAAGTACTAACCACATGCCGTAAATATGGTACGCGGCAAGCCTAGTAGCCGATTGGACCGGGGAGTTGATATACCTCCCACTCTCTCTTAGGGATAGGTTTTATTTTTATGTTGCGCAACACTACGACTTCTAGGGACAAGGTTCGGCCTTGGAGCCCTATAGTCAGGGAGAGTGGCACTATCCACAAGCCGGAAAGAAAGGTCAACGGTTGTTTGGGAACGACCCGACGGTGTTCCCGACGTGTGTGTTAGGTTTGCCTAGCCAGGTTGAATTTCGATTCAGAATCGTCCGCCTCTCACGATGAAATGAGACTGCTTGATCCCTTTGCCACACAGAGTAATAAGAGCAACAATATTATTTATCAATCTTGATGTTTGCTTAGTTTTCTACCATGATTGGATAGTAGTTGCTTACATAGAATGGTTAATCAACTAGAATCTTGAAAGGTAAAACTTGAAAGTAAGGATCTACTCTTTATTGCTTTTCAGCAAAAGGAAAACCAGAGCCTCACAAAACCTTGCATAGTCTAGTTAAAGTGGGCTACGTATACCCGTGGACGGTTAAGTCTTGCTGAGTATTAGAATACTCAGCCTTGCTGTTGAAACCCTTTTTCAAGTATGAGTTTTGAGGAACAGATCGCTAGCTTGACTTATCCTTGCTCATTGCCTCCTGGCTGGTCCGTAGAGTGGGATACGTCTTCGACCGGCAATGACTATGACGAGTGATACCATGCTTGGGCTAGCCTGGTGTCCTTTTGCGATGTGTTGTAGTCGTCGGGTTTTATCTTCCGCTGTCTAAACTCGGAACTTATAGTTATGGCTTGTATAACTGCTTTACTTAAGTTGGTTTTGTAATAATGGTCTGAACTGGTTTGTAATCAATACTATGTCTGTGTTGTAAAATGGTGGTTGTAATATCTCTGGACTCGCCTTCGTGCGGGGTTTGCTTGTTCGATCCGAGAACCGGTGGTTGTATCGGGACGTTACCCGACAGACCAAGAATTGTTCCGTTTGAAGTGCATTTGAGTTAGTGTTGCCTTTATGGTGATGTCCTGCGCACTTGAGCCGGGATAATTCAGGTGGTTCTGCCACAGCAATGACACAGAGCCGACCGGTCAGACCGCTTCCTCTGACCGGTCAGACTGGTGCACCATATCGGTCAGACCGGTCCAGCGCAGACTGGCTGCAGCAGCGCATCGAGCACTATCGGGACAAGGTGAACGATATATGCGAGGCTATTGAAGACTTGGATGACTTAGACAAGTTAGGCCAAGGTTTTATGTCGGCTGATCCTTTAGAAAAGGTAGATATTGGAGATGGTTCTATTCCTAGGCCGACTTTTGTAAATGCAAACTTATCGGATGATTGTAAAGCCGATTTAATAAAGTTATTGAAAGAATATGTCGATTGTTTTGCATGGGAATATTCTAAGATGCTTGGTTTGAGTCGTGATTTGATTGAGCATCGGCTGCCGATCAAGGCCGATTTTAGACCTTATAAACAACCTTCTAGGCATTTTAATCCTATTATGTATGACCGAATAAAAGTGGAAATTAATCGCTTATTAGATGCTGGATTTATTTGGTCTTGTCGTTATGCGGAGTGGATCTCTAATATTGTGCCCGTTGAAAAGAAGGATTCGGGCAAGATTAGAGTTTGCATTGATTTTAGAGATCTTAATAAAGCTACTCCGAAAGATGAATATCCTATGCCTATAGCCGATATGTTGATCAATGAGGCTTCTGGACATCGTGTTATTAGTTTTCTTGATGGTAATGCTGGTTACAATCAAATATTCGTGGCCGAAGAAGATACGTCTAAAACGGCCTTTAGATGTCCTGGTTTTGTTGGTATATTTGAGTGGGTTGTCATGACTTTTAGTTTGAAAAATGCTGGTGCTACTTATCAAAGGGCTATGAATTTGATCTTCCATGATTTAATTTGCATTATATTGGAAGTTTATATTGATGATATTGTGATCAAATCGGCCGGCTTGAGTCATCATTTGGCTGATTTGAGGCTTGCTATGCGTCAGTATGGATTGAAGATGAACCCGCTCAAGTGTGCTTTTGATGTATCGGCTGGGAAGTTCTTGGGCTTCATTATTCATGAGAAGGGCATAGAGATTGATCCAAAGAGAATTGAAGCCATGAAGAAGGTAGAGGCTCCTGCTTGCAAGAAAGACTTGCAAAAGTTTCTGGGCAAGGTGAATTACTTGAGAAGATTTATATCTAATTTGTTCGGAAAGATAGATGCTTTTACTCCTACTAGTAATTTGGCCCGTGCTAACGCTACGGGTTAAAAAAAACATATTTAAGTGCACATCACAGAATTATACTCAACATCACATAATTATACTCAGAAAGAATGCATACAGGGCTGTGATGGTCAAGAGCCTAACTTTCAAAACAAACATATCATTCCAACTTTTGATATGATATCCATAAGAGAATATTAGATAACACCATGACATATTTCTCCTTGATGACCATCCCATGCTACTCCAATGAACAATTTTTCACCAGCACAAATAAGAAAGTACCCCACTACAACAAACAAATAACTTCATGATAAGATTTTTTTTCATTCGTCAGACCAGCATTTAATAATCTCAGCTATCAGATCTATATAAGGGCAGAATGGAGATCACGTACATGTGCACTTGAACATTGGACTTTAGATTTCTCCAGGAATGTTGTCCTCAATACATTCCTTGCCTACACATGCAGTATTACTCATCATTGAACATATTTGCACCCACTAATTATAGAATTTTATTGACCAAGTATAGAAAACAAGGGCACTCACGGTCGTGGTCCACCTTTTCGGCAGCATCGACCAAAGTGTCTTCAACATTACTTTCATGGGCATTTCCTTCCTCCATTAGTGCAACCCGGCCTATTGAGAATTGAAGGCAGGAGTGAATGCAGCACTTGAACGCTATGGTTAAATTTCAAAGCAAACAGTCCTCTTTCTGTCATAAAGAGGCCCTTCTCCTTGAAGCTTTTTACGAGGGGGCATGCTCATCTTTGAAGACAATGTAGGCATGCGCACTGCAAAGAATATAAGTAAATATGTTATGTAAACATATAGCTATGTAAGCTCTCCCTATAAATATTTTATAGATATGAAGAACACTAAACCTAGATCATCTTATAACCATATCATAAGCTATGCTGATGTAAATTGATAAGCCTAGGTACAGGACAATATTTTTCTTGCATAGATCATGCATGAAGTAAGTAAAAATTACCAAACTAACCTACTCCAGTTAGCATATTCAGTAGAATGCAGCACTTGAACGCTATGGTTAAATTTCATCAATGGAAACTAAATTGCGTGCATTCCAGAACATGGATACAATGCTTTTTTAAAATGCCTTCCTAAATTACCTGAGAATGGGACGAGTTTGCATTGCCGGACCTCAAGTTCACATCAACCATGCCTTCCTGCTTCGCTGATGAGAGTGTCTCCATTCCAGAAGTGCAGCAGCAATTTTACAGAACAGCACATGCTCACAAGTTTGTGATGGTCAGTGACTGGCAGAAAAATAAAGGCCTTCCTAAACAAAAACACACTACTCTGAAAGGAGACATGTAAGCAGTTTATATTCTGAAGCATATCTTAATGTTACATCCAGCTTTAGCACTGGTTTCAATAAACATGACGCCAAGGTCCATCAAGACTTGCTTGTTCCATGAGATGCAACAGAATTCAGCAAGAATATAAGAGTGACACGTTGAGATTCCAGTTCTAGTGACAAAAACAAGCAACAAAAAAACACAGGCTCATACACATTGAGTAAAGATACATAGTATATGCTAAGTAAATCTAGGCTTAAAGAAAGCAAAGCTTCCAGCTTTTTGCTAAATGCCAACCCAAGACATGCGCTCCAGAAGAACGCTCTAAATGCCTCACTGAGATTGAGCCCTGGACCCAGGTCCCACTTGATATACTCAGCAACAGCACATGGGATTATTCTGAATCACAAAGTTTAGGGTGATATCCACCAGAAAATTCCTACGAAATGCAATCCAAATATTTTTAGTTATTTTTTGCTTGGTATGAATTTTGTTGTCAGTATCAACAACAGCACAAATAAATGTCAGTATCTCACGCAGTATCTTTCAGTTTGATGAAGCAAGCCTGAAATCAACATATAGCTCTGTTCATACGGCTGTAAGCTCTGGTCACACAATAATCGGCGGATCCCATACAAGTAATGCTGAAGTTCAGATTGATTGAGAATAGAATGGCTGATGCAGTGATATTGAAATACTACATGGTAATTGTATTTCGGTTCCTTCTTTTGCTACCTGGAAATACATTCTGCATTTTCCAAACTCACCTTGGTTGTGTCGGCAAGTAGAGAGCAGCAACAACAGCATGGCAGCTGGCAGAGAGCCACACCTTGATTGAGGACCAGCAACAGGTTCAGATTTAATAGATTTCAAGCTAGGGTTTGAATATTGGACGAAAAAGAAAAGGCACGATTATGAGATATCGTACGGGGAGGCAAAAGTAGCTGCCAAAGGTAAGCACCTCGTTACCTCTCGGAGCGCAGTGCAGATGGCCAGGGGCAGCAAGATCCGAATCGGTGGCACCGTCTTCCACCGGACGCATCGAAGGAGGATGCCTGGGACTGGGAGTAGGTCCCAGATCGCGGGTGCGGCGGCCGGCTCGTTCACGGCCTGGGACTGGGAGGAGGGAGGATGGAGGTGCGGGCCGCACCGGAGGCGAGCCGAGCTCGCCGCCAGCCGGGGCCGTCGAGATCCGCGCCGTCGCCCTGCCTAGTCGCTTGCTCCACGCCGTCGGCCCGTCGCCCTGTGTTTCGCGTTGCCGCTGTCGCCGCTGCGCCCACGCAGATCTAGGGTTTGGCGTGTCGGGGCCTGACGCTGCGCATCCCGTCGGCACGTGGAACTCCGGCGGTCGTTGGGAGGCAGGGAGGCGCAGCGGCGGTGGCCGGATCTGCGGCAGCGACTGCGGCAGCGCGCTGTGGCAGAACCGCCTAAATTATCCCGGCTCAAGTGCGTAAACCATCACCATAAAGGCAACATTAGCTTAAACGCACTTCAAACGGAACAATTTTTGGTCTGTCGGGTAACGTCCCGATACAACCACCGACTCTCGGATCGAACAAGCATACCTCGCACGAAGGCAAGTCCAGAGATATTACAACCATACAATTTACAACACAGGCAAGTTCAGTAGTGATTACAAAATAGTTCAAACCATTATTACAAAACCAACTTAAGTAAAACAGTTATACAAGCCATGATTATAAGTTCAGAGTCTAAACAGCGGAAGATGAAACACGATCTCTACAACACGTCGCCAAAAGTATACCAAGCTAGCCCAAGCCGGGTATCACTCGTCATAGTCATTGCCGGCCGAAGACGTATCCCATTCTACGGACCAGCCAGGAGGCAACGAGCAAGGATAGGTCAAGCTAGCGACCTGATCCTCAAAAGTCATACCTGAAAAAGGGTTTCAACAACAAGGCTGAGTATTCTAATACTCAGCAAGACTTAACCGACAACGGGTATAAGTAGTCCACCTTAGCTAGACTATGCAAGGCTTTGTAAGGCTCTGGTTTTTCCTTTGCTGAAAAGCAATAAAGAGTAGGTCCTTACTTTCAAGTTTTAGCTGCAAGATTCTAGTTGATTAACCATTCTATGTAAGCATATACTACCCATTCATGGTGAAACTCTTAAGCAAACATCAAGATTAATAAGAATATTGTTGCTCTTATTACTCTGTGTGGCAAAGAGATCAAGCAGTCTCATTTCATCGTGAGAGGCGGACGATTCTGAATCGAAATTCAACCTTGCAAGGGTAACCTAGCACACACGTCTGGAATACCGTCGGGTCATTCCCAAACAACCGTTAACCTTTCTTTCCGGCTTGTGGATAGTGCCACTCTCCCCGACTACAGGGCTCCAAGGCCGAACCTTGTCCCTAGAAGTCGTAGTGTTGCGCAACATAAAATAAAACCTATCCCTACTGAGAGAGTGGGAGGTATATCCACTCCCCGGTCCAATCGGCTACTAGGCTTGCCGCGTACCATATTTACGGCATGTGACTAGTACTTTCAAAAACTTAACCAGCACTACCACACACCGCGACCTTAGCAAGTTCATCAACACAGACGGGGTCTCACATAGGACATGATATCGAACACAACCCCGTCCGTCGTCCTTATATTGTTAACAGAAAGTAAACAAGCAATTCCTATAAAGCTCGCGAGTGACAGGCAATCACTCGACTTTTACCGTTCCTATAAGCTTAGCAGATAGTCGAACTCAGGTCTAGTGTTCAGTACATAGGTTCCTAGGATCATGCATCTAGGGTTTCAATTCAAATCCTAAGAACTGTAAATGCACAAGTAAGTAATAACCGTAAATGATAATAATTTGAAATATAGGTTATGTCCGGGGCTTGCCTTCTCGGTAATTGCTAACTATTTCAGCGCTAGGCTCTTCCGAACTTTGGTTCGGGGCTTCAGTTAGTTCCGCAGTGTTCACTTGAGCTTCGAGATCACCTCCGTCAGACTCCGGAATCAACTCGTACGTCCCGTCTGACAAAGTAGTCGTATCTATATGTAATGCAAGAACAACATTATAAACAAACATGGGCAATCGTTTATAGAGTAGTTAAATAACAAATTTAACTACACAAGGCATCATGATCAAAAGCACAAAAGAAGTTAACTAACTTCATAAAAAAAAAAGTGGTGGCGATTTCCTATACAAATAAGTCATGGTTTGTAAATAAATCAACAAATCAAAGTACAAACAGTAATAAAATCTACCAAAATTACTCTAAACAGAACATGAATAAAGTAATCTACCCTACAAAAATCATGTCAAGACATGTAATCATTTAATTACAATAAATCATTTACTCAGATAACATCTAGAACAAGCAAGAATTACACAGGTCAAACTAAAGAAGATCAGAAGCTCAAAATTTAACATGAGATCTAAACAGGGATGATCTAGCTACTGTGAATTTTTCATGATTTTATCTGCACGGGATTAATTCAGATAAATTAAACTAAACAGACATCAATTTAGCAAGATTTAATTTTGCTCCTGTTCTAGACATGAACTAAAGCTCAAACTTCCTGGACAAGCTAACATACTCCAGAAGAACACTCATGAATATTTTCATGATTTATTAAGAACAGAAACTATTTACCATGAATAAAGTCTATTAAACAAAGATTAAATCAAATAAATAGCTACAACAAAGAACTGATCATGAAATTTTTATAGCAAAGCTAGTGTAACATGAGTAAACTACCACCAAAATTTCAAAGCAATACAAGCTTTCAAGCATCAGATAAGAAAAAGATTAAAGAACAAGTAGTTATACACCTAGTAACACAAAACAACATCTACAGCAAAAACTTGCAACTAAGGCCTAACATATTCTGGTTCTACTGCATAGAGCTCTTCAAGAGGACTCCAAAACATCAAGATTTGCTATTTTACGAATTTTCTACGAATTGATCTAGAATTTCAAAGTTCACTGAAAATATTACAAAGCAGCCCCTACTGGCACTATTCATCTGAGTCTATGCCTATGCAAATAACCCCCTGGGTTTTCTTTCCTTTCAACCCGAGGTCCCTGGGCCGGGTCAGAGAGGGGAGGCGGCGGTTGACCGGCCGTTTCCCGGCGAGGGGCTCACCGGCGGCGAGAGTGGAGGGGTGCGTGAGCTTCACGGGTGCAAGGCGCACCTCTGGGTGGCCTAGGGTTGCGCGGAGGGGCTCGGAAGCGGTGGCTCGGCGGAGCAGGGCGGGTCGGCGGCGGAGGCAAGCGACGGCGAGGGTGCTCCGGTGAGGTTCAGGCGAGGGGAAGTGGCCTGGGAGCTGCGCGAGGTCGAGGCGGTGCTAAAGGTGGGGGCTGTAGGGGTAGAGCGGGTCTGGGGTGGCGGCTCCGCGGCGGGGTGAAGCTCACCAGCGTTCGGGGTGAGCGGCGGCGGCGTTCTGGGGCGTGGGGTTAGGGAACTGGCGAAAAGATGAGGGGAAAAGAGCGCGGGGCTTCTTGTAGTGCTCAGGCGCGCGAAAGATCGAGAGCTGGGCCTCTGGTTTGGGCTCTCCACGGAGGCGGCGAGGTGGCAGCCGGCGGGGAGGTTCTGGGCGCGGCGGGGCGGCGTGGCGAGGGGTGGAGGCGCCAGCGCGAGGCAACAGGCGGGGGAGGAGCTCGTCCGCGACGCGTGGGCGCCAGCGCACGGCGAATTGATGGCCGGGAAGGCCGGGAAATCGTCGGCGGGCGGCGCTGTCGGTGGCCGGCGGCGAGAAGCAGAGCAGGGAGGGGAGATGGTCACAAGGACGATTTTGCAATTTCCAAAAGTTCCAGGGACCTTTCTGTAAACAAGCAATAACTTTTGAACTAAAGCTCAAATGAAAAAGTGCCCAACATGAAAGTTGTTCAACTTTTCAAGATCTACAACTTTGATGTTGTGCAAAAATTTATTTGACCAAAGATTCAAGAGCTAAAATTAAAATCATTGAAGGGATTTTGAAATCTAGGAAATTTGTCTTTTTCAACGTAAATTCACTACAAACATAGACTTACAAGCAAAATTGGTTGCCATGCAATAAATGCACTGAAATTTTGCACAAACACCCTCCATAAAAGCTATAAACACAATTAACTATATAAAGGACCTTGCATAAAATCATAATTACACATATAACCTTTCATAATTACAAAAAGATCCTTTTTAAGTAATTCAAGCACATGATGCATAGCAAACCTACACCATTACTGTGCAGGCACCAAATTAAAATACTGTGTAAACACCCGGGGTGTTACAGCCTTCCCCCCTAAAAGGAATCTCGTCCCGAGATTATAGAAAGAAAAGGGTGCAACGATTTGGTACCTGGATTGGTTCTAAGAAAGTCGGGAAAGTTTCTTTGGAGAAAATTTTCAGTTTCCCAAGTAGCTTCTTCTACAGTATGCTGATTCCACTGGATTTTGTACATTTTAACTTTCTCCCTTCTAGTACTTCTTTCTTTTGTGTCAAGAATCTTGATTGGATACTCCGTATAAGATAGATCGGATTCAATTTCGATATCTTGTGGTTCAAGGATTTCAGTAGGTACCCTGGTGCACTTCCGAAGTTGTGAGACATGGAAGACATCATGAACGGCGGCCAATTGAGATGAAAGACGGAGTCGGTAGGCAACGGGTCCACAAGTTTCGATAATTTCAAATGGTCCGATATATCGGGGTGCTAATTTCCCTTTTAAGCCAAAGCGTTGAACACCTTTAGTAGGAGATACTCGCAAATATACAAAGTCTCCTACCTCGAATTGTAAAGGATCTCTTCTTTTGTCTGCATAACTTTTCTGTCTTGATTGGGCTGCTTTAAGATTAACCTGGATAACTCTGACTTGCTCCTCTGCCTCAGAGACTAAATCTGGCCCAAAAATTTTGCGTTCCCCAGCTTGCGACCAATTCAAAGGAGTTCGACACCTTCGACCATATAATGCTTCAAATGGGGCCATTTGCAAGCTAGATTGATAACTGTTATTGTATGAAAACTCTGCCAGTGCTAAGCACTTAACCCAATTCTTGCCATATTGAATAACACATGCCCTCAACATGTCTTCAAGGATTTGATTGATTCGTTCAGTTTGCCCATCTGTTTGTGGATGATAAGCTGAACTACGAATCAGTTTTGTTCCAAGGGATTCTTGCATTTGCTCCCAGAAACGTGCTATAAACTGAGGCCCACGATCAGAAATAATCGTCTTTGGAATGCCATGTAAACGAACAATCTGATCGAGATAAATTTCTGCGTACTTCTTGGCAGAATAAGTGGTGTGTACTGGAATAAAATGAGCGATCTTGGTGAGTCTATCAACGATTACCCAAACAGAATCATGCTTATGAGGAGTAGTGGGTAAACCAACGATAAAATCCATACTGATGTCCTCCCATTTCCAGGATGGAATAGATAAAGGTTGGAGAGTACCAGCTACTTTCAAATGACTAGCTTTAACTCTTTGACAGACATCACACTCAGAAACATATCTGGCGATCTCTCTTTTCATTCGAGTCCACCAGAAATTTTGTTTGAGATCATGGTACATCTTGGTACCACCGGGATGAATTGAAAATTTCGAAAGATGTGCTTCATCAAGGATTTGCTTTCTAAGCTCATGATTCTTGGGTACAACTAGTCGAGATTCAAACCATAAAACTCCTCTATGATCCATTCTGAAACATTTATACTTTGCTTCACCTTGTGATAACTTTTCCTTGATGACCTTGATACCCTCATCATGTAATTGCCCCATGATGATGCTATCATGAAGTGTAGGCTCAAGGGATATATGGTTCAAACTTCCTTGAGGTACCATTTCTAGGTTTAACTTCATCATTTCCTGGCATAGAGTTTCATTGAATGGTTCTACAGATAGACAATGGCATTGTGACTTGCGGCTGAGTGCATCCGCAACCACATTAGCCTTTCCTGGATGATAGTGCACTTCTAAATCATAATCCTTTATCAACTCTAGCCAGCGTCTCTGCCTCATGTTGAGATCAGCTTGAGTAAAGATATATTTGAGGCTCTTATGGTCAGTGTAAATATTACAGTGAGTTCCCATAAGATGATGTCTCCAAATCTTAAGAGCGTGAATGACAGCTGCTAATTCCAGATCATGGGTTGGATAATTCTTCTCATGATCCCGGAGAGCTCTTGATGCATAAGAGATAACCCGGTTGTCCTGCATAAGCACACAACCAAGTCCCGTACCCGAAGCATCACAATAGACATCAAAAGGTTTGGTACTGTCCGGTGTAGACAATACTGGAGCGGTAGTTAATCTTGCTTTGAGGGTTTGGAAAGCTTCTTCACACTTATCATTCCAAACAAACTTTACTCCCTTCTTCAATAACTCCGTCATAGGCTTGGCTATTCTGGAGAAATCAGTAATGAATCGACGATAATATCCAGCTAAACCAAGAAAACTGCGAATTTGATGAACTGAAATAGGAGATTCCCAATCCATCACTTCTTGTACTTTAGTTGGATCAACAGATATACCATCACTGGAGATAGTGTGACCTAAGAATTTCACACTGTCCAACCAAAATTCACACTTGGAGAATTTGGCATAAAGATGATGATCTCGTAATCGTTGGAGAACGATACGCAAATGTTCAGCATGATCTTCTTCATTCTTGGAGTAGATTAAGATATCGTCAATGAAAACCACGACGAATTTATCCAGCTCCGGCATGAAGACTGAATTCATCAAGTACATAAAATATGCTGGGGCGTTGGTAAGACCAAAAGACATAACCAAATATTCATATAGTCCATATCTGGTAGAGAAAGCAGTCTTTGGAATATCACAAGGCTTGATCTTTATTTGATGGTAGCCAGAACGAAGATCAATCTTAGAGAAAACCTTAGCTCCAGCTAACTGATCAAACAGAATATCAATGCGGGGAAGAGGATACTTGTTTTTAATAGTGACCGCATTGAGTGGTCGATAATCAACACATAGCCTCAAACTATCGTCTTTCTTCTTCACAAACAGGGCTGGACATCCCCAGGGTGAAGAACTTGGACGTATAAAACCTTTGTCAAGAAGGTCTTGGAGTTGGACTTTCAATTCTGCTAATTCATTTGGAGGCATTCGGTACGACCTCTTAGAAATAGGGGCGGTACCGGGTTGAAGTTCGATAACAAACTCGATGTCTCTATCAGGAGGCATTCCAGGTAAATCATCTGGAAATACATCCGCATACTCCCACACGATAGGGATATCTTCAAGTTTAATTTCTTTTGTGGCATAAGCACAAGAGTTAATGCACTCTCGTTGCGGCAGATAGAGTATGGTGGCTCCTTGATGTGGTGAATCTATCTCGATAGCTCGGGAAGAGATATCTAGTAGTACTTTATGTGTAGTCATCCAATTCACACCTAGAATAACATCCATGCCTTCTAAATTCAGCAAGATCAAGTCTGTCTTTATCAATTTGCTACCCAGCTTAATTGGCACACATCTAGTGATTTGATTGGAAGCTATCTTCCCACCAGGGGTTGTTATCATAAAAGATCCCTTAGTATGACAAAAATCCAATCCTAATCTTGCTCCAAATTTGGCACTTATAAAACTATGCGTTGCACCAGAATCAAATAATATGACTGCGGGTTTATTGTGGATAGAGAAAGTACCCGTCATTACTGGTGCTCCTGCTGGAAGGTCTGCAAGAGTAGTGAAATTAACTCGCCCTTGCCGGACTTGCACCATTTGCCTCTTGCCCTTGCCCTTGTTGTTGTTGTTGTTGTTGTTGTTGTTGTTGTTCTGATTAGAGTTTTGCCCTGGATTATTCCTTCTGGGTTGTGGACAATTCTTGGCAAAATGAGAAGCACTGCCGCAGTTGAAGCATCGATTATTACTATTCCCACTATTGAACTGTGGGGCATTCGACCTTGGGCTAAACTGCTGCTGTTGCTGTTGCTGGGGCACTGGAGGTCTGAATCCTCCTTGTTGCTGAGGCGGCCTAAAGACAAACCTACCCACTGGGACATTTCTTTGTGGAGGCCTTGGTGGAGTATTTTGCACCAGGCGATACCTTGGTGGCTGGGCACTCGAGGGTCCCGTTGGTGCCTTCCGCTTTTTCTCAGCACGATGTGCAGCAATACAATCTTCCTGTGTAATGGCCATATTCACCAGCTCATTATAGGTATGGGGCTGAACCAAGTTTAAACGTTCCTTGAGCTTAGTATTGAGGCCACGACGGAAACGATCACGTTTCTTGGCATCAGTATCAGCATGATGGCCCGCATATTGGCACAGATGATTGAAGGTCTGTGCATATTGAAGAACAGTGCGGGTTCCCTGATCTAGAGCCAAGAATTCATTCAACTTTCTCTCCATCAGTCCATCCGGAATATGATGTGATCTGAATGCAGTTCTGAATTCCTCCCAAGATATGATATGTTCAGCAGGCTGCATTTCACAATAATTATCCCACCATATACGTGCAGGACCGCGAAGCTGTTGGGCGGCAAAGGGGGCCTTGTTCGCATCAATACATGGTACCGCTAACAAAGCAAACTTGGAATTGATTGTACGAAGCCAAGCATCGGCATCCAATGGGTCATCAGCTTTGCTGAAAAGTGGAGGTTGGGTACCAAAGAATTCCTGGTAACCCGCTGGTTGTGCCTCCCTTCCTCCATACTGTTGGCGTGGCTGATTTTGTTGCCCATGGACTAGCTGGCGAAGCAGTTCTGTTTGCATGGCCATTAACTCGGCCAGATTTGACGGGGGTGGCGGTGGTTGCTGAGATCCACTGCCATTTTCACAACCGAAGCCATCAGGAGTTCCGCGTGTATGACCAACCATCTGTAATCATGGAAGACATCCATTAGATACATATTTCTCGCTTCCAAAATCAATGGTACGTATAATGATCATACATTTGGATAAAACAAAATCAGCAAAAATGTGACTAGATGCGGTGTAGCACAATGTGCACAACACATAAATGTGCAACCCACAAAAATTCAAAACTGGTCAGCGGCTAGATAGCTTCATGCTTCATCGTATAGAGACTCCATGCTGAGAGCAAAGGGTAAAGAAAATAATCTATCAATTCGCTCTTCATCGCTATGTACTATGTTGCTAAACAACAGAGATCATAGAAGGGGTTGGACTAAAATTTAGTCTCACAGATTCAACATGCTAACATTTGATGAGCACATATGCCACAAAATTTGCAACCTCTTGTATTCATCAAACGGCGTGAAGATGCACAAATAAAGAGATTTGCTAAGTAGAAAGATTATGATTTCCAAACTGGTAGTCGCTACTTATATTACATCAAAGCAGCCTTGTTCTTACAACCTAACATCGCTTAACCTTACCACATATAATACAGCAAGTGGTACTCCTCCCTAAGGCTATTTTACAATAACATCTTCCCTATATACATATGATACAACAAGAGAACACAACTATCTAGGACAAGTCTAAGATGCCTAGAAGTCGTCGAGGTTGCCCACAGAAGAGGCACTGCCGGAAGAAGAGTCGTCCGGCTGAGGGTTAGGCTCAGCAAGTGCGTGCTCTGAATCTAAGTCAGATACTCCCTCAATCTCCTCTGGGTCCTCCTCTGCTGCTGCCGGCTCAGCTGGGGCATCTAGTTGCTCCTGGAGCATACCAACATGTGCTAAAGCATCAGCCCAATCTGCTTGCAGCTCATTCACCTGCGCCTGAAGAAAACCGATAACTGTGTTGCGCTGCTCTATCTCAGCACCATACTCCATAGCCTGATGCTCAAACTGTGCAATAGCAGTGTCCCTCCCAGCAACGGCATCCTGAAGTCCCCCAATCTGAATATCCTTCAGACGAAGGCCTCGCTGAAAACTCTGGGCCAAGTCTATCACCTGGTCCATGTGTCCCTGCTGAAGTATCTGGTAGTGAGACTGGGCATTCATATATCTGACTACTGTCTCGATAGTCTCATCCGCTACATCACCAATCAAGTGCCCAAAGTGTGTGACCCTGAACAGCCACTCTGCATTGCCAGCACTGACTGCTGGAAACAAACCAATAGGATATGCTGCTACCTCCTCGGGATGGTGCTCACAAAAAGTGGTGATAGCGTTGAGAGCTGCTTTCTCAAACGCATCCACAAGACGATACCCAATCACCTCGATCTCAATCGGTGGCCACTCCAAGGTGGGGTGCTGAGGAATGGTCATCTTAACTCTGTTCTTCTTAATTCCATCCTCCGAGAACTGGCGTCCCGTGTACTGGGGTGGATCTGGGTAGTGGAAGATACGAAGTGAATCCCAAAGAATCCTCGGAAAACCCTCCCAGTACAGACAATCGGTATGAGCATTTCCCTCCTCATCCCAAAAGATCTGGGAACAAGTCGCCATCTGAATCAAAAAGGATTCAAATGTGAGTAATACAATTATCTCAAGACTTCTCAAATAAAGCTTTAAGAAGACTGCGGTAAAACAAATGTGATTCTAATTCACAAGATGATATGATTCCAAACTCAAAGAATAATAAACCACAATCGGTACTGGTTCATCATTTGAGATTCTAAGGAATGAAAAGATCCTTATAACAACAAGATGGGGCTTAGGAGGAAGGCATGACTCGAAACCATATTTTTCATCTAAGGAAAATCTAAGCATCGTAACAAGCATGCTACTAAAATCAGAGTTTCACTCACTCATGTTTTAAGCACACTAACACTTATCTTATAAGGATTCATACTAGAAATTCCTTAAAAAGCTTATGTAGCAACTTCAACTATCATGAACCAATCAAACATCAACCAGATATGTATGCACGTCCTGACCGTCCTCACAAGATAAACAATTGCCAACTATCGTTGGGCTTACGTGGTTAGCACGGTGGTATACATAAATACGGCTCTCCCTATATAGCTAGTCGATACATTCTAACCGTTCTTAGCTTATCGAATCGCGGTTAGTGTACCTGCATAAGATTGACAGAACATATATATATATCCAATGAACCTTTCATGCCAGCAATCATGAAAGCGTTCCCAAACATTACCGCTCACTATAGAAGCGGCAGCCATACAATTTCCGCCGTATGGCCAACGTTAGCATACGCTACTCAGAGGCGTATTCACAAATTTCTTTACTCCCAATATAGTCGACCGAGGTCGGTATATTGGCAGCAGCTCAAGTAGGTCACTGCTTGAGCGCAGCGTTCGGTTCGCATCACCGACGGGAAGGTCAGACTCCCTCAGCTGACTGAGCACACTTTACTTCCAATATAGTCAACTAATCGTTGGTATATTGGGAGCACCTCAAGTAAGCCACTGCTTGAGGGCAGCGTTCGGCTCGCATCACCGACGGGAAGGTCAGACTCTCTCAGCTGACTGAGGATCCTTACCATCTTACCTCACGTAGGTGCGTCGTTACAATAATAAGAGTTGCTTGTGAGTATGGTTTGACAAAATGCAAAGTGCTGGAAGTCAGATAACATAAACCATACAGAAATAACCACCTAGTAATTCCCATAAATTCCCTAGGACTTTACGTTCTAAGCACAACTCTTAACGAATCCAACGTAGTTTTCCGAAATTCTTTATGGTTCCAATTTTATATGGAAATCGATTTTTAAGGTTCCAACACCTCTGGTATATGCTTGTAGCTCTGATGCCAGCTGTGGCAGAACCGCCTAAATTATCCCGGCTCAAGTGCGTAAACCATCACCATAAAGGCAACATTAGCTTAAACGCACTTCAAACGGAACAATTTTTGGTCTGTCGGGTAACGTCCCGATACAACCACCGACTCTCGTATCGAACAAGCATACCTCGCACGAAGGCGAGTCCAGAGATATTACAACCATACAATTTACAACACAGGCAAGTTCAGTAGTGATTACAAAATAGTTCAAACCATTATTACAAAACCAACTTAAGTAAAACAGTTATACAAGCCATGATTATAAGTTCAGAGTCTAAACAGCGGAAGATGAAACACGATCTCTACAACACGTCGCCAAAAGTATACCAAGCTAGCCCAAGCCGGGTATCACTCGTCATAGTCATTGTCGGCCGAAGACGTATCCCATTCTACGGACCAGCCAGGAGGCAACGAGCAAGGATAGGTCAAGCTAGCGACCTGATCCTCAAAAGTCATACCTGAAAAAGGGTTTCAACAACAAGGCTGAGTATTCTAATACTCAGCAAGACTTAACCGACAACGGGTATAAGTAGTCCACCTTAGCTAGACTATGCAAGGCTTTGTAAGGCTCTGGTTTTTCCTTTACTGAAAAGCAATAAAGAGTAGGTCCTTACTTTCAAGTTTTAGCTGCAAGATTCTAGTTGATTAACCATTCTATGTAAGCATATACTACCCATTCATGGTGAAACTCTTAAGCAAACATCAAGATTAATAAGAATATTGTTGCTCTTATTACTCTGTGTGGCAAAGAGATCAAGCAGTCTCATTTCATCGTGAGAGGCGGACGATTCTGAATCGAAATTCAACCTTGCAAGGGTAACCTAGCACACACGTCTGGAATACCGTCGGGTCATTCCCAAACAACCGTTAACCTTTCTTTCCGGCTTGTGGATAGTGCCACTCTCCCCGACTACAGGGCTCCAAGGCCGAACCTTGTCCCTAGAAGTCGTAGTGTTGCGCAACATAAAATAAAACCTATCCCTACTGAGAGAGTGGGAGGTATATCCACTCCCCGGTCCAATCGGCTACTAGGCTTGCCGCGTACCATATTTACGGCATGTGACTAGTACTTTCAAAAACTTAACCAGCACTACCACACACCGCGACCTTAGCAAGTTCATCAACACAGACGGGGTCTCACATAGGACATGATATCGAACACAACCCCGTCCGTCGTCCTTATATTGTTAACAGAAAGTAAACAAGCAATTCCTATAAAGCTCGCGAGTGACAGGCAATCACTCGACTTTTACCGTTCCTATAAGCTTAGCAGATAGTCGAACTCAGGTCTAGTGTTCAGTACATAGGTTCCTAGGATCATGCATCTAGGGTTTCAATTCAAATCCTAAGAACTGTAAATGCACAAGTAAGTAATAACCGTAAATGATAATAATTTGAAATATAGGTTATGTCCGGGGCTTGCCTTCTCGGTAATTGCTAACTATTTCAGCGCTAGGCTCTTCCGAACTTTGGTTCGGGGCTTCAGTTAGTTCCGCAGTGTTCACTTGAGCTTCGAGATCACCTCCGTCAGACTCCGGAATCAACTCGTACGTCCCGTCTGACAAAGTAGTCGTATCTATATGTAATGCAAGAACAACATTATAAACAAACATGGGCAATCGTTTATAGAGTAGTTAAATAACAAATTTAACTACACAAGGCATCATGATCAAAAGCACAAAAGAAGTTAACTAACTTCATAAAAAAAAAGTGGTGGCGATTTCCTATACAAATAAGTCATGGTTTGTAAATAAATCAACAAATCAAAGTACAAACAGTAATAAAATCTACCAAAATTACTCTAAACAGAACATGAATAAAGTAATCTACCCTACAAAAATCATGTCAAGACATGTAATCATTTAATTACAATAAATCATTTACTCAGATAACATCTAGAACAAGCAAGAATTACACAGGTCAAACTAAAGAAGATCAGAAGCTCAAAATTTAACATGAGATCTAAACAGGGATGATCTAGCTACTGTGAATTTTTCATGATTTTATCTGCACGGGATTAATTCAGATAAATTAAACTAAACAGACATCAATTTAGCAAGATTTAATTTTGCTCCTGTTCTAGACATGAACTAAAGCTCAAACTTCCTGGACAAGCTAACATACTCCAGAAGAACACTCATGAATATTTTCATGATTTATTAAGAACAGAAACTATTTACCATGAATAAAGTCTATTAAACAAAGATTAAATCAAATAAATAGCTACAACAAAGAACTGATCATGAAATTTTTATAGCAAAGCTAGTGTAACATGAGTAAACTACCACCAAAATTTCAAAGCAATACAAGCTTTCAAGCATCAGATAAGAAAAAGATTAAAGAACAAGTAGTTATACACCTAGTAACACAAAACAACATCTACAGCAAAAACTTGCAACTAAGGCCTAACATATTCTGGTTCTACTGCATAGAGCTCTTCAAGAGGACTCCAAAACATCAAGATTTGCTATTTTACGAATTTTCTACGAATTGATCTAGAATTTCAAAGTTCACTGAAAATATTACAAAGCAGCCCCTACTGGCACTATTCATCTGAGTCTATGCCTATGCAAATAACCCCCTGGGTTTTCTTTCCTTTCAACCCGAGGTCCCTGGGCCGGGTCAGAGAGGGGAGGCGGCGGTTGACCGGCCGTTTCCCGGCGAGGGGCTCACCGGCGGCGAGAGTGGAGGGGTGCGTGAGCTTCACGGGTGCAAGGCGCACCTCTGGGTGGCCTAGGGTTGCGCGGAGGGGCTCGGAAGCGGTGGCTCGGCGGAGCAGGGCGGGTCGGCGGCGGAGGCAAGCGACGGCGAGGATGCTCCGGTGAGGTTCAGGCGAGGGGAAGTGGCCTGGGAGCTGCGCGAGGTCGAGGCGGTGCTAAAGGTGGGGGCTGTAGGGGTAGAGCGGGTCTGGGGTGGCGGCTCCGCGGCGGGGTGAAGCTCACCGGCGTTCGGGGTGAGCGGCGGCGGCGTTCTGGGGCGTGGGGTTAGGGAACTGGCGAAAAGATGAGGGGAAAAGAGCGCGGGGCTTCTTGTAGTGCTCAGGCGCGCGAAAGATCGAGAGCTGGGCCTCTGGTTTGGGCTCTCCACGGCGGCGGCGAGGTGGCAGCCGGCGGGGAGGTTCTGGGCGCGGCGGGGCGGCGTGGCGAGGGGTGGAGGCGCCAGCGCGAGGCAACAGGCGGGGGAGGAGCTCGTCCGCGACGCGTGGGCGCCAGCGCACGGCGAATTGATGGCCGGGAAGGCCGGGAAATCGTCGGCGGGCGGCGCTGTCGGTGGCCGGCGGCGAGAAGCAGAGCAGGGAGGGGAGATGGTCACAAGGACGATTTTGCAATTTCCAAAAGTTCCAGGGACCTTTCTGTAAACAAGCAATAACTTTTGAACTAAAGCTCAAATGAAAAAGTGCCCAACATGAAAGTTGTTCAACTTTTCAAGATCTACAACTTTGATGTTGTGCAAAAATTTATTTGACCAAAGATTCAAGAGCTAAAATTAAAATCATTGAAGGGATTTTGAAATCTAGGAAATTTGTCTTTTTCAACGTAAATTCACTACAAACATAGACTTACAAGCAAAATTGGTTGCCATGCAATAAATGCACTGAAATTTTGCACAAACACCCTCCATAAAAGCTATAAACACAATTAACTATATAAAGGACCTTGCATAAAATCATAATTACACATATAACCTTTCATAATTACAAAAAGATCCTTTTTAAGTAATTCAAGCACATGATGCATAGCAAACCTACACCATTACTGTGCAGGCACCAAATTAAAATACTGTGTAAACACCCGGGGTGTTACACGCGCGGTGCAGAGATAGGGGCGGGGGCGATTGCTCAGAGGAGGGCGGATGGATGGGGGAGGCGCCGGCGGAGGAGGAGGCGCCGGCGGCGCGCCCGGCCGGCAGAGGAGGAGGCGGCGGCGGTGTGCCCAGCCGGCAGAGGCGGAGGCGGCGGCGGTGTGCCCAGCCGACGGAGGCGGAGACGGAGGAAGCGGGCCTTTTTTTTTTCTCTCTCGCGAGTTTGGCGGGCGTCGTTTCGAACCGAGGCGGACGGAGGGTGGGGGGATTCGGAATTGGAGCCGCGCGGACGACGGGGCGGGCGTGGGCGCTTCAACGCGTTGAAGCAGACGATTCCGATCCGTTGGATGGAGTTGTAGATCTGCTAGACGTATTTTGAGTCGTCGATTTGTACAGAGTGGAAATTTTGGGTACAAATCTGTGGGTGCACTGCATGCCGACACTCTCAGCGGGGGACGCAGATCAGGGTGGACGGAGCATAATTTCATCGGTCCCTTATAGGATGGATTCTTCGGTTGAAGAACTAGGCTGAATTTACTTGGGGGCAGAACAGCAAGAGGCTTTTGAGAAGATCAAGAAGTACTTGTCTTCACCACCGGTTCTCAAGGTGCCTAAGAGAGGTATTCCTTTTAGGCTTTATGTGGCTGCAGAAGACAAAGTTATTGGTGCTGTTTTGACTCAAGAAACCGAAGGAAAGGAGTATGTTATCACATATGTTGGTCGACGACTGATTGATGTGAAAATAAGGTATTTATTTATTGAGAAATTATGCTTATCATTATATTATGCTTGTACCAAGTTGAGGCATTATCTTTTATCAAGTACTTGCATAGTTACTTGTCAAACTGATATTATTAAGCATATGCTACAAAAGCCGATTTTGAGCGGAAGAATCGGAAAGTGGGCTTATGCGCTGGTTGAATATGATTTGGCCTATGAGTCTTTGAGAGCTATTAGATGTCAAATTGTAGCGGATTTTATTGTTGAACATCGGATTAATGATGAGCATGATTTGGAAGTCAGCTATGTTACTTGCACACCATGGAAGTTGTTCTTTGATGGATCGGCTTGTGATGATAGACAAGGGATTGGTGCCGTTCTAATCTCTCCGTATGGTACTATTTTTGAGTTCTCAAACTGGTTGGAGGAAGAGTGCACGAATAACCAAGTTGAATATGAAGCACTTCTATTTGGCTTAGAGTTTTGGAATCCATGGGTGTTAAACATGTGGAAGCTTATGCTGATTCACTTCTAGTCGTGCAGCAAGTATCCAAGGTATGCTAATGCTATAACAGTTCTTTAAATGCATATCTTGATAGATGCCTCGATATTATCTCTTGCTTTGATGAATTTGTAATCAGACAAATTCCAATAGATAGTAATAAGAAGGCAAATGCTCTGGCTCAGCAAGCATCTGGCTATGATGTTACTAAAAAATATTTTAACATGAGAAAGCCGATGCGAGCAATAGCGGAGGTACTAGTTCTGGACGAACCGGTCAGACTGGATGCCACGACCGGTCTGACCGTCCAAACTGGTCCGACCGGTTCAGAGACTAGTCTGACCGGTCGCCCTACTGAAAACAGCGAGTCAGCCGCCACTTCCAATTCCAAAGGGAAGGCCGAGGTTGCTGATTGGAGAGTGCCTATTGTGACATATTTAAAGAACCCTGGTCATGATGCGGAAAGGAATATTCGGCGTTTGTCATTTAAATACATTTTGATCGATGATGAGCTTTATCGTCAAACCACCAAAGATGTACTTCTCAAATGCTTAGATTCTGATCAGGCCCGTGTTGCTATGGGGGAAGTTCATGAAGGCATCTGTGGTACTCATCAATCGACTCCTAAAATGAAGTGGTTACTTAGGAGAGCCGGTTTCTATTGGCCAACTATGATGGCGGATTGTTTCAGATATTATAAGGGGTGTGAAGAATGTCAGCGATTTGGTAATGTTCAATTAGTGCCTACTGCGTTATTGCATCCTATTATCAAGCCATGGCCATTTGGAGGTTGGGGGTTGGATTTCATTGGTCAGATTAATCCCCCTTCTTCAAAGGGACATCGCTTCGTGTTGGTTGCTACGGATTACTTTACTAAGTGGACCGAAGTGGTTCCTTTGAAGAATATGACGCACCGGGAGGTAATTGAGTTTATTACAGAGCATATTATTCATAGATTCGGTATTCCTCAAACTTTGACAATGGATCAAGGTTCATCTTTTATTTCAAAAGAGGTACATGATTTTGCCGAATCATACAAAATTAAGATACTCAATTCATCTCCATACTATGCTCAGGCCAATGGTCAGGCCGAGTCTAGTAATAAGATCTTGATAAAGCTCATCAAGAAGAAGATAGAAGAAAATCCCAGGAGGTGGCATGAGGTATTATCTGAGGCATTGTGGGCTCATCGCATATCTGGACATGGTGCTACTAAAGTTACTCTTTTTGAGCTTGTTTATGGTCAAGAGGCCGTTTTGCCTGTTGAGATGAATTTGGATGCTTATAGATTGGCTAAACAAAATGACCTTTCTAATGTTGATTACTATGATTTAATGAAGGACAATATTGAGGAAGTAAGCGACAAGCGGATGCAAGCTTTGAATGAAATTGAGAAGGACAAGCTTCGGGTAGTTAGAGCTTACAACAAGAAGGTAAGAGCAAAATATTTTCAGGTTGGTGAGCTGGTTTGGAAAACAATATTGCCTCTTGGGACAAAGAACAATAAGTTCGGCAAGTGGTCGCCAAGTTAGGAGGGACCGTACAGGATCATCAAGGTTATCTTCGGGAATTCTTATATGGTGGAGACGATGCAAGGAGAGAGTCTTCCAAGGGCTCTTAATGGAAGATACTTGAAGATATATTACCCCAGCGTGTGGCAAGATGCTTGAAGACGAAGATGGCCAATATAGAGTATCGCCCTTAGCATTATTTTAGCCTCGTACTTTCTATTCAAATTTATGTAACTAGGATAGCTTATGATACTTGCTTTTTGGCTTGCAAAACTAACCAAAAAGGCAGGGAGCATATGTTGGAGGCCAAAATTGGCAAACACCGAGGCCGACCGGTTTGACCGGTTGGGCCGACCGGTTAGACTGGTCTGGGCCTGTGTAGTCCAAGTAGAGTTAGGGATTGTAATTTGGAATCCGTTTGTAACTCAATTTGGAAGGGGTACATCTTCCCCGACCTATAAATATAAAGGCTGCGGCCGATTGAGGTCTTCTACCCAATCGAATCATTAAACATACAATTTTTCTATTTTTCTTCAAACCCTAGCTTTTCCAACCTCGTGCTGTTCTTTGCTCGTCTCGACAGTGTTCAAGGACGTCTTGAGTAGCCTGCCGACCTCAAGACAACCCTAGATCTCCAAGCTCCGACGGGGTCCCTCCCAAGCTTGGGATTTTAGGCTTCGCGGTGTTTTTCTGCGTCCAACCGGTCTAACCGGTTGGCGTGACCGGTCTGACCGGTCGCCGGGCTTCGTCGCTGGTGATTTGATCGTGTGTTGACCAGAACTGCATCAACAGTCATGTCGAGTGGTGACTCGACAGGGCACGGTAGGCTGAGTTGTCCTTGCGCAGCTGCTGGGCTTGCGTGGCGGCCACATGCAGATGAGCGCGACCCTTGATGATCTCGGGGGTCTCTTGGAGGCGCTCGAGCACCTGGAACACCGCGGCAAGGTTGGCCGACGGCGTGGCGAAGACGTCTTGGTCGTTGTAGTCGAGGACGAAGTCGGCGTCAAGGTTGGGTGGTCAGATCGGTGAACACCGGTTCCTGGGGTTGCGACGGTCGGCGTTCTCCAAGTCGCGGTTGGCCCGATCAATGACCGCGTCATTGCACCTCATGTCGGCGCGGACCTCATTGCGGTGGAGTCATTGCGCCCTCTCCTTGTCGATCTCATTTTCACGAGTGTCAGAGTCGTCGGAGACGATGAAGATCTGGCGATGCTCTGTCGCCGAAGAGCAGTTGGGTGGGAGGGTGAACGAGGCATCTTGAAAGCCAAGTTCCGCTCCCGAAGCTGGGTCAGATCGGATCTGACCCAAGGTAGTCGGGTCGGATAGTCGCACTCGGATCTTATCCGAGTACGTTGTAACAGTGTTGCGAAGTCCGAAGGGGAGCCAAAACGGGTCGTTGCGGTGTCGGAGTGCGTCCTCGCCGAGCCTGATGCACTCGGCAATGGATCTGCCGACTCGATCTATTTGGGAGATAAGATCGTTAGCAGATATGGCAGGGCGACGAGGAGTGACAGTCACATAGTCCGCCTCGGGTTCAGGAACTCGAGGTGCGACCGATCTCGGAGTGGCCAGATTGGATCTGGTCCTGGCAGAAGCGCTGCCGAGTCCGCAGGGGAATCGGTCAGGAACGTCTCAGTGGTGAAGCGCGAGTTCGCCGAGTTGGATGCACTCAGCGATGGATCTACCGACGCGATCTATATGGAAGATCATATCATCAGCAAATTCGGCAGGGCGACGGATCACCCTGGTTGGCGTGGTCGCCACATCAAAGTTCTTGGATTCGGGAATCCGAGAGGTGGTGGAAGCCTGGGGGGTCAGATCGGATCTAACCCCGGCAAAGTCATCTCCCCCAATGTTCGAGGGGCCGGTGGTGGAGTTCCAGGGAACCGTGACCTCCGGGAAGCTCCCAAAGGTGAAGGAGAAGCCGACTGTCGCATCCATCTGGGTAGTGATGCTGGCGGAGAAGACGACGCTGGTGTTGGCTGCCATTGATCTCGACGTATGAGCCCTGAGCCCCCTACCTAGTGCGCCAACTGACGGATTGCTATTCCGGCCAGTCCACCAGGGGTGTACCCGGTGGTAGAGTTTCATGATGGGGATCTCAGGACCAAGAGCTCGATGGTAACACGAAGACGTAGAGACTAAGATAGGTTCGGGCCGCGATTAACGTAATACCCTATGTCCTGTGTTCGGGGTTGTATTAGGGTTTGTGGAATGCTGCGAAAAGAAGAGGTCTCTATGGGTCTTTCCACGTCTCCCTTATATAGATTGGGAGGCGTGGGGGTACAAGGAAGATATGCTCGGGTTGTTTTACAAGGAAGGAGGTCGGTTAAGATCCCTAGATATCCGGGCTTCTAGCTGGAGCCCCTCATCCTGATCCACTAAAGGTCCTTTCCACGAACAGCCGAGTCCTGCACGCCGAGTAGTCGTAGCCGAGTCACCGAGCAGGGTAGTCTCTCGGGTTCAGGGACCCCACTCGGCAGGGAGGTACATAGATCTACCTCCGTCACCAGGGAACTTCTAGGAAGAAGACATGGCCATCAACTTCATATTTGGCAGTCCCAGCAAGCCATCATGCCGACGTAAGCTCAAGCTGGATGATCGCGAAGTCAACCTGGTGTTCAAACACCCGGTTGAGCCCCAGCGGTGGTCAGAGATGCCGATCACCTTTGACCACCGTGATCACTGGGTTCACCTACCCAGGCCAGGTGCCTACCCCCTCGTTGTCAGCCCGGTGGTCAGCCAGGTCCGCCTGGCCAAAGTACTCATCGACGGTGGCAGTGCCCTCGACATCATCTTCGCCAGTACGTTGGAGAGCATGGGATACGACATGACCTCCCTGGTCCCATCTGACCAGGCTTTCTACGGCATCATCCCCGGAGCCGGGTCGACTCTAGTCGGCCGGGCCACCTTACCGGCCACCTTTGGCACCCGCGATAACTACCGCACCGAGTACGTCAACTTCGAGGTCGCCGAGTTTGAGACCTCCTACCACGCCATCCTGTGAAGACCCTCCATCGCCATGTTCATGGCGATCCCCAACCACATGTATCTTCTCCTGAAGATGCCAGCTCCAAAGGGGGTCCTCTCGGTCTACGGAGACTTGCAGACCTCCTAAGCATGCGAGGCGAAGAACATCGAGCTCTCCGACACCCTAGAACGATCCAGGAACTCGGTTCTTGTTGCCCAGGCAGCAAAGAACCTCCCGGCGGATCAGCAGCAGATCCCCGCCAAGGAGTCGACTTCCGAGTCGCAACTTGCGCCAGCCGTGGTGACCAAGACCATCGTCCTCCGTGATGATGAGCCGCACAAGACCTCTGTGATCGGGGCCAACCTCGACCCGGCGTAGGAAGGCACACTCACCTCCTTCCTCTGGGAGAACTGGGACATCTTCGCATGGAAGCCATCTGACATGCTGGGAGTCCCAAGGGAGGAGGTTGAGCACTCCTTAGACCTTGACACAAAGGCGAGACCCGTCAAGCAATGGCTCTGTCGCTTCGCACAGGATCGAAATGAGGCTATTAGGGTAGAAGTAACCCGGCTCCTTGCCACCGATTTTATCAGAGAAGTCGCACACCTAAATTGGCTGGCAAACCCAGTCCTTGTAAAAAAGAAAAATGGTGAATGGAGAATGTGTGTTGACTATACCGATCTCAACAAACACTATCCTAAGGACCCCTTTCCTCTACCACGCATTGATCAGGTCGTCGACTCAACGACCGGGTGCGTTCTCCTCTCTTTTCTTGATTGTTACTCAGGGTACCACCAGATAGCCCTCAAGGAGTCGGATGAAGAGAATACATCCTTCATCACCCCTTTCGGGGCTTACTGCTACAACACCATGACGTTCGGCCTCAAGAATGCCGGTGCCACCTACCAGAAGGCCATTCAGAGATGCCTCCAGGGGCAGATCGGGCACAACGTCGAGGCCTATGTCGATGATGTCATCATCAAGACAAAACGTAATGATCAGTTCATTATGGATCTCTCCAAGACATTTGAAAATCTCAGGAAATTCAAATGGAAGCTCAACCAGACCAAGTGTGTGTTCGGTGTCCCGTTCGGAAATCTACTCGGCTTCATAGTCAGTAGCTGGGGCATTGAAGCCAACCCCACCAAGGTCAACGCCATCAGGTTCATGAAACCTCCCAGGAACAAAAATGTAACACCCGGTTTATAAAAGAACATAAACCGAGCAATCATATACGTGCCAGGATCAAGTCACACGTATATACAACAGAATGAACAGTATATCACAGCACATATCATGAATAAGACATAATAAATCGAAATACGAATGTTATTTATTACAATAATGACAAAATGTCTGATACAGCGGAAGCGAAGTACAAAATACGATAAAGACTCTCCGAAGCGGAAGCAGGGCGCCGCAGGGACGTCGACTGGGAGACGAACACCTAGAAGTCCTCGTAGTCCTGGTAGCGCTGAGCAAACTCCCTCATGTCGGCAGGAACTGAGCAGCAGTAGCGTAGCCAAGAGGAAAAAGTAGAGGAGAGGCAAGAGTGAGTACACAACTTGTACTCAACAAGTATAACACAAACTATGAGGCTCTAAGGTTGGCTGACTCAACTACATTAGCTTTTAAGTGTTGGCAAAATTTTATTTAAACTATTTACTACAAGTTGATGAATTACCATTAACCCAGTTACATAGTAATTAGTCAAATTTAATCATGATACTACTGAGAACCATGCCAAAACCAAGCCACCAAGGTAACCCCGAGAGGCACCTCCCTCGTCGGAAGGAGACAACCCCACTAATCAAAAGGAGGATCTGGGCCGCTCATAACCGTGAGCACGGCTAGTATACTAGTTTTACACTCTGCAGAGATTGCACATCTTTACCCACAAGTCATGAGCTACGCCAGTTATTCATCACACTTCCTTAGGTGAGATGACTAGCGACTCACTACGAGGCCTTTACAAAGAAACTCATTGGTAAGGAGTAACCGCGAGGGTGGATCGGCGACTATGGAGCAGGTCTAGTGGGCGTCAAGACACAAAGCACAGACGAGGCCACTCAGCACGAGGGCCATAGAAGCTTACCGCCCCTGCCCCGCAGGTAAGTTACTCCAAACCAAAAAGATCTAATTATTATGCCAAGTCTATCCCATTCTAGCCTTGTGGTAGCGCTGTTGTCTCAGGTTGTCGCTCTATGAACCGGTCCTTATGGAGAGTGGCCAACCAAGCACTAAGCACCGTGCTGGCCCCCTAAACCATGTTTCTACAAAACCGTATTTTAACGAGACGTGAGCCACCCAAGCACGAAGCACAGAGGGCCACTCTCAGAATTAAGTTCAAGTAAACCATTACTCAAATTAATTAAAAAGGACCAGAGTGTGTTATAGCGCGGCACCTAGCACAACTAACCAAAATGCAACCCAAAGGTATATATAAAGGATATAAAGTGGCTAGGAGAGTCCTTAAAGGCATACAATATTAAAATGCAGTATGAAATTGTATTTAAAGATGATAGGTTGTTCATGTTATACTTGCCTTCCTCGTACTACTCAGGCTGCTGCTAAACTGCTCCGAAGACGGCTGGTCCGGGTACTGGTACTGGGGCTCCTCCGGTAACTCGACGTCTACTCACGAACACATGGCCAAAACAATGCACAGTAATAAGCATACAAGCAAATACTAACAAAAACTAAGAAACAGTACATCAATACATAAAAACAGCACACTAAACTAGTCTAAAACTATTCTACGCGTTACAACGATCGCGTGGATATAAAGAACGCCTAAAATGGAGCTAAAACGCATAATCTAGGCCTAAAACAAGTTCTAGGGGCTTATTTGTAATAAAAACAGGGTTCCAGGGACTTTTCTGCTAAAACCGAGGCCTAAAACATAATTAAAGGATAAACCTAGGGTCTAACGCGTAAAAGAATGAGTGCTGGATGGCGGGTTTGATATTTAACAAGCTCAGGGGGGTCTGAGCAAAATTTTGGGCCAAACTGTAATTATTTTTCAAAGGCGGTGGACTGCGGGTTGAATCCTCTAAAGTGCAGGGGCTCTTTAACAAATGTCACAGGATGAAGCGGTATGCTACGATATGGGCCCTTGGATCCGGATCTGACGGTTTGGATTTAATGATCGTTAGATCTAATCCGGGGCGCAGGAAAAAGATCGGACGGTCAGGAGCGTGAGGCGGCAGTGCTCAGTCGCCGGCGACGCGCCTCGCGGCGGCGCCGCGCTGGGCACGCCGGAGATGGCGGTTCCAGCGTTCCAGTTCATGGTTTGGGTCACGGTTTGGTGAAAAAAAAATGATGGGCACAGAATGTGTAACCCACTGGGTCAAGATCGGGCACAGCAAGGCTCTACGCGTTTGGTGGCGACGGCGGCGGCGGGTCCTCTCCGCGGGGTTCGCCGGCGAGTCACGTTCCAGCGCAAAGGACAGGTCCCGGCATATGGAAACGTGTGCAAAAGGTAGAGCGGGTCGATGTGTGACTCACCGCGGTGCAGGGCAGGCTGGACGGCCGAGTGAAGTCCGCGTCGACGCTGACCGGCGACGAGGCGGGCGCAGAGCTCGTGGTCCCGCCGGCGCAGGGCTCGCCAGGGCTCCCAGTCGCCTCAAATCGGCTCACAAGGATCCTGCAGAGATGCCGCGGGGGATCAGGGGTGCAGAAGTCGCCGGCGGCGAGGGAATTAGGGCGGCGGCGCTTGCTTACCTACGGCGGTGCAGAGGTTCTGCGGGGGGGGGGGGGGAACTGTTGCTAGGGTTTAGGGCGGCGGAGGTGAGGGCGAGTTCGGGGAGGCAGCGGGGCTATTTGTAGGGCGGCGGAGGTGTTCCTGGGCGTGCGTGCCCAGGGAAACCGTAGCGATATTCCCGGCGAACTCGATGCGGCGGGCGTTGCGGGAGGAAAGGGATGACAGGAGGGAGGGGCGACTCTGACGCGCGGGCCCGCGCTATCAGCGGGAGGGCGAGCGAGAGCGGGCGGAGTGAGCGGCGCGCGGGGCGCTCGGCTGAGGCGAGGTCGGGCCGGGGACGTTTGGGCCGTGCGGGGTGGGCGCGGCTGAGGGAAAACGGGGCTGCTGGCCTGCGGTTCAGCACTGACGCGGGCCGAGCGCGGTGACGAGGGAGTGAGCTGGGCCCAGAGTGCGGGGAGGGAGCGGGTCAGGCGAGAGGGGAAAGAGCCGGGCCGCGCTAGGCCGGTTTGGGCTGCCGCTGGGTTGAGTTGGTGGGCTCCTTAGGATTGGGTTTCTCATCTATTTCTTCTCCTTTTTCTATTCTAATTCAAACAAAGTTTAAATTCAAATACAAATTTGAATTCAAACCACACTCAATTAAATAAACTATGCACCAGCATGAATGCAACACAAAAAAAATTTAAACCTATGATAAAATTTTAATTACTTATAGATCAAAATTTGAGATTTAAATACAAGTCTAACACAATAAACCTTAGAAAATTAAATAAAGCCAATTAAATTTATTAATAAATGCGGGAATTTAAATTAGGGTGTTACAAAAAAGGACATGATTAAGCTCACAGGGTGCATGGCTGCCTTGAGTAGGTTCATAAACTGACTCGGCGATAGAGGTCTACCCTTTTTCAAACTTCTCCGGAAGTCCGACAAGTTCGAGTGGAACGACGATGCTTCCAAAGCATTCCAGGAGCTCAAGGATTTCCTGACCTTTTCCACCTGTCCTAACAGCATGAGAAGATGGGGAAGTCCTCCTCCTATACATCGCCGCCACCACCAATGTGGTGAGTACTGTCCTGGTCGTTGAACGAGACGAGTCTGGTCACGTCTACAAGGTGTAGCGACCGGTTTACTTCATCAGTGAAGTACTCGGCGAGTCCAAGGCACGCTACCCCCAAGTGCAGAAGCTGCTATACGCCATCCTCATCACGTCAAGAAAGCTATGGCACTACTTCCAGGACCACAAGATCAAGGTGGCCTCATCCTATCCACTCGGGAACATCCTGCACAACAAGGATGCCAACAACCGAGTCGTCAAATGGTCAGTAGAACTCGATGCCTTCACGATTGAGTTTACTCCATGATCCATGATCAAGTCTTAGGCATTGGCCGACTTCGTCGCTGAATGGACCGAGATCCAAGACCCTCCACCCGACACCAGATCCGAGCACTGGATCATGTACTTCGATGGTGCCCTCAACAGTGATGGAGCTGGCGATGGAGTCCTCTTCATCTCTCCCAAAGGTGAACAACTTAAGTACATCCTCCATTTACTCTTCAAAGCTACCAACAACGCCGCCGAGTACGAAGCTCTCATCCAGGCCTCCGGATCGCTGTCACACTCAGCATCAAGCATCTGTTGGCTTATGGTGACTCCAAAGTCAACGAAGACTGGGAGTGCACCAAGGAGAAGATGGATGCCTACTGCCGAGAGATAAGGAAAATGGAAGCTAAGTTCTACGGTCTGGAGTTCCACCACATCCCCATGGACGACAATGTGGCGGTAGACGTTCTGTCCAAGCTCGGATCCAAGCAGTCCATCGTACCACCCGGCGTGTTCGTTCAAGCACTCAATAGCCCTACAGTCAAGATGGAAGAGGAACCTCCTACAAAGCCCGACTTGGTCCTGGCCATAGGGCAGCAGGTCCTAACTCTTGACACCGACTGGCACTCCCCCATCATTGATTTCATGAAGAACAACAGAAGCTACCCAAAGGGAAAGGAGCACGAGAAGCTTGCACGCTGGTCCAGCAACTACGTCATTATAGGAGCCAAGTTGTTCAGGCACTCGGCATCCTCAGGGACCCTGTGTAAATGCATCACACAGGATGAAGGAGTCCGATTCCTTAGCGATATCCACTCAGGTATCTGCGGCAACCACGCGGGCGCCTCCACCCTTGTGGGGAAAGCCTTCCGATCAGGCTTCTACTAGCCCACGGCCCTGGCCGACGCCCGAAACATCGCCAGGCGATGTCCCGGGTGCCAGTTCTTCTCCAAGCAACAGGACATCCCGGCTCAGGCCCTACGGACTATACTGCCTTCCTGGCCATTCACTTGTTGGGGACTCGATTCGGTGGGACCCTTAAAGACGGCCGTTGGCGGATACAGCCACATATTCGTGGCGATCAACAAGTTCACAAAATGGATCGAAGTCAAGCCAATGACAACCACCACAGCAGCCAAGGCAGCCGAGTTCATTGAGGAGATATCACACCGATTCGGAGTGCCTAATCGGATCATCACTGATCTGGGTACTTCGTTCACGGGCTCCGAATTCTGGGACTGCTGCCAAGAGAGCTGCATCGATGTCTACTACGCCTCCGTAGTGCACCCCAGGTGCAATGGCCAAGTCGAAAGGGCCAATGGCTTGATCCTCCAGGGGCTCAAGGCCAGAATTTTCAATCCGATCGAAAAATTCGGTGCAAAGTGGCTCCAAGAACTCTTAGAGTAGTCTGGGCTCCGCACGCAGAGAAACCGGGCTACCGCTATTCGCCATTCTTCATGGTATACGGTTCTAAAGCAGTCTTGCCATCGGACATAGCTTTTGATGCTCTGCGCATCTAGAACTATGACAAAAATGAAGCCGAGTCGCCTCGATGCACTGACATCGACTTGGCAGAGGAGCACCGCCTGACGGCCTCCATACAACATGCAAGATATGAGTAGTCGCTTCGGCGCTATCATGATCGCAATGTCCATGAGCGAGACTTCAACATCGGCGACCTAGTTCTACGACGAATCATTCGACTATCGGCGCTCACAAGCTATCCTCCCCATGGGAAGGGCCCTTTGTAGTCAGTGGGATAGTGGTTCACGAAACCTACCACCTACAGAGGCCAGACGGTACAGATGTGGGCAACCCGTGGAGTATCGAGCACCTACGCCGCTTCTATCCATAGAAGCATAGAAAATACAAAGCTATGTACCATCTACTCATTTAATAAAGTTTGTTGCATCTTATACATCACATTCTAATTGCTCTCGTTCTCTACCGAGTCGTTTTTAACACGCTCAGGGGCTGCGTCTCGGCCACCCAGCCAGCCCCCCCTCGGAGTCCGACCTGTCGTATAGGAACAACCCAGTTTGCTCGTACTGAACATAGCCGAGTACGTCTAGGAACCACTCTGTGCCACCCTAATTCACCGCGCATATTAATGATCTGCTCTCAAGCGCTATCAAAAGGGCTCAGAGTTCGCTTTCCACCTACTCGGCAAATTCAGAAAAGAACTCGGACCGTGGGCATAAATTAACAACAAATAAAATAAAAATAATATTTACATAAATATTGTTTTCAAGTCGGTCCACCCTGACCAACTCTTCTTGTAGCAAAATAAATAACAGAAACTCCTGGAGACCGGCGGATTACAGCTCGGCCACGATGCGCTTGGTGATCTCCAGGACAGTGGCGTGGTTAGCCTCCCAATCTGCGTTGGAGCAGTCTTCAGGAACGCCGTCTGCCACCGGATCCAGATCCGCCTCCGGGAGATGGGACTTCACCAGTCCCAGTGTGTGCTACACGGCATCCCTGGCAGCTCTCTTAACGAAGACCTCCAGTCGGCCACGGGATGCCTCCAGCCTCTCTGATAGGCTCTTGGCCACCGCCACGCCCTCAGGCTCGAATGCCCCAAGCAGAGCCTCCAACAGCCTACTCAAGCACTCGACTGGGTTAGCCCAAGCCACCAAAACAACACACACCCAACGGCTATATCATTTCCGAATCATACCTTGACGAGCCTGTTGCTCCAGGCGAAGCTTCTCTTCTTTGGCGGCCTCCCGGGCCTCAGCCACCTCCCGGAGCTTCTGCAGCTCCTCGTTGGCCTTGGTGCATGCCTCCAGCTCTAAACAAAAAGCAAGACAGAGGCAAAACAGCGCAAAAAGGACTCGGCAGACATTGACCCGACTCCTTACCGCGCTTCTCCTTGCACAGAGCTTCCTCGGCCTTCACCCTCTCGGCCTCCAACCAGCGGCCCTGCGCCTCTAGCTCGGCCACCCTGGCTTCGAGCTCTGCCACCCGACCAATGGCAGTGCTCCCCTCGGCTAGCTCCTGGGCGGCCTGCTCTGATAGCTCCACCAGAGCCTGGAGAACAACTCGGCGTTACAAGACGACACCTACAAGAACATGTTGGCTTCACAAACTGGGCGAGACAGGAGACTTACCTCAACCCATTCATGGGACACCTTGGCGCACTTGACTAAGTGGCTGCCGAGTGACTAGTCCTCCTCAGCCTCCTCCTTCGCCGACGGGGTCTTGGCACCCTCGGAGGGCTCGGCCCGGGCTCTCTCCGCCTCGATGGCTGCGACCTTCTCGGTCCTCATCACCTCAACGGCTGGGACCTCACCGGCCTCGACCACCACATGCGCCGTCCCTTTGTTACGGGGCGGATCCTGCATCTCCACATCCTAGAGAGGAGGGAGACCCTGTAGCTAGCGCTCCTACATCAATAAAAAAGGGCGCTCAGCACAGCTTCAGGAAAGAAAAATCAAGCAAGAATCAAGACTCGGATCCAAAAACTTACCCGCCGCTCCAGTGCAGCGCGAATTTTAGGTTCCGCGGCGCGGCTGGCTGAGCCCCAGAGCTAGTATGCAGGGGCATCACTTCCCCGCGTAGCTGGCCCAGTCCCTGGGCTGCTTCCTTCTCGGCTCAGGGGCCAGCCGATGCCGACCCCACTACAGTAGTGGCCGGGGGCGCTGACGCTCCACGGACTTTGCTCGTCCCCTTGCATGTCGAGCTCCTCAGTGACTCTTCCTTCTCGTGGCGGTCGACGATGGCGGCCCCGAGGCTCCATTGGTCTCCACCTCCAACTCGCTCCCCACGGAGGAGTTGGATGAGAACTCTATCTCCTCCTCCGTCGGCTGGCGCAGCTAGGCAGGGGCGGTAGCATCCTTGCCAGGGTCCCCCTCAGGCAGAGGAGCGGGGGAGTAGTAATCCAAGACATTGGCCTACAAAGGATCCGAGTTGTGTCACAACCCAACGGGTGCATTCGCAAAAACAGAGCAAAAATTGTGACACCTCTGGTGTCAGTTTAACCAAAGCCAGGCAATTAACATAACTCCACACACAAATGAGCTAAGAAAACTTAAATAAGAACCCTATGTCTAGTTCTTGCAAACTTGTGTGTGAATGTATGTGTGCATGTGTTTGAGTGCAATGTGTTTGAAAAACAATAATTGGTACCCTTTTAAACTTGACTTGACATGTGTGGTAATAAGGTAATAAAATACACCTTTCATAATGATCTATAAACTTTCTATGCAAATCAAATTCAAACTGGAAAACCATCACATGAAATGATTATTGGAACCATTCTTGGATTTGTGAAGAGCTACTAATTCAAACAAATTAAATAAACAAGAGTTCAATTTCTAGAAATAAGGAAGTTAAAAATAACTTTCAAACCAATGCACTTATGCATAGGAAAATGAATCTACATATTCACCATGTCATGTTCAACAAAAACCTAGTTGAAGCCTAGGAGTAAAAGTGCCAAAATTCACATGAAATGATAAGTACCTTAAATGGCAGTTTTTGGAAATAATTAAATAACTCTCAAACCATTGCTCTAATGAAAAAGTGCATAACACGAAAGTTGTAGATCTCGAAAAACTGAGCAAAAGTGGTATTCAACACTTTTTCATTTGGAGCCAAGAAGAGGGAGAAAATTTGAAATTACAGAACTGAGTTTGGAACTTCGGTTTATTTACGAAATTGCCACTCACCGTTTCTTCCACCTCCGGCTCCCTGCACCGCGCCTACGACGGCGTCCGTACGCCGGCGAAGCCACCTGGCCGCCCCACACGTCGCGCCTCCGCCCAAAACCGCTCCCGCGCCCCTGGTATTGCCCCAACCCACCTTCCCCGGCGCCCCTGAGCTCGCCACGCCCCCTTTCCTCTCCTGCGCGCGCCACGAGGATGGCCGCCGCGCCACGCGCCTGGCTGCGCCCTCCCCGGCCGCGCCTACCCCAGTAGACCGCTTTCCGGCTCGCCCAGACCTGCCTCCCCTCCATCGCGTGCCTATAAAAAGGGCCATCGCCCTCCCTGCTCGCGCGCAGGAAGGCCGCCCATGCCATGGCCGCCGGCAAGCTCGGCTCACCGTGGAACCACCCCCTCCGCCCCTCCTCGGCTCCAATCGAGACCTAGAATGGATTCCTCTCAACACGCTGATGCTCCCAAGCCCAAACGCCCCTTCCCTACCTCACCCGAGCTCGCCGGAGCCGAGCTCCCATGGCCGCCGCCCCTGTACATCGCCGGCGACCCACCTCCCGGCCGCCCCCGACCCATCCATGACCACCATAAGGTGCGCCTCGGTCTCCTCTCTCTTTTCCCCCACAAACCCCTCGCCGCCGGCCAACCCCATCGCCGGGAACCGCCGCGCCAAACCTCCTCTGTTCACTCATCTCCGCCAGGGACCTACAGTTAAAAGACACAAAACTTCCAAGGGTCCAACTGCAAAATGTACATGAACCTCAAAACAGCAAACTTCAAAAATGCCTAGAAAATCGTATAAAAATCAGAAAAAATGCAAACTAAAATGTTCTGAAATCCTTGAAACAAGAACTACAACTTTTGTTACATTCATATGTTCATATTTTGTCTTTATTTTAATCTGAGAAAAAGAATAAGAAAATCACCTTATGCAGGTTCATGAAGTTATACTCAGCAAATGACCTTGATTTTTTGGTATGTTATCACTAATGGAATATTAAGATCACAGTAAAAAAATGACACCCAACCAAAACAGTTATCATGTTAGAACAATCAAGATTCTCTAATCTGTTGCTAGCATTTTCGATTTAATACTGGAAAATATGCACATGAACTTGCTCTGGAATTTTTAATGCATACATGTGTAACTGAAATCTTGTGAATCCATAAATTTCAGATTTATTTGAGTCCATTTACTATATACCATGTTTTATGCTTGTTTAATCAACTTAATTCTCCATATATAGTTCTTATGCTCAGAAAAATCTATATTTATTTCTGAAGTCTCTTTTTAGCTATATGTTCCTGTCTAAAAATTTTGAGCTGCAGTTACTGAGTTTTGCTTTGTTGAATAATCATGCTTAGCATCTTAGGGCTAGAATTACTATTTTTGTTCTGAGTAATCTATACCATAACTGATCTTGCTTTTTGGATATGATCTTGCTTACAGTATGTTCTATCTGTAATAAAAAGTTCATATGTACTACTGGTCAAATGCACCTTAAGAAATTTATGCTAAATCATGTTAAGTTAAATGCATAACTAATTTATCTGGTGGTTATAAAGCTCGATAATTTTTCTGGAGTATGTTTAGCTCATGAGTACGCTCTGGTAAAAATTTGAGAACCATATCCCTAGTACAACTCTCTGGAGAATTAATCTTAGTTAATGGCTTGTTGTTTTTGTTCTTTTTATTACCTCAGCTACATAAGTGAATAAAATATGGAAAAATTACAGTACTGAGTAGATGCTTGGTAGATGCTCCCATAAAATTTGTAGCACCAGAAACCATGTCAAACTTTCTGTGCAAAAAGGTGAAGCAACTCGAGTAATCTACTTACATGCTTTATTATGGATAATTGCTTTATGATTAGATGCTGAAAACTATACCATAGATGCTAGAGTATATGATTTGAGTTACTTTAATTTTTCATCACTATCTCATGAGTAAATTGGTTGCTATGAAATAGTGAAAGCATGCTATGTTTTAATGATAAAAATGAAAACCAAACCACACAGTTCTTTTATGAAGTAAAGTGAATTTAAGAACTACTCTATAAACGATTGCCCAGAAAATAAAGTTAACTAAGACCACCACAACAAACATGTGCTATTCTGGACTACAACTTTACAGTGAAGGAAAGAAATCTGTTTATATCATGTTGTAACAATATCATTTCTGCATGCATATAGAAATGGTAAATCTACTCGACGGTGATTACGAATTGGTGCCGCGAATACTACCACTCCGGAGAGTGTCTCTCTTATTTATACTGACTTGAATCAAGACCCGAACCAATGTTCGGAAGAGCCCAAGGCTACTTTTGAACAGTGCCCAAGAAGGCAAGCCCCGGAGCATAATCCCACTACTTTTCCGAATTATCATTCTGCTATCTATCTATTAATGTATGGTAATAGTTGGTTTTGTGCATTTATGTTTTCTAGGAGTTGATCGAAAACCTTAGGTGCATGATCACTAGGTACCTATGTTTGTTATCCGGATCTTTTTCTCGACTAGTTGCCCTGCTAACTAGGTGCGGTAAAAGTCGAGAGGTTTCCTGCCTTTCGCGAGATTATAGGAGTTGGCTGACTTTAATTCCTGCTGAAATATAAGGACAACGGGCGGGGTTGTGTAGTTGTGATACCCCGCTGGTGTAGTAAAAAAAATGGCTAAGGTCGCGGGGTGTGGCTCATTTCATTAAGCGTTTGAAAGTACTAGCCACATGCCGAGAAATATGGTAATCGGTAAGCTGAAGTACCTGATTGGACCAGCGAGTGGAACGATCTCGCACCCTCTTGGTAGAAGTAGGTTTTATTTTTGTCCGGACGTACGGGTGCAGAGTGGTCGGACTCTGTAGTCGGGGAGGGTGTTCCGGATCCACGGACTGGAAAGAAAGGGGAAATGTTGTGTGGGTGACTTGGTTCCCATACGTGTGGTCTAGGTTCCCCTGGCCAGGTTGAAATCCGATTCAGAATCGTCCGCCTCTCACGGCATGAGACTGCTTAATGATTTCGGTCACATAGAGTAACAAGTGGAACATGATGATGATAATACTGCTGGTTGATTAAATGGTTACTCTACCATGTTTGTGTAGAGTTAGATGCAAACTTAGAATGGTTAATCCAACTGGAAGATGGCTAAATAAAATCTGAAAATAAGGATCAACATTGAGTGGTGTTTTTGGCAAAACAAACCCCACCAACCAAAAAGCCTTGCATGTCTAGTTATCGGACTATGTTATATCCGGTGATGGGTCAGTCTTGCTGAGTATTAGTATACTCAGCCTTGTTTGTGGCACTGTTTTTCAGGTACTAACTTTGAAGATCTGTTTGCAAGTCTTGCTTGGCCGTGTACCTTTCCTCCGGGCTGGTCTTTTGAGTGGGATGGTCCTTCAGCTGGTGCTGACCACCCTCCCGCTGAGTGACGCTTTCGTGCGGGCTTTATCGATGCGTCACGTTATTTCACTAGTTATCTTTTAATGCTTCCGCTGAACAATGAGACTTGAATAATTTGAGTAGATGGAACTCTATAGTACTTTACTAATCTGAATATGGTTTGTAATAAATTTCCTTTCCGCTGCAATCACTCTGAGATGTATGAAATGTTCTGTGTTGTAATCTCTGGGCTCACCTTCGTGTGAGTGTTGTCTGCTGATCCTGGAATAGCGTGGCTTTTATCGAGGCTTCACTCGAGGAACTACCGGTGAGTGCCAATTTGGGTCAGAGTTGCTTAGCAACAAAGATCAGTGCACCCGGGCCCAGTTAGTTTGGGTGGTTCCGCCACAGCTGGCATCAGAGCTCGCAGACAGCCTACCAGAGATGGCAACCTCGGTTTTCAAACAACAATTTAAAACTTGACTTCAAAACTACTAAAGTTTTTGAAAGAGTTTAGGATCTCCAAGGACAAGTCTAGGACGTAAAGCCCTAGGGAATCTTATGGGTATAATCAGGTGGCTTATTTTGTATGGCTAACTTCCAGCACATTACTTTTCAGTATTTAAATTCTGTAATTTAAATTCTGCAACTACACGTCGCCGCGGAGGTATGCTTACTCAGTCAGCTGAGGGAGTCTGACCTTCCCGTCGGTGATGCGAGCCGAACGCTGAAGCTCAAGCAGTGGCCTACTTGAGCTGCTGCCCATATACCAACTTCGGTTGATTATATGGGGAGTAATGGTTCGAAATTGGAATTCAATTCCCCGTCAAAGACGGTACTCAGTCAATACGTTGTTTCGGTAACGTATGTTTAACGTTGTCCATACGGCGGTAATTGTATGGATGCCGGTTCTATAGTGATCAGGTAATGTATGGGAACGCTTTCGTGAGTGCTGGCACGAAAGGTTCATTTTATATACTGTCACTCTTCTGCAGGTACGCTAACCCGAAATCGATTTTTAGGCTATCTAGCTATATCGAGTAGCTACATAGTGAGAGACGTATTATGTATGCCACCGAAACTAACCACGTAAGACCAAGGTTACTTGGCAATTATTTTCCTTGGTGAGGACGAATATGTTCTGCATTCATCCCTAAACCTTTAGCAAAGAAATGTTTAAAAGAAATCCCAATCAAAAAGGTTACAAATCCATCATTAAGGATCATCTAGGTAATCTGTAAAAATCTAAAATTCTGGTTTCCTCGAATTTTGAAAATATGAAAATTACCTCAAAATGAGTTTGTTCTGTAAGATGAAATGTATCTACGCAAAATTCCAAGCTTCTGTAAAAATATGAGAATTTTTGAAGTTCTCTACCATAGTGTTTTCGAATTTATAGTAACCCTATGCAAATCTGTCAAGTTGGAACAGTCTGCCTAAACTGAATTTTTCGACCACCTTAAGATGCTTATCTGAAAAATAGTTCAACACAAAAGTTTTAGGTAACTTAATATAGAACTCACTGTAAAATTTTGAATTATCTTTGCCTAATGGTTTGGGAGATATGGTCAATTTACTCACTCTCTGGACAATCTGTTTTCTGGTTTGACATCACTTCCAAACCTTGAGCATGTCACCTTGTTAGGTTCTGAACTGGCCTTAGTGTTGACTAGATGAAATGTTCCACACTACCTTGGGCATCTTCTGTAAAATTTTGAGAATTTTTGACCAAGTATATTGTCCTTGGTGAAGAAAAGACTAGCCCTCTGTTTGCTGAATTTCTTGGACATCCAGTGAGGAAAACTTTTAAGGAAAAGACCATCATAAAGTTTTAATTAGACCTAGCCTTGACTAGAAAAGTTGTGCACAATGATATTAGGAATGCCCTAGTAAAATTTCAAAAAAAAAAAAATTTGGACCCCTCAATTTAGAGTGACGAAACTCTAAACTTGCTTCCGGTACAATTGAAATCTCATTGTCCAATTTGTATCCTACGGGATATTGCTGAAATTTTCACCCTTGTATATGACTCTTCTTGGCTATGAGTTGAATAACCAAGTGGTCACAAATTTCATGATCTAGGTTCTCACAAATTTTCAAATCCATGAAGCTAGTATACTCCAAACTATAGACAAAACACTATCGCCCGGCCTGCTGAAAACAGCCAGAACAGAGAAGCAAAGACCGAATATTTCAACCATCTTAACCATTGTTTTAGCCTTTGGGTTGAATACCAAAGTTGTTCCAAATTTCCTAAGCTACATTCCTACAAAATTTCAACTTCATTAGATGTATATAGTCGGAGTTATGCCCTAAATACTGAGACTCTGTTCAGAAAACCAGAGGTATAGTAATGGACAATTTCGACCATCTTACTCTTAGAATTAGCCTCTGAGTTGACTACCAAAGCTGTAGTTCATGAAATTATCTAACTCCTGTCAAAATTTTAAGGCATTTTGATGAACGGAACGCGAGTTATGAGTTTTCTCGTAACCTGCAGCTTCCTGCATGATCGGTTAATCATGCCTTTCGAGTTCTACTCATCTGCCCATCTATCCTTTGAATCATACCAATGTTAGGGACCATATTGCTGGTGTTAACCCTTCCATATTGTTGAAGCGCAATGTTCTCCAACCTCAGGATGCTGGTTATCAATAGCTGAACAAAAAGAAGAATGACACAAGGAATGACTGAAATTACTTGGACGAGATGAAGGAATTCTCATTGCCCTTCTTGCTCAAATGGGTCTTTTGAAAAAAAAATATAGGTGCACAAAAATGCTAGAATATCATGCATAATCATGACTGCAACATTCATGCAATACTTGTAGCAAAAGTACTACCGATGCATTGTTATTACATTCTCACGATTTAAATCACATATGCATCTGGGAAGGAATTGTGAATATTATCTGGCTCTTCATCTTCCTTTCTTGCCCCGAGCATTAATTGGGTTGCTATGTTTTTACCTTGTTGTGGTGTTCGTCACTAACCTAAGGTGCCGTGATGGAACCTAGGGCCTCGTGTGTGCTACCGCAACACGATTGTGCTACTAGGTGCGTGCTGGTATCTTGGTCTGTGATAGCGACTCCGTGGCAATCTATTTTCTTGCAAACCGAATAATGTGTTGAATTGTTTGAGTTCTATTTTGGTTCAACAAAAATTAAGAGTACTTGCCTGACCTTCCAGTAGCTAATCTACATTGCAACCTGAGCACCGCATGCTCATATGCATGATCATCCTACCAAACAGATATGCCACATCATGCATCTAAACCATGTGCATCAACAGTTACACACCATGACCCGCACACCAACCAACTAGCATTGCACAAATGCATCAAGCCTATGCATCAGTATCTCAAGTATGGTCATCTCATCCTGCATTGCATCATCCTATCCATACCATGAGTGCATAAGCTAAATGCAAGCAACCTATCTGCATCTTAAGTTGTCATTGTGTATCACCAATCTCATGACATGTTGGCATCTCCATAATACCTCATGGCATTGAACTAATATGCATCTTTCTCAAAACAAGTACCAACTATTAAATAAAAGCATCTTGAGCAAGAATATCTTGAGAAAAGTTTGTTTCTGCCGAAGAATAAGATCTCCATACTAGAAAGATGTCAGATATAAGTGGACCACCAGGTACATAAGAGAAACCCAAAATTTTAGACCTGATCAACTACCTCAAAATAAGTTGAGCCTGTGGAACAAAATGTAGTAAAACAAATATCCTTACTGCTGTAAAATTTTGAAAATTTTGGGAGAATTGTAACCCTCAAAATTCAGTCTTTTGGTAAACCCCTATGATCCTATCAACTTGTAGCGGTCTGGCCACATGAATTTTTCGACCCACTTAAACACTTTTAATGAGAAAAAAATTCAACATGAAGGTTGTAGATAACTGAGTATAGAAGATACTGAAAATTTTTGAGAATTTTATTTCAAGTGGTTTGGTACTTACAGTCAAAATACTAGCCCTCTATTCAGTCTGAAATCTGGGTCAACCTTCCTGCAAACACTTAAGGATTTGACTATCTTAAGCTCTGTTTCGGAGTTGGAGTTGACTAGAGGAAATGATCACAATTATCTTAGGCACCTCCAGTAAAAATTTGAGAATTTTTCAACCTTGAATTCCTCAGTTATGATCAATTCTATCAACTACCCAGAATCTGTTTTGCAAAAGAATCATCAAGTACAAGCTCTCTTAAAGAGTGGAGAAGCCTACTGCAACAAGGATAGAGTTGTATGGTTTGAATCTCCATAGTGGATCAACTGAATCGTGATCTTTGAAAACCAATTCTTGATAGGTCACCGCTTCTAAAGCTTTCCAGTCACTTGGGTATTAACGAAATATATCAAGACCCTAGGCAAAATTTCTCGCTAAATATATATCATAATGCTATAACGAGACCACTTATAAATATCCGTTACACTCCAATTTTTGCCGATTATGGATTTCATGATTGGTTTGCCAAGCACCTCTCCAAGGCCTGATTCCATTTGGATCATTATCGACAACCAACACATTTTCTTCAATTACACACTATTCATACTACCAAGAAGTGAGCCGGTATTCATCTTGATTACATTATGGTCTACATATCACACCACATAGAATTAATTCCAATAGTGACGTTCAATTCCTAGCGCATTTTTGGAAAACCAATTGCAATCTTCTCCCAGTACCAAACTGATCTGAAAGTTCAGCTTATCATCCTAGAACCGACAGCCAAACTGAAAGGTGGACCGAATCTTAAAAGACATGCTAAGATCTTACATCATTCATTATGACAACCATGACGGCAAATGCCTGTTTTTAGCAGAGTTCTCACCCAGCTATCAAGCAAGCTTGAAAATGGTACTATTTAAAGCCTTGTATGGTCAAAGGTGTCAAACTCCACTAGGTTTGTCACAAACCGAAGACCACTAAATATTTGGACTAGACTTGATCATTAGGCAGAATAACAACCAAAGATAATACAAGAAAATATTAGAGATGACCACTCTAGCCAAATGAGTTATTTGGATAAAAAGAAGAAAATCTTTGCAACTCGAAGTTGGTAATAATGTCTACCTTCTGGTTTCACCAACCAAAGGCACGTACACTGTCCACACTTAGCTTATTCACCTGAATCTCGGGACGAGATTCTTTTTAAGGGGGGTAGGCTGTGACACCTCTGGTGTCAGTTTAACCAAAGCCAGGCAATTAACATAACTCCACACACAAATGAGCTAAGAAAACTTAAATAAGAACCCTATGTCTAGTTCTTGCAAACTTGTGTGTGAATGTATGTGTGCATGTGTTTGAGTGCAATGTGTTTGAAAAACAATAATTGGTACCCTTTTAAACTTGACTTGACATGTGTGGTAATAAGGTAATAAAATACACCTTTCATAATGATCTATAAACTTTCTATGCAAATCAAATTCAAACTGGAAAACCATCACATGAAATGATTATTGGAACCATTCTTGGATTTGTGAAGAGCTACTAATTCAAACAAATTAAATAAACAAGAGTTCAATTTCTAGAAATAAGGAAGTTAAAAATAACTTTCAAACCAATGCACTTATGCATAGGAAAATGAATCTACATATTCACCATGTCATGTTCAACAAAAACCTAGTTGAAGCCTAGGAGTAAAAGTGCCAAAATTCACATGAAATGATAAGTACCTTAAATGGTAGTTTTTGGAAATAATTAAATAACTCTCAAACCATTGCTCTAATGAAAAAGTGCATAACACGAAAGTTGTAGATCTCGAAAAACTGAGCAAAAGTGGTATTCAACACTTTTTCATTTGGAGCCAAGAAGAGGGAGAAAATTTGAAATTACAGAACTGAGTTTGGAACTTCGGTTTATTTACGAAATTGCCACTCACCGTTTCTTCCACCTCCGGCTCCCTGCACCGCGCCTACGACGGCGTCCGTACGCCGGCGAAGCCACCTGGCCGCCCCACGCGTCGCGCCTCCGCCCAAAACCGCTCCCGCGCCCCCCTGGTATTGCCCCAACCCACCTTCCCCGGCGCCCCTGAGCTGGCCACGCCCCCTTTCCTCTCCTGCGCGCGCCACGAGGATGGCCGCCGCGCCACGCGCCTGGCTGCGCCCTCCCCGGCCGCGCCTACCCCAGTAGACCGCTTTCCGGCTCGCCCAGACCTGCCTCCCCTCCATCGCGCGCCTATAAAAAGGGCCATCGCCCTCCCTGCTCGCGCGCAGGAAGGCCGCCCATGCCATGGCCGCCGGCAAGCTCGGCTCACCGTGGAACCACCCCCTCCGCCCCTCCTCGGCTCCAATCGAGACCCAGAATGGATTCCTCTCAACACGCTGATGCTCCCAAGCCCAAACGCCCCTTCCCTACCTCACCCGAGCTCGCCGGAGCCGAGCTCCCATGGCCGCCACCCCTGTACATCGCCGGCGACCCACCTCCCGGCCGCCCCCGACCCATCCAAGACCACCATAAGGTGCGCCTCGGTCTCCTCTCTCTTTTCCCCCACAAACCCCTCGCCGCCGGCCAACCCCATCGCCGGGAACCGCCGCGCCAAACCTCCTCTGTTCACTCATCTCCGCCAGGGACCTACAGTTAAAAGACACAAAACTTCCAAGGGTCCAACTGCAAAATGTACATGAACCTCAAAACAGCAAACTTCAAAAATGCCTAGAAAATCGTATAAAAATCAGAAAAATGCAAACTAAAATGTTCTGAAATCCTTGAAACAAGAACTACAACTTTTGTTACATTCATATGTTCATATTTTGTCTTTATTTTAATCTGAGAAAAAGAATAAGAAAATCACCTTATGCATGTTCATGAAGTTATACTCAGCAAATGACCTTGATTTTTGGGTATGTTATCACTAATGCAATATTAAGATCACAGTAAAAAAATGACACCCAACCAAAACAGTTATCATGTTAGAACAATCAAGATTCTCTAATCTGTTGCTAGCTTTTTCGATTTAATACTGGAAAATATGCACATGAACTTGCTCTAGAATTTTTACTGCATACATGTGTAACTGAAATCTTGTGAATCCATAAATTTCAGATTTATTTGAGTTCATTTACTATATACCATGTTTTATGCTTGTTTAATCAACTTAATTCTCCATATATAGTTCTTATGCTCAGAAAAATCTATATTTATTTCTGAAGTCTCTTTTTAGCTATATGTTCCTGTCTAAAAATTTTGAGCTGCAGTTACTGAGTTTTGCTTTGTTGAATAATCATGCTTAGCATCTTAGGGCTAGATTTACTATTTTTGTTCTGAGTAATATATACCATAACTGATCTTGATTTTTGGATATGATCTTTCTTATAGTATGTTCTATCTGTAATAAAATGTTCATATGTAGTACTGGTTAAATGCACCTTAAGAAATTTATGCTAAATCATGTTAAGTTAAATGCATAACTAATTTATCTGGTGGTTATAAAGCTCGATAATTTTTCTGGAGTATGTTTAGCTCATGAGTAGGCTCTGGTAAAAATTTGAGAACCATATCCCTAGTACAACTCTCTGGAGAATTAATCTTATTTAATGGCTTGTTGTTTTTGTTCTTTTTATTACCTCAGCTACATAAGTGAATAAAATCTGGAAAAATTACAGTACTGAGTAGATGCTTGGTAGATGCTCCCATAAAATTTGTAGCACCAGAACCCATGTCAAACTTTCTGTGCAAAAAGGTGAAGCAACTCGAGTAATCTACTTACATGCTTTATTATGGATAATTGCTTTATGATTAGATGCTGAAAACTATACCATAGATGCTAGAGTATATGATTTGAGTTACTTTAATTTTTCATCACTATCTCATGAGTAAATTGGTTGCTATGAAATAGTGAAAGCATGCTATGTTTTAATGATAAAAATGAAAACCAAACCACACAGTTCTTTTATGAAGTAAAGTGAATTTAAGAACTACTCTATAAACGATTGCCCAGAAAATAAAGTTAACTAAGACCACCACAACAAACATGTGCTATTCTGGACTACAACTTTACAGTGAAGGAAAGAAATATGTTTATATAATGTTGTAACAATATCATTTCTGCATGCATATAGAAACGGTAAATCTACTCGACGGTGATTACGAATTGGTGCCGCGAATACTACCACTCCGGAGAGTGTCTCTCTTATTTATACTGACTTGAATCAAGACCCGAACCAATGTTCGGAAGAGCCCAAGGCTACTTTTGAACAGTGCCCAAGAAGGCAAGCCCCGGAGCATAATCCCACTACTTTTCCGAATTATCATTCTACTATCTATCTATTAATGTATGGTAATAGTTGGTTTTGTGCATTTATGTTTTCTAGGAGTTGATCGAAAACCTTAGGTGCATGATCACTAGGTACCTATGTTTGTTATCCGGATCTTTTTCTCGACTAGTTGCCCTGCTAACTAGGTGCGGTAAAAGTCGAGAGGTTTCCTGCCTTTCGCGAGATTATAGGAGTTGGCTGACTTTAATTCCTGCTGAAATATAAGGACAACGGGCGGGGTTGTGTAGTTGTGATACCCCGCTGGTGTAGTAAAAAAAATGGCTAAGGTCGCGGGGTGTGGCTCATTTCGTTAAGCGTTTGAAAGTACTAGCCACATGCCGAGAAATATGGTAATCGGTAAGCTGAAGTACCTGATTGGACCAGCGAGTGGAACGATCTCGCACCCTCTTGGTAGAAGTAGGTTTTATTTTTGTCCGGACGTACGGGTGCAGAGTGGTCGGACTCTGTAGTCGGGGAGGGTGTTCCGGATCCACGGACTGGAAAGAAAGGGGAAATGTTGTGTGGGTGACTTGGTTCCCATACGTGTGGTCTAGGTTCCCCTGGCCAGGTTGAAATCCGATTCAGAATCGTCCGCCTCTCACGGCATGAGACTGCTTAATGATTTCGGTCACATAGAGTAACAAGTGGAACATGATGATGATAATACTGCTGGTTGATTAAATGGTTACTCTACCATGTTTGTGTAGAGTTAGATGCAATCTTAGAATGGTTAATCCAACTGGAAGATTGTAACACCCCGGTGTTAATTTTGATGCTAACATTGTGCTTAATCGCTAATCGAGGCTAATCACCGTCATTAGCGTTAACCGAGTCCGCGCGTTAAACATTGTTTAGCCGTGTTCGTCTACGTTTTTCTTCTTGATCCGAGCCTCAAATCAATTTTCGCCCAAAACGAAAGTTGTAGACCTTCTTTTTCTCTACAACTTTTATTTTGGCCAAAATTCAAGTTTCAGCACGAAATTTAAAGAAAAATCATTAATTTTTGCTTTGAATAGGACATTTTGCAAATGCACCCAAGTTTAAATTTTATCTTTCGAACCATTGTTCAAATGAAAAAGTTCCTGAAACAAAAGTTGAAGATCTCAAAATTTTGAACAACTTTCGTATTCAAAAGTTTTTCATTTGAGGCCAAGAACAAGGAGAAAAACTGAATTTACAAACTGAGATTTGAAACTTTGAGCTATTTACAGAATCGCCCTCACTTCACCTCCTCCCCTGTTCGCTGCTCAGCACGCCGCCCGTCGCCGTTTCTCGACGTCCGTGGCCACGCGTCGGCCGTCGGCGATCCTCGACTTCCGCGTGGACGCGTTCTTATCCTTTCCTGAGCCCTATCCATTCTCCCTGTTCCCTTCTTCTTCCTCGCGCCGCGAGCAGAGCCGAGCGAACCCTAGCCCCGTCACCCTTTGCTCCGGCCGTTCCTCGCCGCTCCGCTCGATTTCGCCGCGCCCAGAGCCGCACAACCTCTCCCTCCACCTCCTCCTACCCATCACGTGCCCGTTTGATCCGCTCCCTGGCCGAATCGGCCTCTCGACCGCCGGGCGCCATTGCTGCTCCACGCCGGAGCTCCGCCATCTCATCGAGCTTCCCTCTCCGGCCGTCCTCCGTCCAAATCGAGTCGTCGGTGAGCTTCCTTGCGACCCACTCAAGCTCTCCGAGCCTTTCCCCTTCGGTTCCGGCCATGCCGCCGCCGGTTTGACGCCGCGCCGCCGCGGGCGCTCCGTGCGCCGCCGCCGCACGCCGCGTGCCGCCTCTGCGCGAGCTTGCTCGCCACCGCCGGGCGCCCTAACTCCGCCTGGGTCCCCTGGCCGCGACGCGCACCGCCTCCGCCGCCGGCCGGCCATGGCCGGGCCGGAACACTGCGCCGCCGCAAGCCCCGCCATGCGCCGCCGCGGCCGCCTCGCGAGCCCCCTCCCTGCGCCACCCCGCGGCCGCCCCCCCTGCTCCGCCCTGCTGCTAGCCCCGCCGGGTGCCCTGGCTGCGGCCGGGCCAGCCCCCACCGCCGGCGAGCCGTGGGCGGGCGGCAGCGCCGCCACCGCCGCGGCCACGGCCCTGGTGCGCGGCCGGGGAAAAAAACAGAGGAGCACCCCTTCCCTTTGCTCTCTCTGTTCCAATGCCATGTGGGTCCCACGGGTCAGGGATTAAAGGTGGGGTTGTTTTCTTTTTGTTGATTTCGGCTGAGAGTTTGTTAATTTGTAGAAAAATGCAGGAAATTCCTAAAAATGCAAACTCAATTTTGTTAGGTTTCTAAAATTGAGATCTTTAGAAGAAAAATACTTGTGCTTGTGAAATGTCACTTTTGCCCTGTTGAAAATTCAGTTTGCGTTTAAGGTAGTTTAATTTGTACCACTTGTTCTGTTGCCCTAAAAATTCTGAAAAATTTGCAGTGGCTTACTCCTTGCATGTGTAATCCACTGTAAAAAATTTCATGTGCTGGTGTTGTGTACTTTTGTGTAGATCTGTTTATGTTTTGTTTACCTTGCTAGGGTTGTTTTAATACTTTGTTAGCAGCAATAAATGTTAGAAAAATTTGGGTGGCATGCTTTACTGCTTTCATGCTGAGCTGGTTAAGTTTGTTGCTAGATCATGTATGCAAGTTAGGGTTTTGCTTATAATTTTGCCCTATCTATGCTCTTTTCTTTATATAAGTGTTGTTAGTTAATTATTATTTCATGCATGTGTAACCTCAACAGAGCAAGCATCTGTCTAAATCCATGCTACCCTAAGCAAGTTTAATAGGGTTGTTTTGAAAGAAACACTTCAGGCTAAAATAAGTTGGACTTCGGATCTGCACCTAAGCACTCAAATCGATAGTTGTTACTTTCCTTGTAGTGGTTACTCAGTCGATGCATGTCAGCTCTGTCGGTTCTTTCAATTGCTTTATATCGAATTGCGTCGCATCATGAGCATCCATGCACTGCAGTGGTTCTGACTCCTGCATGGCATCTTTTCATACGTGTAGACGTCACGAACGAAGCGGTTTGCGAGCTGGTTGCTGAGCCGGTCCAGGAGCCGCAAGCAGGAGAACAGCAGGAGGACGCAGTCGAGCACGCTCCTGAAGAAATCGCTAACCCCGCTGACTTGCAAGGCAAGCCCCGGAGCATATCCCTTATTTTAATTACTCCATGTTATATTTTAAGTATTGTGCATTTACGTTCAAGGTATTGATTGGAACCATAGATGCATAATCTTGATAACCCAGTGTCCTTACTAGTGTAGTTATCGCTAGCACCGCTATGCTTAAGTAAACTCGGTAGAAGACGGGTGATTTCCTGTCACCCGCGAGATATAGGGTTGATACTTCAGGCAGTATTTTGAGAAATAATGCAATGAGAAGGAAATTAGAGACCGGGCGGAGGGAAAGTTGGACATGATTATTGGGTAAAGAAAGTTGAGTCTCCGCCTGTGTCGATTGAGGACCGTTCCGTTGTTGGCCCTTTGACTGAGGATTGAACAGTACTAACCACATGCCGGAAGTAGGAGGTAGTCGAAACCGGTAAGCTAATTACCTTAATTGCGTCGGAATCTGGGTCTCGACCTGCGGTGCTGGGTATGGTTGACGGATGGTGAAGTCGCCCACGGGTTCACTGGGTGTTCGCACGTGCGGGGCTCATCATCCGGGTATTTGCGGGCTTGATTCAGACTTCGGGGTAATTATGGGAACAGTTGACGTGTGTGGCCCGACGGGGTTTTCACGTGTCGTGTGAGTTAGGTCCACCTTGCAAGGTTAAATCGGATCGATTCGCCGTGACTCGCGGATATGAGAGCCTTGGTCAATGCGTCGCATCGTAGTAAGGATTGAAAGGCAGAAAGAGAAAAGATGAATTTATGTTGATGTTCTTGAAAAGATAATATGATTAACCATGTGTGCTCTAGAGAATTAGGCAAACCTAGTTTCTAGCTATCAACACAATTGGAGCTAAAATATTGAAACTAAGGATCCAGTTTTAGTAGCTTTTCAGCAAAACAAACTCCAGAGCCAAAAAGCTTTGCATGTCTAGATAATGGGCTAAGTATACCCCTAGTCGGGTAAGCCTTGCTGAGTATTAGTATACTCAGGGTTTGGTTGTAACCCTTCTGAGCAGGTGGTATTCCGGAAGTCTTCGAGGAAATTAGTGCGTCCTGGAGTGGTCAGCCTCTTCCTCCAGGTTGGACGGTCGAGTGGGTTCCGTCTTCTCCGTGAAGTGAAGGCAGGTGAGCCTCACATCAGTGGGCAAGATGCGAAGCTCATCTTTTGCCATCGACGTTATCTACCGTACGGTATTTTGAAGTTTGTTTCAAACTGTTTGTATTTTCCGCTGCGTTTGAACTCTGTATTCGAAATGTAACTCTGACTTGTAAAACTTTATTGTAAATTATTTCGGAGACTTTTATTTAACTCTGGTTGTAAGTTAAGTTTGAAAACTTTTGTTGCTTGTAATCACCTGTGCTCGTCTTTTGGCGAGAGTTCCTGTGCAATCGATCCTGGTTAAAGCAGGCAGTCTGAGAGTACTGGTAAAGTGCAGTATCGGAGGAGTAAGTTTAATGGTTATTTTAGTGCACTTGATCGGTATTATTTGGACTGTTCTGTGACAGCTGGCATCAGAGCTAATTGCACTGGGGGGTGATTACTTGAGTGCTTAACTGCAAAACTTTTGGGTTTTTCGAAAAGTTGACGCTAGATGCGCTAAGGAATAGGATAGATAGTTCGTATGCCCTAATTATGTGTTATAAGTTAGGAGGCATCTAAGTATCTATTTTATTGCAGCACTTCCAGCAATTACTTCTTGTTAAACCTTACTTTTGTGCACAACTACTATTCTGTAACGACGCACCTACGCTGAGGTAAGCAAGGTGAGCATTCAGATAGTCCTTAGAATAGCCCACGTGTTTCATACGTGCGCGGGTCCCGTATGATGAGCATACGAGGAGGTGATAAGGCTCAATTCAAACGAGCCTGTCGCTATCTGCCGCCTGATATGGAGCGCGGATTTCATACCGTGTGATTGTGATCACGGTCATTTCGTAAGGCAATGTTACGAGATGTAAACCTGTCATGCGGTTGGCCATGACCGTGACCCTTGGGACACGTCTACCCTTGGATGTCCCGTAAGGCGAGTGTACGGGAAGTGAATATGTTGTTATGACGTATGCAGCGCTGCCCATTCAGCGTCAAACGTTTGGGTGCCGTCTCTATAGTGGACGGTAATGTATGGGTGAATATGTGGGAAACTGCATATGCGTTACCCGTGTGGCGTAGGACACATGGGGGCCGTTCGTGTGTGCTGGCACGAAGGGTCCAGAAATGGATATTTATATCTCTCTCTTGTTGTCTTGGTTTGTTTGCAGGAACACTAACTACGTAAGCACGTTATGAATCCTTGATCGTAGGAACGACTAGTATATATAGGGAGAGTACGTAATTGTGCCACTAGTCGTCTTCGTATACCATGATTGGTAATTGTTTGGGTGAGAAACGATAGAACGTGCATGCATCTTGGCATAATCTTGAGTTTGATTGATTGTCATGCTTGTCGCGTCGTTTGCTAAAATGTGATGCTTTTACCTTAAGGTTCACCTAGATTTTGTGTTGTTAGTAGTGAGACCTATACAATCTGCTAGTCTGACCCTGGTTGAGAAGATCTTTCTCAGCGGCTTTGGATCATGTGAGAACCTTTCCAGTAGATCTTAGCTTGTCATTCAAGTCAACCTCCTGATTCATGTTTTGGACCAATTCCAACAAGCCACTGTTACTTTTTGTGGCAAAGCCTTGAGTCTGCCAACAAAGTCCTTCAATCCATCGATCAATGATCGGCCTATCATTGATTTCACATTCTATATTGTTGGCTATTTTGATTCTAACACCGGAACTTTGTACATTCCATTCTTGCTCAGTAGTTTGGATAAATTAAAAAGGTTCATGACAAAATAACTTTTTGAATATAATCATTGTAACATTCTGCATCACATCATTGGTCAGTGCATTGTGTTGCATCATGATCGAGAATGCGTGGGCTGACTAACGGGTATGTGTCCGAGTACAACTTCGGGTTGTCTTCGGTTTCGTTAATCTATCTTGTTGCTGGCACTGTTGGGTTGCTACTATCGATTTCTCTTGCAGTTGTGTTTAGTTACATAACCCTGATGCCGCGACGGAACCTAGGGTCTCATGTGTGCTGCAGCCACATGATTGAGCCACTAGGAGCGCGCTGGTGCCAAGGTATATGTGACATAACTCATTGCAATCCCCTTTTATGCAACCTTATTAGTGTCCTAACTTCTAATCCCTCTCAAGGGTATAGGGTTAACGAGAGGTTAGTCTCGCGCAAGAGAACGGTCCTAAGACGCGTGTTGTATTGTGTGCATCGCAAACTCATGCGTGTATGCATCATATTTTATGCACCTCCTAGATGCATAAAACATGGGCACCATCATCTTTGCACCATGGTGTATACGTCATTGGGCCAGCATCATAACTAATGCATCAATTCATATGCACCATTCCATTGTGCATGGAACATTTTATCATCGTGTTGCACCCGCATTGCAATCATGCATTCCAGGAGTGCATCATTATCCGAGCCATCAAGCATTTGCACTATGGGTGAAACATTTTATCTTTATTCCTTGGTATGGTGGGCATTGTACTGGCATAAAGAAGCATGTTTTGTGTAATTCATCAGATAATATAATCCTGAGCAAGGATATTCCGAAAACACCTCCTAAACCATTCTTCCTTTTTACCCTCACTTGTTATTCATGAGCCTTGTGATGAATCTCAATGACATTTGCTCTCCTCGTGTTGCGATCTCTGCACTGCGAGAGCTTGATTACCTTGTCCCAGCATCATTCCTTGCTTTGTTTTACCTTTTCTTCTTGAACAGAAAATCTTACATCACTCAATTATCTATTCTACTCGAAGAGTCTCGCAAGAATTGAGCCCGGATGTTTCTTAAAATCCTCGTCGTCATCAGGAGGCGTCCCTGACTGCATGTAAAGAATGATCTTGTGTAATGCTAATCTCCTTTTCTCTTTTAGCGTCAAAATCATTCCGTTGTAAATCACGTCATTGCTTTATCAGGTAAGTCTCTGGAAGGTACATCAGTTTTGTTCCAGGTGTCTGCTGGTTTCGTTATAGCTCCCATAGGTTCCTGAATGGTTAGCGGACTTGATCTCATGTTACTGTCCAACCGGACCGAATCCCCTGTTGATCGGTAATCAGGTAATCTCATCGGTGGACGGAAGCTGTATGTGAAGCTTAAGCAAGAATCTTATTTCCTACAGTCTGTGGCAGCTAATCCCTGTTGCTTTCATGTTATGCCCGTTTTTGGATCACCTCCTTGCTATCCCTCTGTCTTATAATGCTTATACATACACGAACTATATGTGCTACAAGAAATTCTCGTTGGAAGTATGCCTGACGGCGCCGCAATGAAACCAAGAGCCTACTCTGAGCAATCAACACATGCTTGTACTACTCGACACACCCTGGTATGGAGATTGCTAATTATAATCCCTTATACCACTGTGTCGGTGTGATATCTTCTCACGGGTATTCCCCGCATCTATCATTCGCCGTTTTGCCTAGAAATCTCTATACCGGACTTAAATCTAGTGAGTCTTTCTTCCGAAGTTACCAAGGGGATTGATCTTTCAAAGAATTACTAATGGACGAAAATGCTAGAAGACTACAAGATGTGGTAGACAAAGGACCTTGGTTAATTTACCGAGATGATCAACTAGCTGGAGATAAGGTATTCTCAAAAATAGATCTACGATCTGGTTATCATCAATCAAAATCGGACCGGTGGATATATCAAAAACAGCATTCTCCACTCGTTATGGTCTTTATGAGTATTTGGTCATGTCCTTTGGATTAACCAATGCTCCAGCCTACTTCATGTATCTCATGAATTCGGTGTTCATGCCAGAGCTGGATAAATTCGTCGTGGTATTCATTGATGATATCTTAATCTATTCCAAGACAGAAGAAGAACAGGCTCAGCATCTTCATATAGTATTCCAGTGTCTTAGGGAACATCAGTTATATGCTAAACCCAGCAAGTGCGAATTTTGGCTAGAGGAAGTTCCTTTCACCTTAGTAGGAAATTCTGGTTTTGGACTACATGTGTAATCTTGAGTTCCCTAAACCACCTTGCTTAGTTTGGGCTAGAAACTCGTGTATGCATTGTTGTGTATAGCTATTTATGTGTATGAGGTTGTGTGGGTCCTCCCGAAATAGAAGTTGTCCCACTGCTAAAGATGTCTCCACTTTATTCTGTTTCTCAGGTGAATAATGGAGTATGCAGCGAGAAGTAGTAGGAAGGACCCTGGTCAGGGGCATATCAACCTTCTACCCTCCGACGTCGTGATAACCGAAGCACCAATGAGGCAATCTGAGCCTTGCCACTGTTGCAAGATGTACGACCGCCCTTGTCTACGAAGCAGCTCCAAAGAAAAGAAAAGTGAACACAGCGAAGTACTTGAAGAATATCCTAACCCTAAACCGGAAATAAATTGGAAGCAAGAAAATGCGCAGAATGTTTATTCGGACTCCTTAATGCCACCATCGCGACTTCCGATGGAACTAAAAGATCACCAGGTCGATTGTCGGACTTCCGAGCTAGGCGCAGGCAGCATAGACTTGAGTGGATGGGAAATTACATGCACAGAATTCTCTCCACGTGGTAGAAGGCAAGTTAGGAGTACTACTGATGTCGACCCAGCTATAAGAGCAAGAACTCGTTCACCTGTTCGGAGATCAATGAGGTCAAAGAAGAAATGTCGTTGCACCGGGTGTCAACCTTGTTTCAAGTGTGGTGAATACGGCCATTTTATCCGGGACTGCCGTTCATCCACTTGGAAAGAGCCACCGAATTCGGTTAACACCTCTAATAATCAGAACTGGACAAGGATACTATCCGATGTTCGTATGTCTGGAGGCGACTCAAGCCATCTACTTCGAATGTTAGCTGCACAGTACGAACCACCTACACAAGGTCAGGGGTCAAATAAGCAATGCGACAGAGAAAAGTTCTGTACACAGTACTTTCGTGAAGAGATAGTTCATGCTAAATGCACTACCCCCAAGAAAAATTCCGAAGGTAAGTCAGTTGGGGAAGGTAATTTTTGGATAGTGCTAATATCCTTGGTTAATGAACATCTTCCCTCCTTATCCGTCACTTACGCGTGTGAATCTCGGGACGAGATTCCTTTAAGGGGGGAAGGCTGTAACACCCCGGTGTTAATTTTGATGCTAACATTGTGCTTAATCGCTAATCGAGGCTAATCACCGTCATTAGCGTTAACCGAGTCCGCGCGTTAAACATTGTTTAGCCGTGTTCGTCTACGTTTTTCTTCTTGATCCGAGCCTCAAATCAATTTTCGCCCAAAACGAAAGTTGTAGACCTTCTTTTTCTCTACAACTTTTATTTTGGCCAAAATTCAAGTTTCAGCACGAAATTTAAAGAAAAATCATTAATTTTTGCTTTGAATAGGACATTTTGCAAATGCACCCAAGTTTAAATTTTATCTTTCGAACCATTGTTCAAATGAAAAAGTTCCTGAAACAAAAGTTGAAGATCTCAAAATTTTGAACAACTTTCGTATTCAAAAGTTTTTCATTTGAGGCCAAGAACAAGGAGAAAAACTGAATTTACAAACTGAGATTTGAAACTTTGAGCTATTTACAGAATCGCCCTCACTTCACCTCCTCCCCTGTTCGCTGCTCAGCACGCCGCCCGTCGCCGTTTCTCGACGTCCGTGGCCACGCGTCGGCCGTCGGCGATCCTCGACTTCCGCGTGGATGCGTTCTTATCCTTTCCTGAGCCCTATCCATTCTCCCTGTTCCCTTCTTCTTCCTCGCGCCGCGAGCAGAGCCGAGCGAACCCTAGCCCCGTCACCCTTTGCTCCGGCCGTTCCTCGCCGCTCCGCTCGATTTCGCCGCGCCCAGAGCCGCACAACCTCTCCCTCCACCTCCTCCTACCCATCACGTGCCCGTTTGATCCGCTCCCTGGCCGAATCGGCCTCTCGACCGCCGGGCGCCATTGCTGCTCCACGCCGGAGCTCCGCCCTCTCATCGAGCTTCCCTCTCCGGCCGTCCTCCGTCCAAATCGAGTCGTCGGTGAGCTTCCTTGCGACCCACTCAAGCTCTCCGAGCCTTTCCCCTTCGGTTCCGGCCATGCCGCCGCCGGTTTGACGCCGCGCCGCCGCGGGCGCTCCGTGCGCCGCCGCCGCACGCCGCGTGCCGCCTCTGCACGAGCTTGCTCGCCACCGCCGCGCGCCCTAACTCCGCCTGGGTCCCCTGGCCGCGACGCGCACCGCCTCCGCCGCCGGCCGGCCATGGCCGGGCCGGAACACTGCGCCGCCGCAAGCCCCGCCATGCGCCGCCGCGGCCGCCTCGCGAGCCCCCTCCCTGCGCCACCCCGCGGCCGCCCCCCCTGCTCCGCCCTGCGCTAGCCCCGCCGGGTGCCCTGGCTGCGGCCGGGCCAGCCCCCACCGCCGGCGAGCCGTGGGCGGGCGGCAGCGCCGCCACCGCCGCGGCCACGGCCCTGGTGCGCGGCCGGGGAAAAAAACAGAGGAGCACCCCTTCCCTTTGCTCTCTCTGTTCCAATGCCATGTGGGTCCCACGGGTCAGGGATTAAAGGTGGGGTTGTTTTCTTTTTGTTGATTTCGGCTGAGAGTTTGTTAATTTGTAGAAAAATGCAGGAAATTCCTAAAAATGCAAACTCAATTTTGTTAGGTTTCTAAAATTGAGATCTTTAGAAGAAAAATACTTGTGCTTGTGAAATGTCACTTTTGCCCTGTTGAAAATTCAGTTTGCGTTTAAGGTAGTTTAATTTGTACCACTTGTTCTGTTGCCCTAAAAATTCTGAAAAATTTGCAGTGGCTTACTCCTTGCATGTGTAATCCACTGTAAAAAATTTCATGTGCTGGTGTTGTGTACTTTTGTGTAGATCTGTTTATGTTTTGTTTACCTTGCTAGGGTTGTTTTAATACTTTGTTAGCAGCAATAAATGTTAGAAAAATTTGGGTGGCATGCTTTACTGCTTTCATGCTGAGCTGGTTAAGTTTGTTGCTAGATCATGTATGCAAGTTAGGGTTTTGCTTATAATTTTGCCCTATCTATGCTCTTTTCTTTATATAAGTGTTGTTAGTTAATTATTATTTCATGCATGTGTAACCTCAACAGAGCAAGCATCTGTCTAAATCCATGCTACCCTAAGCAAGTTTAATAGGGTTGTTTTGAAAGAAACACTTCAGGCTAAAATAAGTTGGACTTCGGATCTGCACCTAAGCACTCAAATCGATAGTTGTTACTTTCCTTGTAGTGGTTACTCAGTCGATGCATGTCAGCTCTGTCGGTTCTTTCAATTGCTTTATATCGAATTGCGTCGCATCATGAGCATCCATGCACTGCAGTGGTTCTGACTCCTGCGTGGCATCTTTTCATACGTGTAGACGTCACGAACGAAGCGGTTTGCGAGCTGGTTGCTGAGCCGGTCCAGGAGCCGCAAGCAGGAGAACAGCAGGAGGACGCAGTCGAGCACGCTCCTGAAGAAATCGCTAACCCCGCTGACTTGCAAGGCAAGCCCCGGAGCATATCCCTTATTTTAATTACTCCATGTTATATTTTAAGTATTGTGCATTTACGTTCAAGGTATTGATTGGAACCATAGATGCATAATCTTGATAACCCAGTGTCCTTACTAGTGTAGTTATCGCTAGCACCGCTATGCTTAAGTAAACTCGGTAGAAGACGGGTGATTTCCTGTCACCCGCGAGATATAGGGTTGATACTTCAGGCAGTATTTTGAGAAATAATGCAATGAGAAGGAAATTAGAGACCGGGCGGAGGGAAAGTTGGACATGATTATTGGGTAAAGAAAGTTGAGTCTCCGCCTGTGTCGATTGAGGACCGTTCCGTTGTTGGCCCTTTGACTGAGGATTGAACAGTACTAACCACATGCCGGAAGTAGGAGGTAGTCGAAACCGGTAAGCTAATTACCTTAATTGCGTCGGAATCTGGGTCTCGACCTGCGGTGCTGGGTATGGTTGACGGATGGTGAAGTCGCCCACGGGTTCACTGGGTGTTCGCACGTGCGGGGCTCATCATCCGGGTATTTGCGGGCTTGATTCAGACTTCGGGGTAATTATGGGAACAGTTGACGTGTGTGGCCCGACGGGGTTTTCACGTGTCGTGTGAGTTAGGTCCACCTTGCAAGGTTAAATCGGATCGATTCGCCGTGACTCGCGGATATGAGAGCCTTGGTCAATGCGTCGCATCGTAGTAAGGATTGAAAGGCAGAAAGAGAAAAGATGAATTTATGTTGATGTTCTTGAAAAGATAATATGATTAACCATGTGTGCTCTAGAGAATTAGGCAAACCTAGTTTCTAGCTATCAACACAATTGGAGCTAAAATATTGAAACTAAGGATCCAGTTTTAGTAGCTTTTCAGCAAAACAAACTCCAGAGCCAAAAAGCTTTGCATGTCTAGATAATGGGCTAAGTATACCCCTAGTCGGGTAAGCCTTGCTGAGTATTAGTATACTCAGGGTTTGGTTGTAACCCTTCTGAGCAGGTGGTATTCCGGAAGTCTTCGAGGAAATTAGTGCGTCCTGGAGTGGTCAGCCTCTTCCTCCAGGTTGGACGGTCGAGTGGGTTCCGTCTTCTCCGTGAAGTGAAGGCAGGTGAGCCTCACATCAGTGGGCAAGATGCGAAGCTCATCTTTTGCCATCGACGTTATCTACCGTACGGTATTTTGAAGTTTGTTTCAAACTGTTTGTATTTTCCGCTGCGTTTGAACTCTGTATTCGAAATGTAACTCTGACTTGTAAAACTTTATTGTAAATTATTTCGGAGACTTTTATTTAACTTTGGTTGTAAGTTAAGTTTGAAAACTTTTGTTGCTTGTAATCACCTGTGCTCGTCTTTTGGCGAGAGTTGAGTGGTGTTTTTGGCAAAACAAACCCCACCAACCAAAAAGCCTTGCATGTCTAGTTATCGGACTATGTTATATCCGGTGACGGGTCAGTCTTGCTGAGTATTAGTATACTCAGCCTTGTTTGTGGCACTGTTTTTTAGGTACTAACTTTGAAGATCTGTTTGCAAGTCTTGCTTGGCCGTGTACCTTTCCTCCGGGCTGGTCTTTTGAGTGGGATGGTCCTTCAGCTGGTGCTGACCACCCTCCCGCTGAGTGACGCTTTCGTGCGGGCTTTATCGATGCGTCACGTTATTTCACTAGTTATCTTTTAATGCTTCCGCTGAACAATGAGACTTGAATAATTTGAGTAGATGGAACTCTGTAGTACTTTACTAATCTGAATATGGTTTGTAATAAATTTCCTTTCCGCTGCAATCACTCTGAGATGTATGAAATGTTCTGTGTTGTAATCTCTGGGCTCACCTTCGTGTGAGTGTTGTCTGCTGATCCTGGAATAGCGTGGCTTTTATCGAGGCTTCACTCGAGGAACTACCGGTGAGTGCCAATTTGGGTCAGAGTTGCTTAGCAACAAAGATCAGTGCACCCGGGCCCAGTTAGTTTGGGTGGTTCCGCCACAGCTGGCATCAGAGCTCGCAGACAGCCTACCAGAGATGGCAACCTCGGTTTTCAAACAACAATTTAAAACTTGACTTCAAAACTACTAAAGTTTTTGAAAGAGTTTAGGATCTCCAAGGACAAGTCTAGGACGTAAAGCCCTAGGGAATCTTATGGGTATAATCAGGTGGCTTATTTTGTATGGCTAACTTCCAGCACATTACTTTTCAGTATTTAAATTCTGTAATTTAAATTCTGCAACTACACGTCGCCGCGGAGGTATGCTTACTCAGTCAGCTGAGGGAGTCTGACCTTCCCGTCGGTGATGCGAGCCGAACGCTGAAGCTCAAGCAGTGGCCTACTTGAGCTGCTGCCCATATACCAACTTCGGTTGATTATATGGGGAGTAATGGTTCGAAATTGGAATTCAATTCCCCGTCAAAGACGGTACTCAGTCAATACGTTGTTTCGGTAACGTATGTTTAACGTTGTCCATACGGCGGTAATTGTATGGATGCCGGTTCTATAGTGATCGGTAATGTATGGGAACGCTTTCGTGAGTGCTGGCACGAAAGGTTCATTTTATATACTGTCACTCTTCTGCAGGTACGCTAACCCGAAATCGATTTTTAGGCTATCTAGCTATATCGAGTAGCTACATAGTGAGAGACGTATTATGTATGCCACCGAAACTAACCACGTAAGACCAAGGTTACTTGGCAATTATTTTCCTTGGTGAGGACGAATATGTTCTGCATTCATCCCTAAACCTTTAGCAAAGAAATGTTTAAAAGAAATCCCAATCAAAAAGGTTACAAATCCATCATTAAGGATCATCTAGGTAATCTGTAAAAATCTAAAATTCTGGTTTCCTCGAATTTTGAAAATATGAAAATTACCTCAAAATGAGTTTGTTCTGTAAGATGAAATGTATCTACGCAAAATTCCAAGCTTCTGTAAAAATATGAGAATTTTTGAAGTTCTCTACCATAGTGTTTTCGAATTTATAGTAACCCTATGCAAATCTGTCAAGTTGGAACAGTCTGCCTAAACTGAATTTTTCGACCAACTTAAGATGCTTATCTGAAAAATAGTTCAACACAAAAGTTTTAGGTAACTTAATATAGAACTCACTGTAAAATTTTGAATTATCTTTGCCTAATGGTTTGGGAGATATGGTCAATTTACTCACTCTCTGGACAATCTGTTTTCTGGTTTGACATCACTTCCAAACCTTGAGCATGTCACCTTGTTAGGTTCTGAACTGGCCTTAGTGTTGACTAGATGAAATGTTCCACACTACCTTGGGCATCTTCTGTAAAATTTTGAGAATTTTTGACCAAGTATATTGTCCTTGGTGAAGAAAAGACTAGCCCTCTGTTTGCTGAATTACTTGGACATCCAGTGAGGAAAACTTTTAAGGAAAAGACCATCATAAAGTTTTAATTAGACCTAGCCTTGACTAGAAAAGTTGTGCACAATGATATTAGGAATGCCCTAGTAAAATTTCAAAAAAAAAAAATTTGGACCCCTCAATTTAGAGTGACGAAACTCTAAACTTGCTTCCGGTACAATTGAAATCTCATTGTCCAATTTGTATCCTACGGGATATTGCTGAAATTTTCACCCTTGTATATGACTCTTCTTGGCTATGAGTTGAATAACCAAGTGGTCACAAATTTCATGATCTAGGTTCTCACAAATTTTCAAATCCATGAAGCTAGTATACTCCAAACTATAGACAAAACACTATCGCCCGGCCTGCTGAAAACAGCCAGAACAGAGAAGCAAAGACCGAATATTTCAACCATCTTAACCATTGTTTTAGCCTTTGGGTTGAATACCAAAGTTGTTCCAAATTTCCTAAGCTACATTCCTACAAAATTTCAACTTCATTAGATGTATATAGTCGGAGTTATGCCCTAAATACTGAGACTCTGTTCAGAAAACCAGAGGTATAGTAATGGACAATTTCGACCATCTTACTCTTAGAATTAGCCTCTGAGTTGACTACCAAAGCTGTAGCACATGAAATTATCTAACTCCTGTCAAAATTTTAAGGCATTTTGATGAACGGAACGCAAGTTATGAGTTTTCTCGTAACCTGCAGCTTCCTGCATGATCGGTTAACCATGCCTTTCGAGTTCTACTCATCTGCCCATCTATCCTTTGAATCATACCAATGTTAGGGACCATATTGCTGGTGTTAACCCTTCCATATTGTTGAAGCGCAATGTTCTCCAACCTCAGGATGCTGGTTATCAATAGCTGAACAAAAAGAAGAATGACACAAGGAATGACTGAAATTACTTGGACGAGATGAAGGAATTCTCATTGCCCTTCTTGCTCAAATGGGTCTTTTGAAAAAAAAAATATAGGTGCACAAAAATGCTAGAATATCATGCATAATCATGACTGCAACATTCATGCAATACTTGTAGCAAAAGTACTACCGATGCATTGTTATTACATTCTCACGATTTAAATCACATATGCATCTGGGAAGGAATTGTGAATATTATCTGGCTCTTCATCTTCCTTTCTTGCCCCGAGCATTAATTGGGTTGCTATGTTTTTACCTTGTTGTGGTGTTCGTCACTAACCTAAGGTGCCGTGATGGAACCTAGGGCCTCGTGTGTGCTACCGCAACACGATTGTGCTACTAGGTGCGTGCTGGTATCTTGGTCTGTGATAGCGACTCCGTGGCAATCTATTTTCTTGCAAACCGAATAATGTGTTGAATTGTTTGAGTTCTATTTTGGTTCAACAAAAATTAAGAGTACTTGCCTGACCTTCCAGTAGCTAATCTACATTGCAACCTGAGCACCGCATGCTCATATGCATGATCATCCTACCAAACAGATATGCCACATCATGCATCTAAACCATGTGCATCAACAGTTACACACCATGACCCGCACACCAACCAACTAGCATTGCACAAATGCATCAAGCCTATGCATCAGTATCTCAAGTATGGTCATCTCGTCCTGCATTGCATCATCCTATCCATACCATGAGTGCATAAGCTAAATGCAAGCAACCTATCTGCATCTTAAGTTGTCATTGTGTATCACCAATCTCATGACATGTTGGCATCTCCATAATACCTCATGGCATTGAACTAATATGCATCTTTCTCAAAACAAGTACCAACTATTAAATAAAAGCATCTTGAGCAAGAATGTCTTGAGAAAAGTTTGTTTCTGCCGAAGAATAAGATCTCCATACTAGAAAGATGTCAGATATAAGTGGACCACCAGGTACATAAGAGAAACCCAAATTTTTAGACCTGATCAACTACCTCAAAATAAGTTGAGCCTGTGGAACAAAATGTAGTAAAACAAATATCCTTACTGCTGTAAAATTTTGAAAATTTTGGGAGAATTGTAACCCTCAAAATTCAGTCTTTTGGTAAACCCCTATGATCCTATCAACTTGTAGCGGTCTGGCCACATGAATTTTTCGACCCACTTAAACACTTTTAATGAGAAAAAAATTCAACATGAAGGTTGTATATAACTGAGTATAGAAGATACTGAAAATTTTTGAGAATTTTATTTCAAGTGGTTTGGTACTTACAGTCAAAATACTAGCCCTCTGTTCAGTCTGAAATCTGGGTCAACCTTCCTGCAAACACTTAAGGATTTGACTATCTTAAGCTCTGTTTCGGAGTTGGAGTTGACTAGAGGAAATGATCACAATTATCTTAGGCACCTCCAGTAAAAATTTGAGAATTTTTCAACCTTGAATTCCTCAGTTATGATCAATTCTATCAACTACCCAGAATCTGTTTTGCAAAAGAATCATCAAGTACAAGCTCTCTTAAAGAGTGGAGAAGCCTACTGCAACAAGGATAGAGTTGTATGGTTTGAATCTCCATAGTGGATCAACTGAATCGTGATCTTTGAAAACCAATTCTTGATAGGTCACCGCTTCTAAAGCTTTCCAGTCACTTGGGTATTAACGAAATATATCAAGACCCTAGGCAAAATTTCTCGCTAAATATATATCATAATGCTATAACGAGACCACTTATAAATATCCGTTACACTCCAATTTTTGCCGATTATGGATTTCATGATTGGTTTGCCAAGCACCTCTCCAAGGCCTGATTCCATTTGGATCATTATCGACAACCAACACATTTTCTTCAATTACACACTATTCATACTACCAAGAAGTGAGCCGGTATTCATCTTGATTACATTATGGTCTACATATCACACCACATAGAATTAATTCCAATAGTGACGTTCAATTCCTAGCGCATTTTTGGAAAACCAATTGCAATCTTCTCCCAGTACCAAACTGATCTGAAAGTTCAGCTTATCATCCTAGAACCGACAGCCAAACTGAAAGGTGGACCGAATCTTAAAAGACATGCTAAGATCTTACATCATTCATTATGACAACCATGACGGCAAATGCCTGTTTTTAGCAGAGTTCTCACCTAGCTATCAAGCAAGCTTGAAAATGGTACTATTTAAAGCCTTGTATGGTCAAAGGTGTCAAACTCCACTAGGTTTGTCACAAACCGAAGACCACTAAATATTTGGACTAGACTTGATCATTAGGCAGAATAACAACCAAAGATAATACAAGAAAATATTAGAGATGACCACTCTAGCCAAATGAGTTATTTGGATAAAAAGAAGAAAATCTTTGCAACTCGAAGTTGGTAATAATGTCTACCTTCTGGTTTCACCAACCAAAGGCACGTACACTGTCCACACTTAGCTTATTCACCTGAATCTCGGGACGAGATTCTTTTTAAGGGGGGTAGGCTGTGACACCTCTGGTGTCAGTTTAACCAAAGCCAGGCAATTAACATAACTCCACACACAAATGAGCTAAGAAAACTTAAATAAGAACCCTATGTCTAGTTCTTGCAAACTTGTGTGTGAATGTATGTGTGCATGTGTTTGAGTGCAATGTGTTTGAAAAACAATAATTGGTACCCTTTTAAACTTGACTTGACATGTGTGGTAATAAGGTAATAAAATACACCTTTCATAATGATCTATAAACTTTCTATGCAAATCAAATTCAAACTGGAAAACCATCACATGAAATGATTATTGGAACCATTCTTGGATTTGTGAAGAGCTACTAATTCAAACAAATTAAATAAACAAGAGTTCAATTTCTAGAAATAAGGAAGTTAAAAATAACTTTCAAACCAATGCACTTATGCATAGGAAAATGAATCTACATATTCACCATGTCATGTTCAACAAAAACCTAGTTGAAGCCTAGGAGTAAAAGTGCCAAAATTCACATGAAATGATAAGTACCTTAAATGGCAGTTTTTGGAAATAATTAAATAACTCTCAAACCATTGCTCTAATGAAAAAGTGCATAACACGAAAGTTGTAGATCTCGAAAAACTGAGCAAAAGTGGTATTCAACACTTTTTCATTTGGAGCCAAGAAGAGGGAGAAAATTTGAAATTACAGAACTGAGTTTGGAACTTCGGTTTATTTACGAAATTGCCACTCACCGTTTCTTCCACCTCCGGCTCCCTGCACCGCGCCTACGACGGCGTCCGTACGCCGGCGAAGCCACCTGGCCGCCCCACGCGTCGCGCCTCCGCCCAAAACCGCTCCCGCGCCCCTGGTATTGCCCCAACCCACCTTCCCCGGCGCCCCTGAGCTCGCCACGCCCCCTTTCCTCTCCTGCGCGCGCCACGAGGATGGCCGCCGCGCCACGCGCCTGGCTGCGCCCTCCCCGGCCGCGCCTACCCCAGTAGACCGCTTTCCGGCTCGCCCAGACCTGCCTCCCCTCCATCGCGCGCCTATAAAAAGGGCCATCGCCCTCCCTGCTCGCGCGCAGGAAGGCCGCCCATGCCATGGCCGCCGGCAAGCTCGGCTCACCGTGGAACCACCCCCTCCGCCCCTCCTCGGCTCCAATCGAGACCTAGAATGGATTCCTCTCAACACGCTGATGCTCCCAAGCCCAAACGCCCCTTCCCTACCTCACCCGAGCTCGCCGGAGCCGAGCTCCCATGGCCGCCACCCCTGTACATCGCCGGCGACCCACCTCCCGGCCGCCCCCGACCCATCCAAGACCACCATAAGGTGCGCCTCGGTCTCCTCTCTCTTTTCCCCCACAAACCCCTCGCCGCCGGCCAACCCCATCGCCGGGAACCGCCGCGCCAAACCTCCTCTGTTCACTCATCTCCGCCAGGGACCTACAGTTAAAAGACACAAAACTTCCAAGGGTCCAACTGCAAAATGTACATGAACCTCAAAACAGCAAACTTCAAAAATGCCTAGAAAATCGTATAAAAATCAGAAAAATGCAAACTAAAATGTTCTGAAATCCTTGAAACAAGAACTACAACTTTTGTTACATTCATATGTTCATATTTTGTCTTTATTTTAATCTGAGAAAAAGAATAAGAAAATCACCTTATGCATGTTCATGAAGTTATACTCAGAAAATGACCTTGATTTTTGGGTATGTTATCACTAATGGAATATTAAGATCACAGTAAAAAAATGACACCCAACCAAAACAGTTATCATGTTAGAACCATCAAGATTCTCTAATCTGTTGCTAGCTTTTTCGATTTAATACTGGAAAATATGCACATGAACTTGCTCTATAATTTTTACTGCATACATGTGTAACTGAAATCTTGTGAATCCATAAATTTCAGATTTATTTGAGTTCATTTACTATATACCATGTTTTATGCTTGTTTAATCAACTTAATTCTCCATATATAGTTCTTATGCTCAGAAAAATCTATATTTATTTCTGAAGTCTCTTTTTAGCTATATGTTCCTGTCTAAAAATTTTGAGCTGCAGTTACTGAGTTTTGCTTTGTTGAATAATCATGCTTAGCATCTTAGGGCTAGATTTACTATTTTTGTTCTGAGTAATATATACCATAACTGATCTTGATTTTTGGATATGATCTTGCTTACAGTATGTTCTATCTGTAATAAAAAGTTCATATGTAGTACTGGTTAAATGCACCTTAAGAAATTTATGCTAAATCATGTTAAGTTAAATGCATAACTAATTTATCTGGTGGTTATAAAGCTCGATAATTTTTCTGGAGTATGTTTAGCTCATGAGTAGGCTCTGGTAAAAATTTGAGAACCATATCCCTAGTACAACTCTCTGGAGAATTAATCTTAGTTAATGGCTTGTTGTTTTTATTCTTTTTATTACCTCAGCTACATAAGTGAATAAAATCTGGAAAAATTACAGTACTGAGTAGATGCTTGGTAGATGCTCCCATAAAATTTGTAGCACCAGAACCCATGTCAAACTTTCTGTGCAAAAAGGTGAAGCAACTCGAGTAATCTACTTACATGCTTTATTATGGATAATTGCTTTATGATTAGATGCTGAAAACTATACCATAGATGCTAGAGTATATGATTTGAGTTACTTTAATTTTTCATCACTATCTCATGAGTAAATTGGTTGCTATGAAATAGTGAAAGCATGCTATGTTTTAATGATAAAAATGAAAACCAAACCACACAGTTCTTTTATGAAGTAAAGTGAATTTAAGAACTACTCTATAAACGATTGCCCAGAAAATAAAGTTAACTAAGACCACCACAACAAACATGTGCTATTCTGGACTACAACTTTACAGTGAAGGAAAGAAATATGTTTATATCATGTTGTAACAATATCATTTCTGCATGCATATAGAAACGGTAAATCTACTCGACGGTGATTACGAATTGGTGCCGCGAATACTACCACTCCGGAGAGTGTCTCTCTTATTTATACTGACTTGAATCAAGACCCGAACCAATGTTCGGAAGAGCCCAAGGCTACTTTTGAACAGTGCCCAAGAAGGCAAGCCCCGGAGCATAATCCCACTACTTTTCCGAATTATCATTCTGCTATCTATCTATTAATGTATGGTAATAGTTGGTTTTGTGCATTTATGTTTTCTAGGAGTTGATCGAAAACCTTAGGTGCATGATCACTAGGTACCTATGTTTGTTATCCGGATCTTTTTCTCGACTAGTTGCCCTGCTAACTAGGTGCGGTAAAAGTCGAGAGGTTTCCTGCCTTTCGCGAGATTATAGGAGTTGGCTGACTTTAATTCCTGCTGAAATATAAGGACAACGGGCGGGGTTGTGTAGTTGTGATACCCCGCTGGTGTAGTAAAAAAAATGGCTAAGGTCGCGGGGTGTGGCTCATTTCGTTAAGCGTTTGAAAGTACTAGCCACATGCCGAGAAATATGGTAATCGGTAAGCTGAAGTACCTGATTGGACCAGCGAGTGGAACGATCTCGCACCCTCTTGGTAGAAGTAGGTTTTATTTTTGTCCGGACGTACGGGTGCAGAGTGGTCGGACTCTGTAGTCGGGGAGGGTGTTCCGGATCCACGGACTGGAAAGAAAGGGGAAATGTTGTGTGGGTGACTTGGTTCCCATACGTGTGGTCTAGGTTCCCCTGGCCAGGTTGAAATCCGATTCAGAATCGTCCGCCTCTCACGGCATGAGACTGCTTAATGATTTCGGTCACATAGAGTAACAAGTGGAACATGATGATGATAATACTGCTGGTTGATTAAATGGTTACTCTACCATGTTTGTGTAGAGTTAGATGCAAACTTAGAATGGTTAATCCAACTGGAAGATGGCTAAATAAAATCTGAAAATAAGGATCAACATTGAGTGGCGTTTTTGGCAAAACAAACCCCACCAACCAAAAAGCCTTGCATGTCTAGTTATCGGACTATGTTATATCCGGTGACGGGTCAGTCTTGCTGAGTATTAGTATACTCAGCCTTGTTTGTGGCACTGTTTTTCAGGTACTAACTTTGAAGATCTGTTTGCAAGTCTTGCTTGGCCGTGTACCTTTCCTCCGGGCTGGTCTTTTGAGTGGGATGGTCCTTCAGCTGGTGCTGACCACCCTCCCGCTGAGTGACGCTTTCGTGCGGGCTTTATTGATGCGTCACGTTATTTCACTAGTTATCTTTTAATGCTTCCGCTGAACAATGAGACTTGAATAATTTGAGTAGATGGAACTCTGTATTACTTTACTAATCTGAATATGGTTTGTAATAAATTTCCTTTCCGCTGCAATCACTCTGAGATGTATGAAATGTTCTGTGTTGTAATCTCTGGGCTCACCTTCGTGTGAGTGTTGTCTGCTGATCCTGGAATAGCGTGGCTTTTATCGAGGCTTCACTCGAGGAACTACCGGTGAGTGCCAATTTGGGTCAGAGTTGCTTAGCAACAAAGATCAGTGCACCCGGGCCCAGTTAGTTTGGGTGGTTCCGCCACAAAAATAGAGGAAACAACTCGGAAATAAACAAAACAACTCGGAAGATCCAAGAAGACTTACGGCGATGGTCGACCGCTTTAGGTAGAGGGCTTTTGGGCAGCCCTTGTCCCGGATCTGCCCTGCCATGATGCGGGCGACCCGGTTCGCGATCTCTTCCCGGGGGACCTTGCGCTCCTGACCCCGGGTTGGGTCCTGACGACCCCAGTACTCGAACGCCGGGTGGACCCTCTCCTACATCGGCTGCGTCAGCCACTTGCATAAGGAGAGGGCAACCGCGGCCTCTATCAGTCCTCGCGCCAACAAGTCGGCGATCTCCTTGAGGAGGCGCTCCACCTACGCCATCTCCTCGGTGGTCGGTGGCTCATCCCAACATGCCTTGTACTCCGGTGCGCGGACGGTGCGCACCGGGAGATAGGGCGCCGGGTTCGACACCACGAACCATTCCCGCGCCCACCCCTTATTGGTGTTGCAGAGCTCAAAGTCGGGGTAGACTCTCCCCTGGCTCAGCGAGAAGGCGGCACTGCCCACAATGTTCCGGCGAACGTTGGACGGGTGCCCCTTGAGGCGGTACAGAGCCTGCCACAAGTTGAAGTGGGGAGCGATCCCCATGTACCCCTCGCAGAGGTGGATGAAGATAGTGATTTGGGCGATCGAGTTGGGCTTGATATTTGTTACCTCGAGCCCGTAGAAGTGAAGAAGCCTGCGAAAGAAGGCCCCCGCAGGCAGCGCGAATCCCTTCTCATAGAAGGACTTGAACACGACCATCTGGTTCGTGTCCTCCGATGAGAACTCCTCCCCGTAGTAGCACCGCCACCCGGAGATCTGTTTCTCCGGGAGGATGCCACATTCCACCATGTCCTGGATGTCGCTCTCTTGGAGCGTGCACTTCTGCAAGGATGACGAGGGCGGCGGAGCCTCTCCGGAGCTCCCCGAGGTCAAAGATGATGATGCAGCAGGTGCGGCGGCCATGGTGTCGGTGTTTACCGCCAAGCCTACTCAGGGATACCCTTAGCAGTAAGGTTTGTAGGTAGGGATCGACTGCTCTGAAACTCGATAGTGCAGGGAACACAAAGATTCAGACAGGTTCGGGTTGCATGTTGCGTAATACCCTACGTCATGTGTGGTTGTTTGTATTGCCTTAGGTGTTGATATGGAGGGGGTCCCTGTCCGCCCTTATATATCCGGGGGGACAGGGTTACATGAAAAGTCCTAGCCGAACACAATTGGAGTCCTACTACAATATAATCGGGTAGTTTCCTTTGTACTGCAGCTAGTTCTACGCCTATTCGGGTAGCTACAAAAGAGGTAAGGTACATCCATGAGCTATCCCTTACTCTAGAACATTCTATGCCTATAAGCAGTCCTGCTGCCCCGGGTCTGACAAGCCCCCGACCTCTTCGTAGCCATGTCTTGCAGGCGTCAAGTACTTGGCTGGGCGTCTTCGAGTACTTCAAGTAGTCAGAACATTCTTCAGGTTGCTTCTGGTCTTTCCTTCGGGTACGTCGAGTAGTCCTCCAAGTACTTCCGGTTGCTCCTAGGCTGTGAGGTGCTCAAGCCCCGAAATCATGATCCTAAGCCAAGTACTCGCGCTCCATATGGAGTAGCCCCTGAGCCTTAGGTTGAATTGCATAATCAGGCTGAGGGTCACTTCAGTCTTTTTCCTTCATTATTTTCCAAAAAATTTGAAAAATAAATCTCTAATACACATATCCCGCAGCCCCCGAGTCTTGAATTTAAATCTCTCAATTTAGATTTAAGAATCAAAAACTCATGGCAAAATGTGTGATCAAATTTCCCTGAAATGTGAAAAATCCATTGATCTTCCAGGTATTCACAAAATTGCCACCAGAGATCATATAAAGCCATCTGGTAACTTCTTAGGGTTTTTACCCTATCAACTCCTGGCCACCGTCGAATTCAGATTCACATTTTTCAGCTTCCCGTAACATCCTCAGCCCCTCTCGTAGCCCCCGAGTGTAAACTTGTGACTTTGAGATGGCTCCCAAGAAAGACAAGTCTAAAGTTGAAGACGAAGCAGTTGCCAATCTTTCGACGGGCTGGTGCAAGAGCAAAATGTCTGAATCAACGGTGCAAGAACTGGAGAATATGGGTCTCCTCCAAACTCAGGCCATGATCCAATGGCGTGCAGGCGAAGGAGAAGATTACCTTATGGAAGGTACCCTTGAAACCGTTGTGTTCTGTGATTTCGTGAAATGTGGTCTTGCACTTCCTGTGTCAGAATTCTTCTATGCTCTTCTGCAATTCTAGGGAATCCAATTGCATCATCTCACTCCCCAATCTATCTTGCATCTTCCAATATTTACTCATTTTTGTGAAGCTTTCCTTGGGATTCTTCCACATTTCCATCTTTTCCAACATTTCTTCGTCCTTGAGCCCATTCACATGCCACCAAACCTCATGTTGTTTGGCGGATGTGAACTAGTACTTCGTCCTGAAACTCGGGACGAGTACTTGGCTTATGATCCATCAGGTAAAGGAATCGAGTGGAAAAAATTCTGGTTTCATGTCGCGAACTTTGAATCTCCACTTCCAGAAAGAGTTCCTGGCGCCCCCAAGTCCAAGAAAACTGGTCGAGTATAGGACCTGGTGGCCAACAAGACGAGTGCCTTCTTAGAGTCATTGCAAAGGTGAAAAACAAGGGAGTTACCGAGGATCATGTGGTCTTCTCCTTTGTGAGCCGTAGGGTTTAGCCTCTCCAGTGTCGACAATATCCAGCCTTCCGATATGAAGGACAAAGGATGCTACCAGAATGTCACCAGAACCAATGGCCCAGTCTGATGTAATCAGAAGATGCTGTAAAGTACTCAATAATTTTGACAAATGTTTGAAGCTTCCAGTACTCTTCTGGGCCAAGAATCCTCCCGAAAATGCATAGGTAAGTGTTGAAAAACACCGCCGAGTACTTGTAGTTAAAGTTTTGATCTTCTAATGAATCCTTGCTTCTTTTGCAGAAAAATTACAAGACATGGTATTGTATGCCTCCAACTTCAGTAGATGCTGCTTCTGATGATAACAAGAAACAGAAGGCTGCTCCTGGAGCATTACTGTGGAGGAAGATACCTCGTCTTGATGCTGTCCAGTAAGAATCTGATACTTTGTAATTACATCCTGTATGCCACAGCTTTCTTATTAGAATTCTGCTTGGCTAGGATCCAATATCTTCCAGCACAGGAGAAATACCAAATCCAGGACTTCCGTAACTGGATGGAGAGTAGTCCAGAGACAAGTACTCGATCCACCCCCGAGTCTCCAATAATTGGATTGATCGAGAATTTGACTCCTCTCTCCCCAAATTTGGACATGCCTGGGACATCAAAGGAGCCGGCTCTTGAGGTACCCATATCCACTCCTTCTGCAACTAATCAAGGTACTTCAAGTGTTGTTGGAGTTGGTGGTAATAGAGCTGAAGGGTCAAAGAATCCCACTATTCGACTAGTACCCTTTCAGTCAATGCCACATTCTACCCAAGAGGAATTGGGTAAGGAGCTCTTTGACGATCCATTGTTGTCTATGGATAACATAAAGAAGCTCACAGATTCCATGCAATGGTGTTTTAAATATACCAAGGTAAATCTTTATCTGCTGCTGTTTGACTACGTCGAGTAGTTGGTGATATCTAACCCAATTCTGCTTTGTTACAGGATGTTACCAATCGATACTTCTTGAAGTCTCACGCTTTATATAAGACTATTGACAACCGGAAAACCTTGGAGCAACAGAATGCCCTGATTGCCAAACGACTAGATGAATCCCTTGCTGCTCAGAACAAGCTGTATGAAGCAAACCAAAAGCATCATCTAGAACTTTGTGACATGAAGTGGCAAATCAAGAGTCTCGAGGAAGAGAAATCGAAGCTCCAAGAACAGTTGCAGATTGCTCAAGCCAGTGAGTATTTGATCTTTTGTCTTGATATTGCTTTGCCAATGATAATCATTGAAATATCCTTCTATCAGGTTCTCCAGGTGACCATACTCGACTGGTAGCAGCAGCTCAGGTTATTGTGGATATGGTAGATTCAGAAGAAGGGTCGTAGAGTAGCAAGTCCTTGGTAGAGCGCCTAGAAGAGGCTCCCAAGAAGTTCTTTGACGTCATGACGGCTACCTCCAAGAATTATCTAACCCACATGATTGGAGTTGTCAAGTCTTACTTGCCTCAGTTCAATTTAGCTCCCATAGCTAAAGGAATAGCTCCTGATTGCTCTGATAAGAAATTCCAGGACTATTGTAAAGAGTCAGAAGTAATCGCTGAGGAAATTCTGAAGAACTTGGCAGAGTAATCTGCATAATCTTCAGTAAGATCTTATCTTTGTAGATATTGTTCTTATCCTGTTGGTGTGCCTTCAGAAGTATGATCTGATACCGTAGGATAGATACAAACTACTTGATCAATCAAATAGAATATTCTCATGGAGTAATTGTTGACAGCCCTTAAGTACCAATTCTAGGCCGTCAACCCCTTCATAAATACATAAAATGTAAGCATCAACATAGTGGTAGGAGTTTATTACTGACCATTTCCATGAGTGTTGGTAAATTTTTGTATGTAGGTGAAATAATGGTGAAAACACACTTCATGAGCAGGGAAACACACTCCTCAGTTCAAGGCAAAATGCGCAACTACGTACAAGGATCATATGGCCCACTAAATAACTAAATAGCCTCACATGAGAAGGAATGCAGCCCACAAGAAAGGTGACACGTCATCAATCCGTGACAACACCCTCTCAACGAATCAGACGCATTCACGAGGATCCACGGGCCCACCAGAGCATCTAAACCACCTTAAGAGGGGCCCATACCCTTGGGTATGACATGGGGGCCCACCTAGCAGCCTCCAAACCAAGTTTGAGGCGGTTCGGCCACCTTTTCCGATCGGCCGACCAACCAGGTCGCCCAACCTAAGGTCAGTTCACCTGGGCCTCATCTTCCACATGGAGATCCCTCATTCGATGCCAAAGGCGGTGCAAGGAGGCACCGGTTCAATCCTCGGCCGAAAGCACCATGTGGCCTCTATAAATATGAGGGGAGGGGCTCCATTTCAACACACCCCACCAAGTTGGAGTTCACATCCATCCAAATGCTCTCTCAAGCCTTCTCTTAGTTTAGAAGTGTCGTAGAGTAGGGAGAGGGTAGAGGTACTTAGGAGGGGTGCTGGTCTTCAGCGCTCTTCTCCATTTTTGTACCTCTACGAGAGTGAGGGAGTAGTTCGGGAAAAGTGCCGGGGTGTCGGCATTATGCCCCAGCTTGTACCTCTACGGATGTTGCTACATTCTTCGAGTTTTAGTAAGTATTCATGGTTCCTATCTCTAGTATTTTACTTGATATAGTAGATGCTAGTAGTGCTTGTAGTTGAGTGAGATCAGTTCTCTTACTCGCGGGTTCATCGCTTTGTATTCATACAGAGTGCTGTAGTTTGCTACGGGACGTCATACGTAGTTAGACTGCATTAGTAATCCGTAGCGTAGGTGTGGTGTCTTGGCTAAGGGTTATCCTTCGTTTGCCTTATATCCCACGGTTTGTTAGAGGTAGGCCGTAGGTGGTGACAGCCCTATTGTTCCTTCGTAATCCTCCACATTTGGATATAGCGTAGAGCTGTTAGCCGGAGTCGACTAGCAGACCAGTTGTAAGCCGGTGCCTGAAGCAAGTATTGTGCCCAAGAGATCAACCTTTAACTCGGCAGTAGAACTATCTTAGGAACCCTCTCTACCCATCTACCTATCTTGGTGTGTCCTTGGACCGATTGAATAGAAGAGAGTGCACACAGGTTCCCTGTGGATTCGATAACCCTTGGAATACTCTAAGGTGAAAGCTACAACAGTATCCGTGCGCTTGCGGATTTATTCATGAAGCTAATATACCCAACAAGCTTTCTGGCGCCATTGCCAAGAAACAGTTGCTATATCTTTCTTCGAACCTAGTCGTCCTCGTATCCTTTGCTTTTCTTTTCTTCTACCTTGACCCCCGCTACCCATAGAGGAGATAATTTAAAAGCTTCTCTACCCTACGGGATTTATCCCGTATCATCTTTAGTTTTCTTCCTGCTATCTTTACCCCCGCTACTCATGGAGAAGCCATCCTTTCACAGCCTCTCTGCCTCAAGCGGCGAGTTCAATGAGCCCCCATCCTCTTCCATATCCGGCTATGAACCTTCTCCTAACCTTATCTCTATGGTTCGGGAGCTTTCCTTCTCTGGGTTAAGAAGCGAGAACCCAGAACACCATCTGCGAGAGTTCGAGCAGCTTTGTTCACGCTTTGCCTCTGCAAGCATGAAACAAGATGTCCTCCGGTGGATGTTGTTTCCTTTCTCTCTTAAAGGGAGGGCAGAGCAATGGTACACGTCCTATACATATACCGGAAAGGGCAGCTGGGACTCCCTAAAGAAGACATTCTCTATCATGTTCTTCCAGCATAATGAGAAGGAAACTTTAGGCGCAACCTAGGCCAGATTTTCACTCCTAGTGAAGTCCGACCCTACCATGTCGACACTCAATCCTTTAGTCCTTTGGAAATTTAAGAGGAGTCTCGATAAGGAATCCGCCGATCATCTCAACTCAATCACTAGAGGAGTACCCCTCCAATAGTTTCCGGCTGAGGTTAATAAAATCCTAGATTATTTTGCCAAGTACACCTCCTTATTAGCCGAGTATGATCCTCTCCAAGAGGAGTGTGAGTTGACCCAAGAGGATCTCTTAGCATCTGAACCCAATCCTTCATCTTCAATATCTCGAGATTCAGCCATAGAGTCCTCACCCGAACCAGGAAAATCAGAGGGAGAAGAAATTCACCCCCCGAAGTTCTCTATGAGATTCGAGGATGAATCATTGGGAAACCATAGAAACACTTCGAATCTCATAGATGCCCAATTAGGGAAGGAACCTTCTTCTATCCACGCCGACCAATTCAGAGATCTCTTGACAGAACCTTCCGTTAGGCATACGGTACCCCCTACTCCTCCTGATCCTCGTAATAAAGCATCCCTCGAGGTAGCCATGGAGAGCGAGTGGTTCGATGGAGAGAAACTCTTTTCTGAAGCAATTTGGATTAGTTCTCCCTCTATGATCACTCCCTGCTCTATAAGGGGAACTACCGTAGAAGGCCACATTAACCCTGTCATGGAGGTTAATGTGTTGCCATGGCACTTAGCGTACAATCTTCTGGGCAATGTTACGCTAAGACCATCCGACACGCTCTTAAAGAGTTGTCCCTCAGGACACATCCTTGAATGTCGGGGGGTCGCAAGTGTCATGCCACTCATGATAGATAAAATTGAGGTCAACTTAGATTTCCATATCTTCGATATCCTTGATTTTGATATTCTCCTAGGCTCCCCGCTTGAAAAACTTCTCGCATCTCAAGGGAGTCTAGATGAAATGCTTAAGAAAACCGCTTCTGCCACTGCTATATCTTGCTTAGAAAATACTATTGTGAAGCATTTTCCTGAGCTAAACCCGCTCAAGGAGATGGTGCATAAGTCTCTGTTCATGTCATCCGAACCCATTTTCCTTAAGATGGCAGGAAGTGCCATCTCCGAAGAATATGACTCGAATGAAATCCTTCACTTTTGTGAAGATGAACGATCATCATCCCTCTTGAGAAAATTTGAACCTCTTCCCTCTGGCCCCAAGAAAGTTGTTCTCGACCATGATCGAGATTCAACTATGATTTCCCACAATGAATCTCTTGACATGGAGAATCCATGGGCCAAGGAATTTTGTGAGGCGCCGACTCTGGAGTTCGATGAAAAGGATTCCAAGATGAGCATAGGACTGTCATCTTTGAAATACCATGCTCATTCAATGCAATTCCAGAGTCAGACATGCTTAGTGCACCGTGCACACACGAGGACTACAACCACCTTATGGTCCTCTTCTGTAAAACTTTCAAAAGGTTGGTTGTTGATGTATATGTTTATCGTAAACATTGCAGATTTCGTGGGTGCACCGTGGCACTAATCTTGTAGCTAGCTGCAACAATTGGTGGTGAAACAATGACCCATCCCAATGATGGCTACAAGAGTTCTCATGGTTGAACTTATGACCACAAAAACAAAGCACTGCCGGGAGATAGCCGGGATTATCATTTATTTATTTCCCTTCAATAAAAGCAAGAGCATGTTCTAGGATAAAGTTCTCCTTCGAGTATTTTTGGTCGCTAACCATTCCAGGTGGAGATCGAAGAGAACGATGGATAGGCAACGCCTATGAACATGAGAGCTACACCGACTACAACACCTTGGTACATCTTGGCGAGGAAATGATTACGGAAGGAGACTTGAACTCCACACACTTGAAGTTTTGTTGCCCAGCAATGCAAACTCCAAGTGTGGGGGAGATATGTGAGTACCCCAAGTATGTTATTCTCATGCCAATTCATTACCTTGGTTTGGAAATGGTGTTAGTTCTTTTATCTTGCCCCTTAAAAATATATGAAATTGAAAAAAAAATGAGAGGAGTTGCCATGGTGACAATGTTGAACACTTCATCAACAAATCATCGCGGTAAGTACTCTCAGTGTCCTACTTTTGACATTAAACAAAGCCCTGCCGGGAGGTCACTCGAGGATCGCCAGAGTAAGTCTCATGGTGAGATTAATATTTAGTTTGAATAAATTTTAGGGCTCCCTGGTTCTTAAAACCAGCAGAGCCATTATTTTGTTTCCATTATCTCGTTGAATACAGCACCAGGTACAAGTACAAGTATGGGGAGATCTCTCAAGTTAATCATCGCCATACATATTCGAGATCTCCCACATATATATCGCACAACATCGTCTGCACCAACATGACAAGGGATAAGGCAACGACACTAAATTCAGCCAGCCACCTCTAGTTTGGCTGAGTAACCACTGCCTTTATCCCCATCCTCTTCAAGAGCGATGGTTTGTGCACATTCTACCTCTCAACTCTATTTGATTCATGAGTTTGAATAAACCTTAATTCTAAATCATTAAAATCAAACTCAAAATGAATAAATGTGTTCCACTTGCTCGACATGTTTCCTATGGTTGACTTGCATATGTTTTATTCCATGCTCATCACCTTGATGCTTGTGAACAAAAATCTTTAGGAAAACATGCTCATCTAAGTAGTTGATGTTTGAGATATGGCTTGAATAATATGATCTTCACTCTTGATGTTTAAGTACTTGGGAAATTTATTTGATAATTTGGAAAACCCTTTGCAAAGCTCCTCTTTGATATGCCAAAAGTCCTACCAAAGCCATATGATGATACTTCTTGAAAACCATATACACATATGCTGCTTGTTTTTACATTGAGCTTTGTCAAATTGTTGTGACCCTTGAGAAGATTTTTTTCATGCTTTCATGATCAAGATACACGTGCACACCATATACCCCCTTGCTATGCTTCTTTGAGAAGTTAGCATTGTACCATCCACTCATTCCACAAAATAAATGCTCCACTATATGTGTAAGTCTCTCTCTCTCCAGTTTTTTTTAAAAAAAGAGAGGCATGGGCTATCGAGAAAAAAAATATAGACACTTCAAAGTTTACAAGTGCAAGGTATGATTTGGAATATCTCTTATGCTCACTTCACACCTTTGGAATTCATGTTTCACCTTAGTCCTTTCTGCTTTACTCGAGGACGAGCAAAGGCTAAGTGTGGGGGAGTTGTTGACGGCCCTTAAGTACCAAATCTAGGCCGTCAACCCCCTTCATAAATATATAAAATGTAAGCATCAACATAGTGGTAGGAGTTTATTACTGACCATTTCCACGAGTGTTGGTAAATATTTGTATGCAGGTGAAATAATGGTGAAAACACACTTCATGAGCTTACATACTCCTCAGTTCAAGGCAAAATGTGCAACTACGTACAAGGATCAAATGACCCACTAAATAGCCTCACATGAGAAGGAATGCAGCCCACAAGAAAGGTGACACGTCATCAATCCATGACAACACCCTCTCAATGAATCAGACGCATTCACGAGAATCCACGGGCCCACCAGAGCATCTAAACCACCTTAAGAGGGCCCATACCCCTGGGTATGACATGGGGGCCCACCTAGCAGCCTCCAAACCAAGTTTGAGGCGGTTCGACCACCTGGTCGGCCGACCAACCAGGTCGCCCGACCTAAGGTCGGTTCGCCTTGGCCTCATCTTCCACGTGGAGATCCCTCATTCGATGCCAAAGGCGGTGCAAGGAGGCACTGGCTCAATCCTCGAACGAAAGCACCATGTACCCCCTCAATAAATATGAGGGGAGGGGCTCCATTTCAACACACCCCACCAAGTTGGAGTTCACATCCATCCAAGTGCTCTCTCAAGCCTTCTCTTGGTTTAGAAGTGTCTTAGAGTAGGGAGAGGGTAGAGGTACTCAGGAGGGGCGCCGGTCTTCGGCGCTCTTCTCCATTTTTGTACCTCTACGAGTGTGAGGGAGTAGTTCGGGAGAAGTGCCGGGGTGTCCGCACTCTACCCCAGCTTGTTCCTCTATGGATGCTGCTACATTCTTCGGGTTTTAGTAAGTATTTGTGGTTCATATCTCTAGTATTTTACTTGATATAGTAGATGCTAGTAGTGCTTGTAGTTGAGTGAGATCAGTTCTCTTACTAGTGGGTTTGTCGCTCTGTATTCATACAGAGTGCTGTAGTTTGCTACGGGACGTCATACATAGTTAGGCTGCATTAGTAATCCGTAGCATAGGCGTGGTGTCTAGGCTAAGGGTTATCCTTCGTTTGCCTTATATCCCATGGTTTGTTAGAGGTAGGCCATAGGTGGTGACAGCCCTATTGGTCCTTCGTAATCCTCCACGTTCGGATATAGCTTAGAGCTGTTGGCCGGAGTCGATTGGCAGATCAGTTGTAAGCCGGTGCCCGAAGCGAGTATTGTGCCTGAGAGAGCGACCTTTAACTCGGCAGTAGTACTATCTTAGGAACCCTCTCTACCCTTCTACCTATCTTGGTGTGTCCTTGGACGGATTAGAATAGAAGAGAGTGCACACACATTCCCTGTGGATTCGATAACCCTTGAAATACTCTGAGGTGAAAGCTACAACGGTATCCTTGCGCTTGTGGATTTATTCGTGATGCTAATATACCCCCACACTTAGCCTTTGCTCGTCCTCGAGTAAAGCTGAACGGACTAAGGTGAAACATGAATTCCAAAGGTGTGAAGCGAGCATAAGAGATATTCCCAACCATACCTTGCACTTGTGAACTTTGAAGTGTCTATCATGCCATCTTGGGTAGTTGAGGAATGGAATGGTCGCGAATCAAATCACTTCTACTCCTCATGTCAAGTAGCTTGGGGTTTTTCAATAAGTTTTCGAAACAAACCTTGCTTAGCTCCTCATTTGATTCTCTCAGATCGCTCAATGTGTATATGTCCTTACCAAGGCATTTGAATTGCCTTTTCTTCATCCTACTTCTAGTGATGGCTATATGTGGAGCTCAAGGTAGAGCATGAAGTATAAGGCATACTTGTATCACATATATTGCAAAGTCAAAAACCAGATCCAAAGAGAAAAACAAGTCATACAATCAGATCAAGATGTACACGTGCATGGATTGTGATGGATGGAATGGAAACTCCTTTTGTATGATCTCTCTCCCAAAATAAATTCTTTTGAGAGCATGGCTATCTCTTTTTTTTCATGGACCTTCATGTGCCCACATTTTTTTTCTTTCTATTTTTTCTCAATATTTGGACCTTCATGTGTCCATTTTTTTTCTCGATAGCCCATGCCTCTCTTTTTTTAAACAAAAACTAGAGAGAGAGACCAACACATATAGTAGAGCATTTATTTTGTGGAATTAGTGGATGGTACAATGCTAACTTCTCAAAGAAGCATAGCAAGGGGGTATATGGTGTGCACATGAATCTTGATCATGAAAGAATGAAAAGAATTCTCTCAAGGATCACAACAATTTGACAAAGCTCAATGCAAAAACAAGCAGCATATGTGTATATGGTTTTCAAGAAGTATCATCATATGGCTTTGGTAGGACTTTTGACATATCAAAGAAGAGCTTTGCAAAGGTTTTACAAATTTTCAAATAAATTTCCCAAGCACTTAAACAATAAAGAGCGAAGATCATATCATTCAAACCATATCTCAAACGTCAACTACTTAGATAAGCATGGTTTCCTAAGGATTTTTGTTCACAAGCATCAAAGTGATAAGTATGGAATAAAACATGTGCAAGCCAACCATAGGAAACATGTAGAGCAGGAGGATACACTGATTCATTTTGAGTTTGATTTTAATGATTTAGAATTAAGGTTTATTCAAACTCATGAATCAAATAGAGTTGAGAGGTAGAATGTGCACAAACCATCGCTCTTGAAGAAGGTGGGGATCAAGGCAGTGGTTACTCAGCCAAACCAGAGGTGGCTGGCTGAATTTGGTGTCGTTGCCTTGTCCCTTGTCATGTTGGTGCAGACAATGTTGTGCGATACATATGTGGGAGATCTCGAATGTGTATGACAATGATGATCTTGAGAGATCTCCCCCACACTTGTACTTGTACCTAGTGCTGAATTCAAAATAAAAGATGGAAACAAAATAATAGCTCCGCTGGTTTTAAGAACCAGGGAGCTCCTAAAATTTATTTGAACTAAAATTTAATCTCACCAAGATACTTACTCAAGCAAGGCTGAACTAAGATTGCATCAACATGAGTATGTTGTGCAACATTAATCCAAAACCTTGTCTTACCTTTCCATTTGAATTCAGCTCAATGACTCAACTAATTGTATTTGAAGATTTCTGCAGGGGTTAGTCCACAAATGCAACCAATATCTATACAAGTATTAACTCTAGAACATCAATCAAACTTGACACAAAGTCTAGTTTGACTGACAAGGACATTTTAACCTAAGCACCATGCTTAATTTAAAACGCCTATGAATGTATGCTGCAGACACACATTCAAACTAGAGCATACAAGAATAGACAAAGAAAACATGAAGCATGATTGAGCTTTATTCAAACAGAGATAAGCATAAGCACGTACCTAGTGATCCTCGGGGGAGCTCCCGGCAGGGCTTTGTTTAATGTCAAAAGCAGGACATTGAAAGCACTTACCATGGTGTTGTTGACATTTCTTAGTGCAATCACTAGGAATGGTTAATCCTTAGCAACAACACCAGAAATGCATGTTGGCAGTCCTTAGTGCAATCACTAGAAATGAGGGCGCCGAACCCATCCTAGCAACTGCACCCAAGGGGTGCCACTCTCTTGGTATAATCAATACGATTACAGATGGATCCGCAAGGGCATGGATATACCGTTGTAGCATTTCACCCGGAGAGTAAGGGTATCGTCATTTATTTGTGTCCCAAAGGATGGCAGCGGAAAAGGTATTGTACTCAACATTAACCATGACATTGTGCCTCAAGCAATAGGCCATGCTCTAATAGGGGTAAGTCCAAGTAAAGAATAAGCAAGGGTAATGTGACACAACACACATCCACACTCCAAGAGGAAGGAATAAAGGAGAGAAACTATAAAATAAAGAACTACTCTATCCTACGTCAAGTCAGCTAGAGCTTAGGCAAGGTTAGGTGTCCTAGTGCTTCTATCCAAAGCTGAGGACAGGTTAGATCATGGTTAGGACTGCAGGTGCCAGGAAAATGAGATAGCGGGGAGAAGGTCCCGTACCGGAGTACATTCAGTCCCATTACCTCTTTGCATGAACTCCTACACCGAACCCGAACGTCGGGGAGTACGCTAAATGCAGCACCGCTGTTACACCGGACGAACAGGGCTGTCACCGCCTGCCGTCTACCCCAGTCACACCATGGAACACGGTCATATCCGAAGGATCCTGCATACCTGAGCACCACGCTCGTGTATGAAGTCACTACTCTAGTGCCCCCAGGTCTCCCACCCTTTGGATAGACGAGTAAAACACTAGAGCAAGCCCGAAAGCACAACGAATATCTATCCACACTCGGATCGTCTGGCCTAACCAAGACCGTAGCATAACTTATGAACGATCTAAGCATGGATTGATAAACTATTAAGATAGTAAAGCAACCATGGCAGAACTCTATATTATGAATAGAAGTCTGACAAGTCGGATACAAAGCCATACTAGGAGCCGAGGATTGCTCAACGACCCCGAGGACAACTTGCTCGCTAAAGAGAACTAGCCTAGCTCCACTACCTAGCTAAGAGAGCAAGAGTGAGGAGAGCCTTCTTGGAGAGAATGGAATGAAGTGTGTGTGTGTGTGTGTGTGCTGAGAGGGGGGGGTGAGAGGCCCTATTTATACTACTTGGAGGTCGGTTTCCCGCCAACGCATATATAGAAGGTGATCAGGTGCCTTGCCCGTGACTCCTCCTTGAGATGCACCTGGACGCGTTGCAGGCCAGGTTCGGCCGACCCTAGGGGTCGGCCGACCCCACCTGTCAGCCGTTTGTGCTGATCCTTTGCTAGGTGGTTGATTCGTTGGGTCTTATCCTTATCCTCTAGTGCATCTTGCGTGGAGGCCCTGTTTCCTCTGACATGTGGGCCCTCTTTGTAAGGGTGTGACGCCGGATGCGATATTCTGCGTAGTTATGTGGCGTCTGCTGCGTGTTTTTGTCTTATTCCGCTCATGCTCATCTGAAATGTACAAAACTCGAAAACAACTGTGGAGCGAGGTTAGTGATACAAATATGTGAGTAAGGCATGTAGTTTTCCTTTATTATTGAGTATAGTTGACGGGTGAAAATGGCACTTAAGCACCATCAACAACTCCCCCCAAGCTAGCTCTTTTGCTCGTCCCGAGCAATGTTTTAGACTTAGGTTGTTGATCAGGAGTTGCTACAATGTCGCATTCCTGACTTATGCCCAAGGCACAACCGAGTGTTCTTACCTTTATTCTGAATAAGTTGGCCTTGTTTGCACCTTTTACCTTACTCCTGTGGGGCTTATAGCATAATCCTCATCTTTGGCAGTTGAGGGTCAGAACGGCTTGTAGAGTACCACTTACCACTCCTTCGTTCAACCGTCAATCTGGAGGTTTTTATAAAGTTTTTGAAAAGAAATATTGTAGTTCCTCAGGTGATCTCTCGGATCGCTCAAATGTGTTTCATTCCTCACCAAGGCCTTTTTATGTGCCTTTGTTTTTCCATCCTACTTCTAATGGCTCTTTTTGGTGGATCTGTAGGTATGGAGGATATAATGGCAAACTTGCTTCTCATATTTCGCTAAGTTAAATACCGGATCCAAAGGAGAAACAAGTCATAAGCCTTGATCAAGATGTGCAAGTGTGTGGATATTTTTGGTGGATGGTGGATGAAACTCCTTTATATGATTTCTCTCTCCCTTGTAATATTTTTGGTATGGGCTATATTTTCTTTTTCTCCTTTTTTTTAACACACCTTGTGGGTGTGTGGCACACCTTCTTTGGGTATGCATCTTTTCTCTCTTTTTTTTTGATATGCCTTGTGGGCATGTGGCATACCTTCTTTGGGTATGCATCTTTTATTTCTTTTTGTATAGCCCATACATTATGATGATGTCTTTGGAGAGAGATAAACATGGCACAACATGGAGTTTTATTTGTGGATGAATGGGGGATGTACTTGCTATCTTCCAGGTGTAGAAGTATAGCATGTGAGTGGACGTGTACGTGATCTTGATCATGGGCGTATGAAGTGATTCTCACAAAGGGTCACGACAATTTGACAAAGCTCAATGAGAAGACAAGTTGCATATGTAGAAAAGGCTTTTCAAACATGTAACTCATATGGCTCTGGATAGGAATTGCATATCACTGAGGAACTTTATTCTATTTTTGTATTTTTTAAAAGAAATACTCCGGATATCAAGCATCACGCAGGAGAAGATCATAGCAACTCTTTTCAGCCATATCATAACCCACAACAACCTAGATCCGAATTTTGCTTTTTGCTACCCACAAGTTTCAAGCTTAAGGTTTGAACATCTAGCCACCAAACTCAGAACTTAGGGAGAGCACAAGGTTGTAATTAGGCATATGAAAGGAACTAATAGAGCAACTATTCATCATCTCAACAAGGAAAAACTACACATGCTTACTACACATACTGGAAAGCAAGTAAATATTTTTGGGTTTTTAAAGGTTTTGCCAATTTTTATTTGATTTTAGTTATGCAAATTTTTATGGATTTTCAGAATTTTGCAAATTTTTGTTTGGTTTCATGCAAGGTTTTGGAAAACGGTAAAGGTAGAGTTTGATACAAGGTACCTCTCATGGGGGTCCTCCCACCAAGCGCTTCAGGCTCACTGCTGCTGGTTGGGATTAAACCCAGCCCAACGGTGGTAGGCCCTCCACTCCTCCTGGGATTGCTGCTGTTGCTGCTCAAGATTGCGGATCCTCTTGCCTGTGTATCACTACCAGTTCTATGTTGACTCGATGTGCTGGCCCAGCGACTCATCGATGTTGGTGGTGCGCACGTTCAGCTCACCCATCTGCCGAGTCAGAGTGGCGAGGCCTCTGGACGAAGCTGTACGTCGCGGGGTCCGCTGGAACTGGAACTGGTGGACCGGTGCCCTGAGGCCTGCCGTGCCCACTCGGTGGAGCTGGCACCCTGCCATGACGAACCTCCAGTCTCACATTGCTGTGGTTGAGGCTGAGGTTGCTGCTGCATGAACTCCTCCCTTCTGGCCCTGCTTCTTGTAACCCTGCCAGGAAGACCAGAAACACTATGCCAGCGGCTCTCCTCTTGTGGAACAAGAGGGATGGTTAGCGAACGACAGTTATACAAATGATATCCCACTTTGGCAATGGGATTTCATTTTCATAACCAAGCGAAAAGAAAATCAAGGAGTCATCTGGACCTTTCTTGAGCGTGTGGCCTTGAACCAAGTACGCCTCATCGATCATAACACGGGGCTCCTCAATGAAAGGAACGGGGTTCCCGTCTAAGATTCTCATGTTTGATTTGATGCGGGTAACCAAAGAAGTGCATTCAATAGGACCCATCATCCGAAAATTTGCGAGCCATTGCTTAACCATTGCTTGTGCGGGGGAGATTCAGATCTTGTTGACCATGGCGTATAATATCATCAACTCGTCGTTGCGCACTGGTCGTGGATCATCTCTTGGAAAGAGAGTGATAGCCACCCACTTGTGCATCAAATGAAGAGTCGGATTTTGAATGTCATTGCATCGAGGTGCAAACTTGCCATGAACAACTTGACCTGAAATCAAACCCCAAAACTCATGTCGATCAAAACTGCGGCAAGCTTTTGCAAGGAAAACTGGCAAGCGCACGCTAAAACCAAGGAGGTGACTGAAATTTCTCAAATTAAAATAGCGTTCAACTCCAAAAAGTCGGAAAGAAACACCATCGTCCACCTCCTGAAGAGTGCAAAGAAACTGGATGGTGAGGAGACGAGAACCATTATCCTCAACGGGCACAAAACCATCCCATCCAACCGCATGCCAAACACGAGCAAAGTCAACGTCCATACCTGTTTTTTTGAGAAGGTCCGGATCGAAGGCTCTTGTATGACCAAAGCTTCGATTCTTGATCATGGCATAGGCTTGACGCTCGCGGTTGTCTTGCAAGTCGAGGTACGGTGCATCATCTTCATCTATTTCTATGTCCTCGGCTTGCGGTTCTTCAGCTTGCTCCTCTATTTGTTCCTCTTGTTCGTCTTGCTCATAGTCCATCGTGATCGGCATTGGTGTAGGTTCGGGAGCTCGACCCACCCCGTGAACAAGATGAACTTGACCCTGTCATCTTCTTGAGAGCTCCGGAAATTTTCCGCCCTGCACCTCTCATGCTTGCAACAAGAACGAACAAGAACGAACGAGAACAACTCGATTTGGGATACGTTAATGAAATGAAAATGAAACTCTTACCCGAAAGTTGTTCCTCCAATTATGTGATCAATCTTGCAGCAAAAAATTGAGAGAGAGAGTGTTCTTGCAATCAAACTTGAGCCAAAATCCAAAGGAAACCCGAGCAAGAATGTGTGAGAGGGAGTGAGAGTGGAGAGAGTGAGCATGAGTGCTCATCACCCCTCTCTCGGCCTCTATTTGAAGGAAACTAGGCGAGTGCACCCGAGGAGGAGCCACACACAACGGTCAGGAAGCCGTTGGAGAAGGTGAGGCCCAGGAGCCGTTGGCCCTAGGTCGGCCGACCTGTGGGGTCGGCCGGCCCCAGGGTGGGCCCCCTGGTGCCCCCCTTTGGCCAGGTGATTCCTCAACGGTCATAAACTTTGAAAATATGGTTCACGGCCAAAAGTTTGCTCGAAAAGATGTCCAAATTATTTTTTCCAAAGGATTTTAAAACTCAGAAAATATTTTTGGTCATTTTGTAAAAAGGGAAAAATGCTAGAAAAATTCCAGCATGTAGAAAACAATTTTGAAAATTTCAAACATGTAGTGGAGAAAAACAAATAAGGTGCAAAGAAAATGTTGAAAAGCGGATGAAACAAACATGAGATAAATACCAATTTACCTTTGGCAAGGGCGCGTCGTTTAAAGTCCGACGTGCAAGACTTTTCTCCATCGTTCTTACCATTCGTCGGCTCGTCCTGGAGAACTGGACGAGGCCGAACTCTTGACCTTCCGCCACACCTTCTTTTCCTTCTTCTTTCTTTTAGGTGCGGAGGGTCGTTGTTCTGGCTGGGGTTCTGGTGCACCCTAGAGTGTTTGCCCTTCACTATCTTGTTGGATCATGAAGCGCTGCTCTTCCTTCTTCTTGAACCTGAAAAACATATCCTCCCTTCTGACACAAAAATGGATTTCTCCCTTTCCAACATCGATCCTTGCCTTGGTAGACCTTAGAAACGGTCGCCCAAGTATGAGGTCGACTCTGAGGTCGCCCTCCATATCCATTACCACAAAATCGGCAAGGACGAAGGAGTCTTGTACTCGTACGAAAATGTGTTCGGCTATCCCTTCGGGATACCGAATGGTTGAATCTGCAAGCTGTACGAGCATAGTTGTTGGGGGAAGAGCAGGATATTCAAGTGCATCATATATTACCTTGGGCATTATATTCACGCTTGCCCCCAGATCGCATAGGCATCTCTCGAAGTGTTTGATGTAGATCGAGCAGCTAATCATGGGGACCCCTAGTTCCTCTTGCACCGCTGCCACCATGCCATCCCAAACGTCGTTCCTTGGGGTATAGTACCTCCCTGCATGGTTATTGCGTGGTGGCCTCCGGGACGAGTTACCCCATCCGGTAGACACCATGCTGACATTTTCAATGGGAGACTCGGGTTGCCCCGGGATCTTCCCGCTCTCAACAGCAGATAACGAAGCAGCAATTTGTGCAAGCTGGGTTTCGATCATTTTGTTGAAACTTAACTGGTTTTTAAGAGTTGAAGAAAAATTTTCAAGCTTGACATTTAAACTTTCCAGGGATTTGTCATTGGCCAAGAGCTTTTTATTTATATTTTTGTTGATTTTAACTTGGTCAAGAACAAGTTCTCTCAAGGGAGGTTGGTTTGAATTGAAATTCGAATTATAAGAAGGATTGTAGTTATTACCTCTCTGAAAAGGTGGACGTGGCCGGTTCCACCCCTGGCCTCCTTGTGGACGGTACCCGTTGTTGTTGTTGTTGAGGTAGGCGCAGTCTTCACGGGTTTCGGGGCAGTCATTCCCCGAGTGTCCATCATTACCACAGACTTCGCACATGAAGTGCGAACCCATGGCGTAAATGGGAGCATGGATCGGTTGTTTGCTCTCTTCCTCCATCTTCTTGATTAGGAGGTCCAGCTTCGCGGCAATCATATCCGTCTCTTTGACGGTATGCATGCCTTTGGTGCGGGGTTGGAGTCGTTCATTGCTCTACCCTAATTGGAGACCATCTTCTCGACCAATGCTTTGGATTTGGCTACGGTCAGGTCGAGGAAGGCTCCTCCAGCAGCGGCATCAATATTGGCTCGAGATGTCGTTGTGAGCCCATTGTAGAAGCTTTGCAGGACGAGCCACTCGTCAATGTCATGATGAGGACAGGCCAGGATGTATTCCTGTAGCCTCTCCCAAGCTTCTGGGATGGATTCCATCCCTGTCTGCTGGAAACTTGAAATCCTTTTCTTTATAAAACCACTGTTTCACCTTCCCCAGGAGGGAAAAGGGAAACATACGAAGCTTGACAACGTCGGCGGCGACACCCGTATGACAACGGTGTCGCAGAGCTCCAGAAAATTCTGCAAATGTGCATTTGCGTCCTTGTTCGGCTTGCCACAGAATGGGCTAGCCTGCACCATGTTTATGAGTCTTCATTTGAGCTCGAAGTTCACGTCCCCGACATTGATGTTGGGGCCAGTGGCCACATTGTCGGTGGAGGGGACGGAGAACTCGCGGAGAGTCTTTTCAGCCATAGCCTCAAGAACGAGTGGTGCTTCCTAAATGGGTTCCTGTGCCGGGAGGATAGCGAGAGGAGGAACGACGCGAGGTCGTGCCCTTCTCACGAGCCTCTCTGGATTGTCTGTGTAGTTTTCCGGCAGGGAGAAACCGGTCATACACTACCCCTGTCTTCTTTCAAATAAAAAAAGAAAAGAAGACATAAAGTGACATTAGCCTGAAAGAGTAAAGACAATATCCTGAGTACAAGGTCTAAGTTAATATCAGCACAATATCTTTGTTCACATGCCATCCCCGGCAATGGCGCCACAAATGCTTGTTGACATTTCTTACCGCAATAATTAGGAATGGTTAATCCTTAGCAACAGCGTCAGAAATGCCTGTTGGCAGTCCTTAGTGCAATCACTAGAAATGAGGGCGCCGAACCCATCTTAGCAACTACACCCAAGGGGTGCCACTCTCGTGGTATAATCAATACGATTACAGATGGATCCGCAAGCGCACGGATATACCATTGTAGCATTTCACCCGGAGAGTAAGGGTATCATCATTTATTTGTGTCCCAAAGGACGACAGCAGCAAAGGTATTGTACTCAACATTAATCATGACATTGTGCCTCAAGCAATAGGCAATGCTCTAACAGGGGTAAGTCCAAGTAAAGAATAAGCAAGGGTAATGTGATACAACACACATCCACACTCCAAGAGGAAGGAATAAAGGAGAGAAACTATAAAATAAAGAACTACTCTATCCAACGTCAAGTCAGCTGGAGCTTAGGCTAGGTTAGGTGTCCTAGTGCTTCTATCCAAAGCTGAGGTCATGTTAGATCATGGTTAGGACTGCAGGTGCCAGGAAAATGGGATAGCGTGGAGAAGGTCCCGTACCAGAGTACATCCAGTCCCGTTACCTCTTTGCATGAACTCCTACACAGAACCCGAATGTCAGGGAGTATGCTAAATGCAACACCGCTGTTACGCCGGACGGATAGGGCTGTGACCACCTGCCGTCTACCCCAGTCACACCGTGGAGCACGGTCATATCCGAAGGATCTCGAATACCCAAGCACCATGCTCGTGTATGAAGTCACTACTCTAGTGCCCCCAGGTCACCCACCCTTCGGATGGACTAGTAAAACACTAGAGCAAGCCCGAAAGCACAACGAACCTCTATCCGTACCCGGATCATCTGGCCTAACAAAGACCGTAGCATAACTTATGAATGATCTAAGCATGGATTGATAAACTATCAAGATAGTAAAGCAACCATGGCAGAACTCTATATTATGAATAGAAGTCTGACAAGTCGGATACAAAGCCATACCAGGAGCCGAGGATTGCTCAACGACCCCGAGAACGACTTGCTCGCTAAAGAGAACTAGCCTAGCTCCACTACCTAGCTAAGAGAGCAAGAGAGAGGAGAGCCTTCTTGGAGAGAATGGAATGAAGTGTGTGTGTGTGTTGAGAGGGGGGGGGAGAGGCCCTATTTATACTGCTTGAGATGTCGATTTCCCGCCAACGCATATATGGAAGGTGATCAGGTGCCTTGGCTGTGACTCCTCCTCGAGATGCACCTTCCTGTGACTCTCTTTAGTCGTTCGTGCTGATCCTTTGCTGGGTGGTTGATTTGTCGGATCTTATCCTTATCCTATAGTGCATCTTGCGTGGAGGCCTCGCTTCCTCTGACATGTGGGCCCACTTTGTAAGGGTGTGACGCCGGATGCGATATTCTGCGTAGTTATGTGGCGTCTGCTATGTGTTTTCGTCTTATTTTGTTCTTGCTCATCTGAAATGTACAAAACTCGAAAACAACTGTGGAGAGAGGTTAGTGATACAAATATGAGAGTAAGGCATGTAGTTTTCCTTTATTATTGAGTATAGTTGACGGGTGAAAATGGCACTTAAGCACCGTCAACAGGTGTCTTGTTGATGAAGACTCAATGTTGTCACCATGGCAATTCCTCTCATTTTTTTTCTTTTTTTTATAGAGAGCAAGATGCAGGAACTAACACCAATTCCAAGACAAGATATGGATTGAGAAAGAACTTACTTCGGGGTACTCACATACCTCCCACACACTTGGAGTTTGTAAAACTTCAAGTGTATGGAGTTCAAGTTTCCTTCTGTAGTTGTTTCTTCATCAAGGCATATCGAGGGGTTGTAGTTGGTGTAGGTCTCATGTTCGTAGGTGTTGCTTGTCTATCATTCTTCTTGATCTTCCCCTAGAAAGGTTAGCGACCAAAAATACCAGAAGGAAAAAATACATCCTAGAACATGCTCTTACTTTTATTAAAGGGAAATAAATAAGTAAACAAATAAATGATAATCCGGGCTATCTCCCGACAATGCTTTATTTTTATGGTCATAAGCTCGACCATGAGACCTCTTGTAACCATCATTGGTGATGGGTCATTGTTTCCACCACCAATTGTTAAAGCTAGCTACAAGGTTAGAGCCATGGTGCACCCACGAAATTTGCAATGTTTATGATAAACAAATGTGTCTACAACCACCCTCCTGAAGATTTTGCAGGAAAACGCCTTGGAGTGATTGCTTTTCTCGTGTGTGCGCGAGGCACTAAGCATGCCTGACTCTGAAGAGGCATTAAATGAGCATGGTTCTTGTGGTATTTCAAGGGTGAAGCTCCCATGCTCACCTAAGGAATCCTTTTCTTTGGACTCCAGTGTCGGTACCTCACAAAATTCCATGGCCCATGGATTCTCCATCTCAAGAGATTCATTGTGGGAAATCATAGTTGAATCTCGATCATGGTCGAGAACAACTTTCTCGGGGCCAGAGGGAAGAGGTTCAAACTGGCTCAAGAGGGATGAGGATCATTCATCTTCACAAAAGTGAAGGATTTCATTTGAGTCATATTCTTGAGCCATCTCAAGGAAAATGGGTTTGGATGACATGAACAGAGACTTATGCACCATCTCCTTGAGCGGGTTTAGCTCGAGAAAATGCTTCACCATAGTATTTTCTAAGCAAGATGTAGCGGTGGCAGAAGTAGTTTTCTTAAGCATTTCATCTAGACTCCCTTGGGAAGCGAGAAGCTTTTCAAGCAGGGAGCCTAGGAGAAGATCAAAATCGAGGATATCGAAGATATGGAAATCTAAGTTGACCTCAATTTTGTCTATCATGAGTGGCACGACACTTGCGACCCCCGACATTCAAGGATGTGTCCCAAGGGACAACTCTTTAAGAGCGTGTCAGATGATCTTAGCATAACATTGCCTAGAAGATTGTACGCTAAGTGCCATGGCAACACATTAACCTCCATGACGGGGTTAATGTGGCCTTCTACGGTAGTTCCCTTTATAGAGCAGGGAGTGATCATGAAGGGAGAACTAATCCAAATTGCTTCAGAGAAGAGTTTCTCTCTGTTGGACCACTCGCTCTCCATGGCTACCTCGAGGGATGCTTCATTATGAGGATCAGGAGGAGTAGGGGGTACCGTATGCCTAAGGGAAGGTTCTGTCAAGGGATCTCTGAATTGGTCGGCGTGGATAGAAGAAGGTTCCTTCCATAATTGGGCATCTATGAGATTCGAGGATGAATCATTGGGAAACTATAGAAACACTTCGAATCTCATAGAGAACTTCGGGGGGGTGAATTTCTTCTCCCTCCGATGTTCCAGGTTCGGGTGAGGAATCTATGGCTGAATCTCGAGATATTGGAGATGAAGGATTGGGTTCAGCTGCTAAGAAATCCTCTTGGGTCAACTCACACTCCTCTTGGAGAGGATCATACTCGGCTGACAAAGAGGTGTACTCGGCAATATAATCTAGGATTTTATTAGCCTCAGCCAGAAACTTTTGGAGGGGTACTCCTCTAGTGATTGAGTTGAGATGATTGGCAGATTCCTTATCGAGACTCCTCTTAAATTTCCAAAGGACTAAAGGGTTGAGTGTTGACATGGTAGGGTCAGACTTCACTAAGAGCGAAAATCTAGCCCAGGTTGCGCCTAAAGTTTCCTTCTCATTCTGCTGGAAGAACATGATAGAGAATGTCTTCTTTAGGGAGTCCCAGCTGCCTTTTCCGGTATATGTATAGGGCGTGTACCATTGCTCTGCCCTCCCTTTAAGAGAGAAGGGAAACAACATCCACCAGAGGACATCTTGTTTCATGCTTGCAGAGGCAAAGCGTGAACAAAGCTGCTCGAACTCTCGCAGATGGTGGTCTGGGTTCTCGCTTCTTAACCCAGAGAAGGAAAGCTCCCGAACCATAGCGATAAGGTCAGGAGAAGATTCATAGTCGGATATGGAAGAGGATGGTGGCTCATTGAACTCGCCCCTTGAGGCAAAGAGGCTGTGAAAGGATGGCTTCTCCATGAGTAGTGGGGGTAAAGATAGCAGGAAGAAAACTAAAGATGATACGGGATAAATCCCGTAGGGTAGAGAAGATTTTAAAGGATAGCTCCTCTATGGGTAGAGGGGGTCAAGGTAGAAGACAAGAAAAGCAAAGGATATGAGGACGACTAGGTTCGAAGAAAGATACAGCAACCGTTTCCTGGCAACGGCGCCAGAAAGCTTGTTGGGTGTTTAAGCGTCACGAATAAATCCGCAAGCGCACGGATACCATTGTAGTTTTCACCTCAGAGTATTCCAAGGGTTATCGAATCCACAAGGAACGTGTGTGCACTCTCTTCTATTCTAATCGGTCCAAGGACACACCAAGATAGGTAGAAGGGTAGAGAGGGTTCCTAAGATAGTGCTACTACCGAGTTAAAGGCCGATCTCTCGGGCACAATACTCGCTTCGGGCACTGGCTTACAACTAGTCTGCCAGTCAATTCCGGCCAACAGCTCTACACTATATCTGAACGTGGAGGATTACGAAGGACCAATAGGGCTGTCACCACCTATGACCTACCTCTACTAAACCGTGGGATATAAGGCAAACGAAGGATAACCCCTAGCCTAGACACCATGTCTATGCCATTGATTACTACTGCAGTCTAACTACGTATGAGCTCCCGTAGTAAACTACAGCACTTTGTATGAATACAGAGCGACGAACCCACGAGTAAGAGATCTGATCTCACTCAACTACAAGCACTACTAGCATAAACTATACCAAGTAAAATACTAGAGATAGGAACCACGAATACTTACTAAACCTGAAGAATGTAGCAGCATCCGTAGAGGTACAAGCAGGAGAAGATTGCCGAAACCCCGGCACTTCTCCCGAACTACTCCCTCACTCTCGCAGAGGTACAAAAATGGAGAAGAGCGCCGAAGACCGGCGCCCCTCCTGAGTACCTCTACCCTCTCCCTACTCTAAGACACTTCTAAACCAAGAGAAGGCTTGAGAGAGCACTTGGATGGATGTGAACTCCAACTTGGTGGGTGTGTTGAAATGGAGCCCCTCCCCTCATATTTATAGAGTGGGTACATGGTGCTTTCGGCCAAGGATTGAGCTGGTGCCTCCTTGCACCGCCTTTGGCATCGAATGAGGGATCTCCACATGGAAGATGAGGCTGAGGCGAACCGACCTTAGGTCGGGCGACCTGGTTGGTCGGCTGACCGAAAAAGGTGGCCGAACCGCCTCAAACTTGGTCTGGAGGCTGCTAGGTGGGCCCCCATGTCATACCCAGTGGTGTGGGCCCCTCTTAAGGTGGTTTAGATGCTCTGGTGGGCCCGTGGATCCTTGTGAATGCGTCTGATTCGTTGAGAGGGTGTTGTCACGGATTGATGACGTGTCACCTTACTTGTGGGCTGCATTCCTTCTCATGTCTATTTAGTGGGCCATTTGATCCTTGTACGTAGTTGCGCATTTTGCCTTGAACTGAGGAGTGTGTTTCCCTGCTCATGAAGTGTGTTTTCACCCTTATTTCACCTACACACAAATATTTACCAACACTCATGGAAATGGTCAGTAATAAACCCCTACCACTATATTGATGTTTACATTTTATGTATTTATGCAGGAGTTGACGGTCCCAAATGCACCCAAACGGAAAGAAATGCACCAAAACATGAGCTTAGGGTCCAATGGTGTGGATCGGGAGCATACATTGTGAAAAATTCCGACACGACTTCGTGGCACGAAGTTTTGCATTAATTGCACCAGTTTGGCGTGTTTTGCAGCAAGTTTCGTGCAGTAGCGAAATGGTTCCAAATGCACCCAAATGGAAAGAAATGCACCAAAACATGACATAATGGTGTGGATCGGGAGTGTTCGTTGCGAAAAATTATGACACGACTTCGTGGCACGAACTTTTACATTAATTGCACCAGTCTAGCATGTTTTGCACCAAGTTTCGGGCAGTAGAGAAATGGTCACAAATGCACCCAAACAGAAAGAAATGCACCAAAACATGAGTTTAGGTTCCAATGGTGTGGATTGGGAGCGTTCGTTGCGAAAAATTCTAACAAGACATCGTGGCACGAACTTTTGCATTAATTGCGCCAGGTTGGCGTGTTTTGCAGCAAGTTTCGTGTAGTAGCAAAACGGCTCCAAATGCACCCAAACTGAAAGAAACGCACCAAAACATGAGTTTATGGTCCAATTGTGTGGATCGGGAGCATTGTTGCGAAAAATTCCGATCGGGAGCGTTGTTGCGAAAAATTCCAACACGACTTTGTGGCACTAACTTTTGCATTAATTGCACCAGTTTGGCACATTTTGCAGCAAGTTTCGTGTAGTAGCAAAACGGTTCCAAATGCACCCAAACATAAAGAAACACACCAAAACATGAGTTTAAGGTCCAATGGTGTGGATCGTGAGTGTTCGCTGCGAAAAATTATGACACGACTTTGTGGCACGAACTTTTACATTAATTGCACCAGTTTGTCGCATTTTCGTGCAGTAGCGAAACAGTCCCAAATGCACCCAAATGGAAAGAAATGCACCAAAACATGAGTTTAGGGTCCAATGGTGTGGATCGGAAGTGTCGTTGCGAAAAATTCCGACACGACTTCGTGGCACGAACTTTTGCATTAATTGCACCAGTTTGGTGCATTTTCGTGTAGTAGCGAAACAGTCCCAAATGCACCCAAATGGAAAGAAACGCACCAAAACAAGAGTTTAGGGTCCAGTGGTGTGGATCGAGACTGTCGTTGCGAAAAATTCTGACACGACTTTGGGGAGCATACGTTGCGAAAAATTCTGACACAACTTCGTGAACAAACTTTTGCGTTAATTGCACCAGTTTGGCACATTTTCGTGCAGTAGCAAAACAGTCCCAAATGCACCCAAACAGAAAGAACGCACCAAAACTTGAGTTTAGGGTCCATTGGTGTGAATCGGGAGCGTCCGTTGCGAAAAATTCCGACACGACTTCGTGGCACGAACTTTTGCATTAATTGCACAAGTTTGGCATGTCTTGCAGCAAGTTTCGTGCAATAGCCAAATGCACCCAAATGAAAAGAAACACACCAAAACATTAGCTTAGGGTCCAATGGTGTGGATCCGGAGTGTTATTTGTGAAAAATTCAAACAAGACATTGTGGTGCGAACTTTTGTATTAATTGCACCAGTTTGGCGCGTTTTGCACAAAGTTTAGTGCAGTAGTGAAATGGTTCCAAATGCACCCAAACAAAAAGAAACGCACCAAAACATGAGTTTAGGGTCCAATGGTGTGGATCGGGAGCATACGTTGTGAAAAATTCTGGCACAACTTCGTGGCACGAACTTTTGCATTAATCGCACCAGTTTGGTGCATTTTCGTGCAGTAGCGAAATGGTCCCAAATGCACCCAAACGGAAAGAACGCACCAAAACATGAGTTCAGGGTCTAATGGTGTGGATCATGAGCATTCATTGTGATAAATTATGACACGACTTCGTGTCACGAACTTTTACACTATTTGCACTAGTCTGGCATGTTTTGCACCAAGTTTCGTGCTGTAACGAAATGGTTGCAAACACACCCAAATGGAAAGAAACACACCAAAACATGTGTTTAGGGTCCAATAGTGTGGATCAGGAGCTTTCGTTGCGAAAAATTCCAACACAACTTTGTGGCACGAACTTTTGCATTAATTGCACCAGTTTGGCGCGTTTTGCAGCAAGTTTCGTGTAGTAGCGAAACGATTCGAAATGCGCCCAAACGGAAAGAAATGCACCAAAACATGAGTTTAGGGTCCAATGGTGTGGATACAGAGGATTAGTAGCGAAATGGTTGCAAATGTACCCAAACGGAAAGAAACACCCCAAAATCTGAGTTTAAGGTCCAATGGTGTGGATCGGGAGCATTTGTTGCGAAAAATTCCGACACGACTTCGTGGCACGAACTTTTGCATTAATGTGTAGTTTGGCATATTTTGAACCAAGTTTCGTGCAGTAGTGAAACAGTCCCAAATGCACGCAAACGGAATGAAACGCACTAAGATATGAGTTTAGGGTCCAATGGTGTGGATCCGGAGCGTTAGTTGTGAAAAATTCTGACAAGACATCGTGGCGCGAACTTATGCATCAATGGCATCAGTTTGGCGCATTTTACACAAAGTTTAGTGCAGTAGTGAAACGGTTCCAAATGCACCCAAACGGAAAGAAACGCACGAAAATATGAGTTTAGGGTCCAATGGTGTAGATCGGGAGCATATGTTGAGAAAAATTCCGACACGACTTCGTGGCACGAACTTTTGCATTAATTGCACCAGTTTTGCTCATTTTGCACCAAGTTTCGTGCAGTAGTGAAACGGTCCCAAATGCACCCAAACATAAAGAAACACACCAAAACATGAGTTTAGGGTCCAATGGTGTGGATCCGTAGTGTTATTTTAGAAAAATTCTAACAAAACATCATGGCGCGAACTTTTGCATTAATTGCACCAGTTTGGCGCGTTTTGCATAAAGTTTAGTGCAGTAGTGAAATGGTTCCATATGCACCCAAACAAAAAGAAACGCACCGAAACATAAGTTTAGGGTCCAATGGTGTGGATCAGGGGCATACATTGTGAAAAATTCCGGCACGACTTCGTGGCACAAACTTTTGCATTAATCGCACTAGTTTGGCGCATTTTCATGCAGTAGCGTAATGGTCCCAAATGCACCCAAACGGAAAGAACGCACCAAAACATGAGTTTAGGGTCCAATGGTGTGGATTATGAGCGTTCATTATGATAAATTATGACACGACTTCGTGGCACGAACTTTTACATTAATTGCACCACTATGGCGCTTTTGCACCAAGTTTCGTGCAGTAATGAAATGGTTGCAAACGCACCCAAATGGAAAGAAACGCACCAAAACATGTGTTTAGGGTCCAATAGTGTGGATCAGGAGCGTTCGTTGTGAAAAATTCCAACACGACTTCGTGGCACGAAGTTTTGCATTAATTGCACCAGTTTGGCGCGTTTTGCAGCAAGTTTCGTGTAGTAGCGAAACGATTCCAAATGCGCCCAAACGGAAAGAAACGCACCAAAACATGAGTTTAGGGTACAATGGTGTGGATACGGAGGATTAGTAGCGAAATGGTTGCAAATGCACCCAAACGGAAACTAACGCACCAAAATCTGAGTTTAAGGTCCAATGGTGTGGATCGGGAGCATTTGTTGCGAAAAATTCCGACACGACTTCGTGGCATGAACTTTTGCATTAATTGCACAAGTTTGGCGTGTTTTGAACCAAGTTTCGTGCAGTAGTGAAACGGTCCCAAATGCACGCAAACGGAAGGAAACGAACCAAGATATGAATTAGGGTCCAATGGTGTGAATCCGGAGCGTTCGTTGCGAAAAATTCCGACACGACTTCGTGGCACGAAGTTTTGCATCAATGGCACCAGTTTGGCGCATTTTACACAAAGTTTAGTGCAGTAGCGAAACGGTTCCAAATGCACCCAAATGGAAAGGAACGCACGAAAATATGAGTTTAGGGTCCAATGGTGTGGATCGGGAGCATATGTTGAGAAAAATTCCGACACGACTCCATGGCACGAACTTTTGCATTAATTGCACCAGTTTTGCTCATTTTGCACCTAGTTTCATGCAGTAATGAAACGGTCCCAAATGCACCCAAACATAAAGAAACGCACCAAAACTTGAGTTTAGGGTCCAATGGTGTGGATCCGGAGCGTTAGTTTCGTTAATTGCACCCAAACGGTTCCAAATGCACCCAAATGGTGTGGATTTGGAGGGTTCGTTGCGAAAAATTCCTACACGACTTCTTGGCACGAGCTTTTGCATTAATTGCACCAGTTTGGCGTGTTTTGCAGCAAGTTTCGTGCAGTAGCGAAACGGTTTCAAATGCACCTAAACGGAAAGAAACGCACCAAAACATGAGTTTAGGGTTCAATGGTGTGGATACGGAGCGTTAGTTGTGAAAAATTCTAACAAGACATCGTGGCGCGAACTTTTGCATTAATTGCATCAATTTGGCGCATTTTGCGGCAAGTTTTATGCTGTAGCGAAACGGTTCCAAATGCACCCAAACGGAAAGAAACGCACAAAAACATGAGTTTAGGGTCCAATGGTGTGGATTGGGAGCATACATTGTGACACATTCCGACACGACTTCGTGGCACGAACTTTTGCATTAATTGCACCAGTTTGGCGTGTTTTGCAGCAAGTTTCGTGCAGTAGCGAAACAGTCCCAAATGCACCGAAATGAAAAGAAACGCAGCAAAACATGAGATTAGGGTCCAATGGTGTGGATCATGAGCGTTCATTATGATAAATTATGACACGACTTCGTGGCACGAACTTTTACGTTAATTGCACCACTATGACGCGTTTTGCACCAAGTTTTGTGCAGTAACGAAATGGTTGCAAACGCACCCAAATGGAAAGAAACACACCAAAACATGTGTTTAGGGTCCAATAGTGTGGATCATGAGCGTTCGTTGTGAAAAATTCCAACACGACTTCGTGGCACGAAGTTTTGCATTAATTGCACCAGTTTGGCGCGTTTTGCAGCAAGTTTCGTGTAGTAGCGAAACGATTCCAAATGCGCCCAAACGGAAAGAAACGCACCAAAACATGAGTTTAGGGTCCAATGGTGTGGATACGGAGGATTAGTAGTGAAATAGTTGCAAATGCACCCAAACGGAAAGAAACGCACCAAAATCTGAGTTTAAGGTCGAATGGTGTGGATCGGGAGCATTTGTTGCGAAAAATTCCGACACGACTTCGTGGCATGAACTTTTGCATTAATTGCACAAGTTTGGCGTGTTTTGAACCAAGTTTTGTGCAGTAGTGAAATGGTCCCAAATGCACGCAAACGGAAGGAAACGCCCCAAGATATGAGTTTAGGGTCCAATGGTGTGAATCCGGAGCGTTAGTTGCGAAAAATTCTAACAAGACATCGTGGCGCGAACTTATGCATCAATGGCACCAGTTTGGCGCATTTTACACAAAGTTTAGTGCAGCAGTGAAACGGTCCCAAATGCACCCAAATGGAAAGAAACGCACGAAAATATGAGTTTAGGGTCCAATGGTGTGGATCGGGAGCATATGTTGAGAAAAATTCCGACACGACTCCATGGCACGAACTTTTGCATTAATTGCACCAGTTTTGCTCATTTTGCACCTAGTTTCATGCAGTAATGAAACGGTCCCAAATGCACCCAAACATAAAGAAACGCACCAAAACTTGAGTTTAGGGTCCAATGGTGTCGATCCGGAGCGTTAGTTGCGTTAATTGCACCCAAACGGTTCCAAATGCACCCAAATGGTGTGGATTTGGAGGGTTCGTTGCGAAAAATTCCTACACGACTTCGTGGCACGAGCTTTTGCATTAATTGCACCAGTTTGGCATGTTTTGCACCAAGTTTTGTGCAGTAGCGAAATGGCTCCAAATGCACCCAAACGGAAAGAAACGCACCAAAACATGAGTTTAGGGTCCAATGGTGTGGATTGGGAGCATACGTTGTGAAACATTCCGACATGACTTTGTGGCACAAACTTTTGCATTAATTGCACCAGTTTGGCGTGTTTTGCAGCATGTTTCGTGCAGTAGCGAAATGGTCCCAAATGCACCCAAACGAAAAGAAACGCGGCAAAACAGGAGCTTAGGGTCCAATGTTATGGTTCAGGGGCTTTCGTTGCGAAAAATTCTGACATGACTTCATGGCACGAAGTTTTGAATTAATTGCACCAGTTTGGCATGTTTTGCAGCAAGTTTCATGTAGTATGGAAACGGTCCCAAATGAACCCAAACAGAATGAAACTCACCAAAACATGAGTTTAGGGTCCAATGATGTGGATCGGTAGCATACGTTGAGTAAAATTCCAACACGACTTCGTGGCACGAACTTTTGCATTAATTGAACCAGTTTGGCGCGTTTTGCGCAAAGTTTCGTGCAGAAGCGAAACGGTCCCAAATGCACCCAAACAGAAAGAAACTCTGCAAAACATGAGCTTAGGGTCCAATGCTGTGGATCGGGAGCATACGTTGCGTAAAATTCCGACACGACTTCGTGGCACGAACTTTTGCATTAATTGCACCAGTTTGGTGCTTTTTGCACCAAGTTTCGTGCAGAAGCGAAATGGTCCCAAATGCACCCAAACGGAAAGAAACTCTGCAAAACATGAGCTTAGGGTCCAATGGTGTGGATTGGGAGCGTTCGTTGCGAAAAAATCCGACACGACTTCGTGGCACGAAGTTTTGCATTAATTTCACTAGTTTGGCGCATTTTACAGCAAGTTTCGTGCAGTAGCGAAACGGTTCCAAATGCACCTAAATGGAAAGGAACGCACGAAAATATGAGTTTGGGGTCCAATGGTGTGGATCGGGAGCATATGTTAAGAAAAATTACGACACGACTTTGTGGCACGAACTTTTGCATTAATTGCACCAGTTTTGCTCATTTTGCACCTAGTTTCGTGCAGTAATGAAATGGTCCCAAATGCACCCAAACATAAAGAAACACACCAAAACATGAGTTTAGGGTCCAATGGTGTGGATCCGTAGTGTTATTTTAGAAAAATTCTAACAAAACATCATGGCGCGAACTTTTGCATTAATTGCACCAGTTTGGCGCGTTTTGCATAAAGTTTAGTGCAGTAGTGAAATGGTTCCATATGCACCCAAACAAAAAGAAACGCACCGAAACATAAGTTTAGGGTCCAATGGTGTGGATCAGGGGCATACATTGTGAAAAATTCCGGCACGACTTCGTGGCACAAACTTTTGCATTAATCGCACTAGTTTGGCGCATTTTCATGCAGTAGCGTAATGGTCCCAAATGCACCCAAACGGAAAGAACGCACCAAAACATGAGTTTAGGGTCCAATGGTGTGGATTATGAGCGTTCATTATGATAAATTATGACACGACTTCGTGGCACGAACTTTTACATTAATTGCACCACTATGGCGCTTTTGCACCAAGTTTCGTGCAGTAATGAAATGGTTGCAAACGCACCCAAATGGAAAGAAACGCACCAAAACATGTGTTTAGGGTCCAATAGTGTGGATCAGGAGCGTTCGTTGTGAAAAATTCCAACACGACTTCGTGGCACGAAGTTTTGCATTAATTGCACCAGTTTGGCGCGTTTTGCAGCAAGTTTCGTGTAGTAGCGAAACGATTCCAAATGCGCCCAAACGGAAAGAAACGCACCAAAACATGAGTTTAGGGTACAATGGTGTGGATACGGAGGATTAGTAGCGAAATGGTTGCAAATGCACCCAAACGGAAACTAACGCACCAAAATCTGAGTTTAAGGTCCAATGGTGTGGATCGGGAGCATTTGTTGCGAAAAATTCCGACACGACTTCGTGGCATGAACTTTTGCATTAATTGCACAAGTTTGGCGTGTTTTGAACCAAGTTTCGTGCAGTAGTGAAACGGTCCCAAATGCACGCAAACGGAAGGAAACGAACCAAGATATGAATTAGGGTCCAATGGTGTGAATCCGGAGCGTTCGTTGCGAAAAATTCCGACACGACTTCGTGGCACGAAGTTTTGCATCAATGGCACCAGTTTGGCGCATTTTACACAAAGTTTAGTGCAGTAGCGAAACGGTTCCAAATGCACCCAAATGGAAAGGAACGCACGAAAATATGAGTTTAGGGTCCAATGGTGTGGATCGGGAGCATATGTTGAGAAAAATTCCGACACGACTCCATGGCACGAACTTTTGCATTAATTGCACCAGTTTTGCTCATTTTGCACCTAGTTTCATGCAGTAATGAAACGGTCCCAAATGCACCCAAACATAAAGAAACGCACCAAAACTTGAGTTTAGGGTCCAATGGTGTGGATCCGGAGCGTTAGTTTCGTTAATTGCACCCAAACGGTTCCAAATGCACCCAAATGGTGTGGATTTGGAGGGTTCGTTGCGAAAAATTCCTACACGACTTCTTGGCACGAGCTTTTGCATTAATTGCACCAGTTTGGCGTGTTTTGCAGCAAGTTTCGTGCAGTAGCGAAACGGTTTCAAATGCACCTAAACGGAAAGAAACGCACCAAAACATGAGTTTAGGGTTCAATGGTGTGGATACGGAGCGTTAGTTGTGAAAAATTCTAACAAGACATCGTGGCGCGAACTTTTGCATTAATTGCATCAATTTGGCGCATTTTGCGGCAAGTTTTATGCTGTAGCGAAACGGTTCCAAATGCACCCAAACGGAAAGAAACGCACAAAAACATGAGTTTAGGGTCCAATGGTGTGGATTGGGAGCATACATTGTGACACATTCCGACACGACTTCGTGGCACGAACTTTTGCATTAATTGCACCAGTTTGGCGTGTTTTGCAGCAAGTTTCGTGCAGTAGCGAAACAGTCCCAAATGCACCGAAATGAAAAGAAACGCAGCAAAACATGAGATTAGGGTCCAATGGTGTGGATCATGAGCGTTCATTATGATAAATTATGACACGACTTCGTGGCACGAACTTTTACGTTAATTGCACCACTATGACGCGTTTTGCACCAAGTTTTGTGCAGTAACGAAATGGTTGCAAACGCACCCAAATGGAAAGAAACACACCAAAACATGTGTTTAGGGTCCAATAGTGTGGATCATGAGCGTTCGTTGTGAAAAATTCCAACACGACTTCGTGGCACGAAGTTTTGCATTAATTGCACCAGTTTGGCGCGTTTTGCAGCAAGTTTCGTGTAGTAGCGAAACGATTCCAAATGCGCCCAAACGGAAAGAAACGCACCAAAACATGAGTTTAGGGTCCAATGGTGTGGATACGGAGGATTAGTAGTGAAATAGTTGCAAAGGTTTTACAAATTTTCAAATAAATTTCCCAAGCACTTAAACAATAAAGAGCGAAGATCATATCATTCAAACCATATCTCAAACGTCAACTACTTAGATAAGCATGGTTTCCTAAGGATTTTTGTTCACAAGCATCAAAGTGATAAGTATGGAATAAAACATGTGCAAGCCAACCATAGGAAACATGTAGAGCAGGAGGATACACTGATTCATTTTGAGTTTGATTTTAATGATTTAGAATTAAGGTTTATTCAAACTCATGAATCAAATAGAGTTGAGAGGTAGAATGTGCACAAACCATCGCTCTTGAAGAAGGTGGGGATCAAGGCAGTGGTTACTCAGCCAAACCAGAGGTGGCTGGCTGAATTTGGTGTCGTTGCCTTGTCCCTTGTCATGTTGGTGCAGACAATGTTGTGCGATACATATGTGGGAGATCTCGAATGTGTATGACAATGATGATCTTGAGAGATCTCCCCCACACTTGTACTTGTACCTAGTGCTGAATTCAAAATAAAAGATGGAAACAAAATAATAGCTCCGCTGGTTTTAAGAACCAGGGAGCTCCTAAAATTTATTTGAACTAAAATTTAATCTCACCAAGATACTTACTCAAGCAAGGCTGAACTAAGATTGCATCAACATGAGTATGTTGTGCAACATTAATCCAAAACCTTGTCTTACCTTTCCATTTGAATTCAGCTCAATGACTCAACTAATTGTATTTGAAGATTTCTGCAGGGGTTAGTCCACAAATGCAACCAATATCTATACAAGTATTAACTCTAGAACATCAATCAAACTTGACACAAAGTCTAGTTTGACTGACAAGGACATTTTAACCTAAGCACCATGCTTAATTTAAAACGCCTATGAATGTATGCTGCAGACACACATTCAAACTAGAGCATACAAGAATAGACAAAGAAAACATGAAGCATGATTGAGCTTTATTCAAACAGAGATAAGCATAAGCACGTACCTAGTGATCCTCGGGGGAGCTCCCGGCAGGGCTTTGTTTAATGTCAAAAGCAGGACATTGAAAGCACTTACCATGGTGTTGTTGACATTTCTTAGTGCAATCACTAGGAATGGTTAATCCTTAGCAACAACACCAGAAATGCATGTTGGCAGTCCTTAGTGCAATCACTAGAAATGAGGGCGCCGAACCCATCCTAGCAACTGCACCCAAGGGGTGCCACTCTCTTGGTATAATCAATACGATTACAGATGGATCCGCAAGGGCATGGATATACCGTTGTAGCATTTCACCCGGAGAGTAAGGGTATCGTCATTTATTTGTGTCCCAAAGGATGGCAGCGGAAAAGGTATTGTACTCAACATTAACCATGACATTGTGCCTCAAGCAATAGGCCATGCTCTAATAGGGGTAAGTCCAAGTAAAGAATAAGCAAGGGTAATGTGACACAACACACATCCACACTCCAAGAGGAAGGAATAAAGGAGAGAAACTATAAAATAAAGAACTACTCTATCCTACGTCAAGTCAGCTAGAGCTTAGGCAAGGTTAGGTGTCCTAGTGCTTCTATCCAAAGCTGAGGACAGGTTAGATCATGGTTAGGACTGCAGGTGCCAGGAAAATGAGATAGCGGGGAGAAGGTCCCGTACCGGAGTACATTCAGTCCCATTACCTCTTTGCATGAACTCCTACACCGAACCCGAACGTCGGGGAGTACGCTAAATGCAGCACCGCTGTTACACCGGACGAACAGGGCTGTCACCGCCTGCCGTCTACCCCAGTCACACCATGGAACACGGTCATATCCGAAGGATCCTGCATACCTGAGCACCACGCTCGTGTATGAAGTCACTACTCTAGTGCCCCCAGGTCTCCCACCCTTTGGATAGACGAGTAAAACACTAGAGCAAGCCCGAAAGCACAACGAATATCTATCCACACTCGGATCGTCTGGCCTAACCAAGACCGTAGCATAACTTATGAACGATCTAAGCATGGATTGATAAACTATTAAGATAGTAAAGCAACCATGGCAGAACTCTATATTATGAATAGAAGTCTGACAAGTCGGATACAAAGCCATACTAGGAGCCGAGGATTGCTCAACGACCCCGAGGACAACTTGCTCGCTAAAGAGAACTAGCCTAGCTCCACTACCTAGCTAAGAGAGCAAGAGTGAGGAGAGCCTTCTTGGAGAGAATGGAATGAAGTGTGTGTGTGTGTGTGTGTGCTGAGAGGGGGGGGTGAGAGGCCCTATTTATACTACTTGGAGGTCGGTTTCCCGCCAACGCATATATAGAAGGTGATCAGGTGCCTTGCCCGTGACTCCTCCTTGAGATGCACCTGGACGCGTTGCAGGCCAGGTTCGGCCGACCCTAGGGGTCGGCCGACCCCACCTGTCAGCCGTTTGTGCTGATCCTTTGCTAGGTGGTTGATTCGTTGGGTCTTATCCTTATCCTCTAGTGCATCTTGCGTGGAGGCCCTGTTTCCTCTGACATGTGGGCCCTCTTTGTAAGGGTGTGACGCCGGATGCGATATTCTGCGTAGTTATGTGGCGTCTGCTGCGTGTTTTTGTCTTATTCCGCTCATGCTCATCTGAAATGTACAAAACTCGAAAACAACTGTGGAGCGAGGTTAGTGATACAAATATGTGAGTAAGGCATGTAGTTTTCCTTTATTATTGAGTATAGTTGACGGGTGAAAATGGCACTTAAGCACCATCAACAACTCCCCCCAAGCTAGCTCTTTTGCTCGTCCCGAGCAATGTTTTAGACTTAGGTTGTTGATCAGGAGTTGCTACAATGTCGCATTCCTGACTTATGCCCAAGGCACAACCGAGTGTTCTTACCTTTATTCTGAATAAGTTGGCCTTGTTTGCACCTTTTACCTTACTCCTGTGGGGCTTATAGCATAATCCTCATCTTTGGCAGTTGAGGGTCAGAACGGCTTGTAGAGTACCACTTACCACTCCTTCGTTCAACCGTCAATCTGGAGGTTTTTATAAAGTTTTTGAAAAGAAATATTGTAGTTCCTCAGGTGATCTCTCGGATCGCTCAAATGTGTTTCATTCCTCACCAAGGCCTTTTTATGTGCCTTTGTTTTTCCATCCTACTTCTAATGGCTCTTTTTGGTGGATCTGTAGGTATGGAGGATATAATGGCAAACTTGCTTCTCATATTTCGCTAAGTTAAATACCGGATCCAAAGGAGAAACAAGTCATAAGCCTTGATCAAGATGTGCAAGTGTGTGGATATTTTTGGTGGATGGTGGATGAAACTCCTTTATATGATTTCTCTCTCCCTTGTAATATTTTTGGTATGGGCTATATTTTCTTTTTCTCCTTTTTTTTAACACACCTTGTGGGTGTGTGGCACACCTTCTTTGGGTATGCATCTTTTCTCTCTTTTTTTTTGATATGCCTTGTGGGCATGTGGCATACCTTCTTTGGGTATGCATCTTTTATTTCTTTTTGTATAGCCCATACATTATGATGATGTCTTTGGAGAGAGATAAACATGGCACAACATGGAGTTTTATTTGTGGATGAATGGGGGATGTACTTGCTATCTTCCAGGTGTAGAAGTATAGCATGTGAGTGGACGTGTACGTGATCTTGATCATGGGCGTATGAAGTGATTCTCACAAAGGGTCACGACAATTTGACAAAGCTCAATGAGAAGACAAGTTGCATATGTAGAAAAGGCTTTTCAAACATGTAACTCATATGGCTCTGGATAGGAATTGCATATCACTGAGGAACTTTATTCTATTTTTGTATTTTTTAAAAGAAATACTCCGGATATCAAGCATCACGCAGGAGAAGATCATAGCAACTCTTTTCAGCCATATCATAACCCACAACAACCTAGATCCGAATTTTGCTTTTTGCTACCCACAAGTTTCAAGCTTAAGGTTTGAACATCTAGCCACCAAACTCAGAACTTAGGGAGAGCACAAGGTTGTAATTAGGCATATGAAAGGAACTAATAGAGCAACTATTCATCATCTCAACAAGGAAAAACTACACATGCTTACTACACATACTGGAAAGCAAGTAAATATTTTTGGGTTTTTAAAGGTTTTGCCAATTTTTATTTGATTTTAGTTATGCAAATTTTTATGGATTTTCAGAATTTTGCAAATTTTTGTTTGGTTTCATGCAAGGTTTTGGAAAACGGTAAAGGTAGAGTTTGATACAAGGTACCTCTCATGGGGGTCCTCCCACCAAGCGCTTCAGGCTCACTGCTGCTGGTTGGGATTAAACCCAGCCCAACGGTGGTAGGCCCTCCACTCCTCCTGGGATTGCTGCTGTTGCTGCTCAAGATTGCGGATCCTCTTGCCTGTGTATCACTACCAGTTCTATGTTGACTCGATGTGCTGGCCCAGCGACTCATCGATGTTGGTGGTGCGCACGTTCAGCTCACCCATCTGCCGAGTCAGAGTGGCGAGGCCTCTGGACGAAGCTGTACGTCGCGGGGTCCGCTGGAACTGGAACTGGTGGACCGGTGCCCTGAGGCCTGCCGTGCCCACTCGGTGGAGCTGGCACCCTGCCATGACGAACCTCCAGTCTCACATTGCTGTGGTTGAGGCTGAGGTTGCTGCTGCATGAACTCCTCCCTTCTGGCCCTGCTTCTTGTAACCCTGCCAGGAAGACCAGAAACACTATGCCAGCGGCTCTCCTCTTGTGGAACAAGAGGGATGGTTAGCGAACGACAGTTATACAAATGATATCCCACTTTGGCAATGGGATTTCATTTTCATAACCAAGCGAAAAGAAAATCAAGGAGTCATCTGGACCTTTCTTGAGCGTGTGGCCTTGAACCAAGTACGCCTCATCGATCATAACACGGGGCTCCTCAATGAAAGGAACGGGGTTCCCGTCTAAGATTCTCATGTTTGATTTGATGCGGGTAACCAAAGAAGTGCATTCAATAGGACCCATCATCCGAAAATTTGCGAGCCATTGCTTAACCATTGCTTGTGCGGGGGAGATTCAGATCTTGTTGACCATGGCGTATAATATCATCAACTCGTCGTTGCGCACTGGTCGTGGATCATCTCTTGGAAAGAGAGTGATAGCCACCCACTTGTGCATCAAATGAAGAGTCGGATTTTGAATGTCATTGCATCGAGGTGCAAACTTGCCATGAACAACTTGACCTGAAATCAAACCCCAAAACTCATGTCGATCAAAACTGCGGCAAGCTTTTGCAAGGAAAACTGGCAAGCGCACGCTAAAACCAAGGAGGTGACTGAAATTTCTCAAATTAAAATAGCGTTCAACTCCAAAAAGTCGGAAAGAAACACCATCGTCCACCTCCTGAAGAGTGCAAAGAAACTGGATGGTGAGGAGACGAGAACCATTATCCTCAACGGGCACAAAACCATCCCATCCAACCGCATGCCAAACACGAGCAAAGTCAACGTCCATACCTGTTTTTTTGAGAAGGTCCGGATCGAAGGCTCTTGTATGACCAAAGCTTCGATTCTTGATCATGGCATAGGCTTGACGCTCGCGGTTGTCTTGCAAGTCGAGGTACGGTGCATCATCTTCATCTATTTCTATGTCCTCGGCTTGCGGTTCTTCAGCTTGCTCCTCTATTTGTTCCTCTTGTTCGTCTTGCTCATAGTCCATCGTGATCGGCATTGGTGTAGGTTCGGGAGCTCGACCCACCCCGTGAACAAGATGAACTTGACCCTGTCATCTTCTTGAGAGCTCCGGAAATTTTCCGCCCTGCACCTCTCATGCTTGCAACAAGAACGAACAAGAACGAACGAGAACAACTCGATTTGGGATACGTTAATGAAATGAAAATGAAACTCTTACCCGAAAGTTGTTCCTCCAATTATGTGATCAATCTTGCAGCAAAAAATTGAGAGAGAGAGTGTTCTTGCAATCAAACTTGAGCCAAAATCCAAAGGAAACCCGAGCAAGAATGTGTGAGAGGGAGTGAGAGTGGAGAGAGTGAGCATGAGTGCTCATCACCCCTCTCTCGGCCTCTATTTGAAGGAAACTAGGCGAGTGCACCCGAGGAGGAGCCACACACAACGGTCAGGAAGCCGTTGGAGAAGGTGAGGCCCAGGAGCCGTTGGCCCTAGGTCGGCCGACCTGTGGGGTCGGCCGGCCCCAGGGTGGGCCCCCTGGTGCCCCCCTTTGGCCAGGTGATTCCTCAACGGTCATAAACTTTGAAAATATGGTTCACGGCCAAAAGTTTGCTCGAAAAGATGTCCAAATTATTTTTTCCAAAGGATTTTAAAACTCAGAAAATATTTTTGGTCATTTTGTAAAAAGGGAAAAATGCTAGAAAAATTCCAGCATGTAGAAAACAATTTTGAAAATTTCAAACATGTAGTGGAGAAAAACAAATAAGGTGCAAAGAAAATGTTGAAAAGCGGATGAAACAAACATGAGATAAATACCAATTTACCTTTGGCAAGGGCGCGTCGTTTAAAGTCCGACGTGCAAGACTTTTCTCCATCGTTCTTACCATTCGTCGGCTCGTCCTGGAGAACTGGACGAGGCCGAACTCTTGACCTTCCGCCACACCTTCTTTTCCTTCTTCTTTCTTTTAGGTGCGGAGGGTTGTTGTTCTGGCTGGGGTTCTGGTGCACCCTAGAGTGTTTGCCCTTCACTATCTTGTTGGATCATGAAGCGCTGCTCTTCCTTCTTCTTGAACCTGAAAAACATATCCTCCCTTCTGACACAAAAATGGATTTCTCCCTTTCCAACATCGATCCTTGCCTTGGTAGACCTTAGAAACGGTCGCCCAAGTATGAGGTCGACTCTGAGGTCGCCCTCCATATCCATTACCACAAAATCGGCAAGGACGAAGGAGTCTTGTACTCGTACGAAAATGTGTTCGGCTATCCCTTCGGGATACCGAATGGTTGAATCTGCAAGCTGTACGAGCATAGTTGTTGGGGGAAGAGCAGGATATTCAAGTGCATCATATATTACCTTGGGCATTATATTCACGCTTGCCCCCAGATCGCATAGGCATCTCTCGAAGTGTTTGATGTAGATCGAGCAGCTAATCATGGGGACCCCTAGTTCCTCTTGCACCGCTGCCACCATGCCATCCCAAACGTCGTTCCTTGGGGTATAGTACCTCCCTGCATGGTTATTGCGTGGTGGCCTCCGGGACGAGTTACCCCATCCGGTAGACACCATGCTGACATTTTCAATGGGAGACTCGGGTTGCCCCGGGATCTTCCCGCTCTCAACAGCAGATAACGAAGCAGCAATTTGTGCAAGCTGGGTTTCGATCATTTTGTTGAAACTTAACTGGTTTTTAAGAGTTGAAGAAAAATTTTCAAGCTTGACATTTAAACTTTCCAGGGATTTGTCATTGGCCAAGAGCTTTTTATTTATATTTTTGTTGATTTTAACTTGGTCAAGAACAAGTTCTCTCAAGGGAGGTTGGTTTGAATTGAAATTCGAATTATAAGAAGGATTGTAGTTATTACCTCTCTGAAAAGGTGGACGTGGCCGGTTCCACCCCTGGCCTCCTTGTGGACGGTACCCGTTGTTGTTGTTGTTGAGGTAGGCGCAGTCTTCACGGGTTTCGGGGCAGTCATTCCCCGAGTGTCCATCATTACCACAGACTTCGCACATGAAGTGCGAACCCATGGCGTAAATGGGAGCATGGATCGGTTGTTTGCTCTCTTCCTCCATCTTCTTGATTAGGAGGTCCAGCTTCGCGGCAATCATATCCGTCTCTTTGACGGTATGCATGCCTTTGGTGCGGGGTTGGAGTCGTTCATTGCTCTACCCTAATTGGAGACCATCTTCTCGACCAATGCTTTGGATTTGGCTACGGTCAGGTCGAGGAAGGCTCCTCCAGCAGCGGCATCAATATTGGCTCGAGATGTCGTTGTGAGCCCATTGTAGAAGCTTTGCAGGACGAGCCACTCGTCAATGTCATGATGAGGACAGGCCAGGATGTATTCCTGTAGCCTCTCCCAAGCTTCTGGGATGGATTCCATCCCTGTCTGCTGGAAACTTGAAATCCTTTTCTTTATAAAACCACTGTTTCACCTTCCCCAGGAGGGAAAAGGGAAACATACGAAGCTTGACAACGTCGGCGGCGACACCCGTATGACAACGGTGTCGCAGAGCTCCAGAAAATTCTGCAAATGTGCATTTGCGTCCTTGTTCGGCTTGCCACAGAATGGGCTAGCCTGCACCATGTTTATGAGTCTTCATTTGAGCTCGAAGTTCACGTCCCCGACATTGATGTTGGGGCCAGTGGCCACATTGTCGGTGGAGGGGACGGAGAACTCGCGGAGAGTCTTTTCAGCCATAGCCTCAAGAACGAGTGGTGCTTCCTAAATGGGTTCCTGTGCCGGGAGGATAGCGAGAGGAGGAACGACGCGAGGTCGTGCCCTTCTCACGAGCCTCTCTGGATTGTCTGTGTAGTTTTCCGGCAGGGAGAAACCGGTCATACACTACCCCTGTCTTCTTTCAAATAAAAAAAGAAAAGAAGACATAAAGTGACATTAGCCTGAAAGAGTAAAGACAATATCCTGAGTACAAGGTCTAAGTTAATATCAGCACAATATCTTTGTTCACATGCCATCCCCGGCAATGGCGCCACAAATGCTTGTTGACATTTCTTACCGCAATAATTAGGAATGGTTAATCCTTAGCAACAGCGTCAGAAATGCCTGTTGGCAGTCCTTAGTGCAATCACTAGAAATGAGGGCGCCGAACCCATCTTAGCAACTACACCCAAGGGGTGCCACTCTCGTGGTATAATCAATACGATTACAGATGGATCCGCAAGCGCACGGATATACCATTGTAGCATTTCACCCGGAGAGTAAGGGTATCATCATTTATTTGTGTCCCAAAGGACGACAGCAGCAAAGGTATTGTACTCAACATTAATCATGACATTGTGCCTCAAGCAATAGGCAATGCTCTAACAGGGGTAAGTCCAAGTAAAGAATAAGCAAGGGTAATGTGATACAACACACATCCACACTCCAAGAGGAAGGAATAAAGGAGAGAAACTATAAAATAAAGAACTACTCTATCCAACGTCAAGTCAGCTGGAGCTTAGGCTAGGTTAGGTGTCCTAGTGCTTCTATCCAAAGCTGAGGTCATGTTAGATCATGGTTAGGACTGCAGGTGCCAGGAAAATGGGATAGCGTGGAGAAGGTCCCGTACCAGAGTACATCCAGTCCCGTTACCTCTTTGCATGAACTCCTACACAGAACCCGAATGTCAGGGAGTATGCTAAATGCAACACCGCTGTTACGCCGGACGGATAGGGCTGTGACCACCTGCCGTCTACCCCAGTCACACCGTGGAGCACGGTCATATCCGAAGGATCTCGAATACCCAAGCACCATGCTCGTGTATGAAGTCACTACTCTAGTGCCCCCAGGTCACCCACCCTTCGGATGGACTAGTAAAACACTAGAGCAAGCCCGAAAGCACAACGAACCTCTATCCGTACCCGGATCATCTGGCCTAACAAAGACCGTAGCATAACTTATGAATGATCTAAGCATGGATTGATAAACTATCAAGATAGTAAAGCAACCATGGCAGAACTCTATATTATGAATAGAAGTCTGACAAGTCGGATACAAAGCCATACCAGGAGCCGAGGATTGCTCAACGACCCCGAGAACGACTTGCTCGCTAAAGAGAACTAGCCTAGCTCCACTACCTAGCTAAGAGAGCAAGAGAGAGGAGAGCCTTCTTGGAGAGAATGGAATGAAGTGTGTGTGTGTGTTGAGAGGGGGGGGGAGAGGCCCTATTTATACTGCTTGAGATGTCGATTTCCCGCCAACGCATATATGGAAGGTGATCAGGTGCCTTGGCTGTGACTCCTCCTCGAGATGCACCTTCCTGTGACTCTCTTTAGTCGTTCGTGCTGATCCTTTGCTGGGTGGTTGATTTGTCGGATCTTATCCTTATCCTATAGTGCATCTTGCGTGGAGGCCTCGCTTCCTCTGACATGTGGGCCCACTTTGTAAGGGTGTGACGCCGGATGCGATATTCTGCGTAGTTATGTGGCGTCTGCTATGTGTTTTCGTCTTATTTTGTTCTTGCTCATCTGAAATGTACAAAACTCGAAAACAACTGTGGAGAGAGGTTAGTGATACAAATATGAGAGTAAGGCATGTAGTTTTCCTTTATTATTGAGTATAGTTGACGGGTGAAAATGGCACTTAAGCACCGTCAACAGGTGTCTTGTTGATGAAGACTCAATGTTGTCACCATGGCAATTCCTCTCATTTTTTTTCTTTTTTTTATAGAGAGCAAGATGCAGGAACTAACACCAATTCCAAGACAAGATATGGATTGAGAAAGAACTTACTTCGGGGTACTCACATACCTCCCACACACTTGGAGTTTGTAAAACTTCAAGTGTATGGAGTTCAAGTTTCCTTCTGTAGTTGTTTCTTCATCAAGGCATATCGAGGGGTTGTAGTTGGTGTAGGTCTCATGTTCGTAGGTGTTGCTTGTCTATCATTCTTCTTGATCTTCCCCTAGAAAGGTTAGCGACCAAAAATACCAGAAGGAAAAAATACATCCTAGAACATGCTCTTACTTTTATTAAAGGGAAATAAATAAGTAAACAAATAAATGATAATCCGGGCTATCTCCCGACAATGCTTTATTTTTATGGTCATAAGCTCGACCATGAGACCTCTTGTAACCATCATTGGTGATGGGTCATTGTTTCCACCACCAATTGTTAAAGCTAGCTACAAGGTTAGAGCCATGGTGCACCCACGAAATTTGCAATGTTTATGATAAACAAATGTGTCTACAACCACCCTCCTGAAGATTTTGCAGGAAAACGCCTTGGAGTGATTGCTTTTCTCGTGTGTGCGCGAGGCACTAAGCATGCCTGACTCTGAAGAGGCATTAAATGAGCATGGTTCTTGTGGTATTTCAAGGGTGAAGCTCCCATGCTCACCTAAGGAATCCTTTTCTTTGGACTCCAGTGTCGGTACCTCACAAAATTCCATGGCCCATGGATTCTCCATCTCAAGAGATTCATTGTGGGAAATCATAGTTGAATCTCGATCATGGTCGAGAACAACTTTCTCGGGGCCAGAGGGAAGAGGTTCAAACTGGCTCAAGAGGGATGAGGATCATTCATCTTCACAAAAGTGAAGGATTTCATTTGAGTCATATTCTTGAGCCATCTCAAGGAAAATGGGTTTGGATGACATGAACAGAGACTTATGCACCATCTCCTTGAGCGGGTTTAGCTCGAGAAAATGCTTCACCATAGTATTTTCTAAGCAAGATGTAGCGGTGGCAGAAGTAGTTTTCTTAAGCATTTCATCTAGACTCCCTTGGGAAGCGAGAAGCTTTTCAAGCAGGGAGCCTAGGAGAAGATCAAAATCGAGGATATCGAAGATATGGAAATCTAAGTTGACCTCAATTTTGTCTATCATGAGTGGCACGACACTTGCGACCCCCGACATTCAAGGATGTGTCCCAAGGGACAACTCTTTAAGAGCGTGTCAGATGATCTTAGCATAACATTGCCTAGAAGATTGTACGCTAAGTGCCATGGCAACACATTAACCTCCATGACGGGGTTAATGTGGCCTTCTACGGTAGTTCCCTTTATAGAGCAGGGAGTGATCATGAAGGGAGAACTAATCCAAATTGCTTCAGAGAAGAGTTTCTCTCTGTTGGACCACTCGCTCTCCATGGCTACCTCGAGGGATGCTTCATTATGAGGATCAGGAGGAGTAGGGGGTACCGTATGCCTAAGGGAAGGTTCTGTCAAGGGATCTCTGAATTGGTCGGCGTGGATAGAAGAAGGTTCCTTCCATAATTGGGCATCTATGAGATTCGAGGATGAATCATTGGGAAACTATAGAAACACTTCGAATCTCATAGAGAACTTCGGGGGGGTGAATTTCTTCTCCCTCCGATGTTCCAGGTTCGGGTGAGGAATCTATGGCTGAATCTCGAGATATTGGAGATGAAGGATTGGGTTCAGCTGCTAAGAAATCCTCTTGGGTCAACTCACACTCCTCTTGGAGAGGATCATACTCGGCTGACAAAGAGGTGTACTCGGCAATATAATCTAGGATTTTATTAGCCTCAGCCAGAAACTTTTGGAGGGGTACTCCTCTAGTGATTGAGTTGAGATGATTGGCAGATTCCTTATCGAGACTCCTCTTAAATTTCCAAAGGACTAAAGGGTTGAGTGTTGACATGGTAGGGTCAGACTTCACTAAGAGCGAAAATCTGGCCCAGGTTGCGCCTAAAGTTTCCTTCTCATTCTGCTGGAAGAACATGATAGAGAATGTCTTCTTTAGGGAGTCCCAGCTGCCTTTTCCGGTATATGTATAGGGCGTGTACCATTGCTCTGCCCTCCCTTTAAGAGAGAAGGGAAACAACATCCACCAGAGGACATCTTGTTTCATGCTTGCAGAGGCAAAGCGTGAACAAAGCTGCTCGAACTCTCGCAGATGGTGGTCTGGGTTCTCGCTTCTTAACCCAGAGAAGGAAAGCTCCCGAACCATAGCGATAAGGTCAGGAGAAGATTCATAGTCGGATATGGAAGAGGATGGTGGCTCATTGAACTCGCCCCTTGAGGCAAAGAGGCTGTGAAAGGATGGCTTCTCCATGAGTAGTGGGGGTAAAGATAGCAGGAAGAAAACTAAAGATGATACGGGATAAATCCCGTAGGGTAGAGAAGATTTTAAAGGATAGCTCCTCTATGGGTAGAGGGGGTCAAGGTAGAAGACAAGAAAAGCAAAGGATATGAGGACGACTAGGTTCGAAGAAAGATACAGCAACCGTTTCCTGGCAACGGCGCCAGAAAGCTTGTTGGGTGTTTAAGCGTCACGAATAAATCCGCAAGCGCACGGATACCATTGTAGTTTTCACCTCAGAGTATTCCAAGGGTTATCGAATCCACAAGGAACGTGTGTGCACTCTCTTCTATTCTAATCGGTCCAAGGACACACCAAGATAGGTAGAAGGGTAGAGAGGGTTCCTAAGATAGTGCTACTACCGAGTTAAAGGCCGATCTCTCGGGCACAATACTCGCTTCGGGCACTGGCTTACAACTAGTCTGCCAGTCAATTCCGGCCAACAGCTCTACACTATATCTGAACGTGGAGGATTACGAAGGACCAATAGGGCTGTCACCACCTATGACCTACCTCTACTAAACCGTGGGATATAAGGCAAACGAAGGATAACCCCTAGCCTAGACACCATGTCTATGCCATTGATTACTACTGCAGTCTAACTACGTATGAGCTCCCGTAGTAAACTACAGCACTTTGTATGAATACAGAGCGACGAACCCACGAGTAAGAGATCTGATCTCACTCAACTACAAGCACTACTAGCATAAACTATACCAAGTAAAATACTAGAGATAGGAACCACGAATACTTACTAAACCTGAAGAATGTAGCAGCATCCGTAGAGGTACAAGCAGGAGAAGATTGCCGAAACCCCGGCACTTCTCCCGAACTACTCCCTCACTCTCGCAGAGGTACAAAAATGGAGAAGAGCGCCGAAGACCGGCGCCCCTCCTGAGTACCTCTACCCTCTCCCTACTCTAAGACACTTCTAAACCAAGAGAAGGCTTGAGAGAGCACTTGGATGGATGTGAACTCCAACTTGGTGGGTGTGTTGAAATGGAGCCCCTCCCCTCATATTTATAGAGTGGGTACATGGTGCTTTCGGCCAAGGATTGAGCTGGTGCCTCCTTGCACCGCCTTTGGCATCGAATGAGGGATCTCCACATGGAAGATGAGGCTGAGGCGAACCGACCTTAGGTCGGGCGACCTGGTTGGTCGGCTGACCGAAAAAGGTGGCCGAACCGCCTCAAACTTGGTCTGGAGGCTGCTAGGTGGGCCCCCATGTCATACCCAGTGGTGTGGGCCCCTCTTAAGGTGGTTTAGATGCTCTGGTGGGCCCGTGGATCCTTGTGAATGCGTCTGATTCGTTGAGAGGGTGTTGTCACGGATTGATGACGTGTCACCTTACTTGTGGGCTGCATTCCTTCTCATGTCTATTTAGTGGGCCATTTGATCCTTGTACGTAGTTGCGCATTTTGCCTTGAACTGAGGAGTGTGTTTCCCTGCTCATGAAGTGTGTTTTCACCCTTATTTCACCTACACACAAATATTTACCAACACTCATGGAAATGGTCAGTAATAAACCCCTACCACTATATTGATGTTTACATTTTATGTATTTATGCAGGAGTTGACGGTCCCAAATGCACCCAAACGGAAAGAAATGCACCAAAACATGAGCTTAGGGTCCAATGGTGTGGATCGGGAGCATACATTGTGAAAAATTCCGACACGACTTCGTGGCACGAAGTTTTGCATTAATTGCACCAGTTTGGCGTGTTTTGCAGCAAGTTTCGTGCAGTAGCGAAATGGTTCCAAATGCACCCAAATGGAAAGAAATGCACCAAAACATGACATAATGGTGTGGATCGGGAGTGTTCGTTGCGAAAAATTATGACACGACTTCGTGGCACGAACTTTTACATTAATTGCACCAGTCTAGCATGTTTTGCACCAAGTTTCGGGCAGTAGAGAAATGGTCACAAATGCACCCAAACAGAAAGAAATGCACCAAAACATGAGTTTAGGTTCCAATGGTGTGGATTGGGAGCGTTCGTTGCGAAAAATTCTAACAAGACATCGTGGCACGAACTTTTGCATTAATTGCGCCAGGTTGGCGTGTTTTGCAGCAAGTTTCGTGTAGTAGCAAAACGGCTCCAAATGCACCCAAACTGAAAGAAACGCACCAAAACATGAGTTTATGGTCCAATTGTGTGGATCGGGAGCATTGTTGCGAAAAATTCCGATCGGGAGCGTTGTTGCGAAAAATTCCAACACGACTTTGTGGCACTAACTTTTGCATTAATTGCACCAGTTTGGCACATTTTGCAGCAAGTTTCGTGTAGTAGCAAAACGGTTCCAAATGCACCCAAACATAAAGAAACACACCAAAACATGAGTTTAAGGTCCAATGGTGTGGATCGTGAGTGTTCGCTGCGAAAAATTATGACACGACTTTGTGGCACGAACTTTTACATTAATTGCACCAGTTTGTCGCATTTTCGTGCAGTAGCGAAACAGTCCCAAATGCACCCAAATGGAAAGAAATGCACCAAAACATGAGTTTAGGGTCCAATGGTGTGGATCGGAAGTGTCGTTGCGAAAAATTCCGACACGACTTCGTGGCACGAACTTTTGCATTAATTGCACCAGTTTGGTGCATTTTCGTGTAGTAGCGAAACAGTCCCAAATGCACCCAAATGGAAAGAAACGCACCAAAACAAGAGTTTAGGGTCCAGTGGTGTGGATCGAGACTGTCGTTGCGAAAAATTCTGACACGACTTTGGGGAGCATACGTTGCGAAAAATTCTGACACAACTTCGTGAACAAACTTTTGCGTTAATTGCACCAGTTTGGCACATTTTCGTGCAGTAGCAAAACAGTCCCAAATGCACCCAAACAGAAAGAACGCACCAAAACTTGAGTTTAGGGTCCATTGGTGTGAATCGGGAGCGTCCGTTGCGAAAAATTCCGACACGACTTCGTGGCACGAACTTTTGCATTAATTGCACAAGTTTGGCATGTCTTGCAGCAAGTTTCGTGCAATAGCCAAATGCACCCAAATGAAAAGAAACACACCAAAACATTAGCTTAGGGTCCAATGGTGTGGATCCGGAGTGTTATTTGTGAAAAATTCAAACAAGACATTGTGGTGCGAACTTTTGTATTAATTGCACCAGTTTGGCGCGTTTTGCACAAAGTTTAGTGCAGTAGTGAAATGGTTCCAAATGCACCCAAACAAAAAGAAACGCACCAAAACATGAGTTTAGGGTCCAATGGTGTGGATCGGGAGCATACGTTGTGAAAAATTCTGGCACAACTTCGTGGCACGAACTTTTGCATTAATCGCACCAGTTTGGTGCATTTTCGTGCAGTAGCGAAATGGTCCCAAATGCACCCAAACGGAAAGAACGCACCAAAACATGAGTTCAGGGTCTAATGGTGTGGATCATGAGCGTTCATTGTGATAAATTATGACACGACTTCGTGTCACGAACTTTTACACTATTTGCACTAGTCTGGCATGTTTTGCACCAAGTTTCGTGCTGTAACGAAATGGTTGCAAACACACCCAAATGGAAAGAAACACACCAAAACATGTGTTTAGGGTCCAATAGTGTGGATCAGGAGCTTTCGTTGCGAAAAATTCCAACACAACTTTGTGGCACGAACTTTTGCATTAATTGCACCAGTTTGGCGCGTTTTGCAGCAAGTTTCGTGTAGTAGCGAAACGATTCGAAATGCGCCCAAACGGAAAGAAATGCACCAAAACATGAGTTTAGGGTCCAATGGTGTGGATACAGAGGATTAGTAGCGAAATGGTTGCAAATGTACCCAAACGGAAAGAAACACCCCAAAATCTGAGTTTAAGGTCCAATGGTGTGGATCGGGAGCATTTGTTGCGAAAAATTCCGACACGACTTCGTGGCACGAACTTTTGCATTAATGTGTAGTTTGGCATATTTTGAACCAAGTTTCGTGCAGTAGTGAAACAGTCCCAAATGCACGCAAACGGAATGAAACGCACTAAGATATGAGTTTAGGGTCCAATGGTGTGGATCCGGAGCGTTAGTTGTGAAAAATTCTGACAAGACATCGTGGCGCGAACTTATGCATCAATGGCATCAGTTTGGCGCATTTTACACAAAGTTTAGTGCAGTAGTGAAACGGTTCCAAATGCACCCAAACGGAAAGAAACGCACGAAAATATGAGTTTAGGGTCCAATGGTGTAGATCGGGAGCATATGTTGAGAAAAATTCCGACACGACTTCGTGGCACGAACTTTTGCATTAATTGCACCAGTTTTGCTCATTTTGCACCAAGTTTCGTGCAGTAGTGAAACGGTCCCAAATGCACCCAAACATAAAGAAACACACCAAAACATGAGTTTAGGGTCCAATGGTGTGGATCCGTAGTGTTATTTTAGAAAAATTCTAACAAAACATCATGGCGCGAACTTTTGCATTAATTGCACCAGTTTGGCGCGTTTTGCATAAAGTTTAGTGCAGTAGTGAAATGGTTCCATATGCACCCAAACAAAAAGAAACGCACCGAAACATAAGTTTAGGGTCCAATGGTGTGGATCAGGGGCATACATTGTGAAAAATTCCGGCACGACTTCGTGGCACAAACTTTTGCATTAATCGCACTAGTTTGGCGCATTTTCATGCAGTAGCGTAATGGTCCCAAATGCACCCAAACGGAAAGAACGCACCAAAACATGAGTTTAGGGTCCAATGGTGTGGATTATGAGCGTTCATTATGATAAATTATGACACGACTTCGTGGCACGAACTTTTACATTAATTGCACCACTATGGCGCTTTTGCACCAAGTTTCGTGCAGTAATGAAATGGTTGCAAACGCACCCAAATGGAAAGAAACGCACCAAAACATGTGTTTAGGGTCCAATAGTGTGGATTAGGAGCGTTCGTTGTGAAAAATTCCAACACGACTTCGTGGCACGAAGTTTTGCATTAATTGCACCAGTTTGGCGCGTTTTGCAGCAAGTTTCGTGTAGTAGCGAAACGATTCCAAATGCGCCCAAACGGAAAGAAACGCACCAAAACATGAGTTTAGGGTACAATGGTGTGGATACGGAGGATTAGTAGCGAAATGGTTGCAAATGCACCCAAACGGAAACTAACGCACCAAAATCTGAGTTTAAGGTCCAATGGTGTGGATCGGGAGCATTTGTTGCGAAAAATTCCGACACGACTTCGTGGCATGAACTTTTGCATTAATTGCACAAGTTTGGCGTGTTTTGAACCAAGTTTCGTGCAGTAGTGAAACGGTCCCAAATGCACGCAAACGGAAGGAAACGAACCAAGATATGAATTAGGGTCCAATGGTGTGAATCCGGAGCGTTCGTTGCGAAAAATTCCGACACGACTTCGTGGCACGAAGTTTTGCATCAATGGCACCAGTTTGGCGCATTTTACACAAAGTTTAGTGCAGTAGCGAAACGGTTCCAAATGCACCCAAATGGAAAGGAACGCACGAAAATATGAGTTTAGGGTCCAATGGTGTGGATCGGGAGCATATGTTGAGAAAAATTCCGACACGACTCCATGGCACGAACTTTTGCATTAATTGCACCAGTTTTGCTCATTTTGCACCTAGTTTCATGCAGTAATGAAACGGTCCCAAATGCACCCAAACATAAAGAAACGCACCAAAACTTGAGTTTAGGGTCCAATGGTGTGGATCCGGAGCGTTAGTTTCGTTAATTGCACCCAAACGGTTCCAAATGCACCCAAATGGTGTGGATTTGGAGGGTTCGTTGCGAAAAATTCCTACACGACTTCTTGGCACGAGCTTTTGCATTAATTGCACCAGTTTGGCGTGTTTTGCAGCAAGTTTCGTGCAGTAGCGAAACGGTTTCAAATGCACCTAAACGGAAAGAAACGCACCAAAACATGAGTTTAGGGTTCAATGGTGTGGATACGGAGCGTTAGTTGTGAAAAATTCTAACAAGACATCGTGGCGCGAACTTTTGCATTAATTGCATCAATTTGGCGCATTTTGCGGCAAGTTTTATGCTGTAGCGAAACGGTTCCAAATGCACCCAAACGGAAAGAAACGCACAAAAACATGAGTTTAGGGTCCAATGGTGTGGATTGGGAGCATACATTGTGACACATTCCGACACGACTTCGTGGCACGAACTTTTGCATTAATTGCACCAGTTTGGCGTGTTTTGCAGCAAGTTTCGTGCAGTAGCGAAACAGTCCCAAATGCACCGAAATGAAAAGAAACGCAGCAAAACATGAGATTAGGGTCCAATGGTGTGGATCATGAGCGTTCATTATGATAAATTATGACACGACTTCGTGGCACGAACTTTTACGTTAATTGCACCACTATGACGCGTTTTGCACCAAGTTTTGTGCAGTAACGAAATGGTTGCAAACGCACCCAAATGGAAAGAAACACACCAAAACATGTGTTTAGGGTCCAATAGTGTGGATCATGAGCGTTCGTTGTGAAAAATTCCAACACGACTTCGTGGCACGAAGTTTTGCATTAATTGCACCAGTTTGGCGCGTTTTGCAGCAAGTTTCGTGTAGTAGCGAAACGATTCCAAATGCGCCCAAACGGAAAGAAACGCACCAAAACATGAGTTTAGGGTCCAATGGTGTGGATACGGAGGATTAGTAGTGAAATAGTTGCAAATGCACCCAAACGGAAAGAAACGCACCAAAATCTGAGTTTAAGGTCGAATGGTGTGGATCGGGAGCATTTGTTGCGAAAAATTCCGACACGACTTCGTGGCATGAACTTTTGCATTAATTGCACAAGTTTGGCGTGTTTTGAACCAAGTTTTGTGCAGTAGTGAAATGGTCCCAAATGCACGCAAACGGAAGGAAACGCCCCAAGATATGAGTTTAGGGTCCAATGGTGTGAATCCGGAGCGTTAGTTGCGAAAAATTCTAACAAGACATCGTGGCGCGAACTTATGCATCAATGGCACCAGTTTGGCGCATTTTACACAAAGTTTAGTGCAGCAGTGAAACGGTCCCAAATGCACCCAAATGGAAAGAAACGCACGAAAATATGAGTTTAGGGTCCAATGGTGTGGATCGGGAGCATATGTTGAGAAAAATTCCGACACGACTCCATGGCACGAACTTTTGCATTAATTGCACCAGTTTTGCTCATTTTGCACCTAGTTTCATGCAGTAATGAAACGGTCCCAAATGCACCCAAACATAAAGAAACGCACCAAAACTTGAGTTTAGGGTCCAATGGTGTCGATCCGGAGCGTTAGTTGCGTTAATTGCACCCAAACGGTTCCAAATGCACCCAAATGGTGTGGATTTGGAGGGTTCGTTGCGAAAAATTCCTACACGACTTCGTGGCACGAGCTTTTGCATTAATTGCACCAGTTTGGCATGTTTTGCACCAAGTTTTGTGCAGTAGCGAAATGGCTCCAAATGCACCCAAACGGAAAGAAACGCACCAAAACATGAGTTTAGGGTCCAATGGTGTGGATTGGGAGCATACGTTGTGAAACATTCCGACATGACTTTGTGGCACAAACTTTTGCATTAATTGCACCAGTTTGGCGTGTTTTGCAGCATGTTTCGTGCAGTAGCGAAATGGTCCCAAATGCACCCAAACGAAAAGAAACGCGGCAAAACAGGAGCTTAGGGTCCAATGTTATGGTTCAGGGGCTTTCGTTGCGAAAAATTCTGACATGACTTCATGGCACGAAGTTTTGAATTAATTGCACCAGTTTGGCATGTTTTGCAGCAAGTTTCATGTAGTATGGAAACGGTCCCAAATGAACCCAAACAGAATGAAACTCACCAAAACATGAGTTTAGGGTCCAATGATGTGGATCGGTAGCATACGTTGAGTAAAATTCCAACACGACTTCGTGGCACGAACTTTTGCATTAATTGAACCAGTTTGGCGCGTTTTGCGCAAAGTTTCGTGCAGAAGCGAAACGGTCCCAAATGCACCCAAACAGAAAGAAACTCTGCAAAACATGAGCTTAGGGTCCAATGCTGTGGATCGGGAGCATACGTTGCGTAAAATTCCGACACGACTTCGTGGCACGAACTTTTGCATTAATTGCACCAGTTTGGTGCTTTTTGCACCAAGTTTCGTGCAGAAGCGAAATGGTCCCAAATGCACCCAAACGGAAAGAAACTCTGCAAAACATGAGCTTAGGGTCCAATGGTGTGGATTGGGAGCGTTCGTTGCGAAAAAATCCGACACGACTTCGTGGCACGAAGTTTTGCATTAATTTCACTAGTTTGGCGCATTTTACAGCAAGTTTCGTGCAGTAGCGAAACGGTTCCAAATGCACCTAAATGGAAAGGAACGCACGAAAATATGAGTTTGGGGTCCAATGGTGTGGATCGGGAGCATATGTTAAGAAAAATTACGACACGACTTTGTGGCACGAACTTTTGCATTAATTGCACCAGTTTTGCTCATTTTGCACCTAGTTTCGTGCAGTAATGAAATGGTCCCAAATGCACCCAAACATAAAGAAACACACCAAAACATGAGTTTAGGGTCCAATGGTGTGGATCCGTAGTGTTATTTTAGAAAAATTCTAACAAAACATCATGGCGCGAACTTTTGCATTAATTGCACCAGTTTGGCGCGTTTTGCATAAAGTTTAGTGCAGTAGTGAAATGGTTCCATATGCACCCAAACAAAAAGAAACGCACCGAAACATAAGTTTAGGGTCCAATGGTGTGGATCAGGGGCATACATTGTGAAAAATTCCGGCACGACTTCGTGGCACAAACTTTTGCATTAATCGCACTAGTTTGGCGCATTTTCATGCAGTAGCGTAATGGTCCCAAATGCACCCAAACGGAAAGAACGCACCAAAACATGAGTTTAGGGTCCAATGGTGTGGATTATGAGCGTTCATTATGATAAATTATGACACGACTTCGTGGCACGAACTTTTACATTAATTGCACCACTATGGCGCTTTTGCACCAAGTTTCGTGCAGTAATGAAATGGTTGCAAACGCACCCAAATGGAAAGAAACGCACCAAAACATGTGTTTAGGGTCCAATAGTGTGGATCAGGAGCGTTCGTTGTGAAAAATTCCAACACGACTTCGTGGCACGAAGTTTTGCATTAATTGCACCAGTTTGGCGCGTTTTGCAGCAAGTTTCGTGTAGTAGCGAAACGATTCCAAATGCGCCCAAACGGAAAGAAACGCACCAAAACATGAGTTTAGGGTACAATGGTGTGGATACGGAGGATTAGTAGCGAAATGGTTGCAAATGCACCCAAACGGAAACTAACGCACCAAAATCTGAGTTTAAGGTCCAATGGTGTGGATCGGGAGCATTTGTTGCGAAAAATTCCGACACGACTTCGTGGCATGAACTTTTGCATTAATTGCACAAGTTTGGCGTGTTTTGAACCAAGTTTCGTGCAGTAGTGAAACGGTCCCAAATGCACGCAAACGGAAGGAAACGAACCAAGATATGAATTAGGGTCCAATGGTGTGAATCCGGAGCGTTCGTTGCGAAAAATTCCGACACGACTTCGTGGCACGAAGTTTTGCATCAATGGCACCAGTTTGGCGCATTTTACACAAAGTTTAGTGCAGTAGCGAAACGGTTCCAAATGCACCCAAATGGAAAGGAACGCACGAAAATATGAGTTTAGGGTCCAATGGTGTGGATCGGGAGCATATGTTGAGAAAAATTCCGACACGACTCCATGGCACGAACTTTTGCATTAATTGCACCAGTTTTGCTCATTTTGCACCTAGTTTCATGCAGTAATGAAACGGTCCCAAATGCACCCAAACATAAAGAAACGCACCAAAACTTGAGTTTAGGGTCCAATGGTGTGGATCCGGAGCGTTAGTTTCGTTAATTGCACCCAAACGGTTCCAAATGCACCCAAATGGTGTGGATTTGGAGGGTTCGTTGCGAAAAATTCCTACACGACTTCTTGGCACGAGCTTTTGCATTAATTGCACCAGTTTGGCGTGTTTTGCAGCAAGTTTCGTGCAGTAGCGAAACGGTTTCAAATGCACCTAAACGGAAAGAAACGCACCAAAACATGAGTTTAGGGTTCAATGGTGTGGATACGGAGCGTTAGTTGTGAAAAATTCTAACAAGACATCGTGGCGCGAACTTTTGCATTAATTGCATCAATTTGGCGCATTTTGCGGCAAGTTTTATGCTGTAGCGAAACGGTTCCAAATGCACCCAAACGGAAAGAAACGCACAAAAACATGAGTTTAGGGTCCAATGGTGTGGATTGGGAGCATACATTGTGACACATTCCGACACGACTTCGTGGCACGAACTTTTGCATTAATTGCACCAGTTTGGCGTGTTTTGCAGCAAGTTTCGTGCAGTAGCGAAACAGTCCCAAATGCACCGAAATGAAAAGAAACGCAGCAAAACATGAGATTAGGGTCCAATGGTGTGGATCATGAGCGTTCATTATGATAAATTATGACACGACTTCGTGGCACGAACTTTTACGTTAATTGCACCACTATGACGCGTTTTGCACCAAGTTTTGTGCAGTAACGAAATGGTTGCAAACGCACCCAAATGGAAAGAAACACACCAAAACATGTGTTTAGGGTCCAATAGTGTGGATCATGAGCGTTCGTTGTGAAAAATTCCAACACGACTTCGTGGCACGAAGTTTTGCATTAATTGCACCAGTTTGGCGCGTTTTGCAGCAAGTTTCGTGTAGTAGCGAAACGATTCCAAATGCGCCCAAACGGAAAGAAACGCACCAAAACATGAGTTTAGGGTCCAATGGTGTGGATACGGAGGATTAGTAGTGAAATAGTTGCAAATGCACCCAAACGGAAAGAAACGCACCAAAATCTGAGTTTAAGGTCGAATGGTGTGGATCGGGAGCATTTGTTGCGAAAAATTCCGACACGACTTCGTGGCATGAACTTTTGCATTAATTGCACAAGTTTGGCGTGTTTTGAACCAAGTTTTGTGCAGTAGTGAAATGGTCCCAAATGCACGCAAACGGAAGGAAACGCCCCAAGATATGAGTTTAGGGTCCAATGGTGTGAATCCGGAGCGTTAGTTGCGAAAAATTCTAACAAGACATCGTGGCGCGAACTTATGCATCAATGGCACCAGTTTGGCGCATTTTACACAAAGTTTAGTGCAGCAGTGAAACGGTCCCAAATGCACCCAAATGGAAAGAAACGCACGAAAATATGAGTTTAGGGTCCAATGGTGTGGATCGGGAGCATATGTTGAGAAAAATTCCGACACGACTCCATGGCACGAACTTTTGCATTAATTGCACCAGTTTTGCTCATTTTGCACCTAGTTTCATGCAGTAATGAAACGGTCCCAAATGCACCCAAACATAAAGAAACGCACCAAAACTTGAGTTTAGGGTCCAATGGTGTCGATCCGGAGCGTTAGTTGCGTTAATTGCACCCAAACGGTTCCAAATGCACCCAAATGGTGTGGATTTGGAGGGTTCGTTGCGAAAAATTCCTACACGACTTCGTGGCACGAGCTTTTGCATTAATTGCACCAGTTTGGCATGTTTTGCACCAAGTTTTGTGCAGTAGCGAAATGGCTCCAAATGCACCCAAACGGAAAGAAACGCACCAAAACATGAGTTTAGGGTCCAATGGTGTGGATTGGGAGCATACGTTGTGAAACATTCCGACATGACTTTGTGGCACAAACTTTTGCATTAATTGCACCAGTTTGGCGTGTTTTGCAGCATGTTTCGTGCAGTAGCGAAATGGTCCCAAATGCACCCAAACGAAAAGAAACGCGGCAAAACAGGAGCTTAGGGTCCAATGTTATGGTTCAGGGGCTTTCGTTGCGAAAAATTCTGACATGACTTCATGGCACGAAGTTTTGAATTAATTGCACCAGTTTGGCATGTTTTGCAGCAAGTTTCATGTAGTATGGAAACGGTCCCAAATGAACCCAAACAGAATGAAACTCACCAAAACATGAGTTTAGGGTCCAATGATGTGGATCGGTAGCATACGTTGAGTAAAATTCCAACACGACTTCGTGGCACGAACTTTTGCATTAATTGAACCAGTTTGGCGCGTTTTGCGCAAAGTTTCGTGCAGAAGCGAAACGGTCCCAAATGCACCCAAACAGAAAGAAACTCTGCAAAACATGAGCTTAGGGTCCAATGCTGTGGATCGGGAGCATACGTTGCGTAAAATTCCGACACGACTTCGTGGCACGAACTTTTGCATTAATTGCACCAGTTTGGTGCTTTTTGCACCAAGTTTCGTGCAGAAGCGAAATGGTCCCAAATGCACCCAAACGGAAAGAAACTCTGCAAAACATGAGCTTAGGGTCCAATGGTGTGGATTGGGAGCGTTCGTTGCGAAAAAATCCGACACGACTTCGTGGCACGAAGTTTTGCATTAATTTCACTAGTTTGGCGCATTTTACAGCAAGTTTCGTGCAGTAGCGAAACGGTTCCAAATGCACCTAAATGGAAAGGAACGCACGAAAATATGAGTTTGGGGTCCAATGGTGTGGATCGGGAGCATATGTTAAGAAAAATTACGACACGACTTTGTGGCACGAACTTTTGCATTAATTGCACCAGTTTTGCTCATTTTGCACCTAGTTTCGTGCAGTAATGAAATGGTCCCAAATGCACCCAAACATAAAGAAATGCACCAAAACTTGAGTTTAGGGTCAAATGGTGCGGATTCGGAGCGTTAGTTTCGTTAATTGCACCCAAACGGTTCCAAATGCACCCAAATGGTGTGGATTTGGAGGGTTCGTTGCGAAAAATTCCTACACGACTTCGTGGCACGAGCTTTTGCATTAATTGCACCAGTTTGGCGTGTTTTGCAGCAAGTTTCGTGCAGTAGCGAAATGGTTTCAAATGCACCCAAACGGAAAGAAACGCACCAAAACATGAGTTTAGGGTCCAATGGTGTGGATACGGAGCGTTAGTTGCGAAAAATTCTAACAAGACATCGTGGCGCGGACTTTTGCATTAATTGCATCAGTTTGGCGCATTTTGCGGCAAGTTTTATGCAGTAGCGAAACGGTTCCAAATGCACCCAAACATAAAGAAATGCACCAAAACTTGAGTTTAGGGTCAAATGGTGTGGATCCGGAGCGTTAGTTTCGTTAATTGCACCCAAATGGTGTGGATTTGGAGGGTTCGTTGCGAAAAATTCCTACACGACTTCGTGGCACGAGCTTTTGCATTAATTGCACCAGTTTGGCGTGTTTTGCACCAAGTTTTGTGCAGTAGCGAAACGGTTCCAAATGCACCCAAACGGAAAGAAACGCTCCAAAACTTGAGTTTAGAGTCCAATGGTGTGGATTGGCAGCATACGTTGTGAAACATTCCGACACGACTTCGTGGCACGAACTTTTGCATTAATTGCACTAGTTTGGCGTGTTTTGTAGCAAGTTTCGTGCAGTAGCGAAATGGTCCCAAATGCACCCAAACGAAAAGAAACGCAGCAAAACATGAGCTTAGGGTCCAATGGTATGGATCAGGGACGTTCGTTGCGAAACATTCCGACACGACTTCATGGCACGAAGTTTTGCATTAATTGCACCAGTTTGGCGCGTTTTGCAGCAAGTTTCGTGTATTAGGGAAACGGTCCCAAATGCACCCAAACGGAATGAAACTCACCAAAACATGAGTTTAGGGTCCAATGCTATGGACCAGGAGCATACGTTGCGTAAAATTCTGACACGACTTCGTGACACGAACTTTTGCATTAATTTCACCAGTTTGGCTCATTTTGCACCAAGTTTCGTGCAGTAGCGAAATGGTCCCAAATGCACCCAAACGGAAAGAAACTCTGCAAAACATGAGCTTAGGGTCCAATGGTGTGGATCGGGAGCGTTCGTCGTGAAAAATTCCGACATGACTTCGTGGCACGAAGTTTTGCATTAATTTCACCAGTTCGGCGCATTTTACAGCAAGTTTCATGGAGTAGCGAAACGGTTCCAAATGCTCCTAAACGAAAAGGAACGCACCAAAACATGAGATAATTGTGTGGATCGGGAGTGTTCGTTGCGAAAAATTCCGACACGCCTTTGTGGCACGAAGTTTTGCATTAATTGCACCAGTTTGGCGCATTTTCGTGCAATAGCGAAAACAATCCCAAATGCACCCAAACGGAAAGAAACGCACCAAAACATGAGTTTAGGGTTCAATGGTGTGGATCGGGAGCATACGTTGTGAAACATTCCGACACGACTTCGTGGCACGAACTTTTGCATTAATTGCACTAGTTTGGCGTGTTTTGCAGCAAGTTTCATGCAGTAGCGAAACAGTCCAAAATGCACCCAAACGAAAAGAAACGCAGCAAAACATGAGCTTAGGGTCCAATGTTATGGATCAGGGGTGTTCGTTGCGAAAAATTCTGACATGACTTCATGGCACGAAGTTTTGCATTAATTGCACCAGTTTGGCGTGTTTTGCAGCAAGTTTCATGTAGTATGGAAACGGTCCCAAATGCACCCAAACAGAATCAAACTCACCAAAACATGAGTTTAGGGTCCAATGATGTGGATTGGTAGCATACGTTGAGTAAAATTCCAACACGACTTCGTGGCACGAACTTTTGCATTAATTGCACCAGTTTGGCGCGTTTTGCACAAAGTTTCGAGCAGAAGCGAAACGGTCCCAAATGCACCCAAACAGAAAGAAACTCTGCAAAACATGAGCTTAGGGTCCAATGCTGTGGATCGGGAGCATACTTTGCGTAAAATTCCGACACGACTTCGTGGCACGAACTTTTGCATTAATTGCACCAGTTTGGCGCTTTTTGCACCAAGTTTCGTGCAGAAGCGAAACGGTCCCAAATGCACCCAAACGGAAAGAAACTCTGCAAAACATGAGCTTAGGGTCCAATGGTGTGGATCAGGAGCGTTCGTTGCGAAAAAATCCGACACGACTTCGTGGCACGAAGTTTTGCATTAATTTCACCAGTTTGGCGCTTTTTACAGCAAGTTTCGTGCAGTAGCGAAACGGTTCCAAATGCACCTAAACGGAAAGGAACGCACAAAAATATGAGTTTGGGGTCCAATGGTGTGGATCGGGAGCATATGTTAAGAAAAATTCCGACACGACTTTGTGGCACGAACTTTTGCATTAATTGCACCAGTTTTGCTCATTTTGCACCTAGTTTCGTGCAGTAATGAAATGGTCCCAAATGCACCCAAACATAAAGAAATGCACCAAAACTTGAGTTTAGGGTCAAATGGTGTGGATCCGGAGCGTTAGTTTCGTTAATTGCACCCAAACGGTTCCAAATGCACCCAAATGGTGTGGATTTGGAGGGTTCGTTGTGAAAAATTCCTACACGACTTCGTGGCACGAGCTTTTGCATTAATTGCACCAATTTGGCGTGTTTTGCACCAAGTTTTGTGCAGTAGCAAAACGGTTCCAAATGCACCCAAACGGAAAGAAACGCTCCAAAACTTGAGTTTAGAGTCCAATGGTGTGGATTGGCAGCATACGTTGTGAAACATTCCGACACGACTTCGTGGCACGAACTTTTGCATTAATTGCACTAGTTTGGCGTGTTTTGCAGCAAGTTTCGTGCAGTAGCGAAATGGTCCCAAATGCACCCAAACGAAAAGAAACGCAGCAAAACATGAGCTTAGGGTCCAATGGTATGGATCAGGGACGTTCGTTGCGAAAAATTCCGACACGACTTCATGGCACGAAGTTTTGCATTAATTGCACCAGTTTGGCGCGTTTTGCAGCAAGTTTCGTGTATTAGGAAAACGGTCCCAAATGCACCCAAACGGAATGAAACTCACCAAAACATGAGTTTAGGGTCCAATGCTGTGGATCCGGAGCGTACGTTGCATAAAATTCCGACACGACTTCGTGGCACGAACTTTTGCATTAATTGCACCAGTTTGGCTCGTTTTGCACCAAGTTTCGTGCAGTAGCGAAACGGTCCCAAATGCACCCAAACGGAAAGAAACTCTGCAAAACATGAGCTTAGGGTCCAATGGTGCGGATCGGGAGCGTTCGTTGTGAAAAATTCCGACACGACTTCGTGGCACGAAGTTTTGCATTAATTTCACCAGTTCGGCGCATTTTACAGCAAGTTTCGTGCAGTAGCGAAACGGTTCCAAATGCTCCTAAACGGAAAGGAACGCACCAAAACATGAGATAATTGTGTGGATTGGGAGTGTTCGTTGCGAAAAATTCTGACAAGACTTTGTGGCACGAAGTTTTGCATTAATTGCACCAGTTTGGCACATTTTCGTGCAATAGGGAAAACAATCCCAAATGCACCCAAACGGAAAGAAACGCACCAAAACATGAGTTTAGGGTCCAATGGTGTGGATCGGGAGCATACACGTTGTGAAACATTCCGACACGACTTCGTGGCACGAACTTTTGCATTAATTGCACCTGTTTGGCGTGTTTTGCAGCAAGTTTCATGCAGTAGCGAAATGGTCCAAAATGCACCCAAACGAAAAGAAATGCAGCAAAACATGAGCTTAGGGTCCAATGTTATGGATCAGGGGCGTTCGTTGCGAAAAATTCTGACATGACTTCATGGCACGAAGTTTTGCATTAATTGCACTAGTTTGGCGTGTTTTACAGCAAGTTTCATGTAGTATGGAAACGGTCCCAAATGCACCCAAACAGAATGAAACTCACCAAAACATGAGTTTAGGGTCCAATGATGTGGATCGGTAGCATACGTTGCATAAAATTCCGACACGACTTCGTGGCACGAACTTTTGCATTAATTGCACCAGTTTGGCGCTTTTTGCACCAAGTTTCGTGCAGAAGCGAAACGGTCCCAAATGCACCCAAACGGAAAGAAACTCTGCAAAACATGAGCTTAGGGTCCAATGGTGTGGATTGGGAGCGTTCGTTGCGAAAAAAATCCGACACGACTTCGTGGCACGAAGTTTTGCATTAATTTCACCAGTTTGGCGCATTTTACAGCAAGTTTCGTGCAGTAGCGAAACGGTTCCAAATGCACCTAAACGGAAAGGAACGCACGAAAATATGAGTTTGGGGTCCAATGGTGTGGATCGGGAGCATATGTTAAGAAAAATTCCGACACGACTTTGTGGCACGAACTTTTGCATTAATTGCACCAGTTTTGCTCATTTTGCACCTAGTTTCGTGCAGTAATGAAATGGTCCCAAATGCACCCAAACATAAAGAAATGCACCAAAACTTGAGTTTAGGGTCGAATGGTGTGGATCCGAAGCGTTAGTTTCGTTAATTGCATCCAAACGGTTCCAAATGCACCCAAATGGTATGGATTTGGAGGGTTCGTTGCGAAAAATTCCTACACGACTTCGTGGCACGAGCTTTTGCATTAATTGCACCAGTTTGGCGTGTTTTGCAGCAAGTTTCGTGCAGTAGCGAAATGGTTTCATATGCACCCAAACGGAAAGAAACGCACCAAAACATGAGTTTAGGGTCCAATGGTGTGGATACGGAGCGTTAGTTGCGAAAAAATCTAACAAGACATCGTGGCGCGGACTTTTGCATTAATTGCATCAGTTTGGCGCATTTTGCGGCTAGTTTTATGCAGTAGCGAAACTGTTCCAAATGCATCCAAACATAAAGAAATGCACCAAAACTTGAGTTTAGGGTCAAATGGTGTGGATTTGGAGCGTTAGTTTCGTTAATTGCACCCAAACGGTTCCAAATGCACCCTAATGGTGTGGATTTGGAGGGTTCGTTGCGAAAAATTCCTACACGACTTCGTGTCACGAGCTTTTGCATTAATTGCACCAGTTTGGCGTGTTTTGCACCAAGTTTTGTGCAGTAGCGAAACGGTTCCAAATGCACCCAAACAGAAAGAAACACTCCAAAACTTGAGTTTAGAGTCCAATGGTGTGGATTGGCAGCATACGTTGTGAAACATTCCGACACGACTTCATGGCACGAACTTTTGCATTAATTGCACTAGTTTGGCATGTTTTGCAGCAAGTTTCGTGCAGTAGCGAAATGGTCCCAAATGCACCCAAACGAAAAGAAACGCAGCAAAACATGAGCTTAGGGTCCAATGGTATGGATCAGGTACGTTCGTTGCGAAAAATTCCGACACGACTTCATGGCACGAAGTTTTGCATTAATTGCACCAGTTTGGCGCGTTTTGTAGCAAGTTTCGTGTATTAGGGAAACGGTCCAAAATGCACCCAAACGTAATGAAACTCACCAAAACATGAGTTTAGGGTCCAATGCTGTGGATCAGGAGCATACATTGCGTAAAATTCCTACACGACTTCGTGGCACGAACTTTTGCATTAATTGCCCCAGTTTGGCTCATTTTGCACCAAGTTTCGTGCAGTAGCGAAACGGTCCCAAATGCACCCAAACGGAAAGAAACTTTGCAAAACATGAGCTTAGGGTCCAATGGTGTGGATCGGGAGCGTTCGTTGCGAAAAATTCCAACACGACTTCGTGACACGAAGTTTTGCATTAATTTCACCAGTTCGGCGCATTTTACAGCAAGTTTCGTGCAGTAGCGAAACGGTTCCAAATGCTCCTAAACGGAAAGGAACGCAGCAAAACATGAGATAATTGTGTGGATCGGGAGTGTTCGGTGCGAAAAATTCCGACACGACTTTGTGGCACGAAGTTTTGCATTAATTGCACCAGTTTGGCGCATTTTCGTGCAATAGCGAAAACAATCCCAAATGCACCCAAATGGAAAGAAACACACCAAAACATGAGTTTAGGGTCCAATGGTGTGGATCGGGAGCATACATTGTGAAACATTCCGACACGACTTCGTGGCACAAACTTTTGCATTAATTGCACCAGTTTGGCTTGTTTTGCAGCAAGTTTCATGCAGTAGCGAAATGGTCCAAAATGCACCCAAACGAAAAGAAACGCAGCAAAACATGAGCTTAGGGTCCAATGTTATGGATCAGGGGCGTTCGTTGCGAAAAATTCTGACATGACTTCATGGCACGAAGTTTTGCATTAATTGCACCAGTTTGGCGTGTTTTGCAGCAAGTTTCATGTAGTATGGAAACGGTCCCCAAATGCACGCAAACAGAATGAAACGCACCAAAACATGAGTTTAGGGTCCAATGGTGTGGATACGAAGCGTTAGTTGCGAAAATTCTAACAAGACAACGTGGCGCGGACTTTTGCATTAGTTGCATCAGTTTGGCGCATTTTGCGGCAAGTTTTATGCAGTAGCGAAACGGTTCCGAATGCACCCAAACGGAAAGAAACGCACCAAAACATGAGTTTAGGGTCCAATGGTGTGGATTGGGAGCATACGTTGTGAAACATTCCGACACGACTTCGTGACACGAACTTTTGCATTAATTACACCAGTTTGGTGTGTTTTGCAGCAAGTTTCGTGCAGTAGCGAAACAGTCCCAAATGCACCGAAACGAAAAGAAACGCAGCAAAACATGAGCTTAGGGTCCAATGGTGTGGATCATGAGCGTTCATTGTGATAAATTATGACACGACTTCGTGTCACGAACTTTTACACTAATTGCACCAGTCTGGCACGTTTTGCACCAAGTTTCGTGCAGTAACGAAATGGTTGCAAACGCACCCAAATGGAAAGAAACACACCAAAAAATGTGTTTAGGGTCCAATAGTGTGGATCAGGAGCATTCATTGCGAAAAATTCCTACACGACTTCGTGTCACGAGCTTTTGCATTAATTGCACCAGTTTGGCGTGTTTTTGCACCAAGTTTTGTGCAGTAGCGAAACGGTTCCAAATGCACCCAAACGGAAAGAAACGCTCCAAAACTTGAGTTTAGAGTCCAATGGTGTGGATTGGCAGCATACGTTGTGAAACATTCCGACACGACTTCATGGCACGAACTTTTGCATTAATTGCACTAGTTTGGCATGTTTTGCAGCAAGTTTCGTGCAGTAGCGAAATGGTCCCAAATGCACCCAAACGAAAAGAAACGCAGCAAAACATGAGCTTAGGGTCCAATGGTATGGATCAGGTACGTTCGTTGCGAAAAATTCCGACACGACTTCATGGCACGAAGTTTTGCATTAATTGCACCAGTTTGGCGCGTTTTGTAGCAAGTTTCGTGTATTAGGGAAACGGTCCAAAATGCACCCAAACGTAATGAAACTCACCAAAACATGAGTTTAGGGTCCAATGCTGTGGATCAGGAGCATACGTTGCGTAAAATTCCGACACGACTTCGTGGCACGAACTTTTGCATTAATTGCACCAGTTTGGCTCGTTTTGCACCAAGTTTCGTGCAGTAGCGAAACGGTCCCAAATGCACCCAAACGGAAAGAAACTCTGCAAAACATGAGCTTAGGGTCCAATGGTGTGGATCAGGAGCGTTCGTTGTGAAAAATTCCGACACGACTTCGTGACACGAAGTTTTGCATTAATTTCACCAGTTCGGCGCATTTTACAGCAAGTTTCGTGCAGTAGCGAAACGGTTCCAAATGCTCCTAAACGGAAAGGAACGCAGCAAAACATGAGATAATTGTGTGGATTGGGAGTGTTCGGTGTGAAAAATTCCGACACGACTTTGTGGCACGAAGTTTTGCATTAATTGCACCAGTTTGGCGCATTTCGTGCAATAGCGAAAACAATCCCAAATGCACCCAAATGGAAAGAAACACACCAAAACATGAGTTTAGGGTCCAATGGTGTGGATCGGGAGCATACGTTGTGAAACATTCCGACACGACTTCGTGGCACAACTTTTGCATTAATTGCACCAGTTTGGCTTGTTTGCAGCAAGTTTCATGCAGTAGCGAAACGGTCCAAAATGCACCCAAACGAAAAGAAACGCAGCAAAACATGAGCTTAGGGTCCAATGTTATGGATCAGGGGCGTTCGTTGCGAAAAATTCTGACATGACTTCATGGCACGAAGTTTTGCATTAATTGCACCAGTTTGGCGTGTTTTGCAGCAAGTTTCATGTAGTATGGAAACGGTCCCAAATGCACGCAAACAGAATGAAACTCACCAAAACATGAGTTTAGGGTCCAATGATGTGGATCGGTAGCATACGTTGAGTAAAATTCCAACACGACTTCGTGGCACGAACTTTTGCATTAATTGCACCAGTTTGACGCGTATTGCACAAAGTTTCGTGCAGAAACGAAACGGTCCCAAATGCACCCAAACAGAAAGAAACTCTGTAAAACATGAGCTTAGGGTCCAATACTGTGGATCGGGAGCATACGTTGCGTAAAATTCCGACACGACTTCGTGGCACGAACTTTTGCATTAATTGCACCAATTTGGCGCTTTTTGCACCAAGTTTTGTGCAGAAGCGAAACAGTCCCAAATGCACCCAAATGGAAAGAAACTCTGCAAACATGAGCTTGGGGTCCAATGGTGTGGATCGGGAGCATTCGTTGCGAAAAAATCCGACACGACTTTGTGGCATGAAGTTTTGCATTAATTTCATCAGTTTGGCGCATCTTACAGCAAGTTTTGTGCAGTAGCGAAATGGTTGCAAATGCACCCAAACGGAAAGAAACACACCAAAACATGAGTTTAGGGTCCAATGGTGTGGATACGGAGCGTTAGTTGCGAAAAATTCTAACAAGACATCGTGGCGCAGACTTTTGCATTAATTGCATCAGTTTGGCGCATTTTGCGGCAAGTTTTATGCAGTAGCGAAACGGTTCCAAATGCACCCAAACGGAAAGAAACGCACCAAAACATGAGTTTAGGGTCCAATGGTTTGGATTGGGAGCATACGTTGTGAAACAATCGGACACGACTTCGTGCCATAACTTTTGCATTAATTGCACAAGTTTGGCGTGTTTTGAACCAAGTTTCGTGCAGTAGTGAAACGGTCCGAAATGCACGCAAACGGAAGGAAACACACCAAGATATGAGTTAGGGTTCAATGGTGTGATCCGGAGCGTTAGTTGCGAAAAATTCTAACAAGACATCGTGGCGCGAACTTATGCATCAATGGCACCAGTTTGTCGCGTTTTACACAAAGTTTAGTGCAGTAGTGAAACGGTCCCAAATGCACCCAAATGGAAAGAATGCACGAAAATATGAGTTTAGTGACCAATGGTGTGGATCGGGAGCATATGTTGAGAAAATTGCGACACGACTTCGTGGCACGAACTTTTGCATTAATTGCACTAGTTTTGCTCATTTTGCACTTAGTTTCATGCAGTAATGAAACGGTCCCAAATGCACCCCAAACATAAAGAAACGCCCCAAAACTTGAGTTTAGGGTCCAATGGTGTGGATCCGGAGCGTTAGTTGTGTTAATTGCACCCAAAGGGTTCCAAATGCACCCAAATGGTGTGGATCAGGAGCATTTGTTGCGAAAAATTCCTACACGACTTCGTGGCACGAGCTTTTGCCTTAATTGCACCAGTTTGGCGTCTTTTGCACCAAGTTTCGTGCAGTAGCGAAACGGTCCCAAACGCACCCAAACGAAAAGAAAAAGCAGCAAAACATGAGCTTAGGGTCCAATGGTATGGATCAGGGACGTTCGTTGCGAAAAATTCCTACACGACTTCATGGCATGAAGTTTTGCATTAATTGCACCAGTTTGGCGCGTTTTGCAGCAAGTTTCGTGTATTAGGGAAACGGTCCCAAATGCACCCAAACGGAATGAAACTCACCAAAACATGAGTTTAGGGTCCAATGCTGTGGATCAGGAGCATACGTTGTGTAAAATTCCTACACGACTTTGTGGCATGAACTTTTGCATTAATTGCACCAGTTTGGCTCGTTTTGCACCAAGTTTCGTGCAGTAGCGAAACGGTGCCAAATGCACCCAAACAGAAAGAAACGCACCAAAACATGAGTTTAGGGTCCAATGGTGTGGATACGGAGCTTTAGTTGCGAAAAATTCTAACAAGACATCGTGGCGCGGACTTTTGCATTAGTTGCATCAGTTTGGCGCATTTTGCGGCAAGTTTTATGCAGTAGCGAAACGGTTCCAAATGCACCCAAACGGAAAGAAACGCACCAAAACATGAGTTTAGGGTCCAATGGTGTGGATTGGGAGCATACGTTGTGAAACATTCCGACATGACTTCGTGGCACGAACTTTTGCATCACCAGTTTGGCGTGTTTTGCAGCAAGTTTCGTGCAGTAGCGAAACAGTCCCAAATGCACCGAACGAAAAGTAACGCAGCAAAACATGAGCTTAGGGTCCAATGGTGTGGATCATGAGCGTTCATTGTGATAAATTATGATACGACTTCGTGTCACGAACTTTACACTAATTGCACCAGTCTGGCACGTTTTGCACCAAGTTTCGTGCAGTAACGAAATGGTTGCAAACGCACCCAAATGGAAAGAAACACACCAAAACATGTGTTTAGGGTCCAATAGTGTGGATCAGGAGCATTCATTGCGAAAAATTCCTGCACGACTTCGTGGCACGAGCTTTTGCATTAATTGCACAAGTTTGGCGTCTTTGCACCAAGTTTTGTGCAGTAGCGAAACGGTTCCAAATGCACCCAAACGGAAAGAAACAAACCAAACTTGAGTTAGGGTCCAATGGTGTGGATTGGGAGCATACGTTGTGAAACATTCCGACACGACTTCGTGGCACGAACTTTTGGATTAATTGCACCAGTTTGGCGTGTTTGCAGCAAGTTTCGTGCAGTAGAGAAACGGTTTCAATGCACCCAAACGGAAAGAAACACACCAAACATGAGTTTAGGGTCCAATGGTGTGGATACGGAGCGTTAGTTGCGAAAATATCTAACAAGACATCGTGGCGCAGACTTTTGCATTAGTTGCATCAGTTTGGCAAATTTTGCGGCAAAGTTTTATGCAGTAGCGAAACGGTTCCAAATGCACCCAAACGGAAAGAAACGCACCAAAACATGAGTTTTGGGTCCAATGGTGTGGATTGGGAGCATACGTTGTGAAACATTCCGACACGACTTCGTGGCACGAACTTTTGCATTAAATTGCACCAGTTTGGCGTGTTTTGCAGCAAGTTTCGTGCAATAGCGAAACAGTCCCAAATGCACCGAAACGAAAAGAAACGCAGCAAAACATGAGCTTAGGGTCCAATGGTGTGGATCATGAGCGTTCATTGTGATAAATTATGACACGACTTCATGTCACGAACTTTTACACTAATTGCACCAGTCTGGCACGTTTTGCACCAAGTTTCGTGCAGTAACGAAATGGTTGCAAACGCACCCAAATGGAAAGAAACACACCAAAACATGTGTTTAGGGTCCAATAGTGTGGATCAGGAGCATTCATTGCGAAAAATTCCTGCACGACTTCGTGGCACGAGCTTTTGCATTAAATTGCACCAGTTTGGCGTGTTTTGCAGCAAGTTTCGTGCAGTAGCGAAACAGTCCCAAATGCACCGAAACGAAAAGTAACACAGGCAAAACATGAGCTTAGGGTCCAATGGTGTGGATCATGAGCGCTCATTGTGATAAATTATGATACGACTTCGTGTCACAAACTTTTACATTAATTGCACCAGTCTGGCACGTTTTGCACCAAGTTCATGCAGTAACAAAATGGTTGGCAAACGCACCCAAATGGAAAGAAACACACCAAAACATGTGTTTTATGGGTCCAATAGTGTGGATCAGGAGCATTCATTGCGAAAATTCCTGAACGACTTCGTGGCACGAGCTTTTGCATTAATTGCACCAGTTTGGCGTCTTTGCACCATGTTTGTGCAGTAGCGAAACTGTTCCAAATGCACCCAAACGGAATGAAACACACCAAAACTTGAGTTTAGGGTCCAATGGTGTGGATTGGGAGCATACATTGTGAAACATTCCGACACGACTTCGTGGCACGAACTTTTGGATTAATTGCACCAGTTTGGCGTGTTTTGCAGCAAGTTTCGTGGCAGTAGAGAAACGGTTTCAAAATGCACCCAAACGGAAAGAAACGCACCAAAAACATGAGTTTAGGGTCCAATGGTGTGGATACGGAGCGTTAGTTGCGAAAAATTCTAACAAGACATCGTGGCGCGGACTTTTGCATTAGTTGCATCAGTTTGGCAAATTTGCGGCAAGTTTTATGCAGTAGCGAAACGGTTTCCAAATGCACCCAAACGGAAAGAAACGCACCAAAACATGAGTTTTAGGTCCAATGGTGTTGGATTGGAGCATACGTTGCGAAACATTCCGACACGACTTCGTGGCACGAACTTTTCCATTAATTGCACCAGTTTAGCGTGTTTTGCAGCAAGTTTCGTGCAGTAGCGAAACAGTCCCAAATGCACCGAAACGAAAAGAAACGCAGCAAAACATGAGCTTAGGGTCCAATGGTGTGGATCATGAGGCATTGATTGTGACAAATTATGACATGTACTTCGTGTCACGAACTTTTACACTAATTGCACCAGTCTGGCACGTTTGCACCAAGTTTCGTGCAGTAACGAAATGTTGCAAACGCACCCAAATGGAAAGAAAACACACCAAAACATGTGTTAGGGTCGAATAGTGTGGATCAGGAGCATTCGTTTGCGAAAATTTCCTGCACGACTTCGTGGCACGAGCTTTTGCTTAATTGCACCAGTTTGGCGTCTTTCGCACCAAGTTTTGTGCAGTAGCGAAACAGTT